>NC_142377.1:12438750-13170000 GCF_059441005.1 Hippichthys cyanospilos | reverse complement strand
CTCCGACCAACCAAAATAAATGTTAACTCCATGGCTTTCCAACAAGTTGGTTGCTGTCATAAGTCGTGACAATCCCTCAGAATTTTTAGGCAGTTCACACAAAGAAAGAACATTAAGGCTTTGCTAAAATTAGGATTTCCAGATTGCTTTGTATCATTCCCTAATTGAAGACGTTAATGCCCCCTTTCCATTAACACAGATACTACAAGGTATCAAGGCTCATTGTTTGAGTCCTTTTGAGAGCTTTCACTCAACACAGCATGCCGTGATAACAACAATAGATGTTTGACGATGCCAGCGCCAGGATGACAGTGACTTTGCACCTAACAGGTCATTGAAGACACTCTGGCAGTGTCCTGTTTCTGTTATGGATGACCAATTACACAGAACAGTGTCAGGTGGAAAATGCCAGGTTTTACATGTTAGGCCTATTATTTCCGAAGTGGAAAAGGGGCATGCGTCCCCTCTCTAATGGCACTCTCACGGTCTAGTGAGTGATGTTTGTAAAGCCAAGATGTTTATCGTTTGCGATGTGTGCGCAAATGGAAGTTCGCTTCGAGACGATGGCTTGTAGTATAGTCAAAGTGAGCTACCACAATGATGCAGCGTCACAATGAATGTTTCGAATCAGCAAACAGTTTGGTTGAGCTGTCCATTCACAAAGGCTACTGTTTTTTTTCCTTTTTCTTTTTTTTGTGTGTTTTTTTTTACAAAAAGGCTCAACAACGGTACAAAAGGAACAGATTTTCGTGAATCAAACCAAGCGAAAACGTGACGTTGAGCAAGAAAATTGCAAAACTAACACCGACAAACTAACATCTAATGCTATCGCTCTACAGCTAAAATGTCATCTACTTCTACGATAATCCAAAAAATAAGGACGTTAGCTCAAAAGGTTTTCAAGTGGCAGTCAAAAGGAAATCTTTCTACTAAAAACAACAAAAGAATCAATGACTCAAAATCAGGTGACAACAGCAGCATTGAAAAAAGACCTACAGCTACCTTTGCAACCACCCACTCAAAAGTCTTCAATTAGCATTCCCTCATGTTATAGCTCAACTGCGGTCATTTCACTGATGCACGTCCTCCTGGCGACAAGAGGACCTACCGAACGATGCTTGAGGAGTCGCTTTAACAAAACCGCTTAAAACCACTTCTCAAAATGGCCGTGAGGAGCGTGAACAGGTGATCCACAGCCTGCGTACGCCACTGAATCAAATAGCCAGAAACAGTGCAGAATCCTTGTCCTTTCCCCATGAAATCAGAGCCGTTTGACCATAATGTCACACTATCTCGTCTTAGGGATATTTTCAGCTCCAAAAGTTGTAATGGTTTACGATTTGAACAAATGATTAAAGGGTAAAGTAAGATTAATGTTATTTAAAAAAAAAAAAAAAACTGATGCATATTCTCAAGATGTGTAAATTTAGCAAGAGAATTCATCCAAGTGCTGAGGGAAATTAGCAATTTTACCTAAATTGTAGGTAAACCATGATTTATGATTTGGGATTTATTTATTTATTGAATACACAATATAGAATTGCAGGTGATAGCCTCTGGTTCTACTCATATTGGCACACCTTGCAGTAGAGGCAGGAAGAAGAATGACTCATTTGCATGAGACAAGACAGCTCCTTCACCCACGGGAGGTTGATAATTGCGTTATAATTTTTGATGAATTTTTGATGCCTGGGGCATTTTGACCACAGCATGTCACAGACATTTTCTGAAGACACCATCTGTTTGAATTTGTCTTCTTTTGGAGAATTAATATGTTGAGAGCTGAGAAACTGCATCAATAAATTATAATTGTAAACAAAACATCTCTCATCTCACTTTATAGCCCATTATTATAATTTCTTTGTATCTTATTTCATTCATGAATATAGGAACAGGTAGAAGAGGGGTGGAGATAGAAGTGGTCTTACGGTGAAAAAGATCAATAACACAGTTCCCAAAAATGTCAGCTTATCTCTCTGTGGCTTCTGTAGTCTTTTTTTAAATAAAATATTTTGTATAAAGGTTTAAATGGTCTAAAAATTCTGGGAAAAAAAAAACAAAAAAAGAAGTCAAATATAAATAGAAATAATTGATTGTCTTTTGTTCACTTGAGCTTTAAAAAAAAGGATTAAAAATATAAATAAAATGTTTCTATCATTTGTGCATGAATAGAAATTGCTGCAGCAGTTAGAGGAAGAAGTAGCTTTAAACGGTTTGCCTCCCGCGGTTGCAACGACTTGACATCCAGCAAAAAAGTTTTTGTGTGTTTGTTTTTTTTTAACCTGTACAAACTGTTGCCCCACTTCTGCAAATAGAATGTCAAACAACAGACATCAGGAAATAAAAAGCTTGCATATTTTACAAAAAAATAAAAGACACATTGTGTTTTAACTCTTTTCCTTGAATCACTCTGAAACATCCAGAATGCATGTTTTTTTTTAAAAATAAGAATTTGTTATATTACGTGCATAAAAATAACGCTCCTTTTTCCCCCCTTCTCACTTTTTTTTTCCTCCAACATTTTGTCGTGTTCCTTGTTTCGGTTATTAAAATAGATCAAATCTTCTCTGGAGAAGATTGCCTCCTTTGGTAGTTCAACTTGTGAGCAGAAACGTTCAATGACGGAAGTATTGTCTTGTTTCTTTAAAATGGAAGATAAAACAAAACAAAACAAGCACACACACGCGCGCACACACACACATTTTCTCTTCCTTTTTTGCACACATGCACACACATTCCTTTTGTCATCCATGTTCAAGTCCGGATGCTTGGTTGACGGTATGGAGCAGAGTTCTTGTTTAGCTGAACCCTGATTGGTTAAATTCATCACATGGCCAAGGCCTCACCCTCATGAAGCTAGAAGAAACGGCACAGAAGTTGCATAACTTAAAATCAATAAAAAAAAAAATATTCACCATTCACCATTATTGTTATGAACTAAACACACCTACAAAAGTTCACTTTTGTGTCACTAAGTTATCAGTAAATAAGACTTTTTTTTTTGCCACAGCACTTTGTTGACTATTTGACTGTCAAGTTGTTCTATTAGTCGTTTTCCATTGGATTGCAGTAAGCCATGTGTCATACCTCAGTTTCACTTGGTGTGTTGGTATGAGTAGTTTGTGTGTTCTGTAGGAGTTTCCATAGCAACCTGTTGCTGCTGACCACCATTCTCCTGAAAAACAAATGACTATTTAATAGGCTGTCAATTGCCTTTTCACAAGTAGCTTGTTGTTTACCAATGTTTACGATTCAAGCTTCACTTCACACCCGCCAATTTCACTCCCACCCTTTTCAATGCATTCGACCACATACTGCTCCCCATTCATAAATATTTTTTTCCCGTAGACAGCAACGCTTATTCTGCAGGTTCCCATCAGCATTTACACTCAATTAGATCATTGACGACACCCCGCAGGCACAAACGGCCTCATGCAGGGAACTCTGCTAGGATGCTTTCATTCAGCAGTTAATGTAGGTGTTTTATCTAAAGTCTTGTTTTCTTTTCATTCATTTAAAAAAAAAATGTGTTGAAATTAGACTAGTAATGGGACTAGGTGAGAAATCTTATGAGGGATGATATACAAAACATTATACCTAATGAAACCAATTATGTAAAACATCAGCACTACAATGCCATCTAAATGTGTTTGGAATTGCGATGAATGCACAACTGTTACCAATACACAAAAAAATATTGTATTCGTTCCCATATTGTACGTATTGTATGTCCATCAGGACACAAACGAGTAAAAATGATTCAATTAACATTTTTTTCCTTTTGAAAAATATCAAGTAGAGAATTATTTTCTAGTACCATTAGAAATGAACGCATGTGCACTAGCATCAGTGCGTCTCAAATAGTGGCATCGCTCGAGATGCCACCAGGGAACAGGCTTTGTTTTTGCTATGTGTAATTGCAACCACATAAGGATTGGCATTTTTTTCCCATTTCAGCCACTTTGATGCGTTTGGTTATTTTTTTGTATTAGACTGACCTCTAACCTACATAAATGCATTAAAAAAGCAGTTAAAATTGGTGAAAATTGATTTACAGTGCTTATTTCTTTTAATATTAAGGAGGACACAGTTTTAAGGATACTTATACGAGAATTTTTATAGATAATAATTTTATTCATAGTCTGCACGGCGAGTGGGCAGATGCGAAAGGTTTTCTATTTCCTAGAGGGGGTGGCTTTGCAAAATATAATTGAGAAGGACTGACTAACATTCAGACATGGAGTACATTTGTATCTCTGACATAGAGTATATACATAAATACCTCTACTGGAACATTGGAGGGAGGCACTGGGGTGTACTGGGGAATGTAGGTCCCCTGCATAGTTGTGTTGGCCGGAATATACTGCGTGGAAGAAGAGCGGATGCAAACTCTGTTAGTACTATAAAGGTATCATGATATTTACATAATGTTAACAAAATCTCTGAAATAGTCATAATTTAGAGGTCCACAAAATATCTTGAAATAATTAGTCCTGTCACTATATGTGTGTTTTAAGTGGGGGAAATGAGGAAACTTCCATTTCTTTGGCATCTAGGGGTTGAAATTTTTTTGGAATGATGTTAGTTGGAATTAGGATTATGAGAGGACTTTGTTAACCATGTTCCTAGACCCCAATAGTTTCTAAATTACTTATTCATACCACCAAGAAGAATTAGTACAAGTGAGTGTACTTACTGTGCCCGTGCTGCCCAGGGACAGGTGGCTTAGTTGCTGGGCGAGAGGTCCCATCATAGACGTGGGCTGGATGGACATGGCGTGATCCATTGCTGGGGTAAGAACTGCACCCTGCGAATGCAATCGGGTTATGGCGACTAACGAGAACAAAGCATGCAAGTGGAGAGCTCAAAATGGCGGGTATGTAGAGAAAGCCTACTCACAGCTGGCTGCATGAGGTATGACTGATGGTGCATCCAGGACGGGCTGTGCACCTTTATAAACAAAAAAAAAAAAAGACAGTGATTGAGTCCGTATTCAATATGTGTGAAGGAAATGCAATTGAAAGGTTGACATTTGAGTAAAATACAGCACCTGGTAGGATGAGACAGGGGAATGCATGTAAGGTGAGAGGGACGTCTGAGCAATCATCCGGTTTGGAGCCAGACTGTACGGTGATGAGTAGAAGCTGTTGAATAGAAAGAGACAAAAACATAAAACACATCTGCTTACACGGTATGTTCTTACCTGCATTTAAAAAGACAAAACTTGAAGAAAGGAAACCTCCACCGAGGCATTAATGTTCAACATCAGGTACAAAATAAGTGTAATTTAAGTAGGGCCTTAATAGTCATAGTGTTTCCTCTTGTTTTTTCTTTTTCTTTTCAGCAGCAAGGGAGAGCGGGCAATTCCGTGGAGCTTGACGACCACAACTCTATTCGATGTGTGAAATGATAGTGTCATGCAAACGAACATGCGCACGTATATTTCTATACTGAGCAAGGTAGTCATATGAGAACTATACTTTTACCTTTTGCACTGGTAACATTTTTTTTTTAATGCATCACGTTATTGGCCAGCTAACACTGATGACTCGGAGAAGTGAAGCATCTTTGAGCTGTGAATATATATCAGCTTCAGGGCTATGGAAATTCTGGAGAGACACTAGCTACTAGTTAGCTCACAGGTTAGCAAGTTTGGGCTTAATACTGTAATATTAACTAAGTAACCCACAATTGCACCAATTAGCAATGATGCAAACAAGGCATTCACGTTGTTATCTATTGGGAAGGGGGTTCATGCTTGACACTAAATTATGTTACAAAGCACTGTTTTAACAATTGCCACAAAAATCAGGAAAACTAAAATGCTGAAAAATCCCCACAAATCAGCATGACATAGTTCTCCGTCTTAGCACGTTTTCAACACTCATCTTCAAAAACGTACACTGTATTTCGACGGTTATGACTTTAAAATCCAACATTGATGACGTTCATTAGGAATTGAACACAAACAATGGAAGCGTAAACCATAACCTCAAGCAGGGGGCAGTATTGTAGCAGAGTTGAGGGATTGCTCTTATTTGCGTGTAGGTTGGGACTGTTTTCACTCAGGCCCTGCATACCACTCACCCATTTTGTAATGCTGTGGGGTCATACGCAAGCGTCATTCCACCCTGGGAAAACAATGTGGGATTCAGAACCAGTGAAGTAATGAAAACAGCACTGCATTCAGCTCAACACTTTACCAGTTGAGAAGAAAAGTTCAAATGTAAGCGTTACTTACGGTCTCTCCGTCTCTGGCCCAGGGCCTTCCGTTGGGGAGGTACTTCCCCTGGTTCTGCCTCTTTTTCTGACCTCCGTCTGCAAACTTACATAATAAGGGCTCTGTGGGTACTGGGAAAGCAAAACATCAAACAGGTTAAAACGGCATCAACAAAAACATTTTTAAGAGTGAGTAATAAGTAAAAATGATAATTCCACACACCCGGAACTCCAGGTGGAATCTTGATGAATTTGCCATTGAAATGCTGTATTATGGCCTCACACTTCTCTGTTGACTCCATCCTAGAATAAAAATAAATACATTATAAACAGTACTCGCACACATTTTCTCTTTATGATTTGAATCGCTGGAGACTGACCTGGCGAATCCCACGCCGCGGCTGGTCCCGTTGGCATCTCGCAGGATGCGTGTAGAAATGACCTGGCCAAAAGACTTAAGCATGCTCTCCAGCTCCTGCTCGTCCATGGACACCGGCAGGTTGGAGATGTACAGGTTGGTGGGATCCTGCTCTTGTTGCTAAATGAGAAGTGCCAGTTAAAAAAAAAAAGTCAGTTTTTGTTGACTTATTTTTTTATTCACCATGTTTAAATACAGTATCGGCAGGGAAAATCCCCATTAAAAGCCAATTTAGACCTCGTCCATGGTTAACCGCTAGCACAAAATGACTGCACAAAATGACCAAATGTCTGAGGGTGATAGTCCAAAGGATGACAGCCGCACCAAAAAAAAAATATATATCATTGAGCACTTTCTGGGAGGAATCCTCTAAATGGAAAATAAATAACTATCAAGCTCTCTCAAATGGGGGTTGGGATGTGGGGAAATAAATACATGCACAGCCATATAAGGTTGGTTTAGCTTACTGTACACCATCAAATGAAAAAGTATCAAACAACTCCTCAACTCATCCCTTAAAGATTGCAATTCATTTCTCAGATTAACTTTTTAATGCATAAACATCCATGTAGTGCGACCCTCTTTCGCATGATTGCGCCAACTGTCTTGTCAAATTAATCCTTTGCCAAGTATATTCCAGAATAATTTCCAAAACAAAACCTTTTTTTTTAATCTGTCCGTGACTTTAAAAAAAAAAAGTGTAACCTGGACTAATTTTTCACTTTTGCTCATGGTGCGTCACAAACTTGACAAGTGTGACTCTGTTTAAACTCCGCACACACTCATTAATATACTCACACATGCAAATAAGAATTTGTCAACCCGCGCACTGCGGCAAAATGTTATCTAATTAAGAAATATTGACAGCTGCGAGTGCATTAAAGCAGAGAGATTATCCACATACGCAGTTCTGAGACTTAATTTTTGTGGCGCTCGCCGGAAAGCGAAACCGTGTGAGACTGCCAAGGAAGACAGGAAGTCAGGCATGAAGTTAAAGAGTTCACAGAGCAACAGAAGCCTGGCAACTGGGAGCAAAGAGGCTGGGCTAGAAGGAGGAAGGCAAAACGTGCACAGAGAAAAGGGGAGGGTGGGATGAATGAGTGTCCTCCAACAATATTTGGTACTGGAGGAGGAAATTACAGGATAGGAAGCAGTGGGAGTTTTGACTAATATCAAAGCAGGATGGCTGAAAACACGATAAATGGGTCTTCTGCGTCAGATTTTTTTCATCGTTTCCTCTCGATCCAATGCTGACAGTTATCAAAAAGCGAATAACGTTTCTAATCATGCTCGACGGGAAACAATTTCATAGCAAAAATCCAAAACGTCATTTCTGAGCACCAATACTGGAGCTCAAATACCTCTGCGAGTGTCCGTGTGTTATCAGTTATCCCGACCTGTATTGCTGATAAGGGTTACTTCTATTGTCTGCCAAAAGACACCATATTTTCTCAGTGATGCTCATCTTTCTGGGTGCGGCAATTCAGCAATAAGCCGATTGTGTAACACAGTGGCAGACTGCTAGAGGTCATTGACAAAGTGTTTTGTTTTGTTGAAGGTTGTGTGACAAGCTGAACAAATAAAACCTACCTCCCTTTTCAGTTTTTGTTTACCCACGACCGCCGCTAATTTCATTCCCTTAAATACGGAACCTGTGGTGGACAATACGCTTGGCGCCAGTCCCTTGTCTGTGAAGTGTGAGCGTCAGCTGAGGAGCGTCGCTTAGGCCCACTCGCACAGGGTGGGGCAGCGAAGCGAGGCTTCTCGTTTTAATTGTGTCATTGTTCCCCAGGCCCTAGAAAATTGTTTCAGCTGGGCCTGCACCCGAGAGGCCCCGGTCGTCCGTTCAGAGACCAAGTGCACTCTGAGGACATTTGGGGAAAGGCTTGGTCCATTTTATTTACGGTAAAGACTGGGGGGTAAAACACTGAAAGTAGAAATGGGCGATAGCAGCGCTTTTTGACCCATATTAATATCAGACTGCTCTTACAACCTGAAGTAACCCAGACGACGTGAGCCAGCTGTGTATATTTAGGCTTTTATTGTGGTTATCAACACCAGCGCCGGAGCACGAGCTGTCTGGCTGAGTCACGTTGAGGTGTCCGGTTGCACTTGTCTGGTATGGAGATGCATGATATTTCATGAAGTTAGGGTGCAGATCGCTTACAGTGCACAGGGATATCCTGGTGTTACATTACAGAGGACGGAGGGAGGGGGCTATGGACTTTGGGTTGAAGTGAATTAAGTGTGGGTGTCAGCCCCAGGCCTTGGTTCCAGGCGCTGGACAATGCCAAGTCATTGTAACTGCCCTATTGACAGTGGCTGTAGTGGCACCCTCCCCTGTGTTCCCTCAATGGGGAGCCGGAGAGCCAGGGGGATCAGCTTAATGGGCCGACAAGAGCTGCTTTGACTGCAGCAGACACCCGCACAAAGAGATCTGAACAAGAGCTACAACGGGAGCAAGTTAGCAACGTACACAAGCAAAGAGGAGCTGGCATGCAGAGAAACGAGAGGCGGTTGTGAGAAGGCAAATGAGGACAATAAAACAGGCCTTGAACAACTGGTGTTGGCACGTAGATTTGTGAAGATATTATAGTAGATAGTGCAGGTCCAAATGTAGCTGAGGTGGAATCTTAAAAAGGAGATGCAGTCTTACTTTGGCCATCTGTGCCTGGACGCCACTTGATTTCAGAGCTGTAACAGCTTTCTGAGCTGCTGCTGGACTGTCAAAGTCCACAAAGCCATAGCCTGTCAAATCAATGCAACATTTTTAGAACAAAAGGCGCTGTTCCATGATTGGGGTTACAAGTACTAGCAGATAGCTAGCATTAACATTTTCTTATTTTCTGTGCTGCTAGTCGGCGCAGATGGGTGCCTTCATTGATTGTGATGATGAGATGATAGCTGAACACAATTTTACCATTTTTTTTCTGATTTTTTGCTGAATTGTCATGAATTCAAATACTCTAGTTTCAAACATATCGGGATTGAATAATAAATAAATGATACGTGGAAGGAATGATACATGTTTTTATTATTTTTTTAGTATAAAATGCTAAAAGTGATCCTATCCAAACAAAGAACAGTAGTTAGCAACAGAAGGTATGAGAAAATATGACCCATGTAATCCAAATATTTGGGTGGGGTCAAACATACACAAGAATAGCCTACACTTGATTAAAATAAATACAAAATAAAGGACCATGAGAAATAACCATAATTAAAAAAATTAAAAGCTGAGATTTTAGGTGTAAATCAATAGAATCCGATGTTGTCTATTTGACTCATATCAATGTCAGATTGGGACACCTCAAAGATATAAATTGCAAAGCATGGTAAGAGACTTATAGTGCAAGCTTTTTTTATTTTATTTTATTATCTTTAACTTGATGATTATCATGTTTACCAAAGTAACCACATCAATAAACCTTCAGCACTTTAGTTTTACTGTACTGTATATCATCAAATTTTAAACAACAGACTTGAATCTGAATGTGCTGAAATGTAGTTGTTTTGAATTTAAGATTTAAAAATTCATGTTAGAAAAGATACTGTATAGTATTTGACGTAACAACAAATTATTGCGTTTCCAAGGTTATCATCAGAAAGGGGGAAATATGGAAACGCTCGTGTCACCTTGACATATCATCTGGTTTGATGTGTGTTTTGAGTAATGATGCATTATGACATGAAAGTATGACAACTCACCTTTACATTTGTTGGTGGTTTTATCCAAAATAGCTTTGGTCGACACAATCTTGCCATACCTTTACAGAGACACACAAAAAAAAAGATATCCTGTCAGCGACTGATGTCAAGGAATCCGCTCCTTCCACATGCACAACAATCCTTACGCACTTCCCCTGACCACATACCAACATAAACACACATGCATGGCTTTTACGTCATCGACAACTATGTTCACCACCTCCACCCTTCCTGCTGGGGGAGGATTTCTGGCTTTGTTTGTGACAGGTGTACGCCTCCCGAGACCAAAGACTATTTGTCCCAAAGGTGTCCCGAGCACACACTTCCCTTGGAGACAGTTCCTCTCTCGAGTCTTGTCGCTATCCGACTGAGCTTTCAAGTAACCGCGGAAACTATGAAGAAACCGCTGTACTCCCCTGCTTTCAATAAAAGATCGTGACCAATGAGACACAGTATTGGTCTCCAGCGTCATTCGTAATTTGACATTGACAAGTGTGGAGGCTAATAAGGAGTGTATCCACGTTAGCGCATAATAGATGATCCCCGGCCCGGCTGTTGTATTTATCCAAAGCAAGAGGCTGGTCTTCCTCTGTTTGGGCGACATGCTGTCTGGGCAGATTGTAACCTGATGCTTCACCCCGCTAGTCGGACTTCCTTCCCTCCCTCCCTATCCCTCCTCCTTTTCCCGCTTCACATCATAGCACACAGCTGGGTCCTACACGCCTGCCTTCTCTTGGTGACCAGATGATTTGGATGTTTCCCATGTGTCTCTTGACACCTCAGCGTGGCATGTTCTCGTACCGCTGCGTCATGGCTCGTTGTCTATGGTTTCCTCTCCCCGTACGCCCGACTACATTCAAGACATACGTCGTTTGATGGCACGCACACACCACACAAGCGCACAAACGCGTGCGTGCACGCACGCACACACACACTGTTGCAAGAGAAAAAAAAAAGCTTCACGATAAAATCCTTTTGGAGCCATTAATATTTCATCGTCATATGTTTATTTATAATTTCCCCACGGTCATTTGACAGCTGGAAGTAGTGCGTGACTAAGAGCTCACTGACCTCATCATTAGCTACATCTGAGCATTGTCTTTGCCAATTTCGCTTTTTGCTAGGATTATGCTCTTTTTTTTTAAATTCTGTTAAGCACGTCTTTTCTTACTGAAGTAGGTTTCATTTTATTCCATAGCACAGGTGTTTTTCCATAACATCTTATACATTGTAAACATGTTTAAAATTTGTCTTAACAGGTCGACTATGCCACGGAACATTAGAAACAAACATTTTACTATTGTTTTCTTTAGCAGAACATACCGGTAGTTTACTGTTATTTTGTCTCAGTGGCCAAGGGAGATTTCCATAAATAAAAAATAAATATTGACCACAGGTGTCAAACTCAAGGCCCGGGGGCCAAATCCGGCCCGACACGTCATTTTATGTATCTCGTGAAATGCTGATTTGACTTGAAGTTTCTGGATGAAATACCAAACTTGCAAGTTGTCTTCGAAAAAAATGTTTTTTTTTGTTCCCAATCTGTCTTTTGAACAGCTTTTACCGTCCTCTGATTTCAATTATGACGTGAGAGCGGCCGTGCCACTGCCCTTCTCGCTCCCAATTTGGCCGAGCTGAGGTGTTGGCATTGCTCTTCCTGTAAACTCAATGATTAAAGCAATAAAACTCAGTTACAGTATTTGGGTTGAGCTATGTTGATTAATCTATTCTAATATAACTTGCGTTGTTTCGGGCTTGTGTTGTAGTTGCTAGGTGACGTTTTGGAGCCATTGTCCATCAAAAGACTAAGCTAATATAGCTAATGGTGGCTCACATGTATTCTTCTTATGGTGATGAGCTGTATCAAGTTTTAGCTCACCGATAGCGCTCTGAATTTTCAAGCAGGGTACATGGGGAAAAAAAGGTGACCTGAGGTAGATTGGCAGGTGGAAAAGTAGATACTTGAGCACCCCAGAACTAGATGGACAATAATGCCCCATTCAACATTTCATATGCATATTGTATATTCCAGCAATGCAACATTGTTATGAATGATTTTAAAAAGAAGCAAAAAGATTGTAAACTAAAACTAAAAGGCAGCTCCTGATGGCCGTCTTTGTTTGCGGTATGACAAGAAAAACAAAAGCTACATTTCATGTGTTCATGTTTGTCCTGACAGGAACACCAGAGCAGTTCAAAAGTCCAAAGGCAGTGCTTTTGTGACCTCCCACTTAACCCGAGACCCCTCCGAAAGCTCACAACACCGTAGAGGCCATACACACTTAAAAGACAGTCATGACCCATATAGAGCTGCTTGACATTCTTTCCCAGCAGGCGGTGCTACTCTTTTCTCACTCATTCATGTTTCCCCTTAAAGAGGAGCCCTCACAATCACATCAGTCCCCTCTCCACTTTTCTGACGCCACACAATGACTTCTCTGTCGGCCGTCTGCTTTTACAATCAAGTTCCGGCGTTTCACATACCAACCACAGATTTCTCTGTGGCTTTGATTGCTGAGGCTTTCACAACAGGTTGTACACATGCTGTGTTAATAATGGCTCAGAAGATTCGACACGTTCTTTGGGATGCACTGGAGCATCAAAACGCGATAGCAGGTCGGGTAAGACTATACCTTTAAAGTCCAGCGAAAGAGTGAGGGGAGCCATCATAGTGATGGACCTCTGACGGCTATACTTGCAAACATGGATTCTTTTCACGTTTGACTATGTTTAGTTTATGTTCACAAGCAAGCTCTATGACATTAAAGCAGAGCCCTGAAGCTAAACCGCTCATGGTGTTAACCACTGGGTGTTTGTGAGTCTGACATGACACTTTTGAGAAGTATGTGTCTTGAACAAATTAACCAACATTGAGGCTCGAACACCAAAACTGACAACTTAGACAAGCACTGTGTGTTATTCGTTTAGCATCAAAAGTAAAACTGTAGCGGCTACTATGAATCTACTTGACCAGCAGCAGTGATTTGAAAAAAATGACACATGTCCATTTGAAATCTTTTTGCTATCGTCTGAAGCGCTGTCCCTCTCCTACTGTGAACTCCATGTCTCAAAAATTTTGTCCATATGGTTCACGGAGCTGTAACTACAGCTCTTGGGATAAATGTGTGTTGACAGCAGTTTGTCACAATTACAGCCAGTTTGTGAAAGTTGATTGGATGAGTAAGGATTGTGGTTTCATTATTGCATCATTCGTCACTGTATGCTGATAAGTCATAGTTCACAACGCATGCCAGGTCCTTAAAACGGGATCCAGTTCTCTGTAGACAGAAATCTGGAGTAAGAGTCATGCAGAAGATGTTCAAGTAAGTTGATAACATCTGCCTTGTGTTGAGCTTTGCTCTTCATCTGTCGGACACATGAAATTAAATTGTTCGGGCCGTACTTTGCTTTTATATTCAGAAAAAGAATGTCGGTGGCCGAATGAATCAATCGATTAAATACAATTGAGGTTGGTTTGATTCAATCCCAACAACTGCAGAGACTCAGTGAATTGACAGCAAAAAAAAGTGAGACATTTTGCATTAAGTAGAGGAAGGAGTGAACTTAAGCCTTATTAAGTCAGAAAAATGGGAGACATAGCAGGGGCCCAGAGAAGGGTACAGACAGTTGCTTCCTGTCCTCATCTAACCTTCCACTTTCTGTAAGCTTGGGACTGGCTCAGCGGTAAACACCTGGAACACTAATGCATCAAGAGTGGGATGTATAACACACACACTTTGTCATGCTGTGTGAGTCATCTCATTGAGCATTTTCATTTCACTTTGACGAAAGGGCTAAATGTATTTCAACGCTAGTACAGGAACAAACATGGTCCTGCACAAGAGTACTAACTATATAAATTATCAATAAATATTTACATAGTCGCTCAGCCAGTGGCAGTTTTATGAACTGAAATAATGCTGTGTGATTAATTATCTACGAACAATTAATTGCTTTATATAGACCACCAATCACATCTGTTTTGTTGGGTCATTAAAAAACTCACGAGAGGCATGATAGATCAAATCTGGCAATTTTGTGTGGTACGCCAGACAATATGCCACAAAGACCCAGCCAATGTCAGCAAAATCATAGGTAGCCATTTTAAAATCAGCACTGAATACTAACTTTGCTAATGCCAATGTTCAAACTGTCAAAAGCTTAAACTTACGGCTGGCAGAGCTTGACCAGGTCTTGGTCCGTAGTACCCGGATGAAGGCCGCGAATATACAGGTTGGTTTTACTTAGCTGTTCTCCACCTCCTCCTCCACTGCTGTTGCTGCTACTGTTGTTGTTGGGACTGGGGGGAGCCATCTGGTGGCTGGAGGACACATAGGCCTGCTGTGAAAAGACAAGAATGTAAGAATTAAACAGGCGCCTCCAAGAAACTTGGAGAGAAAAGAAAAAAAAAAAAACAACAAATATAGGACGTTTGATTAGTGCAATTCAACATAAAACTTGTGAACACGAATCCAAGCAATGCAGTTTAGTCTGCAGGTTTTGTAAAGGTGAAACGACTGGTAAGTGTTGTTTTTACATTCAATCGCAAAATTTAGAAACAAATTGCCTTAGGTATGGGCTCATTTATCAGGTTTAGTTCAGCTTATGGCAAGTTAGAGACATTTGATTCCATTTAAAATTAAATTTAAGACCAGATTCTTAATGTTCAGATTGTCCCTCACTGCTAAGTAACATGAATCTGCTAGATACACATTACTGTTTTTTTGGGGGGGGGGTTTGTTTCCAGTATCGGCATGGTAGAGCAGTAGTTAGCACGTCCACCTCACAGTTCAAGGACCCTAGTTCAAAATACACCTCGCTTTGGCCGTCCTGTGTGGAGTTTGGATGTTCTCCTTGAGCCCGTGTGGGTTCTCATTGGGCACTCTGCTTCTTCCCACACTCCAAAAATATGCATGGCATTTGTATTGGACATACTAAATTGTCCTTAGGTGTAATTGGGTGCATGAATGATTGTTCGTCTCTGTGTGCCCTGCAATTGGCTGGCAACCAGTTGAGGGTGTCCCCCGCCTACTGCCCAAAGCCAGCAGGGAGAGGCACCAGCGAGACTGTGACCCTTGTGAGGATAAGCGGCTCTAGAAAATGGATGGATGGATGTTTTTTCGGTGCCACTGTGGAGACGTTACCACACCTCATTATATTTTTTGAAACTTTGTTCTTTAAGATTTGAGGGCTGCAACAAATAGTGGACAACATCGATCGTGTAAATTAGTCGAAAGATTTTCCCATCGTCGACTCGTGAATTGAATTTATTTTGAATTCATTATACGCATCACTTGGTCATTTTAGTCCGAGCGAGTGTTTTCTTATCTTAGGAAGTTACATAGGAAGTGGTTCAGGGGGGAAGTGTTTTCCCTCCCTTGCCGCATTCCTTTAACACCTCTCCCTGGGAGAAGAATCAGATGTGCTTGGCGGAAGAAGTCGGTAATTATAAAAGATGGCGGAACAGCAACAACAGCATCAGCAGAGCGTTGAAACGGAGTTAAGAGCGAGACTAAAACATTCAAAAGCGTTGGGAGCATTTAACTGAAAATAGGCCAGCTAACTCCAAGACAGATAGGCCATGCAAAGCCGAACTTTGTGATTCCAGACATCGTAACCCTTTACTTGGCACAGCGGCCGCTTTCGGCCGATAGTCTAAACAGGCACGTTGTTATGGACTTTCACTTATATAGCACTTTTCTACCGTAGGTACTCAAAGCGCTTTACACTAACTAGTCATTTACCTACTGATGACGCAGCATCAGGAGCAGCTGGGGGTTCAGTGTCTTGCTCAAGGACACTTAGACATGGCCTACATGGTCGGGTAATCGAACCCGCGGCCTTTCGGCTGGAAGACGACCACTCTACCACCGAGCCATGCCGCCCGCTGTTCTATTTTTAAGTCTTAAACAGACACGAATTTTCAAGATTTTAGAGAAATTTAGGGGTACGTTAAAATTTAAACAATGGCTGTTACGGATGCTTTCGGACGTTTTGCCAGTTTAGACTATTGCCCGAAAGTGGCCGCCGTGCCAAGTAAAGGGTTACAATGTCTGGACAAACAAAAAATAAAAACGATGATTTTCATTTTTTCTCCCTCCAAACACATCACCTACTGTATTTATTTGGGCAGCTGCAGTGCTGTTGCAAGTGAGAACAAGGGAAGGTGCTTTTATGAGGAGATAAAAAGTAAATCTGCGGGAGACAGATGTGCACTCTCTTCAGTGAAAAATGATACCACACAGCGCCCGTGTCAACACTAACCAATAATGCTTTCTGCTGGGAATTTTGGGCCTCTTGGCTGCTTGCTCCATATAGGGGGAAAAGGGGCCTCTTAGGCTCTCTCCATGTTGGATAACAATTCGATCACTTTTGCAACCACAAAAAATATCTTGCGGTGCTTAACAAAACCAGAAACTGCAAGACTGATCACCAACATTTGCTTTGTCTCATTACTAATATAGCTTCAGAAAGAATATAGGAATTCAAGTACACTCTTGTCTGTCTTAGACTTTGTCTCCTTTACAGGGTTTGAGGGGGAAGAAACAGCGGCATTAAAGAGAGCAAAAGCTAGCGCACACACCAGGGATTCATTGCGGTAATATTTGCATGCAACCCACTATAATGGCCCGATCAATCCCTCTTGCTGTTCCCAACAAGACTTGCCACTACAACTGACTTTAATGTCACCATTTATGAACTATGGCTGCCGAATCATCATGACTCACCAATATAACAGGATATTATGCAACAACCAGTGAATCATGGATTGTGGCTTTCCGTAAAAAATAAAAAAAATCACACAAAAGATTGCGCAACCATTTATCCAAATCTATCTTGAGGTGAAGAAGGTTTCATAATCCCTGTCAAGACGCTATGAAACAAAGTCTCTCCAGGAATAGAGCAATTGGCACTTTTATGACTGGGGCAATAAATAGCAACGCAAGGATTCACCACAATTGGCAAACTGACTTATATCAAGTTTATTTAGCCAAACAGTTTTAATGTGAGGAATAGGAATCGATGTCGTTTCCTACTGGTCTCACAGTTGGGTGCAGTGAGGCTCCTGTCTCATTTGCAAGACCAATTGGACAGCGGCAACAATGGCTTCATTTTAGAGATGTGAACGGGTCACTGATTAAATCGGCGGTGTTTGGGGAATGCCCAGCAGGCCGACACAGTCACACCAGCAACATCAACCAATCACGCTAATCAGAGTATCCTGAAAGGCACGGTGCCCCCGTGATGACGACCATCCCTGACGACCTTTATTTAACCAGCTGCAAGGCGAAGAATAACAAAAAAAATGTGATGGCAGTTTTCTTTTATAGTGCCTTTGCAGACAAAAGGTCCCTGTTCAGATAGGAAAATGATGTCTGTTATCTTCCTCTGCCGCAGATTCATAGCAAAGTAACTTAAAATATCTAGTGCGTATTTTTAGGATCCAGCTAAAAAAACCTCGAGATTATTTCCATAAATAAAACCCTTTCTTGTATGCTGGTTCAAAATTCAAACTCATCAAACTATATACAGTTATTCTGATCTTTGTAAGGGAAGAATGTTCAATACGCCGGACAGCTCATAGATCTCATTAAAATAGAGCGCACAAGTGTACCTAATGAAGTGGCCGGTGATTAAAAAAATAAAATAAAATTACCGCAGCACTGGCCAGCTTGTTTTAATGTCCAACATTTTTATTAGTTTCACTTCGCCTCCCAGTGGGGCTTCTCCAGTTGACCCTGGCTCGACCCTCAGAATTTCCTGGATTCCTTGCTGGTGGGGACTTTTCCCGCCTTTGTGTGTCATGGCTTCTTTACCCTGAGGGGACTGCTTGTCTTCTCCTCGGGAAGGAAAGTGACCAGCTGACTGACATACATGCTGATGCGTGGATTTATAGCCTGTCTAAAAAAGGACCTTGGAGATAAAGTTGCGGGAAAATATGCTACCTCCGAGCCTAGACATTTTCCCTCTTTAATTCACAATCCTTTTCTTTGTGCTTTGCGTCTCTGAAAACATTTCATTTGTTCTCACACCCAAAAAAGGAACATCTCACTTAATGATGGCAAGGGCTAATGCAACCTCAATTTTTGTTCATCTACTGTATCTATAAAATGTTTTTACAATCCCAGAATTTGAGCTAGTAAATCCCAGATTTAAATATTTATTTTTGATTGGAAAAACTCAATTTTTCTTATCTTAAGTTCACAGTAGGCTATCCTAATAGACAAATTAAACTTTTTGCCTGATGAAAATCCCAATTAATTCAAAAGACCGCAACAAGGCGATGAAGACAGCAAAGCTAAAGCTTTTATTTTATGATGCTGTTTTTGACTAAATAATTGGCGGCAACCTGTTTGGGGGAAATTGACTCCGTTTGTTATGAGGAGGTATGCAATTTGCCATTTTTATTTCGTAAACTTCAGTATGGCTGAAAAGTAACAAATATACTTGGCAAATTGAATCTGTTGTCGAATAAAAAGCACACATATGTTCGGATTAAATGATTTTTTGTTTTGTTTCAGCGACCATTTGAAACTGGGGTCCTTGGAAAATGTACTTTCTAAAAAGGGGTCCCTGACTCCAAAAGGCTTGAGAACCCCCGCTCTAGGCCTCATTTACTGAAGGTTTGCATGTGCAAAAATAGTTGTAAATGTGATTGCTCATGAATTTTTGTTAACCAGATATTAAAGCTCAGTGTGTCGGTTTTCAGTGACTTTCGTGAAAATTCTGAAGTATTCATTAAAAGGGGCACACACAGATTCCAGTGAAAATGTATTACGCATTAATTGTCGGCTTTGTATGGAAATGAACATTAACTAAAATAATTACCATTTTGTGGGAGCCAAAATTACCAACAGTGCACATCAACAGTGCAAGAGTATGTTTTTTAGTTGGTGCTTACACTGCAAGAGATCAGACAAACTAGTTTTTGTTTTGAACAATGTGTTATAGCCTATTATTATCATCGCACACCTCTCTTAATTACTAGCCCCAGTTCCAGCACAAAGAAGAAAACGAATGCGGCAATATGAAATAAAGCTTTAAAATTAGCTGTGCGTTCCGGGAGGAACGCGTCTTCGATAAAGCTATAAAGTAAGGACGAAGACAGGAAATCCTGTGTCTCCGCGCTCGATCTTATCACACTTCAATTTGCGCGTAGCACTCCACATTCCAACCAGGTGAGAGGGACACCGAACGCACATCAAGACCGGTTCCTAAATCCGTCCCCGCCCCCTCCCTCTGTTATAGGTGATGCAGTGTACGTATCACTTTTCAATCTGTCGGTCTCTTCGGGAACGATGGCACCTTGACTCACAGATGCACAGGCACGTGTTTGCTTTCAAGCCGTTTCGGGTGGCACAGGCGAGGGAGCTTTGAAACATATATACCCACAAAGACATTGGCCCACAGCCCGACTGGAGAGCTAACAGAGTGAGAGGCACATCGAGCGAGCGAGCGAGCGTCTGGCATCATCGCTGCACTACTTTAGACTCGGCTCTCTCTCCGACTGGCCCCCGCCTCTGCCGGCTCACCTTGGTTGGATCATTCAGCGGGCAGACGCATTTGGGACCGGTCCAAAACATCTGACATGTTAGACCGAGAAATAGATACGCATACCTGTACGTGGGCCAGAGGGGACAAAGGTGAAACTTGAGTCGCACCAAATATTCAAAGCGGCCCAGCAGACATCAAAATTTTATACCATATATCTCCTATTGTTAATAACAACAAAATCCTGTCCTTTTAAGCGAGGACGAGGAAATAAGGACATGAATATTGAAATTGATTTCTTTTCAATGTGCGGATGACACAGGTGAGCTATGCTTAATCCCTCTCCACCCATTTTAGGTCATTAAAAGCTGTTGGCAGTCAGTGGCTGTGCTGTGCTCCAGGCTCAAAGGCTTGGTTGTACTAAAAAAGGAGCAAGTTTATGATGTGCCGTATGACCACAACTGCGGCTGATTCAGGCACGCACACTTCAAGGAAAGCAATGCAAAAGAATTTTTGTGCAGCATCATGCAGAACCTGTGAATGGCGGAGAGTCAGAGCGAGTTGCAAAACAGTGTTTGCGTCTAGTGTGAAGCTGACTGTCCCCCTTACGAATCACTTTAGCACCGTGACTATCTCCGTGGGCAGCGCAGTAGCGCAGTGGTTAGCAGCTCTGCCCTGCAGTTGAGAGATTCTGGGTTTATATCACTTGCTTTTTTTTGTGTGTGTGCTTTGTCTGGTCTCTTGATTCCTCACACAATCTTCAAATATGAATGTTAGGATGACATGACTGGATGGGGATTTACTAGTATTGTGTTGCGTATCACAAATACGGCATAAAATTCTTCTTTCTTACAGTATAGCACAATCATTTCTGAATCTTCTCTTAAAATTTGAGACCTGTGCAGTGCGAACAAAGAACCTCAATAAATATGTCAGGTAAATAGCTTTTTGTCTCTCTGTAGGAACAATTACTATTAAATTTAAAGTGTGCAAAACTGATTGTCAGACAGAACCATTTCACAGACTGTGGCACAGATTTGTGTGCTAAATGACAAAAGCTGTGTTGAGAGGGTATCTGATTGACTGGTGCTGAAAACAGTGTTGAACAGCTGTTCAGTCTGCCTTTTTGACTAACTTACTAAACGCCTCACAGACAAAGAGAGGAAGCATTTCTGCTCTGAGTGCACAAACAGCCCCTGTGTGCCCTAGTGAAATTTGATCCAGGGTGGACCAGATAGCTGATAGCACCCCCTCTACATGAATATGCACTCAGCAATACGTCATTGGGTCCATCTGGTCCATCTGATAAGTCCTTGAAAATTATTTTAGATTGGTAAATAATCTGTAAAAATACACCAATATATACGTAGTGCATATTGGCCAATTGTACACAAATTTTTGAAGAAGAAAAAAACTTTGTATGAAATTTAACAAACTGAGGTTCAAGAGGTTCGGGCCCAATGCCAGCAAGATGTATATGTGTACTTTGTATGCATACTGTATGTATTTCCTTAAAAAAAAAAAAAAAAAAAGCCTCAATTCTGCTTCAATATTATTTCTGTTTTGAATACAAATCACCGAATACAATTTCAAAAACAGCATATAGACTTAGGGCATGCTGTCTACTGCAATAATATAAATTCAACTAAAAGTGTTGAAAATATTCGTGAACTGCCACAATGCAAACTACAGCTCAAAATCGAGGGGGGGACTTTAATTTTGGGTAAATTGATGTTTAGGGTAGGAAAGATTAAGATAAAATGTTAAATAGCCAAATGATAAAAAGAGAGGATTCTACAGCAGGGTGTTGACAGTTTTTTTTTTTTTTTTTTTAAATAGACTAGAGCATTAAAAAACATAAAAAATACAAAATTCACGAGGAAAGACAGAGCTCAGAGAAGTTAGCTTAATTAATGAAGAGGTAAAGTCTTTACTTATTATGACTGAGATAGATCACCTCCATAAATCAAATTCTCAAAGCAAATACGTGCAGAGTCATGTTTAAGAGTCGTATGTGTGTGTGAAAGTGACCTGAAGGTTCAGGTAGCCCTGACTTCAGCCCTCGAGGAATAGACCGAGGACAGGAGCACAAGGACTACTGTATGGCACCTTGAGAGGGAACAGCTAACACCTGGTTGACTATTTTTTTTTGTGTTCAGAATAAAAGTTTTTGCAACGTTTTCAATCCACGTAGCTTTTACTTATTTGTCCATTTCTATACTTTGCAATCCCGTATTCTTCCTGATAAGCGTGGACACGGAATGAAATTTTCATACTGATCGTCTCCAACCATTGGTATGATTTATGAGCTTTCAGACATCATCTGCAAGTTTGGTTATGACTGACAAATCCCCTTGAACAGATCTCAAGGACATTTGTGAGACTGCAGATAGACATCACCATAAATCACAGTAACTTCAAGGTTCAGGATGTTTGAAGCAATATTGCTTTTGGTCAACACAGTAACATGAACATTGACAGAATGAATTTGATTTGGTACTTTTGGGATCAAGCTTTTGTAACATAAAGGATTTTTTAACAAAAATGTTTTCGCTAATCTAAAACAGCCAAACTATGAATGCAATATGGCATGATTATACAGCATAAGCACTTGGCTTGCTCTATGACAAGTGGTGGAGGGGAATAAAATGTGGTGTGCATTTAGATGGCCCCTGTCATCCAACGGTATCCTCTTCCCATATAAACATCCTATTCAACATCCTACTCATACCCCTGCATCTCTGTTGATCTTTAATGTGATTTCCATTTTTGGCCTGAAAATACTTGCTTTTTAAATACATAGCATAGATGTAATATATGAATTAAGACTTGAATTTGTAATGGGACCGCTGGACACACCTCACTGGATAAGTGCCCCATGCACGCTACGTACTTGTTTTACTGTATCACACTAGTGCATACCCAGACATGCATCCGCATGTCTTCCACACAGACTACTATTTTAAGTCTTAGGTGGAAATGATGCTATTGTTTAAAAAAAAAAAAAGCTCCACCTTGATACCTATTTGTGAGACCTTTTTGCAAATGTGTATAATAATAAATACATCTTTCAAATCCCAGATCAGAAATTGAAGACATTTAGGTTGGTTCATGGGGTTCAAATGGGGGTATAGGTACCCTTGGGGGTACTTGAAGGAACTCCAGAGGGTCCTTGAGATTTAAAATAAAGCAAGCAAACAATTGTGCAAAAATCCTTTCAAAATAATTATTGAATGAATTAAATGTTGCAGGAAGATATACAGTAGGTTCATTAAACAATTTTAAAAGAAATGTTCAGTCCATTACTCAATTTCATTATTTTAAAAATGTCAATTCTCCCTCCATACTAGAATGACTAGAATACCCAACTTGTCACGTGCCACCTCTCGTTACCTGTCAAGTTAATGATTTCTTTTTGTGAACAGATCTATACTATGATCCCACAAGAGGACACTTTATGTTGAATATTTTTCTCTGGACAAATATTTATTTATTTATAATTATTTCTTTTTGAGAACAGGTCTGACATTTGATGTTGATTATTTTTATGGTCAAATATTTATTCATATATTTAGGTGTTATTTATTGCATTTTTTTTCTCTCTTTTTTTGTGTGGTGTAGTGGTTTAAAGGCCGTGCTAACTGATATTGGTGAATAATAAAGAGTTAACTACTCGGACTGGTATCGATCTAAAAAAGATGGTATAAAACATCCTAATTATTTGTGTGAGTTATAATGGTGTGTTAACAGGCATATATTTTCATAATTACAAAAACTAATTACTATTTTATACTAGCTAGGCCTTCAACGGCAAGTTGTATTATAGTAGAAGTACAAAAAAACATCAGCAGGTAAGTATTCAGTGGTTTTCTTACATTAGTGTCACCAACAAAAAACATTTGAATCGACAAGAATCTTGTGCGAGGATTTTGCTAAATAAGGGCCTATAAATATTTGTATAAGGCAAGTGGAACAACTTAATCTAAACATTGCATACTTCACAAAGTAGTACAAAAAATGTCAAGGTATTTTACTTGTTAAAAGTCCTCATTAAATTAAATTGGGGTGCATTCAAACACATGAAGAGAGCTTGAGTCATTACACACAAAAGAAGTGAGGCTGGAGTAAACTTACTCAATGACTTACAAACTTACAAAGTTAAAAGGCTCCTTTCCATGCGCTAATTTTCTTTTTCAGTCTAGCATATTCAGTTTTATTACTGTATTTAGAATGTAGTTGTGTTATGATGCTATCGAGTGTCTTGTGGCTCATTTTGACAATTAAGTCTCTATAACAGACATTGACATTTTTTTCCGATGAGCTCACGACGAGATGAGAACGAACGTCTGACTGAAAAGAACATAAACAAGCCATTCGATGAGGCCCTGAGCGAGACCCACGATACCTTGAGAGGCGACAGGCCGTCTCCTGTTATTTTTCCTTTCAGGAAGCCCAACATGGAAAATGACCAAATTTAATTTGAGAACATTAATTCTATTTATTCGAAGGAGGAAATGAGGTGCCGAGTCAGGGGAGGAGCCAGCGGCTTTCCACGCAAGAGAAACCAAACACCTCCGAGCTGTCCGGCTCTGTAATCGCCGCCCCCACACAAAGAGCTTTTCTCACCCCTCTCTGTGTTTATTTTGTGTTCAGACATTTATTTTGTGTAATCGTGCGACTCCGATATGGCAGAATGTGAGCAGCGGAGGGAAAACTCTAAGAAGGCGGTGGGAGGGTGAAACATTTACACAGTCGCCTGACCTTTTGATGAACCTTTTCTTGACTAAGTAGGCCAAAGAAGGCTTGGAGATTTTAACAAATGTTCCAATTTTCAATTCTTTCCCTTTTGCAAATCCTTCAGGTTTATCCGACAGTGTGGAGGTTTTTAAAGATAATAGAATATACCGGAAAGATGTTACAAGGGTCTCCGGATTAATCTTTCAATTTTGGGTACATGCTCGGTACGAACCTAGCATGACCGTGTTTAGAGACTTTTCAGACTACATCACATTAGCTTTATTAAACTACCCTTTCTACAACCGACTAGTTTCTATTCTCACGTTGTTTTGTGTATGTTACATAGTCTCTGCTGTTTTATATGCCAGGGGGAGGTCACATAGAGGAAACAAAACATTCATTTAACCTTTTCTATTTTTTGTCACATAACATATTTAGCTGGGGAAAAGGCGGGGGGGGGGGGGGGTGGCCAACGTGGTTGTTTTGACCACAAGAATGGTCATAACAAAAAGGCATCCCTTGAAATTGTTTAAAAAAACAAAACAACATTTTGCACTATAAGTTACATGGTGGCAGACTGGTTAACGCATCTGCCTCACAGTTCAGACGTTCTGGGTTCAATTCTACTTTGCCCCGGTCTTCCTGTGTGGAGTTTGCATGCTCCCCCATGCCCGCGTGGGTATTTTGGTAATCCGCTCTCCTCCCGCATTCAAAAACATGCAGGGTAGATACATTGGACACTCCAAATTGCCCTTAGGCATGATTGTGAGTGTAAATTATTGACTGTCATTGTGTTCCCTGTGATTGGCTGGCGACCAGTCCAGGGTGTCCCCTGCCTACTGTCAGAAGACAGCTGAGATAGGCACTAGCAGGCCTAGTGAGAATAAGCGTGGATAGATAATACATAGTAAATAATGGATGGATGGATTTATGCAATTTGCAGAACCTGGAACCACTTTAGTGTTTCCGCATGGACATTCAAAGCTGCACAAACTGTCTTCCAGCAACAGGATGTAAATGGAGTGTGTGGTCACTTTAGACTAAAAACGGAGAAAAATATGGTTTTATATATTCCTGCAAAGATGAGCTTTTAACTTTGAATTGGTGTTTTTAAGTGACTTAGCACGATCCAAGTGCCTTCCATGGAACTGTCGTGATAGCACAATCCGTGTTGAAGCCTCTCCATCTTAGAACGGCTTGTTACCTGTGTAGTCTCATTGCAGCGCAGTAGATATTGTGAGGTTATAGTGGAATGATTGTTGTGGGAAACAAAAAAGAAATAGGAAGCATGCAACGCTTAAGTCGAGGCTGGATCTTTTATTGTATTGTAACAAATTAGATTAGGTATGTTGTTGGTGGTTACACATCATGCTGTGTTTTTGCTGAGCAATGCTATTTTCCAATGTGATTGAATGCATCACTCAACTCACGGGAGTGAAGCGCCACAGCAGTGGGGTTAACAGCCAACGTTAGAGAGGGCTTAGTTTGTGTGTACTGTTCTGTTTTGGCGCCAGCTACAGCCCACAGTGGCTATATTTGTGATTTGTAATAAAAAGGGAGACAAACAACTCACATCTGATGTCATTTCCTTGAGAGACGTTACAGTATTTATTTTTTTAATGAATCTTCGCCTCCAAACGGAGCAGACTAAATGGCCGCAACAAGGACTTGACCTGCACACCAGCAGACAATGTCAAAAAAAAATAATAATAATATTCAAATATCAAGTGAGAATAGTGTTATAATACATCAAGCTTGACAAGCTTAAGTGTTATTTGTAGATGCTTACAACTGTCAAATATTGTCAAAAAATTTAACAGGGCAGTACATGTGATGGAGATGACTAGAATATTCAATAGAATAATTGTAGGATAATCAATTATAAAAAAAATCATTTTGTGACGGGGGATTGTTCTACATCAATCGTATTCCAAGTGAGAGACAGTCTGAAATATTAATATTTGAACATTAGCGTATATAATAGCACAACACTACTTGAAAAACTGCGAGATGCGGCTTCTTCACGGGCACAAATACTACACTGTACACATGCTGAACATGAGGATGACCAAGTGATTTTCAGCCTTTCTTACACAGAGATTACACAATACTATCTTCAAAATAAGTCCGCATAACAGCGCACTTTGATTGTTTACACAGACCCTTATCTATGCTGACGAATTACGGCCCTTTTCAAACGGTGTTTACTATGAAAGCACATGCGTCAAGAGCATCTGTGTTATGAAAAATGCTGTTTTGAATAGGCTGTCCAAATCCGATGTCGGTGACTCATTGATTAACAATGAACTGAAAGTCAAGCTTGCTTACGCAAATGCAGCATCGCTTTCTGCTGACGGCTCCAATGTTAGTTTAAATGCCAGGGAAATGACTTCGTATTGATATATTATTATGGAGCGGCAATGCCCCACTTTTTTTTTTTTTTGCCCATATGTAACCGATTTTACAGCACATCTGATTATTATTAAATCAGCTCTGGCCCACTTTCTTACTGTATATATACTCTTGGAGATGTAATGTTTTGGGACGTAACCGCAGTCTGATTGGCCATGTCACATTCATCAGACTGCTACACCAATAAGGAGTTACAATAGTCAGTACAGTATAGGACAATACAGTACAGTATAAAAGTCTTAAAAATAAGTCTTCCTTGACATCCTAGAATATGGAATAGAAAGTGTCGAGTAGATAACACGACATAACTGTATTTAGTCATTTTTTATTTTATTGTTTAGTATTAATGAACGGCGGTGCCTTTGCGATCTCTTAATTGTATGACCACATTTGTGTCAAACACTAATTTTCCAAACTGCAGCAATAAAAACATTGTAAGGAATTAAAGTGTGTAAGATTTCAAAGTGTGATGCTTGGTGTGCCCTTTAGCCACAAGGGAGCAGTATATTGCATGCACAGCACATGTATATACACAAAGAAGATGGGCGCGATTGCTCTTAGTAAACTGCAACAATATTTGTAAATGAGTGTTAAAATATGAGTTGCTGAAAGAGTTTTATATGTTAGAAATCCATCTCCTGTTTGTGTGGTTGAGTTTGGTTTTCATATATTACAGCAAGATTGTGTTGCGATCTGCATTGAACTGTTTAATTAGTTGAGCTCAATCTGCCTCCACTCTGCTGTCATATAATCAGCGTTCTCCAACAGATGCATTTACCACGATTTCAAAGGTGACGTCAGCGCAGACGTCTTCGGAGCATGCGGATCACTTGATGTACAGCATTAAAAGCTAATGTGAAACAACCACACAAAATGTACAGTATTAGCAAGAATCCTATTTGAGTCATCATCCCTGAAGTTCAACGCAAAGTTTGTCCACAACAGTTACAATACAGATTTCCTGTGTACAGTACTCTCAATCAAGTTCATACATGGATAAACGAGATTACAAGCGGAAACTGTTTGGAGTTAATTATTGGCATTGTTCAATGGCTTCTACTACAAAGCAGCTATTTTTAAATAAGTCACAATGGACGTCTGATTATAATCAACTTTGATCATTTATGGAGGGATGCTTAACAAGCTCACGAGGCTCACAATGACACATTTGCTCTCCGATATTTTTTTTTTTTCTCGTGTGTCAGGCGTATAAAGTAGACAATTGAAACCTAATGCTCAGGCAGACGTAAATGTTGACATGGGAGTAGCCAGGCGTTGGTCTCTATCACAGGAAGACAAAATGTCACCGTGCATTGTATTAGTCTCTTGAAAGTTCCCCAAATCAAAATGTGAGCATAGGGGTTAACCGTTCGGGTACATGTCTTTTTTTTGCCCCATGAAAATCGTCAATGGGAGACAGGATGCAAAGCAGCCTTTGCCTCGGCTATCCGAAATGAGGGGAAACGATACAAAGACTCCACGGGAATCAATCAAACGTAAAGAGCTTTCAATTAGGTTTCAACATTTACTGAGTGCTGTTGAATATTTTAAGCAATGGGCGTCTTCACACCGGTTTGAAAATGTCTCAATGTAAACAGTATCCCCAGGATTCACAATTCTAGGAATAACGCGGTCACCGTGGGATTTTCTTTTCCGAGGGGTGGGGCATATTCCACTTGAACGGGGGAAACACATGAAAACCAAACTTTGCCAACTTAGTCGGTTTCTAACATTCGATGAAAGAAGGCGAAAAGAGGAGCATTCGTTAGCTCAAACTCGCGCTTGTGCTCCTACTTTCACGCACGGCGTCCGCGCACAAGTTGCTCTGCGCTGGGGACTTTTCCCCCCTACAAGAGTCCGTAAAAATCCGCGTCCACATCCCGCCCGTGTTGCTCCGCGCGCGAGCCGCACACGTTCTACATACGCACGCAAGTCAAGCCAGTGACGGCCGCCACAAAAGGCGATCTACCGATTCGGACCCGAGCGGGTCCGATCGTGCGTCCGAAGTGTAAAAGTTCATTTCAAGTGGCCTCTCAAGGACACTGCAGCCTACTGTCACCAGCCTCTCCGTGGCGACGCGCGCGGGTGGACGTGTTGCCCCGCGAGGTGAAGTCGAGTCAAAATGGAGGAGAAAGCGAGAAGGACTTTTACCTTTTTGCTGTTTCTGCTGTTAAAGCCGCTGTACGGGTTGATTCCTGCCCTTGGCGGAACGGAGAGCAGCATTTTTGTCGGCGCTATGTCCGGAGCGGCGAGCACTGCCCAGGCTGCCAGCTGACGTCAGCAGCTGGGGAAGTGAGTGCCTGGAGTCCCGCTGCTTGACTGCGAGTGGTGCTGCTGCTCCGGGACACGAGCGCAGGAGGAAAGCAAGGGTGGGCCGAGCATGGCGAGGGGAAGGGCAGGGCTACTTCCAGGGGATGGGCACGGTTCCAGGTGCTCCCCTGCCGATAGAAGTGGGCTTACTTCGAATCTCGATGCGTGTTTTCGCGAAACGATTGTGCAAGAAATTCCGAATAATGGGCCCCAGCGATTCCCGTCCATTGTGATCCGCATTTTAGGGTGCTGTTAGAGAATACCATTTCCCTTTACGGGGACACTAAGTAATATTTAGACCGTTTTTCATCAAAAAGGAATACATTAAATGATTGAAAATTTCAAAAACTTGCAAATTAAAGTGTTCTTAGTGACCAACAGTAGCTTTTAAATATTACATGGGGAGTGGCATTTCTCCGGAGGCGGCCATGTTTGTTATAGCTACTGACAATGGTAAATGCAGCACCTGCAGCACCTCCTGCACCTCCTGCTGTCCGTGATGAAAAACTGTCTAAATCTTACACACTATCCCTTTAAGGAATACTGTGTTCCCTCGCTATATAGGAGCTCGCTTCTTGTGGCCTCACTCCAGTGGACCCTGGGGGACAGAAAGGCCTTCTCTGCCGGCCTAAACATACTCAGAAAAAAAACACATTTACTCATTGATACTTTTAAATAAAATGATTCTCCCTGCGGCGACACGTCCGCCTCACAGTTCAGAGTCCCAAGTTCAATTCTAGCTCGCTCTGAAAAACATGCGTGATAGGTGTATTGGACACTCTAAATTGTCCATGACCCCAGGGAAAAGGCTTTGTTTTTGTCATGTGACCTTTGATTCACTTGTCTTTTGTTCCTGTTTTAAACAAAGCTGTAACCTGTATAAATGCTTTACAAAATAATGAATAATTGTTCAAAGTTTATATATTTTTCTTTTGTTAATGTTAAAAAGGATACAGTTTTACGAATATTTATAACATTTTTATAGATGATATTATTTATAGTCAGTCCTTCGAGTTTGGGGTGGGCGCAAAAGGTTTTCTCTTTCCTATGGGGGGCTTGGTAAAATATAATTGAGAAGCACTGCCCCCAGGTGTGGTTGTGAGTGTGAATTGTTGTATGTCTTGGTGTGCCATGCGAGTGGCTGGCAACCAGTTCACGGTGTCCCCGCCTACTACCCATAAACAGCCGGGATAGGCACCAGCAAGCCTGCGATCCTAGTGAGGATAATTGGCTCTAGAAAATGGATGGATATTCGCCCTGTTCTGTTCTCTGATCGTTTCTGTTCTCTCTTGCACATCAATAGATTGAAGCCAAAATCATTTTCAATTGAATAGAATCAATTCGCTTTGAATGAAAAATCCTTTTGATTCAAAAATTGATTATGAAGCAAACCGTGAGAAATATTCCCTCCCCTATTAACTACAAATTAAAGGTACTGTATCTGTCTTCAGAAAAGGAATTTTTGATTCACTCAATGTCAAGTAAAAAAACTTTACTGATTGTATACTCAAAATCAAGTTTAATGAGGTTTAGTGATTAGAGCACTTTCTCTATGTTCTACTTGGCCAGGAACTGTCAGATGTTTGCAGCATTGTGAGCAGGTGTTTTGTCATGGCGAACCATCCACATCTTGACCTGCCACAACTCCTACTTCTTCTTGTGCTTTGCCTGAAGCAAATCCCGCGGGTTCTCTCTCTAGATGGGCTGGGTGATTTTTTTTTTTCTCTTGAAGAGTGATCCATCTATCCATCCATTAGATATGACGCTTATCCAAGTCAGTTGAGTCCAACACTATGTCGTCAGTGAGCCCTTGATTGTGAGAAAAAAAAAAAGATTTGCTCAACTAGACATCAGCATTTGCAGCCATTTGACATTCAAAGTCACACACAATGACTGCGCAGTCACCATATTGTTTCTTCTCATAAATATGCATGCATATGCAAATATATATGAAAAAAGATTAGATGGGGCGTATCATCCACTCACGGTCACTTCTTCGTCGCAGTCACAGGTGCACTTGTACAATTTAGTACGATGCCATTGATCGAGATAAAAGTGGACGTTTGGTTGTGTTTTCCGCAGTTTGCCTCCTCATCAATTTTACAAACACCACTATATGATGGGATGCAGTTAAAGACCACTCCAAACTTTATTACAAAGCGTTTCTGTCTCTGTATGTGATTTTTCTGACAAGGCATGACAGTTTTGTCTAAAATAGCAAAAGATGACACATGCTGTAAAACTGCTAATAACTACAAAAGAGCAATGTAAGCAGACTGTGTCTCATCATGTTCAACTGAAACATGCATGTTAGTGTGTCACTGAAGTAGGACAATGATGTAACTTGGTGTTCAAACACTTGTGCAATGAATTCAAGCAACTGATAGCCAAAGGTTACTCATATGATTCCATCTCCTATCACCTTAAGGGAACCAGCTGCCATTCCTAGTTCTATTAATTATGCAGCACAAAGCATTTTCACACAAGACACAACACGTTGCAACTAGTCAAACGCATCATGGAAGCTTGCAACCTGTTACATGTGTGATAAATGTGACATGTATTGGAAAAAAAAATTCTCACTTTCCGTGGCATTTTTTTCTGACAAGACAAGCCTGGTCTGGAACTTAAGAAGACCGACCGGAAGTTTTATTTCATACTCCCTTTTTGCCTAAATGAAATGATCCTGTTTTGATGGGCTATTCTGCTTACCTTTTGGCTTTGACTTGATCGTATTCTGTCCAGTGTAGAAGCACTTGAAAGTGTATCTTTATCCTTCTTTATCCCTTTATTTTACTCATGGAAAACCATTAAAGGTTTTAATGTTCTCCTTAAAGGGATAGTGTGTAAAATTTAGACCGGTTTTCATTACGGACAGCAGGAGGTGTGCAGGTGCTGCATTTACCATTGTCCGTCGCTATAACAAACATGGCCACCTCTGGAAAAGTCCCACCCACCATGTAATAGAATTTAATGATAACTAGACCTACGATTATATTTAAAACATACGTTTGGTCATTAAAAATGGATTCATTTGCAAGGTTTTGAAATGTATTGTTTTAAATCATTAAATGTATTCCTTTTTAATGAAAAACTGTCTAAATCTTAAATACTGTCCCTTTAAAAATGGTCTGCACAATTCAAAACTAATTATATAGGCCCCACAATGGATCATTTCTGTTTCTATAAGTGATACCTTGAAATATAAATAAAAAATTTTCCTCAAAACACTAATTTCTCAAATTATCAAAAATGAAAAACAATGCTCTATAATCTTCTTAAATCATTCAGTAATTTTACAATCAATCAATCAATCAAATTTTATTTGTATAGCACAATTATAATAATATACAATTAAATAGCACATTGACAGTTAAAAACACAAACAGATTTCTTGTTTATTAAAACCTCTCAACTCTCAGCTGATAAGTACATCACAAATATTCATCATTCTTTACAGAAAATAAAGATAATGTGATAGTGCTCTTATATTGTCTTCCAACATGAGTTGCTGCACCATTTGTGTCTAATCCAACGCTTGAAATTGAAAATAGCCAGCAAACTAAAAGCCCAAGCTATGAGATTGTTTAAATGCAAAAGATATTTGGCATTCTACATAATGTGGATTCCTCTGAACTTAGAAAAATATTTTAGCTTACTGTTTTATTAACACTATCATTCAATTGTTTTTCATTTTTCATTCACATTTACCATGGAAAGAATTAGTATGTGAAATTTGGGGGGGAGAAGGGATGTAGCGTGAGCGGGGTGTAGTCATCTGGTGCCAACTCTAATGATGCCCTGTAGTTTCCTGTGAAGGTCACAGAGAAAGGTTGTTAAACACCAGACACACTCACACACACACATATACACACGCACACACACATACACACAAATGGGGTATTAAACCTAAAAGGCTTCGCGTTGACACATGAATGTTCTAAAGTACCTTTATCATCCTATACAAACTTCTTTTGTCAGAGCCTCTTGGATATTCTTTTACTTCTATATTTAAATGTCTTTTCACTTTCTCCTGTTGCTCCAGATTGGCCGGGAGATGAATCCCTGGGCAGATGGCGGCTGAAACCTGACGCCTAAAATGCAGTGGCATTCAAATGAATCACCACAAGGCAATTAAATCATTACATTGCAAAGACTCACTCCTAGTTTTACCCAGAAACCACTTTAAAATCATACGCTTCATCTGCCTCACATCATTTTATGACATCATGACAGCGCCATATGAATATGACATACGAGGAACTGCGACACTAAAAGCGGGAAAGAAGCGAATTAGATCTGAGAAACATCATTTTACGCTTAGTTTCTCCAGAAATGGTGTGCATGACGCTCTGCCCTGCAGCCTTTTTCACACCATAAGTTTGATGCAGAACATTTGCATAATGAAGAAACAATCCAGCTTTTACAGAAACTGTGAATAACCTCACTCGTGAAGTATTTAAAGCATTCCGTATGTGATGTATAGCTTTCATAAAAATCTCATTGGCGGCCGGAATGACATATTCCAACCCTCTCTGCTGATGAAAACATTTCCATGTCCACTGCACCATTTTGAACATTTTAAGGGAAAAAAAAATTGCCTTGATGAGCATTTGTACAATTTTTGCAATGTAAGCAGTTTTTGTTGGCGCGTGATTCCTTCAACCCAGAAAAATGGGCGTGTATGTATGTGTGAGCTCTTCCTGCATCTGTGCACTCTGGAACACACTATTGTTGCACTGAGCACAACCTATAAGTAAGTCAAGCACAACCGGCCTCTTTGACATCAACATTGTTTGCACATCAACAGGCTTGTTGCTATGTAACCGCACCCCCTCCGAACTGAATCTTCTGGTCTGGGAATCCATCCTTACTTACTATGTGTGTGTATGAAAAAGCAAATGTTGCTTAATAGTTATTTGTTTGAAATAGTTATATTATCCAGATAGAAATGAACATTGACATTTTGTCTCCGTAACTCAATCGGTCTGATGGCAAGGCTGCACAATTTCAACTCCCACATTTCACTACCCTCAACCCCAAGGACAAAACCATATGCACAGGAAAGGCCACACAAAGCGTCAATTCTGTGGGTGTGATCCTTGGTGATCAAAGTGGACTGTTGTTTGGGTGGGAGGAAGGGTGTATGTGCGGGTGTGCGTGAGTGTGTGTGCGTGCATGTAAATTCAATACAACTGGTGTGGAAGGGTTCAACAAGGTCATATGTGGCTGGTGAGACTGTCAAGTTGAGGTTCAAGGTCAAAAGAGTGGAAAGAACATGAGAAAAAAGCAGAATTCAATAGTGTTGGAACAAAAGGAAAATAAAAGAACAAAAGGAAAATAAAGGATATATTCTTCATCTTTCTTTCTTTGTTAAAAAGTGATTGGTAGGACTCCGACTGCTCCAGCCAATATGGGGCACAAGAGCGCTGCTAGCGAAACACTGGCAACAGCTGCATACTTTAACGTCAATGTAATAGCGTCATTTTTGGCACTTTTAATTGGCTAAACTCACTATAAAGGAATACCACAGCACACATTAAATGCTAACCTAAGGTTTATTTTGAAGTTGGCCTTATCAGGGTGTGTCCAGTATGGTTAACTGTCATGCAGTGCAACAATTGTTACTCTGATTTTTTTCTGATACGTACGCTAATAAGCGATTATCTTGGGGAAGAAAAGATTCCTCACTCATTTTTTTCTGAGGTAGTCAATTTACTCAAGGACTCGATCCAGCCCTAATTAAAAATATAATACAATATGGCAGTTTGCATACGACATGAATATGAAATTTGAACAACAATCAATTGAAATGTAATGTAAACAAGAAAAACATCAAGATGTTGCATGTTTGTATACATAAAGTGTAATTCATCATAAACATGTTACCCCCATACAGTTGCATGACAAAGTACCTCATGTTATTCCACAGAGCAACAAACAAAAACTGTTCCAAATGCTAAACATCTGCTTTTGTTTCAGTGTATCTGAATATTTAAATTATGATGCATTTAAACAAGAAACATTTGTGGCTGAATCAATGGAGAACTGCAATTTGTCTCCCATGTATGGCGCGTTTAAGATGTGTGCCAGCAGTACACCGATAAAGTGATGGATGTGCTGGCTTCACACCAGAGTAGTCAGGTTACATGTCTGCCCACCAGACCACACACATACACACACACACACACGCACACACACATGCACAGTCGTACACACAGTCAGACAATCACTCAAGCCTACCCTGTGGCTGGAATGTGTTTTGGAAAGCGAGTGTGATAGAGGAGGCTTGTGATAGTTTGGTGTAAAAGGCGAAAAGTACACATCTCATGTACAGTACACATGTAAATACAGTTCATGCCTGTGTGTGTGTTTTTAAAAGTAGAAGAGGAAAGTCCAGCTTAGTCTCCAATTTTCACAGAAAGGTAGATTGTCTCCGTTTTCACGTTTTGTTTACCAATGAATGGTAATTAGGACTAAAATAATGGGCGGAAAAAAACTGCAGATGAGCAGCACCTGGACATTATTCTACTCAGCTCCAGTGTTATGTTGACCTCTGAGGTTAGTTCAAGTGTAATCCAAGCATATGCATTCTTGGTTCATAGCCAAACTAAAACTAGAGTAACGTTGTGGCAGACAGATAACCTAAAAAGTAGAACTCCAACTCACAATGTAAATGTCCTTCTTCATTGTGAAGTATTTAAAACGTCCTCACATCACTGTTCAAATGTTAGGTTCTATGTAAAAGAAAAAGAGACACCAAGCTAAATCATGTACAAAACTTATCTGCTACACCCACTCCCCTTACCAGAGAAGTAAATATACAGTAAACTAATCTGATTATGTGGTTGCACAAGTGTACGCACCCTCTTATTACCGTGAATAGCGCGATGTTCAAAAAGAACCAATCACAGTCAAACTCATCTTAAATTGGAGCCATTCCACAACTGCCACCATTTTAAGTGCCTCCGATTAAACTCAAATAAAATTCAGTTCCAGTAGGTTTTTTTTTTCCCAGACATTTTTGTCATCACCATCTTGCAGCACTAGGATCTTCCCCAGCACCTGAAACATTTACTTATTCAAAGGTATCAGTCAGCAGAAGGGTACAAAATAAATTCCAAGGCATTGCGAACACAGTGAAAACTTTCATCATCCATATATGAAAACATGGCATAATAGTGACATTGCCAAAAAGACAAGCCCCTCCCAAACTTAGGAAAAGACAACAAGAAAATTGGTCAGGGAGGCTGCCAAAATCTAGTTGGTAACAGATGGAGTTGCAGGAATTTCTAGCAAGCACTGTCTATTCAGTACATGTGACAACAATCTCCAATCTAATTCAATTTTTCCGGGTTGTGACATGACTGAAGCCTTATCTTAAAAACAAACAAAAAAACAAACAAATCAAAACATGCAATCATTTGTGTTTAGCTTTTATGATTTAATGTGTACAAAAAAAGAGTGTGGTGAATGTGTACAAAAAAAGAGTGTGGTGCATCTGTTCCCACTGGCATTGCTCAACTAATACATTTGATTCTGTATGTTTGCATTCTAAATCCGTATTATTTGGCAGACAAATCCTCCCGCATTGTGTTTAATGCAGACCGTGACAATTGACTCAGACCAGAAAAAAAAGCTAACTTTACTGGAAATTATCCCTTTGAGTTTGAAGAATCTCTGAAGTGGACTATTTAGTCTAGATGGAAGTAACATGAGGAGCGGATTTTAAGAGGCAGAAAGAAAAGCCCGGAGAAGGAGGAAAGGAGGGAAGGGGGCAAGGGCATGCAAAGGGGAGAGAGGGAGAAGCAAAGCGGATGGGGGATGGGCTGTTTGTGCATGCTTGGAATTCTTTAGGTGTTATCAGCATATCCCGCTGCATAATTGCTGGCTTCAAGAAAGAAGGGGGGGGGGGGGGGGGGGGGGGGTCTGACAAGAGTGCAACAGGGAAACATAGTGAAGCTTCCTCCCTTGACTGCGTTGACCACAAGGGAGTGGGGGTCAAGATCTTTGAACTGCAATGCTGACATTTCCGACGTTGCTATTCTTGTCTCATTAAGACAAAGGACATAGTATTTGACTTTCCAACCCCGTGAAAACACGCAATCCCGAAAGGACACGTTTAGAGGCTATTTTCTTTCCACCTCATACATAAAGTTAAAAGCTTTGCTATAAATTATTTCTGTCTTCGGCTTCTGCACGTTCTATACATTGCAGTCTCTGGACTTGAACACAATTGCTTTTCACATTGTTTAAATAATAACAATAACAATTAATTGTTTATAATTAGCCTGACTTATATTCATTGGCCAATTATAACCGTTCAAATATAGGCCAAAGAACTTTTCACCTTTATCTACTCGACCATTTACAGTAGTTGCATTCAAGTAACATTTGTGTCATTATTTATTACACATGAATCTATATCATAACAGTATATCCTTGAATAAATTATACAGTATACTGAATCAATAAAATGTGTTGATAAATTCATTCTGCAACCTTGTCATTCAAAACAAAGCAAATCTGAATTTTTATTAGCAGTGATTAGGTGAGCCATGCAAGGAAGTTGTGCAAAGGATCGACCTGGATGTCACGACTTTAGACACAACCTGAAATGACAATTTGTTGAAAGGAATCTGAGTTTGTTTAAAATAATTAATAAACAACAGTGCAACATGAATTAAGCATAAACGTGTTAAATATGGCAATCATTCACCTATCAGTAACACAAACACATACAGTATGTGAACTAAAAATCTGCATATAATTAATACTTATTGAAATGCGTTGAGAAGAAACAAATGCTACTCTATCCATTATATATATTTTATTTTCAAACTTACTGGCCAATTAATCAGCAATTGGTATTTTTTTTCTGCCAGAAATTGGCATCGGCCTGAAACATCTATTTCAGTTGGGCTATTATGCTCAAATTGTCATAATAACGAAACATTAATGAACATTACAGATTCTATTTTAACTTTTCAACATTTTTGACTGTTACAATATTGTAATTAAATGTTTTAAATTAAACAATTAAATAGGAGTATTACATTAATTTATCTCCAGGTGAAAGAATACTAAACGTACCTGTTTTGTGAATTTGGTCATGTGATGCGCGCAGAGTGAGCCGTGATTGGTTATTACCCCAGCCCTGGGTGCATTGTGGTATCATCTTTCATCGGCTAGGAGGCAAATTGTATTTTTAAAGGTATTTGCACATGAAAAATGTTTAAATTATGAAATTAGTTATCGACAATTCACTTTTTACTGTTGGAAATAGCTAAATAGATTTAGTATCACCTTAACAATCATTTTACAGCGAAGCTTATGTAGGTGTAAAGCAAATTAGAAAGAGCAAAAATAGGTTAATCATTGGCCACATTCCTCTTGTTATACTCCTATCTACAATGGCGATAAAAAGTCAACACAGCCTTCTTCAATTGCTATGTTTTGTGACGTAAAGATGAGGCCAAAATGACTCATTTCAAATCTTTTCTCACTACAAATGTAACCAATAGCTTATTCAAAGCAAATAAAAAAAATGTTTTTGGAATGGACATAAAAATAATGTAGTTGCATAAATGTGCACACCCACTTCTACAAGGAGGTTGATTGTTTTTTGGTGGTAACCATGGCTGGTCATGGGAGCTGCTCATAATTTCCTCCAAATTGTCAGCTGAAGAAATTCTGCCCCAGAAGCATGATGCTGTCATAACAAAATGTCCCAAACTAATGTGGGAAAATGTACTGTATACTCTTCTTTTTCAGTTCTCATGAGCTTTTTTGCCGAACAGTCCGATATCCTTTATCTGGAATAAGCATGAGCCGAAAGCTGAAGGAAGAAAAGAAAAAAACTGGAGTTACATTAGGGCCATTTGAGGTTTCACTGTATTGCCTCCAGCACCTTTTTTCCAAACTACCTTGATTTTCTTTCTTTTTCTGATTATATTTCAATCTGAGTCATCCCTGATTCTATTTCAGAAACATTGGAATTGCAGTCTACTCAAAGCGTAGACTTTCGTGCTGCTGTAAGATTAGCGGTTTCCTGTGTGACCCCCCCTTCACAATGAGCAGATGGATAGGTATGAATAGTAAAAAAGTCCTTTTCCAGCATTAGTTTGCATTCCTTACAAAATGGCTGCGGCGCATGACAGAGTAACAGCGTCGGTGGGACGCACACACACACACACACAGGATGTGATTCCAGGAACTTTGATTGATGAGATAATCCATCTGGCTCGGAGGCAAAGGAGGGGAGGAGCAGGGAAGGGCGGGGGAAAAGGAGAGTGTAGAACATGAGCGATGGTGTTGCTCCAAATCATGATGCCATTTAGAGATTTATGCATGTGCTTGCTTACAGCAGGCACACTTGTGGATTTGTTGGCTCCAGTTAGTTTAGGGGAAAAAACAAAGTGGCTTGTCAAGATCTGTCTTTTCCTCGTGAATGCGCTTTTCTTAAACACCGTATATGTTGACAATAAAGCTGTGTGTGGGGAGAGAAAACATGTTCCTCGCTCCTCCGCATGTTCCTGGCTTCCATCACAGCTGCAGCAAACAGGGTGGAGGTGCATCATGGATGAGAGGATGACAGATGAAATACTTGGCCCAGTCATGACATAAGCCAGACGAATGGTGTTTTTTCTTTCTCATCCTGGACAAGTGGCCCGGTAGAGTGGGCCCGAGGCTATTATTTAGCAATGCTACACAATTAAACATTTTTTTTCTGCGATTTCCCAATGGGGAAACGGTTACCCCTGTGATGAAGCTGTCAGCAGTATACAGGACAACTTTTCACAGTCAATTTCACACTTTTGCCAAGTTGAGTGTAACAGTAATGTTTATTCTAACACAAATGCTGTCTCCCATACCATTCAGTATGACATAAATGTTGGTCTGCATAACAAACAGATGGAAAAGACTGCATCGTGCAGACTGCAGTATCTGCATGGGGTGCGGAAAAGGGCACTGAGCTATTCCCCTCAGATAAAAGTATCATGTTACAACATGATCCTGCAGAGGCACAAATCAATACACCGCAGCTACTCATGAAAGATAAATTAGCTAAAAATGAATAAGAAGAAGCATTTAATGTTGAAGTAGGGATGGGAATTTGACTGCATGTTTTTGATTGATTTTTGATTGCATTTTAATTACGCTGTGATAGGAGACCACTCACTGAAAAATGTTCTATACCTCTACTTTAATGCCACACCCTAGACAGAATTCATGAGACTGCGTTTTCTTGTTCAATCCTAACATAAATAATCATGATAGTGAACAGAAAATATATTCAGTAATATAACAGTTTCACCATTTTAGTTACAGTTTAATTTGTCAAAGGCAAAGGTGAGGTTTTTTGATGAATATGAATGGTTTAAGAATCTAACTCCAGAACATCTGAAGACTTTTTTTTCTAGCATGCTGTCTACAATGTTTGACACATAATAGGATGCTTTGGCACATGAGCTGTTTTTTTTTCATTTTTTATACTTTCCTCTTTCATCTTACCCAAGAATGTCTTTCCATTAAATTTGAGGCATTTTCAATGTTCAATGTGTCTTGGCGGTTCGTTGATATCCCCCACGTATTGCTCTTTTTTTTAAATCTATATTTACATTTACAAAGACACTTCCTCATCATAGATTTAAAAAAAAAAGTATCAACTATTCTTTTTGTATTCTGGACATATTTTTTCTTTCTTCTGCCATCATCTATTTAATTTATACTGTCGTCTCCTGCCAAAATACTTCAAGGACTTTTTGAAGTATCCTGATGGGAAAAAGAGTTTTTGACATTTTTAAAATGTACTTTACAGTTAGTTATACAATTTTAGTCCATTCTGCTATAATACTCTTAATAACGAGGTCCTTTCATTCTTTACTGCTTGTGTTTTGCTGCCATCTGCCGGTGAATTTGAAAAAACTTGAACAAATATCGACTGCCGTAGTTTTAAGTAAAAAGACAGTGCATGTAAAAACAAGGGCTGTCATAATCGGGTACTGTGATTGTGACAACTGTCAAAAATACACAAACTACTGTACTGTTGATACTTACTTCAACTTTAACTTCAACCTTTGTTGAAGTATGATTACGTGCAGTGATGAACCTTACTGGCATCAGATAGTGTAAACAAAATGGTGGCAGGCTAACCCAAGAAAGGAACAAAAGTAGAGCTTCCATTATCCTAATTTACTTTATTTGAGCACTATGCACAATGCACTTTCCTGTTTCTTCCACTACGTTTTCTGTTTGACTATGGCCAGACTGGGCAAAAACATCTGGCATGACCACATTTGCAAGCACCAATGAAAGTGCTAAAATAAGCAGGCCAGTGCTTAAAAAAAGTCAAGAATGTAACGAGAAAGTGAAAATGCCCGCAGAAGCCAGTCGTTTCTCTTTGTGTGATAGAAAAGCTGGCTACGGTAAAAGTGGTGGGCTCGGCTGGAGACCAAACAGTCATTTTGGTGGTGAGACAGTATTTCCCCCCCATCTCCCATAACACAAAAGAAAGAACCCTTTGTTCCTCCCAATACTGACGTTGTAAAATCTGTAGGTGTCGCTGTCGGGCAGCTTTTCACATGTGTTGCGCAGCTGTGCACGTGTACCGTAATGGAGACCGTATCAAAATAAAATAACCATCGTATCAAAATAAAATAACCATTATTAGGCTATTGTGTTGAAGTTACATGTTCTGTTTATCAGACAGACAGACTGACATGAGATAGATAGATAGATAGATAGATAGATAGATAGATAGATAGATAGATAGATAGATAGATAGATAATTTCTAATATAATATACAGTGTATGCATTCACTCAATAAAGTTCTTTCTCAGTTTTTAAACTCAGAAAACAAGTGATCCGTGAGCGCTAAGGCACAATGATGTTTTTTTGCCGATAGCAAGTAGCAAAATAGCCACCCTCTGAGATGGATAAGAACTTGCGGATTTTGCTGCTTCATTGATTTTTCATAAACACAACAACAATTAGAATGTTATGTTTAGACAAGTGGGGGCACGTACAACTATTAGTGGAAAGAACGATTCTGACTTTACTCCTCCTTACACGTTGGCTCTTTTGAAGGAGAAAGTAAACTTCCATCTTGGCAAAAAGGTCAAGTCATTGTTTGATTAAATTAATGAATCAATTTGCTAATTTGCTGAATGAGGTGTTCAGAGTTTTTGAATATGTTAGGCGGGGCGGGCGTAATATTCAACCCGCCATTTATGTTTTTGTTATTCATTGAAAGATCATTTTTCAGTTAAATATTTTAAAGTTGAAAAGGTTTTGAGCGCAAGTTTTATTTGGGATGTGATGAACCGAAAAACAAAATGTTTATTTTTGTTTGAATATTCCCTTGATCACCCTAAATCATCCTTCCCTAGGAGGAGGAGGAGGAGGAGGAGGAGGAGGAGGAGGAGGAGGAGGAGGAGGAGGAGGAGGAGGAGGAGGAGGAGGAGGAGGAGGAGGAGGAGGAGGAGGAGGAGGAGGAGGAGGAGGAGGAGGAGGAGGAGGAGAAGGAGAGGCAGCCGACGTCACACATCAGACCGCTGGTTGACGGCGCTTGGAGCTTCCAGCTCGTCAATCTGCGGCCAGTGGCGACAGGGGCGACCGGGTAAGCGAGCTCTCTCCCATCCGCCAGCTTCTTGACGCACTCCCCTCGCCTCCACCGGCGGAACCCAGGGCACCCCCGATCTCCTCCTTTTCGGACGGGTTGCGCGATCAGCTGCTCCAGCTCGAGCGCAAAAGCCAGGCTAGCCGAGCCCGCTAGCCTTCGCGAGGGTGGCCGGGCTGTCCATGCATCCGGGGAGCCCCGAGGCAGCCCCGGGCTGGCTGGGAGAAGAGCGAGCCGGAAGCCTTGAACCTTTGTGAACCTTGACAACTCAGCGCGCTGTTTGGCACGCAGCGGCGGTGGATGCCCGGCGAGGAGCATCTTCTCGCCTGTCTGCAAGCAACCAGCGTGACAGCTCCAAGAGGCGATTGATGACTAATATTCCCTCCGGATAGACCACAACAATGTTGCGCACCGCGGCCAACGTGCTGGCAGCAGGATTGCTCGTCTTGGGAATGTTGCACAGCTCCGAAGTCGTCTCACCGTCCAGGGCTGTTGATGGTAAGCGGTCTTGTTTTGCACCCCCTCTCACCTGCTGCTTTTTTTTTTTTTTTAATTCATTGTGCTCAGCTGCTCGCCCCACGTTGCTGCAACAATTAAAAGGCGTCTTTTGTTTGCGCCACGTGAATATTGCAGTGTCACAGCCAACCCTTCTCTGCGAGGAGACAAATTCACGCTGACTTTCATTGAGAATATGATGGCACAGGCCCCAGGAGCTCTTGCTCTTAGATAGCACGTAATGCACTACACGTATATTTTTAATGCCTGTGATTGGCGGCATGCCTTTAAATCACCGGTCTCAAATTGGGGACACTCGACCTCGAGTGTCTGCTAGCCCAGAATCAACCACAATTGATTGCAAGCATAATTGGCAATACGTGATTTTTCTTCCAAAATTTTAGCACCATTTTGGATGAACCTGATTGAAATGTTGCTGCTAAAACTGTCTACTTCTACTTCCATTTACAGTGTGTCCATACTTATGGAATATTTTGTTTTATGGACAAAAACCAAAGGTTTGCAGAGTGAGCTCCCCAGACGCTTGGAGTCTGTAAATTGTAGCTCCTTATAGTAATTTATGATATGTTATCATTCAAATTGTGCAAACCTACTTATAGGCATTGACTTGCTAATAAAAAAAACATACTCAACCAATTATGCCTTAACTTTGGCTTAATTAAAAGGCCTTATAATGGTTAAGTGTCATCTCTTAAATCAGGCCTGCTCGGATTTTTTTAATAGCCAAAGGCATATACCATCAATTCTTTCTCTGAACTGCTTATCCTCACAAGGCAAAGCACAATAGACAATGGCATCATTTTATAAAAACAAAGGTATACTGTAGTTTAAAATTATTTTCTTCTCATCTTTAGGTTTGGCATTAATTTCACAACTTTATCCTAGAAAAGTCCAATATAGTCTGATGACATCACAACTTTTTACGCGTGATAAAATCAGAATTTGTTATTGTTGCACCTTTCTTAAAAATAGGCAACATTTGGTAGTACAGTTTAGCGGGGATCCAGGGAAGCAATTCTATCCTGACCCCAAAATGTTTACTTAAAAAAAACGGTTTGGGATCTGCAATAGTATTTTAATATGGTGTGTTTATTATGGTATGCCATCTTTTCTTCACCCCAGTCACATAATAGTGTGAGTAATGTCTCATCCACTGAGATTCACAATCGGTCAAATACTGTAATAGACTTTCCATTGGAACCAAAAAGACTTTAGTGTTGTCATATACGGTCTAAAACAGCCCCCACCCACCCTTCTTCCCACAAGTGACCTTGCACACCTTCACTGTCTGGAACAACTTCTGGAAGCCATTAAAACCTCCAAACCCTACTCACGCACACCTCGGCGTGTTTGCAGAGCACAAAGCCGATTGGTTCGATTTTCTCGACTTTGAAAGGAAACCTGTTGTTTCTCGCGGCTACCTTTGCGTTCAACATTTTAATGAATACAAAATGCTTTTCTAAAACAAATTAGCATTTGCATGTGATATATCATTAAATTCTGGAGGTCTTTGAAGACTTGTCTGTTTTAAATCACAAGCTGGATTTTATGAGATTCATCGTCTTCCCAAAAAAAATCTTTGAAGTCATGTTGTTCCACTCGACAAAATTGAGCTCAATTACCACCTTGAATACAGCCTGCAACCACCAACAAGTCTGCAACAAGATGACAAATCCCACCAGAGCATGGACGTTTAACAATCCTTTTTGGCCCATTGTTTGAAAAAATAAAATTACACTCTAAAAACATTTGGGCAATAAAATAACCAAATTATGGGTCCAAAAATGAATGACCCAATGTTTGCGTCAACCTGAGCCAACATTCTGGGTTGATATTCATCTTTTTACAAAACAACCCACAAAATAGGATCAATATCGTGTCAGGCCCTTTCGGACCCCAAATTTGGTTATTTTTACTTCAATTTAATGTCATATAGTACAAAGAAGTTAAGACGGAATCAATGGCGCCTCTGCTGGCTGTATCCAAGCACTGCACTATACCGTTTAAAAGTCATTCCGCGCAAGGTAAAACGTTTCAGTGAGTTATTATCACACGCCTATATATGATGGAATCATATTTTTGGTGCGAGTGTCATCCATCTTATTTGATGAGTCATCCTTGCGTGGTTGCTTGTCAGCGAGAATAATCATTGTGGCTTGTTTAAGGTCACCATGACTAAAATGCTGCAAGTTTTTTTTTTTTTTTAAACACAACATTATGAAATGTATTTTCCTCCTGAAAAGTTCCATTATGTTGTCAGTCATTATTTCGTGTCAACTTGATACTAGCACCTCCCAAGCATTATCACGTTAACTCTTGTTCAAACGGGACAAATGTGATTCGGAGGATTAAGTCGTTTGCCGGTATTTTTTTTCTTTCTTCCTGACTTGCATAGAGTTGTTTTGCCATGTGCCGGACCGCCAAAGAGTCTTAGTACTGTAGCCAGGCCCCAGGTCACCAGCAAGCCCTTGGTTTAATTGGGTCTAAACTTCCCTTTGTTTCTCAGTGGAGACCTCGGCGAACAGTCTCAGATTGTTCAGAAAACTCTGCTAATTGGGGGCTTAGTGGAAAAAGCCCTAATGAAGGAATTCAGATTGCTTCACTGTACGACACAATGTCATTGCAAGAACACTCTCCGAGTTTGCTTACGTCGTTTTGCACAACAAATTGGCGAGCGGTAAATCCAACATACATCTCGGCTACATTTGTTACCTCTTCCTTGCTAAGAAACTTAATATCATTCCCTCCATGTGGCCTCAGTTGTAACATTTGGTTAGAGGATCCGCAGTGTGAGGCCAACAATTCTGTGGCCAAAAGGTTCACATTTGACTGTTTGCTGACAACTCAAAGCAAAATGGCAAACGGAGAGCATTTGGCAGCTTAGTCTTGCTCAGTCCAATTGAAAGTCCATGTGGAAAATACATTTTCAGATCTCGGCTTGTTCTGCGGTTAAATATCTAATGCGACACTGTAAAGTAGCTGCTTTGCATTGCCTAGCGGTATATAATCCAGTACTTTGGTCAGTGGATTTTCTGAGGAAAAATAACAAGCGAGGCTCATTGAAATCCAGCCACATTATTACGCTGCTACTTTAAGGCTGAGAAGCATCATCAAATTCTTCACAGTTTAAGCTGCAGATTAAAGATGTCCACGAAGTTGCTTCATGTCTCACGCGAGCCGTGGATGTAATATTTTTATCACTGGAAAACGCTACATTACTAAATCATAAATCATACTTGCATGCATACATTTTTTATTCATACTTCATTAAAGCGTTTCACCGGTGTTGTGCTTAATGGAAAGCTTTGTGAATTGATTCTATAACCGGAGCGTGTTCTGCTGCGAGCCATTTGTTAGCCTTGTGGACGTACGCTAAACGGCTAGCCTGGCTTATTTCACGTGGGGAAAACATGAGCGGATTGAAAGGAGATCAGATGTTTCGTTTTGAGAGCCATCTTGTAACATCCCAAAAAGACACAGAGAGAGCGTGACTTGATTTTGATTGTTTACGTTTCGTGCAATCATCTTTAAGTTGCGACATCACCAAAATTCAGTATGCGTTTTGATTTAGACGCACAAATATGTCATGTTGTCATGCTCCTCATTGTCCATGCATGCCGAGAAGGTAAAAGAAACCAAAAACAGTAATTACCACGACGACTACTAATTATTTTGAAAGTGACGGCTTGTTGAGTGAACTCCAATCAGATAATCAGCTAAGCAAAAAAACACAAGTGCTCATTACAGGTGATAAACAGTATTAGCTTTTATTTGACCACGAACCATCAATCCGTGTAAACTGTGATTGGCTCGAGACCAGTCGAAGTAATTCAGAATAGAAAATGAGATTATTCGGTATAGAAAGTAGCATAATAAATTTAACTCGGCGCAAAAGCTCACTGGTCGCTTTGTTAGATTTCAGCAAGAGCAAATATCACAGTGAAATATTACATTTCAAGTGATAAAAAGGCTCAGTTTGGTTGTATAAGTGGAGCAAAATTGCGCTGCATCACACTGAGAGGTGTTTCTGATATTTCACCTATCTATCCCATGTATCTGAATAAGATATAATATCATGCACTAACAGCGCTAGGTAAAGTATTTCAGCTCTATTTCATTTTATTTTTTTTTGAAGCAGCTCTTGAATTGGAGCAGAGGAGCAGCATAATGTGCTGGCTTCTTAGGTGGCAGCTTTCTGAGACAAATGGCCTCTGCTTTGTTGTCAGGCTCTGTTTTATCATCTGGACCCAAATACGCCCAAATGGCGGCAGAGGCATTTTTCTTCTTTACAAGTCTTGTAGCATACTCACCTCTCATTGTTGGCATCTTTCACTGCCTAGATGGCTGCGCTGCTTGGAGAGCCGACAGAATGCTGACATTGTGCCATGTACAGTATGTATGCCATTAATTTAAAGCGGTACCTTTTGTGAGGATCATGTGTGGTTGTGGCCATTTAAATATTGCTTGTCCCATGAGGTATTTGGGAAACTGCACAAATTATACACAATTCTCTGAGCGTTTGTATTTTGATATTTAAATGCAGTCAGTGAGGTGACAGACAGAGAGAAAATGAAAAACAGACATAAATTAATTTGGTAGCTGGGTGCACGTGCGTTTGGTCTAAATACCGGCGCATCTTCATTTTCGTGCAGGTGTAAATCTGTGTTTCTGTGTTTGGGAATCGGGTAGATCGCATTGTGCATTTTTGGGCATGCGGGTGACCGCTCTCCCAGCACAGGGTAGCGTTGCCCCACCAAAAGTTGCAGGTTAATCTTTACAGAGGGATCTCCTTTAGTTTTCTCTTTGTTTAAAATAAGCAAAGTGCATGCTTACACTGGGCAGTGGTTCTCAGTGTGTCATGGCACACAACAGGCGTGGCCTCCTCCAGGCCAAATTAACATCACTAGCCAGAGGAGGTCTACTTTCAGATCTGTGTACTTTGCATGCGTCAACTTTTTCTGGCATTTTCCGCCATCTAGACAGTCCGGGCTAGTCAGGTGCAAATCATTGAAAAGGATCGGGAGGGGCCGCTCTGATTGCGCAGTAGGAGACGGCTGCTTAGATGCTCTTATGGCACGCACCGCCTCTGTCTATCTGCGCCAAGCTGCGCCTTTCTACCAAACTGACCCCACCCTGACCTGCGCCTTAGTGATTGCCAGACCTAAACCTAAGCAACAAGACAGAGCCCACAATGGTGCATGTACTACATTGTAATTTTGCTCCTAAGTCCACCTCTGTGACTAATTGCATTTTTTTCCCCTTGACCATTAATGTACAAAACGATCTCCAGGCAGTACTCTCGCCTGTTGCCTCATTGTTAAGAGATGATTCCTTTCCCCTATAGAGAATTTAAAAGGTTCCACCAGTAGATGAAAAAAATTGCTATTTTAAGCTTCGGCCTACACATCTCATACATTCATTGTCATCAATTTTACTCTTCGCTAGGATTTTCTCTTGCCCGGCATCCATGTTTTTGCTGGCAGTTGAGTGTTCAGTCCCCGTATGGAAAATTGAAGCAGACACACCTAACGGGATGCAACAATTCAACACCTTGATAAAATAATTTTAACTTCTTATCTTACAGCCCTGTAACACTGGCATCACAGTGTGATGTGTTTCTGTTAGTTTGCCTGTGAAGCTCAGTAATGCAATACAAATATCAGGACAACTTTCAATATGTGGCAAAGCAGTTCTACATTACTGTGGCTTATGGCATTGAATAACTGGATAGTTGATTTTGAGTTGGTCTGAATTATCTGGCGGCAAAACATGCTGACAAAGTTAGAGTATAGATTCATGTGCAGCAAATAATGACAGCATTGTTAAATAATAGACTTCACTATTAGTACTAATAGAGAAGTTGAATGTATGCAATTGTTGTAAATGGAAAGGGCACATAAAACTTAAATATCGGCAAGCATTAGCCATTTGGCTGATTACGTTTCGCCGATGTGTGAAGGGCCATAATGTGCCGAATTAAGTGGCCAGTCGATTAATCGGTCGGCCCCTAAAAATAACTATTAATTAGTTTATTCATTAATTAGTTGTCGATTAATAGATTCATTGTTATACAGTACATTTAACTGTGAGGATTTCAAACCGGAATTCTGAACATTCATCGAAAGAGTCTACCGTTATGTGTAACATTATCAGTGGTTGATTTGTGCCATAGTCCATCAGGGAAATAAACTAACACCGCTCACAAAAAGTGCAGGATATCCCATCTTTCCTGTAAAATTTCAGGATGAATCAAAAATGCGCCTTAAGCTTTCAAGGTAAAACTGAAGTTGACCTGTCAGATTTTAAATACACGTCAACTCAATGTGTGAATACTTTTTCCTCAACTTTTTCTTCTCTAACAAGAATCTGAATGGCGAAATTCACAACAGATGTCTGACCTTGATTTAAACAATACCTTCCTTGGTTCAATTAGAATTGTTTATTGAAATAGTACTCGTTGTCGTCGTCTGACGTCATCATTCACATTTCCACATGACACCAAAGTGACACCAAGCCATGGTGGTTAAGTGTGTTTCAGATTTCTCACATTGTGAGCAGTCAGTGAACGCCTCGCCAGTTTAACGTTGAATGCGCTCTAAACATTTGTTTTTCCTTTTCTTCGTGACGCAGCTGAAGTTCATTTTGCCACAAATACCCAAATTTGTGCACTATCCGTGTTGCACCACGTTTATTAATGTGTGTATATACCAAAAGACCACATTTAATAAATGAGGCGAATGGAATACCTTTAACCAGCGAAAACCGGTCCATACCTTGCCGCTCTTAATTGAATCAAGTGGAGACATCATAATCTTTACATGATCCTCTCCGTTTTTAGTAAAATTCCCGTGTGTGAATAAGGATGGACTCGGACGGTGGTTCAGTCTGATCGCTTCTTTTATTGAAAATATTGCCATAACAACCTCAACTAACACGAGCTGTTGTCAGCTGCAGCAGGCACTGGCTGCTAACAGCCAACTGACTTCCGCCCTCTAGCTCATCCCACTGCGTCTTGTATTTGGGGAATTACGGTAAATTACGGTAAATTACGCTAAATTACGGTAATTTCTTTGGCTACTCCTTTCATTCATGTTGGTGACGAAATAGCATGGAGGTGATGCTGTTTTCCTCGGCACATGCATCATGAGGGTTTGTAGAACATTCTAGAGAATCTAATTAGGTTCCATGGAGCTACTTGACAGAAACTTGAAACTCGCACCGATCTTATGAAAAGAATTTTGTATAATCTTCTTTAATATTTCCCTTCAGCAGCATACTAAGTAGGCTTAATTGTCATTCTTCTCCCTCTGCAGCTATGTACAGCGTGTGCTCTAGTGGCGGCAGCGTGGCACAGGGATTTGTCTAAACTGACTCGGTAGATAATTGAAGAGCACACCTTTGGGGTTCTCTTAAATCTTCCATCCTTACACTCCCCCACTGAATTTGATGTAATCCTCATGTGGAAGTTAAAGATGCCTAAGTCGTCTTCCTTGATGGTTCCGGCGATGATCCCAACACAAATATCCGTCTCGGTTGATTATAGCTTTGGGCTTCAGATATAGTGGAATCTCAGCCAGACATCCGAGTTGCTCTTAATTAGGTTCACTTGTGATTACCCCGCTTCGTTAAGAGGTTGTGCCTTTCTGTACCACTAAGGCTTGTTTAGATCTGCTTTGTGCTCAGGGCTGACCTGTAAAAAATCCTAATTCCCCCGGCAACTGACGTCACACTTAACGACCTTCTTGACGTTAAGTCTCCTTCTGTTTTCATTACACATACTTATGTAGACCAAAGGAAATGTGTCATATTTGCTTAATCGATCGTTAAGGGATTGACCAAATCTGTGGAATTCGTTGGTCCTTTACATATTATAGCAAAATAGAGTGCACTACATGGCGACAGCCAGCAGAGGCATTGTTGGTTTTGGCCTACATCCACACAAGACTTTCAACAGACAAAACATTCAAAGAGAATCATCCACCCTACTCCCAAAAAATTCTGTAAGGAAGAAAAAGTTTTTGATTATTGGCCACTTCATTAGGTATATTTACAATTCATTCATACTGTGGCCCAAAAAAAAAAGAAGACTTTTAATGTTCCGTTTTGCTTGACGCTGTCAGATATGACGATTAGTAGACTAATTGACAATTAATCAATTGTCAAATTAATCGAGAACTATTTTGGATAACCGAAAACTAGTTTTGAGGGTTAGGGTATGGTTCAGAATTCCTCTCACAAGTAAAAAAAAGTAAAAAAAAAAATCTCTATTTCTATAGCCCTCCATGTAAGCAGACATAATACCTTTGTGTTTAATTAAAAAGAAAAAAATATTGGAAAATATTAACTTTGAAAAAAGATTAAACACTATTGCCCATTTTCTGGCGTGTCATGGTCTAAACCAACAACTGAATCTTAATTTATTTATGTTGTATTTCACTGTGCTTGTGAAATAAAAAATAAAAAATAATTGACAGATGAATCTCTTTAAATGACTATACAATAAATCAATGTTTGTAGCTGGTATAAATTTGACAATATGATTATTCATGTATCGTCGTAGTCCACAGAGTGCATTACAAACATGTTGCACAGCAATGCAAAATACAACCCTATTAAGAAACAGTTAAATTAATAACTATGACAATGTTAGTCATAACACAATGCTTTTATCTTCTACGCTGATCTTTTACGCCTTGTATTGAAAGTCATGAAGGCATTGTGAAAATAGGGCTGGTGAGTGTTGAAAAATCTTGAACCAGTAAACTTTGCGAGTTCCATATTAATCCTCATTTGCAATCCGTGAGCTCTTTCTTCTATCATTTTTACAGCTTGCGCAGTTCCCTCATGTCTGTTGAAATGGTTTATTTAACAGACACAGCTGGGGCCTCTTCTCTGTTTTGTAATGTTGCAAATTGGAAAACTTTTTCTCCCCCTTGCTCTTTTGCTCTCTTGTTGCAAAACCTTGGATTTTTCATGCTTTTGTTGTAGTAGGGATGGTGTACTTGCCAAACAGGCCAGAATCGATGTTTTCCCGAATTTGCCTACAAAAACAATCCGAAATACTGCTGTTTGTAGAAAACAATTTTATTGCCTCTGAGAAAAAAAAAGTGCAAATAAAATGAATAACACAATTTTAGGTTGACTTATTACAGTCATTAGTTGCATTCGATTCCTCATAATGCCTGTCAGGATATTTATGAGCAGCTGTGTTGTGGCCTCTCAGAAAGGACAAAAGCCGTATCAGAGGCGAGTCATGCTGTTTATCTCCTTCCCCTCAAATACTTGTGAAATCGTAATAAACCGTAAATCTAAGATGGGAGGATGATCGTTTCTCCTTGAGAAATTCAGTGTTTTGGTAGTGAAAGTACATCCAATCTTTAGTAGACTAAACTCTGTGACTTTTTAACCCCCGGTAGACATTTCAAGAGTCTGTAAATATTTTTGAATAAGCGCACTATGCAATTACCTCAGCCTACACGCCCACCCGGTGTTTTTTTGGGTGCACTGACATTTTTATTATTCTCAATTCTTGAGGCTAAATCATTACATCCTGAGTGAAGAGAGAATCTAGTTCTAAGACTACGGTGGTTGTTGCCTCGAACTGTTACGGTGTCTCTATGGAGTCAAGAAGAGTTTTTGGGCTTGTTATAGCCAGATACAGTAAGGAAAGTCTTACTTGCATAAAGTTGGCATTTTACATTGTCACTTCTGAAAATAGACAAACCATTAGTTGATTAATCGATCGATGATAATTACTTGATTGTGTGAATGCCTTTTGCCAAACATGGGTCCTAGTTCGGCCATAACAATAACCAGTATAGTAAATAGAAGGATAGATGATTGTTGACTAAGATCCGGATTTTGGAACCGATTACGATCAGCAAGTTTAATCACACACGAACAGAACAGACCTGATCAGAAGGTAGACTAATATGTCGATTTAAACGTTTATTTGCTGCGTATAAACCATGCCCATTGAAATGCATTGGGGAAAAAATAAGGACAATTGAAACCCTGAAAAATCTTTTTAAAAGGGTCAGAGGTTTGCAACTTTGGGTATTGAAGGAAAAATGAACTTGAGCTGAGTCGTTAGGAAAAGGAAAAACAACTGCTTGGAGTGCATTCAACGTTTCGCTGGCGCGCTGCGTTCAATGACTGCTCACAAAGTGGGAATTCCGAAACACACTTAACTCGCAACAAACATATAATTTATAGATATGAACACAATAAAATATGAAGAATGTAGGAAGATGAGTTTTATTCTGTTTTGCTGTAGTTTTACATTGTTGCTAAACTGTTAATGCTTTTTATACACAGTAACGTGGGAAATACCAGAATTTGACCCTAAAACTAAAGGTGTGTCCTATATACAGGTGCGTCCTGTATTTGGGGAATTACGGTCAGTTTTGGTTTAAAGAAAAGCTATGGAAGTATAGCTACATTCGGCTGTTAACTTCTGTAGCCGATTTTTTTCCTTCCTTTGCTTGAAATGACACTCAAATGGAAACAGAACTTTAATACAGAGATGATTCCACCTAATTGGACTGATTTGAATTGTCCAGTCAAGTGACTGATCAATTTCCTTTTCCTTGTGTGAAATCACGGCATCAGCAGATTGTCCTTTGTGATGTTGGTTCACTCAACACAACACTATTTTAGCTTTCATATTCATATAATAGACTGACGGATCAGAGCAAGTTTGCAGCTACTTAACTTGCCCCTGCAGGCACATTCTGCTTCCTTTCTGCTTTAATACGAAGGTCAAGGAAAAGGGTCAGGAACAAATCCGGCCTCCTGGAGCTGGCGCACATCGTTCTTCTGAAGGCCGCATGAATGGGGGACCGTGTAGGTTGAAGGCAGATTTTCTTGTATAATATAACTTCCGCAATTGACTTTGAACAGCGTGTAGTCTCGATGTCTGCTGTAAGTTCGGAGTGCCCCCGCTGATCTCCAAAGGCAGACGTCCAATTTATTTATAGCCGTGTTGTGGGTGTGAGGAAATGGGGCTGTGGCTGGAGGAGAGGTTGGTGTTTGTCTTAGGAGAAGACGCTTCCTCAGAACCAGACGGAACTCATCTTGTCGGCCGCAACGGCTGGGAGGGGTGGTGGTGGTGGTGGTGGTGGGGGGGGGGGGGGGGGGGGGGTGCTGAATCACACAGCCCAAATGGAGATGACCCAAAAGTAGCCTCTACCTTGGTAAACACACAGGCTGCTCATTGGTAGCATGTGTTACATTCCTCCATCCCATCTCAGTATTCCACTCCAGTCTTTTTATGCCCCCCCCCAACTTTGACTTTAAGTCCACCCACTTGCTCCCATTTCATACAGTTTGTTCTCTTATGTCCTATGTCATATGTTTCTGGTTAGCCTCCTCTGCACTGCCATTTTTTCCCCGCTTTCAATGTGTTACAATAACAAAAGATACATTTGAGTCGACAACTATACAGCATGCCAAGAGACTATGGAAGAATAACAGGTGGAAAGACGTTTTTTAAATAATTCAAGCTGCAAATGTTCATCTTTACGGGGCTGAGCAAGGTTGAATGAATTTTTAACAGTGCTTTTCATTCAATGAAATTGCAGATGTAAACAGTCACCGAAGCAGATTAATGTTATAGCTCGAAATTGGAATCGGTGGAGAAATTGCGGGGGAAAGCTGAGATGAATTCACAAAGCTGAAATGCCCAAGTATGATGACAAATGGTTCATACATTACCAAATACAAATATGCAACTTTGTCCTCTAGTGGTTCTGATTAGTATACAGTAGAGATGAGTAATCGGATTGGATCATTAGTATATATTGTGCTATGGTTTTCCAGCTTTTTTCATGCACACTATCACAATTGTTCCCTGACTTACAAGTTTTCTTCATGCGGTTATTGTGCTCACAACTCAAAACTTATGTTATTGCAAATCTTGCCATTGAATTAATGGAAAATTGCCAGTAAGCCATTCCACTTTGAGCATCAATTTTCTCAAGTTTTTTTTTTGTTTTTTTGTTTTCCGATTGAATTATTAAAAACTAGCAATGCACTGTAAAATATACAAAGTAGCAATGGGACATTTGACTCTTTAAGAAGTGCCGTTCACAAACCACTAAGAAGAGCCATTCAAAAGGCTGCCTTTTTTTATGTCTTTTAGTTCATTTGAACAAAGTTTTACTCATAAAATAAATACTGATTAAGCATCCAATGCAATTCATGAAGTACTTTGATCGTTTAACTGATGGAACTTTAGATATTGTCCTTCTGAAATACTGTAAGTAGTGAGTACATTAGATTACATAAATCACTAAATAAACATTAAATATGTAGAGTGTGCATCACACCATGAATAAAAACACAATAACAGCTGTGTTGGTTACAGACATTCACATACACATTAGGGATGCTCGGGGCTTAGCTAAACACAAATTTAGCGGCGGCTGTGCTCGCTTTCCATGGTTTTCAATAGCATAAACAGTTGCAATTCGCACTTTCTTGGAAGCCAAACAAATGGTTTATTGACTGTTTAGCAAAACATGATTGGTGCTTCAGTCTCTGTTCAAATTTACAACCTGCCAAACTAATGTGCAGCCATATTGTGGTCGACAATGGAATTACACCCTGGAATTAGACCCACCCTGTGTATATTTTTCATCTGTCTTAAATAATAATATGATGCGCATCAAATCATCTTATTATGCACACTTTAGTATTCAATATTGTGATAAACTAATGCGTCCATGATCTTAAAACTATTGGCTATCAACTCATTATAGACAGTGCGTAGTCAACTAATTGCCTTAATGGTTTGCGCATTGTTACCTATGATTTTTTTTTTCCCTATACCCTGCGATTATCTTATTACGTTGTAGTAAACAATTCCTTCAGAATCAACAACGTGTTTGACCGTATGTTGTATGACTTGACTTGTGCGCACTAACAATCTCTCATGGTACAGTAACCCGCACCTCCACCTCTCTAACCTCCTGACCTACTTCCTCAGGTCTGTGATATGTTTCCGTCACCAGCATCTAGTGCTCCTCCCACAGCTTTTATTGGAAACAGAGCATCCTACCGGGCTCTAGCATGTCAGCTCCTAAATAAACCGAGCACAGGAGAGAGGCGCAGCTACGGCTGTTGATACCTCGGAACATGCAAACAAACAAAGACCTTTGAATAAGAAGGATAAGGAAAATAGTGAAGGCATTTGAGTGTAATCCCGGCTACTGTTCATGAATAAATCAAAACCTTGTGACTTCTCAGGGAGAAATTACGCCACTCCGCGTACACACGCATGCACATGCACGCGCATACACACATTAAGTGGAGTGCAAAAATATGTCAGGTTGAATTCCAAGTATTTAGGTTGAGCTCCGTGGAGGCTAGGTTTAAATGAAAATGCTGTCATACTACTGAGCTGCCTTCATCCCATCATCTGTATACCATGATAGCGCGCTTTCCCATCATAGGCCCAAACGATCCTGGGGTTACAGCAGAATTTCTTCCTGTTCTTCTTTTAAAATTCTGACGAGGCAGTATGAGACACATTGAGACGTAAAGGCTTTTATCAAGGGTTTGACTTGGTCGTTACCCACAGAAGGTCGCTCACCATCCATTTTAGGAGCACGGTCAGGAGCGGTAAAGACTCGGACATTGAGAACTGGATCATGGTTTCATTCCTGCTTGTGAACAAAAAGCTGACATGATCATGATGATCTTTTTTGTGTTGATAAATTTACCCCACATATGTCTAGATAGAACTGATACCACTGAACAATTTGAGTAGTTAAAGGAGAAAAAATATTCATAAATAACTTCAATTACTATGCCTAGAAAAGCATTTCCAAACTTAGAAAAAAATGCAATGTTTATAGTTTGCAAAGTGTGTGTACAAGGGTTAAAGTGTAATGTTTAAATTGTGTAGGAGGGCTAAAACCTAAAAACACATACCATTATATGGCCTCTCTATATATCATGGAAATATCTGTAATGTATACCCCTATGCTAAATGTGATTTTGCTGAAGTTATACATCCCCGTGAGAGCTTTTTAATATGTACCATATAATAAAAAAAGAGCACTTTTAACTGTAACGCCGATAAAAATGGTAGCGACAAGAAAAAAGCGAAGCTTTCGGCTTGCTGACTTTTCACCGTCAGAAGGGCCTTCATCAGTCACTGACAACGTCTTATTAAAGGAAAATCACTCCAGCCGAAATCCATTTGCTTTGGCAAGTGTGCGCCTATTGATTAATTCATTATTAATCAATCAAGAGTGGGGCTGGATATCTCGGGACATACTAATATGCTCTGGCACAGTAGTCGGGAATCACTGCAGTAATACAGCTTTGTATTAAGAGGTGATAGTATTAAACCCAGCAGCTTTTATTGCTTTGTGTTTTCAAACGGTTCTGCATACAGACGACATTATTAAAACCATCCCTCTTCACACAGAGATGCAACAATGCCTGAAGACGGTCATTTGCATAACGCCCCCCATTCACATGCAGCTACACAACTGCTTGCCATTCATGAATGGATGTGACGTACCTTTGAGTTAGAGAAGTGTGCCTTTCAGTATGCAAACAATAAATTATGAGCAACATGCTTAACCACGCCTCTCAGCTGACCAATAAGGAGATTAAAAGTGTTTGCTATGATTTAGAAGTGTTTGTGTATAGTTGAAAAATGTTGTATTTACATTCGACATACAATTACACAAGATCTGGCGCTCTACATGACTTCTGCTTCCGGTGACCCCCGATGGAGTCTGTGTGCCGGTCCGCGGGGATTTGCAATTTGTGCGAATGTAACTGACGGCGTTGTTATTTGCTCTCATCGGTGAGTTGCACCACTGGGAACACTGACCTGAATACATTACATGAGAGCATCAAGTTTCAAAGCATCTCCAAGACGTTTTTAGTGGAACCGCTTTTCCATCAGCCAGCTTCAGTCCACAGTTTAATTAGAGCCCGCGGCAAAGAACCAAGCAGACGCCTCTGGCTAATGAGACCTCAGGAATAAATATCATTGGCACAAAAATATTATTGGTCTGTAGTGGTTTCATGTATTCTGATGTGTTCCTTTTCAGGTCCGAAAACCTGCAGCCCCAAGCAGTTTGTGTGTAAAGATGGCGTGACGTGTATCTCGAAGGGATGGCGCTGCGACCGCGAGAAAGACTGTCCAGACGGCTCAGATGAAGAGCCGGATGTTTGTAAGTGTTCACCCCCCCAAAAAAGCCCAAACTGAAGGCATGCTTTTTTTTTTTTGTTTTTGTTTACTCTGATTGTGTGGATCTGGCTGCATTTACAAGTCAACCTTGGCTGACTTTTAAGCTCTCAGAGTACATAATTGGAGCTTTGGTGGAACTCAATGTTTCTGCAGCTCTAAATTTGTGCATCTTGTACTGTAATTTACCGACGTCGAGATGATTCGGGCTGACTGTTTTTCTCTTTCTTTGTTTTTATATGCATTAATAAGACATACTTACCTTCATTGACTTTTTTTTTGAAGTAAAAATGAATATAATGCAGCTTGAAACTCAACATTGAAGTAAATGTTCCGCAATCATGGTTTTCAGTCTAATTCAATATTTGAAACATGCATCACCGGTTCAAGTAGCCCAGTGCAAAATATTTTTTTGGGGGGAGCATATAAAAGAGCATATAAAAGGTTTTGTAAATTTTTAAAAAACAATAAAATATTTTATACTAGTTTTAAAAAGACAATTTGAATATGCAATATTTTATGTCCTTAATGCATTGCCAAGTTATCAAATTGGGACTGAGTACAGTATTATTCGATCCTCAAAATCTGGTAAAAATGTGATCGGGACATCTCCAAAAAAAGACTTAAAACAGACCGCTGTTCCAGCCATGTTTGATTTGATCAACCTTGGAACTTCATTTGTAGTGGTATCTCTTTTATTCAGTAACACCATAAGAAAAATCATGTAACATCATCTGTTTTATTTCTGTCTGGTCCACCCAAAAAAAAAAAATATATATATATATATCACTTGTTACAATGCACATCTGTAAAAAAACAAACAAGAAAAACCCAAAGGCATACAAACTTTTGAAAAGGAGTAACACTATGACTTTTAGTGATGCGTTTTTCATGTTCCAGTTAATTTGCTCTTATTTTGAGAAGAATAGGGTTACAGCATTAATAAAAAAAACTGAATTAGATACTAGAGAGATATTAAAACCTCACATAGTCCCCGATGTGCCTTCAGGCATTCCCACTTGAGAACTGTTGGATTGATTTGTTTTTATGAGTGAAAACAATGAGATGTTTTGTTTGCTTTGCATAGAAGTCATCATGCCTTAAAGCTCAGGGTCATAGTGATTTGCGTTGTTTGTTTTCTTTTTCTTTTTTATCTAGGATGGATGGGATATCCTTTTTTTGCCCTCATAACGCCACAATAGATGGGGTCATGAAACAAATGTAAACCAAATGAACTCAAAAGAAAGACAACTACAATCTCAAAGTCTATATTAGAGATGAAATGCTTTCAGGCTGGATCTCTGGCTGCAGTGTCCCTGGTCAGCTTTTCAGAGGGAGTTTTCCAAGAGGGCATGCCATTTGGACGTAGAGGAAAAAAATGCGTGTCTTTCTGTTTGCGCATGTGTGTATACGTTTGACGTGTTGTTGGAGGGTTGGCATAGAGCAAGAGACTGGGAGGTGAAGCCTCAAGTTGAAGTCTAGACGCGAAGACTGTAAGCAAGTCGGTCTGGAAGTCATTAAAGACGCGCCCACAGCAATGGAGAAACCTGCTGTTTTGCACAACCTGCTCTTTCCTCCTTCTCCTCATCTGTGGGCGGGCCTGCTTCCATGTCTCTATCTGGGACAGAGACAACAGTGACTGCATCTCTTGTCTCATTCTACGTCTCGCTTCTGCCAGAACCTCTGAAAAACAACCCTTACGGGAATGGTGCACTGACGGAACTTGACTTCACACTGTGGTCGTGGAAAAAGGTTGTGAGTCAGAGACAGGCCTTCCACTATATGCGCAAACGTTTTGAGAATGACCTCTTTATCAATCAGAGACCTCAGAATCCCAATTCCTTCTTGTTGAAAAGACATTTTGGACAATTTAAGGAAGAACCCTCAGCCCCATTAAGCACCTTTGGGATAAACTAAACAGATTGAAAGTCGACATCAGTGACTGAATGGACAAAAACTGCCCAGACACAGTCATCATGTTGGAAGGAAGTTGTGATAGATTACGGTTGGATTTCTTCTTCAAAATAGTTCTGCAGCAAACTACAAAAAGCACATGACATTGAACGCAACAGAAGGAGACACGTCAAATCACCACAATGGAGCAGAACCAAGTTCCCCTTTTTTTAAATCCACTTAAGCCACTGTAAGGAGACTACCATGGAATTTGGACCATAAGCCACAACTTTTCCCCTCAGTTTTAACCCCTACACCTTAAAGTCTTTAACTCACTGAAAATCATGTTTACTGTTCATACGTTATAAGTGCGCAACCTAAACATATCAAAATTGCAAAATATTTGCTTTGTAATGCAAATTTCCCATGTTGCTCAAGGAGCGATTTTACTTGTTGAATGTTATAGTACATGTCACTTTGTGCTTTTTCCACTCACAGTTTTTACTTTTCCATATTTTGCCCTCCCTCAACATGTGGTGTTTAGTTTGGCTGTTGTCCAAATTGGAGGCAGTGTTCCTACTTCAAGCCATTTGTCATAAATTTTCATTTAAAATCCTTTCAACACAGCAGCACTACATTATTATTTTAAGCCTGACATTTCTGCTGCCATAATTCTAACATGAACAAAAAAAAATGCGAGCTATGTTTACAATTAATGTGTTAATATTCCACCCCCCCAATTTTTAGGAACTAAAACTGACACAATCTACAGGATTTCAGGCTTTCCACAGTAAATGCTCAGATTTCTTTAGCAGATTGAATATCATTGTGTTGAGTGAAAAGAAGCAATTTACTTTGCTTTACTTTGGAAAACAATTCAAGATTCAAGAGTTGTATAGTCATATGCATAATAGTACTACGCAATGAAATCCTTATTCTGTTCACTTCCCCGAGCAGACTACATCCCACAATCGAGCAAATAATAAAGTAGGCAATAAAACCAAAAAGCAATACTGTAGCAATAAGGGCAGTAATAATGAAGCACTAATAAACCAATAGATTCACATTCTGAGCATATTATGGAGTAGATGGATTGATCGGTATTTTAGTGATCAATATTTTAAACTATTTTCTGACATGTTATGGATCAAAATCAGTAATAGAACAAAAAAATTCAACTTATTTTCTGCACTGTCAAATTGAGGAAAATCCCTTTTTTTAAAATAAAAGGATAGAAATCAAAACATGCTTATCAATTAATTGACAGATTACTCAATTTTCAGGCTTCTGTGCAATGATATCAGTGTAATTATTTATGGAAATTAGCATCTCTAATGTGGTCATTTCAAGTCATCAAGCAACCAACTTCAGCATAAAAACCTGCAGTAGCATACAACCTTTTGGATTGAGCCACACATACGTAGTAGATAACATGCAAAAATGATGTTAAATTTCACTTTTTATAATTGTTTCTAAATACATAGCCCATTTAAGGTTATATGAGTTTGAATGGACTGTAATTGTGGTCATCTTTGGAGCCGCCTCCGACCATCGACTTCTTCCCATGGTCATACTTTTGTCCGGTCTCTGACTCGCAAGCTTTTCCATTACCACAGTGTGAAGTCAAGTCCCGTCAGTCCGTTTATTCCAATGTTTCGAGAAAGCTTTCGGTTCAACGACGCATGAGGAAGGTTTATTGATTCTGTACGTGGATGCGGTTTCACAGCGGTCCTTGTCGGCGGGGTGGCTATTGCCAGTGAAGTCAGCCACTGTCCACTGCAGCTGCTGTTTTCCTTCCACAATGCTGTTCTTTGTACCACAGGGTACTGAGCTAGACTGGGAAAGAGGGATACTGATAGAGGACAACAAAAACCGAACGCTTGTTCGGGCATATGCCCTTTTAGGTTGGTGTCGGGCTCTTTTGAGCTCTCGGGCTATGGAATTTATTTGAGTCCTGGGGCGTACCCACCTCTGAAGCAAGGTGGCCTTGGGAACAGAAGAGGTGTAATGCTCACATCTGCTGCCTGTGGTCTGTAATAAGGGCGCTTTTACAGTCTGTTCCAACCTAAGCGGCAATTAGCTTTTTAGTCTATTGACAGCCCGTGATGAAAACCTGATTTTTAAAAGGAATATGCTTCGGCCTTACAGCAAAGAAAAACCTTTCCATCCAATGCTGCCTTGCATCACGTCGGAACGAAATGAGAATGAGTTTTTCTTTGTTTGTTCTGAATTGTCATGTATCTGACAGTTGACCCCAGACAGGAAACCGTTTCATCTGGACACTGTCGCTTTAAAGCTAAATAGCTCATCACGATAAACACTTTAACATGACACAACACCTTAAGATCCTGTTGCAGGTGCGTGCTATTCACACAAGCACACACTTGCCGGACTGCGTTAGTTTATACTCCAACATGTCTTCATTAAACTAGTTGGTTTAGTCTCATAAAAATTAGACACAACAATGCCAGCCCCGAAAAAAATCTTAGTAAGGTGTCGTGTGTATGATTTTGCGGGGCCAAAAGTCAATCTTAAAAAAAAGACGGCTATGCCGCAAAATGTACACAACACTGCCACCTGCAGCATTGGAGTAGAATATCGCGTGGGCTTTACTGATTGCCATTTTGAAGCTTTGAAATAGAACCAGGTTTATCATATTATTGTTGTAGTTAGGGATGTTTACTGTATATTAACTGAAGGGATGCAACAATTAATTGGTTTATTGGCAACTCATGGATATAATGGATCAAATTAATCAATCATCAAAATTACAAATTAGATTTATTTTTATGAGATTTTGAGGAAAATGCTAGTAAATTGGAATAGATATAGATCCTTCTTGAAAATGACCTTTTTCGTGAACATTTTGTGTCAAAGGTTTTAGTGATATTAATACATGGTATATTTGTCACAGAAAAAAATTGTATAGAAATTTTGCGTTTTTGATCTGAGTCATCATTTAGACACCTAAAAGTGTTCAAATTTTTAGAATTTCAATTTCTTGATTATATATTCTCAGATCTCTTTAATCCTTGATGAAAGCAGACTTTTATTAATGTCTGTTTTTACTCTATAAAAAAGTACATATTGCAGCCACTTCTCTGAAGTTACCGACCAAATCCGTAAATGATTCATAAAAAAAAAGGAAAAAAAGAAAATGTTAAAAAAAAAAAAAATTGGGGGGAAAGAATGGATGAAAATTTAAAACATAGAAAAATCTGATTGACAAAACAATCAACAGTTTATTCTATTGTTTGATCATGCTGTTTAATGAAATCTTGTCATTTTTAGGAAATGATGGGAAATGCAGCGCCCACCTCTGGTAATAATGCTTAATATAGTTAAACACATGTACAGGGCTGACCTTTCCTCACATTTGGCAGCTGAAATCAACTTTCGAAAGCTCAGAATACTTCATCCCCTTGTTCGTAGCAGTGATGTTCAGACAAACGGCAAACAGCAGCAAGAGCTAAATGACAGCATACAGTATATAGCGCACTATATTTAAGGGTGCGCTAGTCTGCCAGCCACCAGTCTAGGCCATTTTTAGACAAGACTGGCTAAAGCTGCCCCCCTGAAGAAGGACAAGAGGGCCCAGACTGTGTTCAGCCAAGAAAAGCGTGTCAAGGGTTTAAATTGAAGAGGGGGAGAAAGATCATTATGTAATCCCAGCAGGGCTCCCCACCGATAGTGCCGGGGAAGGCCAGAGGCACTCTAAGGGGACACAAGAGACAGACAGCCTGGGACAACAGGAAGTCTAGAATACAAGAGAGTGAGCAAAATGAACTGAAATAATATATTGGAACTAAGTAGCGGCATTAACATAGATGTTTGACATCTGCTTTGGACTAGTGGCGCGATCTTTTAGGATGACAAAATCGTCATCGTGTTGAACATTGGTCGTGTCTTGCCCGTCCTTTGCTACCTGCTATGAGAATACAACTCTTAAAGGTCATGTCGACTGAAGAGCACACTGCTGTAAAGGCAATCTCATTCCACATCTGTTCTAGGTAATTAGGCCTCTACAGTGTAGAAGCAGATGACCTCTAGTGGCCACCTTTTCCCTGCCTTGTAAGTTCAAAGGTCCACCACCATAATATTACTGATTTTCATTTCCGAGAGGAAGACAAATGAGTTCTATATTCCTTTGGGCTTCCTTTTGAGAGCGTTTGAGTCCTGAATTTATCTAACAGAAGCCAATCTTAGCGATTATTAATGTGTCAAGTAAGAAAGCTTTATTATGCTATGTTATGGTAGCAAACTTAATCAAATTGTACCTGTTGCTTAAAAAATATCCTTCTTAATGTCCTTCCATCCATCCATCCATCCATCCATCCATCCATCCATTCTTTCATCTGTCCTTTCGTTGAAACTTGGTGGCTACTTTCTCCAAGTTTTATGGAGATTTTCTTTTTTTTGGGGGGGGAGTATATAGAGATGGGTCAAACAATCTTTGAGCGCACCAGTTTAGAATTTAGCTTCATTCAAGAATGTCTCATGTGGTCAGAAAAAATATTTTAGTGTGTATTTAAGGGCTGACGCAGTTAAAGTGGTTCACTATTTATTTATGAGGTATATTTATGGATCAGCGTTTTCAATTATTCATCCATCGTCATCTGGTTGGCTGACATCTGTGACAAGACTATTTTGAGTGATCAAAACCCAGTTATCTTGATCTTTGAGTGTCATTTGCGAAATATTTCTTTTCTATAGTTCTTGTTAGGAAATCCAGCGACACTTGTTGCCATGGTGAGTATGGTTACATCACTGTCAGGCAAAATGTGTGGGCGGTGTTAGGAGAGTGGCATCTGAATAATATAATCTGTGACTAATAAACTGCTCATGTAGTTGAAAGAAGTCATCTCATTATCAATTTACTTGGTAATGTGTCGCCAAATTAATTTGGGTTATGTTAACAATGAAGAAAGACTTTTACAAGTGAAATGACGAGTCAGTTGCTGCCAAGCTGAAGAAGTATATTCAATTGGATATCTTTTGTTGAAAATTAGGAATAGCTCCAAATAAAATAGGAACTCAGGCTTTTCAATGTTTTTATTTGTGATATCAAAGGAAAAGCATACAAAAAAAGAAAAGCGCAAAAATAATGCATAGATTGTCCAAACATGACGACTATCAATATGCCACGCTGCCATCCCTTCTAAATGTTTGCAATCAGGAGGTTGAGAGGAATACTTTATAGGTGTCAAACTTAACCCATGTTGAGCTCATTTACTCCCATTCAAAATTGGAAATATTGTCCATTTTGGACATACACAATTGAAAACCAGATGTTTTATTATGCCATTCCTCCGATTTTTGCATCAATCCATTCAACTCACAAAGGGGGTGCAATAGAAATTTTTGTGATGAGACCTCGAAACCACCGCAATTCATGACATTTGCAAGTCTTTCAATGACTTCGATGATTGGCTTAGCCTGGACTCCCATAATGCAAAAGTGTTCGAGTCATAATACTCTAATGATATTGACATAATATTCCAATTTCAATTTCAATTTAAATGTACTGCGTAGTTACTTTTGCTATTATCACATATTACAATTTTTGTAGGTTTTGTAGGTTGTAGGACACTGCAGCCAGAGATCCAACTTTTGTGAAAGGAATTTGTTCACGACGAAATTTTACTGTATATCTTGGCAACTTTTGTCAAATCAGTCAATCAAATTTTCTAACCCTGAAACACCAAAGTCCCAAAGGGCTTCATAGGTGAAAAGAGGTCATGTCGAGACTTCTTTCGAAAAAAGAAGTCACACAGAGACATCTTTTCTCAAAGTATTAGCTGCTGTATATCTCACCAAATTAAGGAGTGTAATGAGCCAGACTCATTTTTAGTATCAGCCACTTACATAATGAGTTTTGAATTTGGAGGATTCCTGACTATGAATGTGAATTTAAATTACGCATGAAGTTAATATTTGCCAATAACAATCAATCACCCGCTCCCCAGCGCTGCGTCTCGTGACTCCGGCACCGCGGCTTTCTACTCATGTGGCCGTGCCACAGTTCAGATCAAAATCTGCACATGACACCGCTTACAACACGGCAGCTCAGTGTGATATGTATGGGGTCGCGGCCGACTTACGTGATCAAACAATGGCTTTATTTCGCGTGGCCTGACTCCATCGAGCTGCCCGATGGAGCATGTGATCCGCCCGTGTGCAGCGACTTATTGACTCGAAGCGTGCAAGGTGTCGGCAGTCCTGCGTAACCTTTTTTGATGGGACAAAGGTTTTTTTTTGGCTGGAATAATAGTCTGAATGGAGTTTTTCAAAGGTGTCTAAGTTTCACTAGGGGCTTACATGCTCCCTCTAGTGGAAAGTGAAAGAATCACTGCTTGAGTACAATTCAGTTATATTTAACTTCAAACGTTTGCATTTAATCTTCTAGAAGGTTTAGGTACGTTTTTTACATAACTTATTTGCAATACATTTTACACAAATGCATTTTTAAGAATTTCATAAAATCACAACACACTGCTCAAACTGGCAACTGAGCAGGAATAAGTGTCTGCAGGCAAGATTTGTTATATGTGGCGACTTTTGTCAAAACTCAGGTGCAACCTACACACTTGTGCTGGCCAACGCTTGTAAAATGTTCTTACTATTTGCTTAATTTAAAAAAATGGAATATTTTTAGTCCTTTCCAGATGTCAAAATGAAGTAACATTCAGCACCATCACCTGTGTACTACCCATGACAGTCCATCATCCAAATATATTCATACTTCATATTTATATTCTCGAAGAAAGCGCTATTTAATGTCCACAACTTAAAGTATGACAGGAATTGAATTGTATCATTAATCCCAGTAATTAAATTAAGTAAGTAAAACATCAATGTTTTAAAATATGCAAAAAAAATAAAATTAAAATAACAGCGCCTAAAGAGCTACTCTTTAGGCTCTTTTTAAAGAACCAAAGTTACCAAAATGTGTATAGTGTCTCTTTGTCTTTTCTACAGAGTTAAGGAGTGATGGCAAAAGGGTAAAAGTGTGATGATATCTATAAACCGAAAACGTAACCTAAAACAGTAGTTCGCATTGGCTGCTCAGTCCAATATAACAAACACTACACTTTGAAGATTCCATATTATTCTTAACATTTGGGTATTTACATACTTTACGATGAGGGAAATATTTTCCAACAATATCTCCTGTTTTTGCCCCCCATCAGAAAATGTATTCACTTCGAGGCAACAGGATTTTTGCCAGATAACCTCGCTTCATCACCACAGAGGAATATTGAATAAAAGGCGGCATTTGCTTTAAATTAGCAGCCATTTCCATCGCGGTGCTACTATCTACTGCCAGCTCACAGAAGAATGGGGCCTTGTGGGACTTTGGAGCGCTTCCTATGAATGAGGTGTTCAATTAGCTCTTGTGAGACTCCCCTATTCTTTCTTTTTCCTTTTCCATCTCTTCGATTGTTTTCTTACTTGGGTAATTGACTGCACATTTATTCTACGTAACACATGAAAAATCTGTTCCATGTGGCCTCTGAAAGATGAGTCTTGTTGAGGTTTAGACCTTTGAAAATGTCTCCTTCCACAGCTCTGATTGTGCTTTACACATTTCATTTTGGACGTATTGCCTTAAAGTTTGGCTTCTACTGTATAACACGTATATTTCAATCCTATTTGATGCGAGTACAATGATATGGCTGTGTGTGCAATAGGTTTTGCACTTGTTTTGGGCCCCAATTGTGTCAACTTAAAGGTTAAAAACAAGACCTTTGGTTTTGACGTATGAGGCTGCTCCGCGGCAAATCTGAGGCTTGCTAATTAACACCTTGTGTTTGATTTTTCCTCATATTTAATCTCTTGGCCAAACATGAGTAGACTTGGGTCAGGTCTTTGATGGCAAGGCCACAGCCTGCTGTTTTTATGGCTCCCTGTTCTTTATAAAATGTATTAATCCAGAATGGGGGCTTTTGTTATCCCGCGTTAAGTCGGCAGCTTAGCGATAGGAGCACCGGCACGGGGGAGAACGTCACACGTCACCCTGATACTATTGTCTCCCACATACCCCCGCCACCGCCTTCTGGTATTTTGTCATTTGTTTATTCATAGCGTGTACTGTAGCTTGTTTTGATGTCACTTTCCAACTTGTTTCATTTCATTTTTTCTGTTATCGTACACGAACGTGACAAAATGTCGATTTGAAAAAAGAAGTTTAATTTCTTACCACATTCCCTCGTGGACAACAATGCTGTCCTCTGAAGTTGAGTTGAATGCTTTCTTCCAGCAGTCACCACCCAAAGCAAGGAACTTTCCCATTTGATTGATGGACATGTGCATTCAAAAGCTTAGAAAAGGTCACGTTCAGTTCACCTGTAAAGGTTTGAATGCATTTTAGGCTCGTCCTGAAATTTTACCCAAAGGCCAAATATCCCTAACGTTTTGTGAGTAGTATACTGTATATAAATCCATAAATAAACTAGTACAACAAATGAAAAACCTATAAATATATGTATAATATATGTATAATATGTAAATATATGTATAATTTTTGTAATTATATATTTATTATTTTGTCATATGTTACGAAAGCTATGTAGCTGCCTGTCAATCTGTCTGTCTGTCTGTCTGTCTGTAATCCAATTATCTAAAATATTAAGTAATCAATTTAAAATTCTAAAGAGTTAAATAATTTACTTAATAATTAATTTTATTTGAACCCTATTAAATTTGGAACCAAAGCGAGAAAGTCACAGGCACCAAGGCAGATTAAAGTTGATTTTTACGTGGTATTATTTTATTAGTATGACTTTTTTTTGTCTTGCTTTAAAAAACAGGATTTTAATTAAGTGAGTATCCGTCACAAGTGTTATGGCAAATATGAAAATGTGATTAAACACAATTAATTATGCAAAATGATTTTAGTTTTGTCTTTGTTACAAATGTGTAATCGCTTGAGAGCACTGATAGACTTATATCGTACACAAGTATAGACATGGATATTTGTATTGTATATTTAAAATTTGACATGATGGTGTTTATAGTTTTTTTTTTTAAATTTTCTTTTCTTTACAAAGACCTTGAAAACGATTTCTTGGATTACTGTGATACAATTGGGCAGCACGGCGGAAGAGTGGTTAGCACGACTGCGTCAAAATTCTTAAGTCCCATTTTTGCTTTCGTCTCTCGTGTGGAGTTTGCATGTTCTCCCCGTGCCGGGGTACTTCTATTTCCTCCCACATTCCCCAAAACATGCATGGTAGGCATATTGGATGCTCCAAATGATCCTCAGTTGTGTTGGTGAGTATGAATGATACTTTATCTTTGTGTGCCTGGCGATTGGCTGGCAACCAGTTCAAGGCTTACCTTGTTCACTGACTGAAGACTGCTGAGTTAGGCTCCAGCACGCCCGCAACCCTAGTGAAGATTAGTGGCTAGGAAGAAGAATGGATGTATTGGTATTACAATATTTTTTTAAGAATGTGTTTTTCTCCATCTTAGAAATCAATTATTTTAGTGAACATGGTTCATGGATTACTTGGTTCTTAGATTCTACGATAAATCCCACTTCAAAAGAAAGGAAAACGAGAAAAACGTTTGGGTCTTTGCTTTGTTCATTAATCACGTCGCGCAGCCCTTTGACTTGGAAAGTATGTGACAGCCGTTGGGAGAGGCTGCACAAAATGGTGGGCAACAGGACAGACTTCTTGCTGAGTCATTTGTCCTTTTGCGGATGAAATACTGGTTCGAGTCACAAGGCAACAAAACCTCATCCAGGAAAAAAAAAAAAGCTCAGTTGAGGATCGTTAAGTTGAAAATGCGTCTGCGCTTTCTTTGATTGTGGCAGTTTATTCACTTTTTTTTTAATTTCAAGCTGCAAAGACCGTTGAGGAATTTGAGAAAGTCTGCCCAGACTTGTGTTTACCCGAGATATATTTTCTCCCTTGGTGATCCTAAAGATATCTCTCAACAAACACCACCATGCAAGCCTGCATGCCATTGCACCGGCATGCTTATTGTGGGTGTTTAGTCTCTGTGTGGATGTGCGCATGCTGTAGATGCATTGAAGAGGCTCGTTTGACGTGGATAATGGCGTGTTTGTAGTTCTGCTACTTTCCTCCATGGCCCAGTTCGATTGTGTATGCCAGCTTTGTGGTTGCCTTGTAAAGTTGTTGGATAGTAGGTCCTTAAAGTGAAAAACACATCCACCCAAAAATGCTGTATTGTTTTCCTAAATCAATCGTTGGGTAGCTGCGGATTTTGAGCAGATTGGGTTAAAGATTAGATTTGGGCTCGCTAAGGAGTGAAAGAAGTTTGCCGTGTTTGTTTTTCGTGCACGGATACCGAAGTCAATTCAATGTACGGTAAAAATCCTTGAAAATATTGGTGAAGGCATGATTGGTTTGTTAATAACTCATTTAATGTTGGACCCAAGGCCCTGGTTGCAAATCCTAGTTGGGTTGGATGCAGGATTGTTTTTTTTCTTGGGAAGGGCATCCTGTTTATAATGTGATTTGATATAATGACCTCTAAGAGGGGAAAGTTATGTCTTCTTCTCATAAAATTATGTTTGTAAAGTTATTTTAACCACCATTACAGTATACTAATAACCTGGCAACCCATTGTTTGGTAGCTATACCTCATCATTGTTGATCGTGATTACAGCTTGTTATATCAAAATTTTGCCAAAATGTTCAATCCTCAAACCAATGAGCTGGGCCAACTGTCTATATGCTAGCTATTGGCTTTGCCTATTTCAATCAATTCGGGTTACTTTTGACCTTGTAGTTTTTAGAGCGAACCCATTAAAAAAAAAAATAAATAAAAAAAAAATAATGCATTTGTCAATAGATAATTGTGTAAGAGACAAAAAAAAACCTCTGGCTGATAACATAGTAATAAACATACACCACAACACAGCATTTTCACGCACATTACCAAGTTCAAATCAAGCATTTTTTGCTCCACAAACACTTGTAATCTCATTATTAGATAGATAGATAGATAGATAGATAGATACTTTATTCATCCCCGTAGGGAAATTCACATTTCCAGCAGTATCCTCAAGTCGAGATATAAAATATGAGAAATAAAATACACAAGATACACATAAGTCCAGTACAGAAGTATACTTAAGGTGCTTGTTAACAGTGTAAACAGAATAGTGTGAATCGTTGGAGTCTAGTGCAAGTATAATTAAGGTGCTTGTATAAAGTGAATAGTGCAGTGCAGAGTATGAGGTTTTGAGTTTAATGTGAGCTTTTACTGCCCCGGGTGGAGTTGAAGAGCCTCATGGCATGGGGGAGGAATGATCTCCTCAGCCTGTCCGTGGAGCAGGACAGTGACAGCAATCTGTCACTGAAGCAGCTCCTCTGTCTGTGGATGATGCTGTGTAGTGGATGTGTTGGATTGTCCATGATTGATAGCAGCTTGTTTAGCGCTCGTCGCTCAGCCACAGTTGACAGACTGTCCAGCTCTGTGCCCACAACCGAGCCCGCCTTCCTCACCAGTTTATCCAGACGCGAGGCGTCCTTCTTCTTGGTGCTGCCTCCCCAGCACACTACTGCATAGAGGAGGGCGCTCGCCACAACAGTCTGGTAGAACATCTGCAGGAGCTTTTTGCAGATGTTGAAGGACGCCAGCCTTCTGAGGAAGTACAGTCGGCTCTGTCCTTTCCTGCACAGAGCTTCTGTGTTGGTAGTCCAATCCAGTTTATTGTCCAGCTGCACACCCAGGTATTTGTAGGTCTGGACAAACTCTACACATTCTCCTTTGATGGTTACTGGTTCCGGATGGGGTTTAGGCCTCCTGAAGTCCACCACCATCTCCCTGGTCTTGGTGGTGTTCAGGTGCAGATGGTTAGCGTCGCTCCATGAGACAAAGTCCTGGATCAGTTTCCTGTACTCCCCCTCCTGCCCACTCCTGATACATCCCACGATAGCAGTGTCGTCTGCAAACTTCTGCACGTGGCAGGACTCAGAGTTGTACTGGAAGTCTGACGTATACAGGGTGAACAGGACAGGAGACAGCACGGTCCCCTGTGGCGCTCCTGTGCTGCTGACAACAGTGTCGGACGTACAGCCCCCCAGTCTCACGTACTGGGGTCTGCCTGTCAGGTAGTCCGTAATCCATGCCACAAGGTGTGAGCCTACTCCCATCTCTGTCAGTTTACCACTGAGCAGCAGAGGCTGTATGGTGTTGAAGGCGCTGGAGAAGTCCAAAAAAGTAATCCTCACTGCACCACTGCCACTGTCCAGGTGAGAGAGGGATTATTTAGAGAGAGGGATATTATTTAAATAACTTTATTGTCTCATTAAATATGAATATTGTGTAGCGGTTCATCACTTTTTCATTAAGCCTGTGGTAAACCAACCCTGCCTAGCACAGAATCAGACTCAGTGGAAACTCTAAGAGTGGAGGGCTGTTCAGAAATTATGGACAGAACACTGCTGCCGTTCTAGCATTCTTATGACACAAGTACACGCGACAATATGTTATGATTCTTTCTCACTCGAATGTGAAAATTCCAGTTCGACCTTCTTTTTGATTGCTTAACACTTAGCATCTCATTTCGAGTCCCCACTGATTCATGCACAGCTCCATGCGATACTTAAAAAGTCCAGATGACTTCACACCCTGTAAAGAGGAGTTGACAAATGTTGCAAAGTGATAGGAGCCTTCCGGCCCAATGTTAAGTGCTTCATCGTTGCCAACTTGTTTGTTTGTTTGTTTGGAAGGCGAGACACATCCACTGGGAGGTCGTTCGAGGTCTACGAGTGTATTTAGTATGGATGGTAAATGCTCCTTTGCATGTGTTTGTGTACCGCATGAGGTTTGCTTTTGGAAAATTCCGCTTCTGCTGGATATGACTGAGCTCTGGCGCACACTCAAGCAGAATGTAAAACAAATTACATTTATAGGTTACACAGTAAATTTTGGTTACTCTAAAAAGACTACGTTTTGGTTGCTGTGTAAGCGGTCAAATTTAGACTAGTATCCTTTTAAAAGCACACTTTTCTGCTTGCCATCAGCGGAAAATGACATCGGCAATCGCAGCTCAGCTGTTTTCTGGTTCTGCTCATGTGGCATTCAAAAGCTGAGCTATGGTTGGTCAACACCTGAGCTTGAAGACCACAAGCTAGGAACGCTTGATTGCTCCATATAGCCTGGTCGTTGTAGATGTAGATGACTCTGCGCACTGTTACTCTAATGAGTTTACAAAAGTTTGTTTTTTTTATTGACACTCAAAGAGGTTTTGGGGTTCTTAAGTACCAATTTTTGCAAAAAGGGCTATCGCTTTGATACATGCCTTTATTAATTGTTGCTGTCATTAATTAATTATATTCATCTATGTGAGGATGGATCATGTTAATGATTTCTCACATTTTCAAATGATAACTTGTACAATACTTTAAAATATTCCTACAAAACAAAACGTTGCCTCATCGGTGAGCTATTTTTAGAACATGCCCGTTGACTACTCATGAAGTCCTTGTGGAGGAACCCGGTGACCCTTGGTATACCTTTTAGTCCTTATTACTGGTTGCTGTTCACCTTTTGAGTTGATCAAATTTGTGTTTGTCTTCCAGGCCCGCACACCGCTGTGTTAAAGTGCCCGCCTAACGAGTACCAATGCGGGGGCACGGAGTTGTGCATCCACATGAGCAAACTGTGCAACGGGGATCCAGATTGTACCGACGGCTGGGACGAGGGACCCCACTGTCGAGGTAACACCCCTTTCACTAGTCTTCCTCACCGTGTGATAACATGTGATCGTTGATCATAACCACTTTGCGGTTATTGAAGTCCCAGCAGTGCCGACTATGCGCTTGTTTTCATATTCCCAATGCTGATAACTCCTGCTGTGCTAACACAGTCATGTAATAGTGGCAAATTTATTCCCCGTATCAGGGCGATTTTATCAGAGTGCAATGGGTTCACATGTTCTGTGTATATAAGCTGAAAGCTTTGATTGCTTCATACTTATTCTTCTGTGAGTCAAAACTCTTCAGCACACCCCATGATAGAGCTGGCGAGTTTCTTTTATCAAGACATCGACACAAGGATGCACGGCTCCAAACCAATCAATGTGGTGCTATGTTTGCGCTTATAAAATATCGATTTTGTCCACCTCTAGTGACACACTGAAATTGTCTGTGGGCGTGTGTTGTCTTCATCATCTGCTTGATTTGAATGGGTGGACAATTGAGCAACCGTCAATCAAAGCGGCAACGAGGACGCAGATTCTCCTCGTTAATCTGACCTCATCTGAGACAAGCAACTATTTATTGCCAACAGATGCTCCAAATGTGTAGTAATTACAGAGAATGCTTCAAAGCATGTGGAAACGAGGCAAGAAATGCGACGTGATGGAGTTAGGGCTGGACAAAATGGACAACAACAATCAAATCTGGATTTTATTTATTTGTTCAGGACAAGTTTGATTATAATTGATTTCAATAAAAGAAATAAATCTAACAAACGTTCATTCAAAGGTTTGAATTCTTGAAAAATCCTCTGGAAGATATTCAGACAAAAAGAATGCTTACTGATTTAAAATGAGTTTTAATGTAAACGTAATACAGTATTCATAGCTTGTGCATTAAAGGCACAGTCCTTTTCTTTTACCATTTTTACCACTAAAACGTCTAGGTGTTTATTTATACTTTTTTCCAAATATAATAAGTGTTCAATAAAATAAGTGTTCAATTGAGCTAAAAAAGTTAATTATAGTCAAAATATTGCTCTTTTACTGCTAAACAATGCCAAAAAAATGCTATCAGCCCATTAAGTGCCAGAATTAAGTAGTCTTGTAAACCCACTCATCCAGCATAATACAACTTTTGCAACATATCTATTTCAAGATTGTTTCAATTTTTCTTTTTAAAAAGATGAATTATTCAAATAATTCAATTTATTGCCCAGCTCTAGCCAAATTTTAATATGTTCTTTCACATGGGAAAAAAAAAATCACATACAGTGGCATCAAATTCTGTAACATACCTTAGCTTATAACCCCTTTCTGTATAACAGCAGACTTTGCACCACTTTTTTTTTTCCACTTTTCTGCACAAATGAACATCGTCTTGCTTATTCAAATAATAAGCCTATCACGCCCACCTGTATGACAGTTTACCAAGCAAGATGCAACACATACATAGGCTGTCATTTCAGCTATTTTGCCTTCCATCTTGTCCTGTCATATTTTGCTCACATAACAGCAGAATACTACCTCTATTTGCCCGCAGATTAACGGAGAGAATAAGCTAAACTGATTTGAAAAAATACGACTGTCACAGCCAGCTTTAAACCAGGGACGGGCTTAATTCAAAGTTAGATGCAAACACATCATTAAATAAACAATAAATCAAATGTATAATTGGCTAGCCTGACAGCACTAGTTATTTTTTGAAAGATTGATAGACAACAAGTGTGAAAAATAAACTTTACGCCAATCTGATTGGCTCGATCATGATGGGCTGATATTTTCCAATTAAGATCAGAGATCATCTGTAATATCGCCAATGATGCCAGTGATGGGTTCTGCAAATTCATAAGTTGTATGAATATTTTGCTGGACAACATTTCACCTTTTATTTGCACAAGTTTTTTCAATAGACTTATGGGAGGCTTTGTTGTTGCTTCAGTTCTTATTTGCAGTATTTACTTGGTGCTGTCAGGTAATTAAAGTCAATAAGTAAGGTTTTTGTTTTACAGACAGAACTTTCCCTTTATGTCTGGCTAATTCTTGAATGCCTTTTTATCTGTGTGCATCAGGCACATTTTAGCATGGCAAACGCTCTTAAACCAACCAAAAATGGTCCATTTTTGTACCTATAATACAAATATTTTGGTTCTTACGCGATAAACACAAAGCCAGTTTACAAGCAGTACATGAGCAATTCTCCCCAACTCGTGATTGGATCTGTGATCAATTATCAGTTCTTTTTAAATAACTTGATCGGTGATTGTGATTGGACCACAAAATCCTGATTGTCTAAAGCCTAGTGAGGAATATTGTACATTTCGCAACAGTCATAAATGATTTACATAAATTGTTTTAATGAGCTAGCCTTTTGCTCTGGGTAAAAAAAAAAAAAAAAAAAAAAGCACTGCACCAGGAATAATGACCAGATTTAAATAGTACATATTGGTACATGGAGCACAAAGAAAAAAAACAAGTGAGAACAAAGCTGTTATTCATGATGATGTCTCAGGAAAATAAGTATAAATAGAGCATAATTTATACCTAATTATAAATGCATGTGTTAAGAAAAACAGAACGTGATTAGCATGATTATCTATTTTGAATATGAAGTCAATAAGGTGAATAGGATTTTGAATTTGCTGTTGAGTTGATGGCAAAAAAAAAATATCCTGACATTAGATAATATTAAATAAAAAAATAAAGTGGAACTCTGTTAATTTACCCCAAACAATCTGATCTTCAGATTGTTAGCTGTCATGATGAAGTGTGATCATTTTCGACTTCGAAGCAACTATTTTTGCTATGCTTCATATTTGATTGTTTACATTGCTGCCAGCGACGCTTTCGTAAACACATCTGAGTTGAGCGCTCAGTCATCGAATGGAAAATTCCGACCATGTCTATAATTTGAACTGCAGATGGACCTGCTGGAGCTCGAACAAAGGCTTTTGTACGGCTTATTTTGTCCGTTTTTCAAATGAACCTAATTGCATTGAAATCGGCTGCAGTGCATTTGAACAAAATGACTCTTCAGATATGTCATCAGCTTCATTCCTCTGAAAGAATGCTGAAAGTAGACAAACAAATGTTATGTGATTATGTGGGAACACATTTGTTTTTGTAAAATAGTTCCTTGAAGCAATTCTTATCCAGGCTATTACTCCCTATTGTGCAATAGTTTGCATGTTGTTGGGAGTTTTGCGCAAGTTTTTCTGGGCAAAGTGATTCAATCGTGACTAAAAGTAGTAGATTGGACTGAGATATATGTGAAGAAATGTTGATGCATAATGTGTCTATGTGCGTGTTGTGTAAAAGAAGAGAAATGAGTCACAGTGATTTATAGTTGCGGTTTTATCTTGAGATGCTCAGCTGACTGGAAGGTGTGATTATATAGCGTGTTTGTTCCATTTTTGTCCTTCTGCTTTTGATGCCTCACTTTTACACCTGTGCATGGCTTCCTCATGTTTTTTTTCCCCCATCAATGTCTTTTCTTCCTACAACTGTTTAGTGTGGATAAGAAAGTTGGGTGTGAAACTCAAGGAATAAACACATTGAAACAAACCAAAAAAAAAGTGTAATCGGGCTTCAACTAACTTTTACATGGCCAGAACTGGTGCTACCAACTTTCTTTGTCAATCCATGCAGGATTAGGCCACATCTTTTTTTTTTTCCTCTTGGAGGTTCAGCATGACCGTTATTTGCTGCCCTAGACGTAAACTGGAGCTATTATCTTTGGAACATATTTTACTGTAATTGGTCGATCAGGTCAGTTATTTTATGTAACATTAAACAATGACATTGGGAAGAAAAAGCTTAGCCTTAATGTGAACGATATTTTGTTCAACACAGAGAGGCCAGGCAGAGTGATGCTGCCTCTTGCCCTTGAAAAAAACAAAACTTCACAGCCTCCCTAGAATCATAATCAATCATCTTGTCCCTCAACTTTGCCTTGGATTAATTCTCCATGCACTGTTACCCAACCAGGATTATATGCGAACGTTGCACCAGAATGTAGAAACTCATCAGAGCTCAGATGACAAAATAAATATAAAACTATACTCTGGCTCTGAATATTATTGGTATTCATTTTTCTAACCCCTGTTTAAAAGGGACTAATCTAAAAGTGTTCCATTTTCTTCCTGTTTTAAACATTGTAAGAATTATACTTAACGAAAGAAAATGTATTCTTTATTTTGATTCACTAACATACCAATCCCAATGGAAGCTGTAAGGCTAGTGATTTGATTAAATATTATAAACATAAGTGACTCAATCAACCATGATTTTTAATTAACTAAAATATCAAAGTAATTTTATCTCCATCATTCTTCTTGATGTAACTCATCTTTTATGCATTGATAGAAAGCCCACATTGTTTACATATTTTCAGTAATACACTTTTAATACATTGATGGCCTTTTTTTTTTTTTTTTTTCCACCAAGTTTCTGATGCTTGAAATGCCTGCTTTGAATAAACCATGTGCACCACATTGGCAGCTATTGCTAACAGTATCATTAAATGTCAGGGTAATTTACTGGCCGTTCCTTAAGGCCTTTAATCAGCAATTGAATATATATTTTTTTTGTTTACTGATGGTCTGTGAAAAACGTTTCGAGGGTGAATTAAGCTAGCCACTCTGCCGCTACTTCTCCAAAGGCCAACTTCAACAACAACAACAACAACAAAAAAAACTACTATGGCTCTTGCATTGACTTCTGTGTATTATTTGGTGTGTTTATGTTGAAGTTGGCTTGTTTATGTATGTGTGGGCCCCAGAATAAAGTTGATCTGCTGAAGCACTAATCAAAACGTACTTGTGCTCTGCGACCGGATGACATTTTTACCGAGCCCTGTTCTCATAAAAATGCGACATTAAACAAACAAAAGCTAAAAGCACGTGTAAAAAAAACAACAAAATAGACTACTACTGTGAGTAAAAGCAACATTTAACCGGGCAAAAAGAGAAATCCGTGGGGTAAATATAGTAGAAAACATTTTATTGTTGGAAAGCACATAAAGGAATTAAGAGGTTGTTACCGACTGATTTTTCCTTTCGCTGCCTTGTGCTCTTTTTGTGTTTTTTCTCTTTTATGTCTCTGCTTCTTACTCAAATAATGAGCCATCAACCTGAAGGCCAATTGGAAAAAGTGCGACTTGTTGGTGCAATTCAATCTGCTTGAATAAGTTTTATTCAAGGATAGCATTTGAAGTCGCAGTGAGCTGACTGGGGCTTTTATTCTTAAACCTATTATTTGCAATGACTGCACTGTCACTTGAAAAACTCTGGCCACATGCTGTAGTTAAGTCCAAAATTGTGCACACACACACGGATACACACTATGTACTTCAGAACACATGCTGACTTGTAAATATTCAACAGATTGGTTATACTGGCAGCTTTAAGTGTTCCAATTCCCAGCAGGATGAATTAAACCTGAGTTGCAGTACACTGAATGGGTTCTCTCACTAAATGATGCCCCAATCCTCTCTCTGTCACCCCCACACCAATTATTTTCATCTTCATACAAATTGTATGTCCTGTTGTGGTACAAACTGTATGTCTTTGCACTTGTTCCGGAATTGATGTTTGTCAAATAATCTCTATTGCATCTTCTTCTGCTCCCTTCACAGAGTTTCTATCCAACTGCTCACTTATGAGTTGTCAGGATAATTGCGCAGTGACTCCATCCGGACCTGCCTGTTACTGTAAAAGTGGTTTTGAGATCAGCTCAGATAGAAAAACATGCAAAGGTGAGCTCATGCAGTTTTTTTTTTTTATATATACACCATACACTCTGTTCCAAATGATCACGTTTATAGGATTTAAGTGAAATAAAAATGTGTTATTGGGTGACTTGTTTCTTCTTTCAGTGTTTAGGTCACAGATTTCTCAGATCTTGAACATTAGTTCCCAACTAAGCCCGATTTAAAGTAAAATTACTTCAGGCTGTTGTTTAAAATGATTAAAAAATTCACAGATTTAAGAATTATAAGGGGGAGAAAGTTATTTTCCTGATGGAAAGTGTGAAATAGCAATGCCTTGGGAAAGGAATGAAACGTTGCATTTTTCAAGAATCATTTCATGCCAGGCTTAGTAAATGGATCATTCAAATAAAGAGGTGTTAAGGAAGATTTGTGTCAGGCAAATGTATCATAAAGTGCAGAGGCAAAAGCCACTGATGTGCAGCAAGCTGGTACATATTTGCCTTCTGCTAGTATCTCTGGCTTTCTTAAAACTTTGCAAACGCAGGATCCTCCAAAGACATTAAAAGGCTTCTCACAAACAACCACATTGATCAAAGTTTTATTTATTTTTTCAAAGCCGATACTGATTCTTGGCATTGATTCGAGGCCCATAACCAAAACGTGGAATTGATGTGCAACATCAGTAAATGTGAAAATATTGGTGTCAAAATGTTTAAAAACGTGTCAAACTCCAAGTAAGGCTGCGGAAGGTTTTCCTCTTTCTATAATTGACAAGCACTGCTGTAAATAAAGCTCTCCACAATTTCAAGGTATCAGGAATATTAAAATTGCACTATTTTAATTTCAAACAAAACAAAAAATGCAGATTGTGTAGCGCTGGTAGCATTGATCTGAAAATGTTATTTATTATATAAACATTGATCAGTAATTATTTAATAAAAAGGGTAGTCCTGAATATTGCTGTTGATAACGGGCCAGGCCGATAATCGGTCTACCCTTCTAAAAATTGCGCTTCTGCTTGATTTCCCCAAATGATTAAATATGACTTAACACCTCATCAGATGCATTTGCAGCATGGACCACAATGTCCGCGCTTACGTGCGTTTTCGAGTTTGCTATCGGCTTGACGTGTGTGTTTTTCAGATTTCGATGAGTGCAGCGTGTACGGGACGTGCAGTCAGACGTGTACAAACACTGAAGGCTCTTATTCTTGCTCCTGTGTGGAGGGCTACTTGCCCCAGCCAGACAACCGCTCCTGCAAGGCCAAGAATGGTAAAAAGTTGCTGACAGCAGCACTCTGGCCCAGACGCTATGAATATTCTTTTCATGTCCCCCGTGTTTATGTTTGTTCTGCTCAGTCCCAGTGGACCGTCTGCCTGTTCTGTTGATCGCCAACTCCCAGAACATCCAGGCCACCTCTCTGAGCGGCACCACGGTCCACAGCCTGTTGTCCACCAGCACCAAGCAAACCACAGCCATGGACTTCCTGTACGCTCAGGAAACGGTCTGCTGGATCCATGTGGGAGAGTCCCCCTCGTCCACGCATCTCAAATGTGCCAAGATTCCCAATCTTAAGGGCTTCACTGAGGAGAGGGTCATCAACATTTCTCTCAGCTTGCATCGTGAGTACACCCCTTCAGTGTGTCACCGCGCTAAATCATAGTTAACTTACTTTTCAAATTCAAATCAGAGAGATCTAACCACTATAGTCAGGGTTAGACTTATAATCGTGTGTTTGTAACGTGCACCCAAAATGAAGTACAAAAGGGGGGTCGACTTAAAAGCGAGGTCCACTTGTACTCGGAGCAAACAAGCAATTTTTTTTTACTGTGTATGTTATCAGTTGCTCATTGAAATAGTAAATGATTGTAATGCAATAATAATACATTTTCATTTTGAGCATATTTTCAAATAAGCTAAACTAGATATTTTTTTTCCATGCAAGTCAACAGGTTGAAAACTCTAAATATTTAACCATGTACTGTTTTTATTAAAGTACAATGTAATTCCATTATGTCATTATTCATTCAGGTCAGGAATAAGGGACGCTTAGGCATAAATAATACATACAGAGCAATATAAATACAACTGCCGCGCCCCCGTTACAAGTCTTGTTTTCTGCCACTTGCATACCTGGAAACGACCCAATAGGAATCGGAAATCGGCCTTGTGTGATTAATTAGATCAGAAGTTTAAGTCCGATTAAATTGTTATTAGTCTCCCTGCCATGTGCCGCTGCTGCTACTGCTAGGATTGCAATATCGGATGTAAACAAGCCAACTTCACTGCGTGTTTCCTACAGATTCAACTCTGCGTATATTCTAATCGTTTCACGTCTTGTCAACCAAGTTCAAATAGTGCTACCTTGTCTAAGCTCCTGATGGTAGTAATCAAGCATCGGAGATTCTGCATGAATGTATTTATAATCGATCCGTATTTGTGAATAGAAATGAATGAAGAAAGCGCTTGCATATGGCACCTCCTTCCAGCCTCATGACGCACAACACCGGGAGAAAGAAACAGACGTTTTTAAATACGATTGAGGGTTGTCATGTCTGGGAGCATCTCAGGGTTTGTGGACCAGACGGCTCATTTAGGGTCGGTGCCACTCGACCTTCTGAACGGGCAACAGAGTGGGAGGTTTTTGTTGACGGTCCTCGTGTGAAGGAGGCAGCAGAAAATAAAGGCAGGCGGGAACATGCAGGAAATGATGCACGTTTGGTTGGAGTGACTCATGACCTCGGTACGCCACATGTGGCTTGTCCAGATGTGACTTCACCACTCACTCTCTGTCTCTCTCTCTCTCGCTCTCTTTGCATGAATGTTCCTCCTCTAAAGTCTTATGAAACCTGCAGTTTGGAATCACCCCACCAAAACAACATATGAAATGGGAAGAAAATTCCTTATATCATAGCTGATATGCAGAAAGCAGCCTAAAATGTTATGTCTGGCTTAAATGTTTGTGTAATATTATGTAACATGTCATTTCATTTTCGCACTTGTGTTTTACTAGATTTTGACACTATAGTTGTATCAGTACCAAGAGAACATTACCGGTAATTTGTTTATAAAGCAGCTCTTGATGTTATCAGCAGCACGGCTACTATGAATGAGACATGCGCTATATCCCCAAACCCAGTCAAAGCATTTCTGAATGAAAAATAGACTTAGATTAACACTTGTTTTATTTCTGACTGGTATGCCAGAAAACCACATCACTCGTGGCAATGCCCATCATTATAAAATTCAGCAAAACAAAAGCATAGGTTTGGAAAGGAATCACTATAACACAATTTAGCAATAGGTTTCTTCATGTGACAATTATTACAATTAATTATTACAATTATGTGTTACTCTTATTTTGAAAAGAGCATATACTGTTTCTTTTATGGCATTAAAATAGATTTGCTGATACCTGCTTAACCTGAAAAAAAACCTCACGTTCCAGCTGAATTGCCTTTAAGTACCCCCAGTGGAAGTTGTAGCTGGATTTGAGAAGCACAGTGTAATACTCAAATGAGTGAATAGATACGCACATAGGAGGCATAAGTTGCATCTGTAAACCGCCTGTAGTCTAGGACAACGGCTGTGTAATTAATCCCTGAATTATTTGCATACATATGAACATCTTGATTTCATTAAAGTAGAAAACAGAATGCTTTTAAGGAAAAAAAAATCAATTGAATTAAATTGAAGAAAATGTATATGTTCTAATTTCAGAAGAATATAAATTCCAAAAGCCCAAAACAGACATAGTATCTACAAGTAAATAATGGTCGAACTGCGATTTGTGGGACCTAAGGCCTCCCTTTCTGAGAATCCTTGAAACAAAACCAATATGGGTTCAGCAGACACTCTGTGAACAAAGAGTCCTGTTCCCAAAGCTGTCGCTTAAGCCTCCAGGATAGACCTTCTCCCCTCCCTGCACAGCCTGCGCCATGTTCTGATCAGCACACACACAGCGCCTTGAAATCTCCTTACGGGGTCATGTGCTGCAAAAAGTCAAGCCAGCAGGCACGTTACAAATTGTTCCTCCATTCACAAACACACGCACAGGCACATCTTAACCTTCGTCTTTAGTGTACAGCTCAATTGTGTTTTACTTTTAAGTAGGGGTGTCAAAATAACAGATTGATTGTGATCAATTAATTACAGTCATAGTTAGCAGTTTTTTCTTTTTAATTGTCTTAATCTTCTAACCTTAGCTTTCTGTATACTGATTAGTGATTAGATCCGTTTTTTTCCGTCATGCTTCTTGTGCTTAAGTTGTTGGAGGTTGAAAAACAAAGTTCAATCGCATTCAGAAGTGAACATTGATCGACTGTCATTGGCACAATGTGATTTGGAGCAAGATTTGGAGCAGAAGAAAGATGTGAAAATAAAAGCGTATCTGAGAGTTGTTGGTCTGGAGAATGAGAAATTTAATTTTTTGACGAAGGTAAACAGATTCTTTGTAAGGAGCTTGCTAAGGTTAGCAACAAAGATGCTAATGTTGCAAGCTATAGCAAAGCTATTTGCCGTTTGAGCCAGTCTGTGTCCGATAGGACAGACGATGTTTTACTTTACTGTTCATTTCTAGTTATTTGGCTGTCAGAGCTGTCAGGAATAATCGATTAATCGACAGCAATTTTAATAAGCTAGTATTCATCAGAACCGTTGTTTAAAATCCTCAAATGTCAGCCTCTCAACAGTAGTTATTCTGATTTCTGTAGTCCTTAACAGTGAGTGAATCAATTTAAAAAACGATGGCGAGAACACCCATCCCCGTTGTGTAATTGTAATTGTTTATTTGTTGTTGGTTTTTTTTATCACTAAACAATACCAAATAAGCAACAATAATTGGTATATAATGTTTAAGTGAGGGGAAAGGTTTTTTAATACACTATAATGTGGAATAAAATTTTGTCCGAACATTAGAATAATCGATTGATAATTATCGGCTCAAATATTTGATAGAGGCAGACCTAGACTGAAGCCACTTCTATGTGGTTGTTTATCAATCTGCTAATCTACTAGGATAACACATAGTATCTGAAGGTAAAAACAAAACTTTTTTTTTCTCAAAGTCTTTTAGGTTGGATTAATATCAATTAATCACAGATATTATTTAGTTCAATTCTATATATTTTATAACCTGAAAGCACTGTTATTAAACCCATTTATGTACTCGCATATGGTGGCAAAAGATGAAAGGACATCTGATTTTCTATTTAATCAAATGGCTGCGGGTCATTGTTGTGTGAGAGCGACAGAGATCATAAGTGCTCTTAATGAATGAAAAGGGGGCGGGAACACTATGCTTGCAGGATTGAGGAAAGCTGCTCCTTTTAGAATGTTGCGCAATCACCTTCTCGTACCTTTGTTTACACACGGCTTAATCAGCGAATCAGTGTGTCGCGGGGCAGCTGGGAGTGTTTAAACAGAGCACGATGTGTTAAAAATTAAGAGCACCTCTGGGATTACGGCCGCTGACTCCCATAAACCTCAGAAATGCGGCACAATGGCCAAGTTTCCTTGGTGGAAATCAGATCTCCCTTTCCCTCCCAGCTTCTCCTTGAGTTTTCCCCTCACATTTTGTTCCCATTTTCTTCATTCCTTTTGTCGTTTTTGCTTCCACCTTTCCTGCAACTTTTGCTCAAAGTAAAACACTCCTCTGCAACCAGAGACAGATTTATTGCTTGGTTGTTTGTCAAAGCATTTTTTTTTTTAAACCAAAAATCTGCTGAGTCAGTCCCTGCCTTATCCAAGCTTTTCAGTCTCAGTTGGAGAAATGGAGACTTTGGTCTGCCTTCATCATCACAATGACCCAGCTGACCCCGAAAAACAAGCCAGTGCTTCTTGACCTGGGACCCCTGCCGCACCACTTGGCTGTTTGTGTTTGTTTGAGGACAGTTCTGGGGCGAGCAGTGCTCATGGCAGCTGTAAAAATATACGTCTTGTGGTTTGCCAAGTCCTCCTCTCCATTCCACTTTCTATCTGTTGCTCTCGCGCTGTTCGAATGGGAGCTAGCAGATATGAAAGAGCATTTAGATCTTGAACTTAAAGCTTCCTAATGGACTTCTCGAGTCATTGTTTCTCTTGATGTCGATCTAATGCTTTGCGTGCGTTTGGCGGCCCTTTTAAACCAGATTTTTCATCTTTTATGTTAAATCCTCATGTGGTTTGCATTAGGGCTGAACAATTAGTTGGATTCAAATTCACATGTAGTAGAATGCAATTTTCAAATGGCAAAGGCTGTAGGTGTGCAAAATAAAAGACAAGAAACTACTTCACTTCAGTCTCTTAATAGGCCACTTACTGATACTTTCAAATATGGCCAAGTATTGGTACTCGCCCAACTCTTAAATACTACTACTACTAATAATATTAATTCATTTCACTGAATGAGCAAGCTTTTCTTCTTTTCCATTTCATTAAAATATACAGGACAATTGGAAAAAAATAACTCCCTAAATTGAAATACTGATTTATTCATATGCTGTAATATTTTTCAATTTTTTTCGAGTTAGTTCCATGGTGTATGACCATGGTTTATATCCATGCCGATGCTGGGTCAGCGTGGTTTTACACAGTGTCATCGCATTGCAGATGTTGGAATAGCATAGAGCTATTGTTCAGCAGCATATTGCATCAGCCGCATGCAAAACAGACACAGAGTGACAATGGAGAAACGATGATAAGACAGAATCCTACATGGGCCTGTTTTTTTCAAAACCGCATCCACGCAGACCCTTCAACCTCTCTAAAAAAAACAACAAAAAAACTGACCTCTCAGTCCTCACTCATGTGAATAGCAGTTAACAAAAATAATAAAACAATAATTAAAAAAAAATGCTCACAATAGAACTCAACCCAAAAGGTTTCACGTTAAAATGACTCCCAAACATTCAACTTGTCAATCGCTACTACATCCGTGCTCTCGCAAGTGTCTTTGTGTTTCCTCCGCAATCATCAATTATGTGCCTATCTTGAAGCTGTCAGAAGAAAAATCCCTTTGGCACTTTTTGCAAGCAGCGAAGACCATTCTATTATGACTGGCTCTTATCACACCAAACTTATCCCCAACATCTGATTTACTCTTCACTGACAAGTTATCCACAAGCTCATATTCCCCTCTAGCTGATTTAGCTTTAATAGTCTTCATTATGAGAGGGCTCAAGGGCTGACTTTCACAGTATAAGTAATTTTGTCTTGATAAGAATGATTTATTGGATGATTATGACTTACATTTTTTTTTCCATCATGAAAAACATTTTTTATTTCGATCAGCTTTCCTCCTACGCTTGGATCATTTTCACCTATTCCAAAAGCAAGTATTGTTGATGAATGTTTGTTGCTTTTAAGGATTATGCAAAAGAAGTACACACCATCAATTTCCATGATACTTTATGGATGGCAGCACATGTACTGAGCAGGAAGCCATTATATTTTTCTACAGTTTTTATCCCTTTAGTGCTTTGAATCTTAATGCAACTGTACCCTTCAAACCAGAATATAAATGGTTTCTTCAGTCTATTCGTCAAAATGTCAGCTGTCATGTAATAGAAAAAATGAAAAGAAAAACCTCAAGTATTGATTCACTTTGAGGGAAAAAAATGTTTTTTCCACTTTATATTTTCACATTTATGTTATCGACTACCTCTTTTTTCATTGCACAGACTTGCCTATTCCCATTATATGGTCAGCAAGGTTATAACAGTTCACAAAAACGAATGACATAACTTAAATGTCGTCATAACATCCGCCAAGCACTGTGATTTTTCTTCGGGGAGGGGGTGAAGGAAGTGGCGCTATGAGGGGAAACACTTCCCCCTGAAACACTTCCTGTTGTAAGCAAACGCACGTTGTGTAAGTGTAATGTTGTGTAAAATAAATTACAAATAAATTAAAGCGACTATTCGACGATGGGAAAACTTAGTGACCTGTTTTTCTTTCACGCTCCCCTCGACAAATACATAACAAAGAATGAAACTAATACTAAAATGAACATATAGTGAATTAAAAAAAAAACTGAATGAAATAAAAACTTGGTCATACACTTTTCTGTGGCTCGCTTCTACTAATTTTAGGCAGGGACATTATAATATTTATAAACCTGTTCCAAACAATATAAGCAATGTTTGCCGATGATCACATTCCACCATAATGAGTACTTTATTGCAAACAGGATACAGTAGATAAACTGCATCTCCCTGGGAGATACTTAAATAGTACTTGGCTTGAAATGCTGTTTGGGGGAAGGAAGGAAGGAATAAAGAAGGAAGTCATCCAAGATCATTAATGTGGTCCAGAGCAGTGAAAATGGAGGTGTTGTCGTTCTTGTTTTGCTTCTCAAACTTTACATGCCTTAACGTCTCGAAAAATTCCGCGTGGAGCGTCGAATTCATTTTACCGTAAGCATCCTGCCTGATTGGCCTCACACTGACACGTGCAAGACGTTTGCCGACTTGACGCCGTCGGCTTGTCAACTCGTTTGTCAGTCGAGCAAACTTTCCCCGCCTAAACCCGAGAACGTAAACGGCTTGTGTTAAGAGGGTAACTGCTCGGCAATTTGATGGCTCATTTAGTTGCCTTCGACCTATGATCACGACCTCTCGCTTGCGCAAAGTATTTACAGCAACATCGCATGTTCAAGTTCTTTACAAGTCCACAGGAATGTAAGGACTAAAAATAAGTTTGTCTTTTTCTTGCACACACTCCCCCGTTCCGTTCCCTTCTCCCTGCAGATGTGGAGCAGATGGCCATCGACTGGCTCACCGGAAACTTCTACTTTGTGGATGACGTGGATGACAGGATCTTTGTGTGCGACAAAGATGGACAGACATGTGTCACCCTTCTGGACCAGGAGCTCTACAACCCCAAAGGCATAGCCTTGGATCCCACTATGGGGTCAGTGTGATGGCTTTTTCCTATGTGTGTGTGTATGTGTGTATATTTACGCAGAACAATGGTATATAGATGGGGTTTTTTTTTTAATTGCCTGCCTACAGCAACATCCTTGATTTTCAACAGACTTAACATGCCTGCATGTTTAGCACCAACATAATTCTAGAAAATGGGTGGATGGATAGGGATGGATTGATATTTTTAACATAACGCTGACAGAAAACATCAGAGTATAATATTTTTTTTAGGGGGAGGGGGGGGGGGGGTTTAGAGGTGCTGTGACGATTTCCTGCATGCCAGACAGACGAGGTAACTATAAATGCACTTGCCACAGATTTCTCTACTTTACATACTTTGGTTACTGCGGGTGTTTTGGGGAACGTAACCACCACGATAAGCAAGGGAAACCCGCGTCAAGTTTGATGTGATGGAAAGGAAAGCAGATGAGTGAGGATACCAGGAAAGTTGACAGATGTATTCCGACGGACTGACTGACTTTAAATGTTGACCTTTAAAACACAATGCAATCTAGGAAACATTTTTTTTTCTTGGCCACGTGAAACATTTACAAGGCCACTTGTCGCTCGGCCGAACCGATCGGGCACAAAAACCGCCACCTCACTGGACCTGCAAAATCGTCGCCGATAATGTTCCAAAGTCTTTGCTGCCGAGCCCCCCTCAATCGGGTTTGTCCCTTTCTCTCCCCAGAAAGGTATTCTTCACCGACTACGGTCAGATTCCCAAGGTGGAGCGGTGCGACATGGACGGCCAGAATCGGACCAAGCTCGTGGACAGTAAAATTGTCTTCCCCCATGGCATCACCTTGGATCTGGTCAGCAGGCTGGTGTACTGGGCCGACGCCTATCTGGACTACATCGAGGTTGTGGACTATGAAGGGAAGAATCGGCACACCATCATTCAAGGCCTGCTGGTAAGAGCATCCGACACAGTGATCGCCTCGACGTGTCTGCCGTCTGCCTGCTGAGGAATGGGCGCTGAAAAGATGGAGGGCATTTTCTTTTTCGTCGGAGCAGTTGATTAATCGTCTCTAATATCAAGGTGGTTAATGTTCCGTGCGGGTTGCTTCTGAAAGCCGTTACCATGACATTAACTGTGATCTGCGGGAAGTAATGGCTTTCATTTATAGTCAGTAAGCCTCGGGGCATAGACATGGACACGCAAACATAAGACCCATGCTGTGTGTGTGCGTGCGTGTGTGTGTGTGGTGTGTGCATGGATGCACCCACTCTTCTCAGTGTCCTTGAGCCCACGTAATGTAAGAAGCATGATAACATCGGAGTGAATTATTATCTTAAAATTAGACTCAACTAAAATATGGAGTGTCGAGTAGTTATAGGGAGAAATATATGGAAGAGGATTAGGGCCATTGAAGAAGGGGAAAAGAAAGCTTGGTAGGATTCTGACTTTGAACTCCGATTTATGACTTTATTATCAGATTTTTCCCTTTAAAGATTCTGACCTTAAAGTCCGAATTTTGACTTTAAACTGCGAGTTCTGACTATTCTCAGAACGGTCATTTTAAAGTCTGAATTCTGACTAATTAGGTGAAAGTCAGAACTCTGATTTATTTTAAAATAAAGATTCTGACTTTAAAATCAAGATACCGATTTATCTCAGAATTCGGATTTTCACTTTAGTGTCAAAACTGGCTTTCAAGTCAGAATTTTGAGCATTAATGGTTGGATTTATGACTTCAAAGTCATAATTATCACTTGAAAGTCAGACTTTAAAATGAGAATTCCAAGAATGAAGTGTGAATTTTCTCTTCAAAGTCAAAATTCCGACCAGCATTCTGAGCATAAAATCAAAATTCTGACTTTAAAGTGAGAATGCTGAGAATAATATCCGACTGCGAGAATTCGAACTAAACAACTGTGAGAATAACGTCAGAAAGAGTTAAATGTCAGAATTCTCCCAACTCTTTTTTTTTTTTTCCTCATTCATTGGTCCTAATCCTCTTCCTTGGCAATAGGAATATTTCCATTGGACTATTTATTAGGCACACCCAAACAATGAAAGAAAATCCACTTCCGTGTCCTTGTATCTATAATGACTTACTTGATTTATGACACCACCACATTGGTTGATGACATTTTTCATTTGCCATTATTTGCCATTATTTTTGCATAAGCATAACCAAAATCGTGTTATACTAAAACTGATAATACGATGACTTCATTAGCATTAAGTTGAACGAATTCCACATTTATACTTCTGAAATCAGCATTGGTTTTGTCTAGAACCTAATGTTGTGGCCAAGCTGTGAATTTGAAAGCTTGTCTAGTTCTCTATGTGGACTCCACAGAGGGTAATTTGGGATGAATAGAAGTAGAAAAAGTGATGTCCTTAAAATAATGGCTTTGCAGTCACCATAGCAGCACCATGTTTTTCAACCTGTGATAAGTCTGTGCGTCTTTCAGATCACCCTGCTCGAGGTGTGTGCTTGGCCGCATCGTTAATTAACCAGTTTTCTCCTAAGCATTCCGTTCCTACCTCGGAAGAGGAGCTGTCCATCATTTCTATGTTGTTAGAAGAACAAAAAACTAAGCTTTCATTTGTGGCTCAACTTCGACAGTTTTTGTTACTGAACCACTTTTCCGCATGACATGCTTGAGTTTAGACGGTTTCTATGGCAACACTACCTCTGCCACATGCTTACTTTGCCAGCAAATGATCTTTTATACAAAGATTATAAATGTGTCTATGAAGGACGTCAAGTAGATATGTGATGTTTTTGTGGTCTTTTCTCTCTAATGTGCTGTTTTTTTTTTTTTAAAAGACGTACAGCGTTACATCACATCAACTGGATTTTTATTCAGCGCACGACACCGAACACCGTGCTAGAACATGAGATACTGACAAACGCTTGTCAAATATTCTCTCGGTATTATTAAAAACAATCATGCAAAAACAAAATAATACCAGAAGAGTGAAATTCTTTCCTTGTAGTCAAACGTTTTCATTGGTTGTGAAAATACCTCTTATTATGGCTATTGAATATACCTATTAAATACTCAAAAGATTAAGGCAAAAATCAGTTTTGCTCGCTTTTAATTGGATTCCTTGTTTTCCTATTACAGTTACCCATTAACATTGCTAGTTGTGGCGTTTTAAATTTCAAACATCCTCAGCTGCAGCAGTCATTTAATGAGCACTGAGCATCGTGCTTGCTTAAACTAAAGCTTGCTTGAAAAATATTCATCTTTCTGCTGATGAAAAGTGACAAATAATCCAATGTCTTGCGAAAGGAAATAACTGGACGTTTCCAGAAAGTTAACTACAGTCATTTGTGTATGACTCAGAAAGCAAATGGCTTCTATCTGATAGAGGCGTATTAAGGAAAGATTCTGGCAGATGCATTATGCAAGAGAGCAGCCACTGATGACGAGCTTCTGGTATCCCCAGAGTTCAAAAAACCTCTTGATGCAGGGACCTCCAAATGTTCGCATTGATGCATAAAGCTGTCTTTCAGCCACCCTGAACAAATCTCACAAGGAGAAACATTTGCAATACGCCCCCCAAATACATCTGGGCTGGCTTCGTTTTGCAGCAAGCTAATTTACTGTCTACATCTGATGCCTTCTTGGAATTGTGGAACGTTATGTGATTGTATATTTACTTCACAACCTTTTTTTCAATTGTTTGCTTTTCATGGCCACACAGGATGTGGGAAGCTGAAACACAAATGCTACATGAAGAAGCTTCATGACAATTTCAAACTGTACTAACCTTCTGAATTTTTCTTGTGTTTTATCTTGAAAACCCTCAACTGTTTCATCCCTATACTGAGTAACACATAACTCCATATCAAAGCTGTTTCCGTGCAGTGCTGTCCCTCTGTGTTGTAATTGTAGTCTCATGAGATACGAGTTTAATAATTATCTGCACTGGTATTAGTTATTTTCCAGCTGAATTATGAATGTATGCATGAGAGTTTCTATACTGTTTGTTGACTTGTACGGCTACATGTGCTGCTGTACCATTTTTGTGTTCAAACATGCTTTCTTAACATTTAAGACCTCAAAGCACCAAACTCCAGTCCTCAAGGACCTTTGTCCCGCATGTTTTCCAAGTTTCTCATTGCAACACACCTGATTCACATAATCGGGATCATTATGAGGCTCCTGGAGAGCTCGTTGATGAGCTAATCATTTTATTCATGTGTGCCAAACTTGGAAAACATGCAAGACACAAGCCCACGGGGACAGGAGTTAAACACTTTCGAGCCTTGCAAATGTTTGTGACAATTTGTGTATTGTAACTACGATACTATTACATCACTATGCAGAAAAATCATCTTTAAACTTAGAACATTTAGCATAAACATAACTTTGAGTTACCATTTGGTGAGAGGTGGCAAAGCTTTTTTTTATGCGGTGTTAAAATGAGGTAACAGTAATAAACACATTCTGTCTTTATTTCTTTTCCAAGATCGAGCATCTGTACGGGCTGACTGTGTTTGAAAACTACTTGTATGCCACCAACTCGGACAATGCCAACATGCAACCCAAGACCAGCGTGATAAGGATCAATCGATTCAATAGCCCAGACTACCAAGTGGTGACGCGCGTTGACAAAGGAGGCGCGCTGCACGTTTATCATCAGAGACGCCAGCCACCTGGTACACACCGCTTTTTGTCACATACAACGGCGTGTGTGTGTGAAAGCAGTGACTTTTTTTTAATCACACATTTTCACTCCTGTGTAGTGCGAAGCCATGCGTGCGAGGTGGACCAGTTTGGAAAAGCAGGAGGGTGCTCGGACATCTGTCTTCTGGGAAATGGGCACAAGACTCGCACGTGCAGGTGTCGGTCCGGATTCAGCCTGGGAAGCGATGGCAAGTCTTGCAAAAGTAAGTGGATTGTATTCACTGGTGTGTGAAGGACGTTGTGACTGACCTTCTGCGAACCTAACTCATAGGAATGAAAAACGTAGCCATTTTCAAAAGTAAAAAGTTAAGTTAGTCAAGAGATTAAAAAATTCTGAGAATAATCAATTAGGATCTCGAATTAATTCATCTAGTTACTCTCATTTTAATCTCAGCTAAAATTTTCTGAGCGTAAACATCAGCAAGATTTGATTTTTTTGTTTTTAGCTACATTGTGTCATTGTTAGTGTGTTAGTGCTGATCTGTTTGTACTTGAGTTTGGAAATCAAAATAAAAGGGCAACCTGGTGTTCCAGAGATGCTAGTCTGCCTCCTGTTTTTGTGAAATTTGTAAGGACTTTCTCAGTGCCTATGAGGTAGCTTGGGTCGTTCCAAGTACATTTTTGACAAATCCTTACACTTTACAGGATTATTGACCAATACAGAGCAAACGCCCCAATGGATTTTGAAGGTTATTCAACTCAACATTTTTTAAGTAGTTGGTTTTCATTCATTTGTCCTCAATAAAAAAGAAGCTTTAAAAAGATGATGGTCACTGTTACAATGTCCCTTGACCTAATTGCTACTCCAGTGCCGGCCAATCTGTCCTTTTATTAATAGATCTGTTTTTATTTTTATTAAAGACAAACATTTATAAACCTATTTATCTCCTTCCAAGGTCAGACTGGCTATGAAAATGTTTTCAACGATTGCACTGATGAATAGTCTCTCAAACGCTTCATAAAGCTTCCTCAAGAGACACAATTGCGCACCACCTGCTCTTCATTTCTCATCATACAAAAACGGATCTAATTTCCCCATTTGTTCTAACCGGCAGATGTGTTTTCCCACTTTAATCCTTGTTTTGCTCCAGAGCCTGAGCATGAGCTCTTCCTAGTCTACGGTAAGGGTCGCCCGGGGGTCATCAGAGGCATGGACATGAACGCCAAGGTGCCGGATGAATACATGATCCCCATTGAGAATCTGATGAAGCCAAGAGCTCTGGATTTTCACGCCGAAAGCGAGTTCATTTACTTTGCCGATGCCACCAGTTATATCATCGGGCGGCAGAAGATTGATGGGACCGAGAGAGATACCATTCTGAAAGAAGGTACAATATTACTACTCCAGGTCAAAACAGGTCACACAAGCAGCACATGAGACCTGAGGAATTATGATTTTTTTTTTTTTTCCTCCAGGAATCCACACGGTGGAGGGAATCGCCGTGGACTGGATGGCAGACAACTTATACTGGACAGATGACGGGCCCAAAAAAACCATCAGCGTGGCTCGGCTAGAGAAAGCCTCCCAAACTCGCAAGACCCTCATTGACGATAAAATGACTCACCCTCGCGCAATCGTGGTGGACCCTCTCCATGGGTAAGTGAGACGGAAGCAGAACGACGTAATCCACCGGATGTTTTCATAACGTGCTCCCTTAAAGTGTCCCTTAATGACGTCGTCTTTGACCTCTTGTTTAGAACAATTTAGGCGCGCCTACATATTATGTAGCCTGAACTGCCTGTGTGTATGTTGAATTACGCTATACCCAGAACGTTGCTTAAATGAAAAAAGGCCCTGCTTCAAGGTTTGGAAATTCCTGCTGGAAATGATAACCATGTAATGCGGAACTGGTGGTAGCTCCACCATCGGTGCTGCTGTTTGGCATGATTTATTATTATGTTTTTTTGTGGTCATGGAAAGCCCTTTGAGGTAATGACGGGCCATTATCTCATTTAGTCTGCTCACTTACAATCATCTTTCATCATCTTGTTATCCTTAATAATAACTACAAGGCTACTCATAGAGCTCCACCAAGGCTGTTGTTAATTTGAATCAGCTCTGTACAAGTGCACGGTGCATTTACCTGGCTTTTGTCACTAAGCATTCTGCATTGTTCATTGAGAAATAGCACAAAATGATAAACAAATGTGCTCTCAATATTGATCATTATGAGAGACAAATTGCTAGTTGCTCATATTGAATCTGTTTTCTTCTCATTTGATAATGTCACTGCCATTTTGTTTTTCACTTAATGACTGTCATCAGCGTGTTACGTGGTGTATTAAATGCTCTGTAAATTCTTTTGGATTCTTCTGATACCTTTAAACAATGAGGTCCTCTTGTGCTGTAAAATGTGACTACAAAAAGCTTACTTGAAGGTCCATGTTTTTTTAGTTAATCTCACTGCATTAAAGTGTTGTGTGCCAACATACAATTAAGTCTAAAAACAGTTGGGTTAGAAATAACCCAAATATAGGTTACAAAGGCCCACCCCAATATCTGACCCAACCTTATGAGTTATTTTGCACAAAACCATCTGAAGGATGTTTTGAATTAAAAAAAGCCAGAACGTTGGGTCAAATTGGCCCAAATATTGGGTCGCTTCTTTTTTTGATGCATAGTTGGGTTACTTTTTTATTTTTTTAGAGTTCTAACATGATTTGTTAATTCAAAACAGCCACATTATCCGTTAAAGGTCTGCACACTATTGCAACCACATAATCTCAGATGTCTAGTAAAAGTTTCTTTTTCAGTTGAATTTATAGGTTATAGGATAAACAAATTAAAACAAAAAATCACAAATATTTCAACAGGTGTGACGTTTTGTTTTCTTGATGTGTTGGACAGCTATTCTGTGACTTAGGAACACGCATCCGGGTTTGTCTCTCACGCTGTCATACAAAGCATAATCTGCCTCAGTCTTATTACCATGATCTCCCGGGCTCTCTCTTGAGAAATACGTGTTTGAAAATATACACACACTCGCTGGTTTGCGGCCGTGATGTGTGTTGACGGCGCTACCCGAGGGAAAGGCACTAGCCTGCACTAATGCCTGAAATCCATCGGGCTGCGGGAGAAAAGGCAGCAAGAAGAGACATTTGCAGGAGAAAGGAAAATGAAGACAGATGGGGGAAGGAAATACAGTGTATGAGCAAAAGTATTGAAACAGAGTTTTGTGATCAATTCATTGTTCAGGGGGCTCCATTAAAGCTTTTTGTGTTGATTTTTTTTCAGCATTATATGGGAACTGTGTACAATGCAACGTGCATCTTTGGAGGAATAAAATATGAGGGATGATTACGAAGTGAGATAGTTTTCATCAACCCCATCAAATGAGTGCCTGTCTTCTGTCTTGTCAAGGTGGATGTACTGGACAGATTGGGAGGAGGATCCCAAGGAGAGCAAACGTGGAAAAATTGAACGCGCTTGGATGGACGGCTCCAACAGGAACGTTTTCCTCACCAGTAAAACGGTGCTGTGGCCTAACGGCCTGAGCCTGGACATCCCACAAGGAATCCTTTACTGGGTGGACGCCTACTACGATCGCATCGAGATGGTTTACCTCAACACCTCAGAACGCAAGGTCAGGAATGGACGCCGTTACCATAAGTGGAAGCTTTAGCCTAGCTTAACTTTCACACTGGTATGTTTTCACCATGTGTGAGAAAATAACTCTAAACGGAGGTACATATTTTTAGGGGCATGTTTGAATATCATGTATTTAGTTTTTTTTTTCTTTTTAGCCACTTTAATGAAAACAGTTTTAAACTGTAATTGCTTATAATATATATTAATCCTTTGGGCACTTGAGTTTCTAGATATATAAGATATACTGTAAGTATACTGTGAGGTATTTTTCAGCCTATAAGCCGCAGCAGCAAATATTGAGCAAAAAAAAAACCAAACAATTTCTGTCATGCATAAGCTGACCTGGACTCTAAAGCACAGATAATAACATCAGATATAGGGTATATGGCAGCTTTAACGTTTTTTTAATTGCTTCAATCTCTCTCTCTCTCTCTCTCTCTCTCTCTCTCTCTCTCTCACTCTTTATATATATATATATATATATATATATATATATATATATATATATATATATATATATATATATATATATATATATATATAAATAAAATTTGCACATCACAAGTTTTTATGCAAGATTGTATTCAATTAATACAGACATTTTACATTTTTAATAATAGATTTTTAAAACTATTTTCCTGCACAGCTATTGATTCACATCCTTTCAGTTCTATTTAGTACTTGTTCCCTAAATTGACATCTTGAACAGATACACACCTTTGCTAATGACAATGTGCCTAAAACTAAACAAAATAAAAGCCAACAACGACTTGCAAGGGAAACGCTCTAACACAATTTTGCAATATTTTGCCTCATGTTCCAATTCATTTGCTCTTAATTTGTAGGCAAATGTGTACCATTCCAGTTATGGCATTAACAATAATAAAATTTGATTAAAATCTTGCATACCCTCTTAAAATCTTCTCCTACCCCCATTTGAGAACCAGTGTCTCGCACAAAATTTAGGAATATGACTTACTGTACATCCAGAAGTCTATTTGTCTTCATGAAGAGAATACAGCTCAGTCAAGCCTTTTATTCGCAGGTGTCCTAATGGTTGTGCAGTAATGAACCCCAAAATGTTAACTGCCTAGATTTCTAGCGTCATTAGTTGGAAACAGGCAGAAGTTAGAGGAAAGGTCGTTACTGTCACATTTTATCCTCTTCTCCCGTTTTTTTCTCACATGCAAAGACGGTGTATGAGGGCCAGGAGCTGAACCACGCTTTTGGTCTCTGCCACTATAAACACTTTTTGTTCTGGAACGAGTACCGCAGTGGCAGCATATACAAGTTGGACACCACCACAAGCGTTGCCACCCTGCTGCGCAGTGAAAGGCCACCCATTTTTGAGATACGCATGTATGATGCTCAGCAACAGCAAGGTAACGCACGTCTCGCATGCAAGACTTATCTTGTGTCCATTGTCTGTTTTCTCAGTGATTTTTACAGTCTTTATGCCCCCTCCCATTTTTCATCTCCAGGTTCTAATGCGTGCCGTGTGCACAACGGAGGCTGCACCAGCCTGTGCTTGGCCATACCAGGGGGAAGGCAATGTGCCTGTGCGGAAGACCAAATACTCGACCCCACTGACAACACCAGCTGCAAAGGCAAGGATCAACTTTATGCCTAAATGATATAGGAGATCAGTGATGGCAGTAAAGAAAAGTACCTTCATTGAATGGTCATAGCTTAAGTACATCCACAGAATTGAATGTACTTCATTATAGTACACAAACATATTTTCAATGATATATATTTATATTCTGATTACTATTATTTAATAGAATATGAATCAAGCAGCAAAATCCTGTCATTTTTTCCGGGCCGTGACCTGAAGACTTCACAGTGCTAAAGGCACAGTCATTGAGCTCCTTTTTTTTGAGTTTGGTCATGTGACATTCGTAAGCTGACTCGTGATTGGTTGTTGCCTGAGCTCTGAGCAACTGTGATGTCATCAAAAGTAAACTGGATCAAAAATGGGTGTTTTTTCTTGCTTAAATCATTTGCTACAAACAGATGGAGCATATAACTGTCAAGAAAATGTTGTTGACTTCCACTTTAAGCATGATGACTTTTGAAAGCACAGCACTAAAGTTCCAGACTAGTATTTAAATTAAATTAAAGAGTAATTATTAAACCTGTCATCGCCGAAAATCCCTGATTTCAGCAGTTGTTTTTTAATCACAAAAAAAAGATAAACAGTAGTTGGTTAATAAAATTAGTTGGGAAAACAAATCTTTTGTACTACACTTCACTGAAAAAAAAAAGTCCAATTACTCCATTAATGAATAGAAAAAATTCAGCTAAAAATATTCAATATTTGAAACCTTTTCGTTGGTTTTCTCTACATTTTGTTAATTCATCCCCTTTTTTGTCATCCGTAGCCAACCCATCTTACGTGCCGCCTCCTCAGTGTCAGGCCGCAGAGTTCGCCTGTAAGAATAATCGCTGCATCCAGGAGCGCTGGAAGTGCGACGGCGACAACGACTGCCTGGACAACAGCGACGAGGCTCCCGAGCTGTGCCGTGAGTTAGCGTCCACCGCATGCACAGATACTGTCAACCATCTTTTGCTGTTGCCTCAAATTATAATTGATCTAAATGAGTGTGGACCTTCTTATGAAGTCTTTCTGTCTACATTGTGTGTGTCTTTTACACTCATTTGCATATCTCTCCAGCCTGCCTCTCACCATTTTTTTTCTTCTTATCCAGACCAGCACACTTGCCCCCTTGACAGGTTTAAGTGCCAGAACAATCGCTGCATTCCCGTGCGCTGGTTGTGTGACGGCGACAACGACTGCGGCAACGACGAGGATGAATCCAACACCACCTGTTCTGGTATTCAGACGAATAAGACACCTTAACCATCTTCTGTGCGGTTCCTGTTGTGATCATGTGTGGCCTTTCAGCTCGCACATGCCCTCCCAATCAGTACTCGTGTGCCAGCGGGCGCTGCATCCCCATCTCCTGGACGTGCGACTTGGATGACGACTGTGGAGATCGTTCAGATGAGCCTGCCTCTTGCGGTGGGTCAACATTACCCCCTTCCTTACTGCCCGCCTAAGCTGCCCTTTTAACTCTTTGAGTGCCGAGCGTTATCGAAAAAAGAAACCTCAAGAGTGACTAGTATGTTTAGCATTTTCACTCATCTTATGATGTTTCACTCATCATGTGAAAGATTGATTTCCATTCCTGAATTACGAGTATGTAATATATGTGTCACACAGGGAATCGTCCTACTTAAACAAGTACTGTACTTCCTAAAAGGCACAGGTGAAAGAATACACGTGAACAAAATTGTTGGTACCCTTTTGTTAAAGTGAAAATTCACAATGTTCACGGAAATAACTAGAAATGATGGTCTTTTCGAGTATTGACAAGCCACAGACACTTTGGGAAAATGACTTTGGAACAGGTGGGCCTCAATTGAAGCACTTTGGCAAAGGAACAAAGCAGCTTCTGTGACATGACAGGAATTGTATGAATAGTTTGTTTCTAAAATGCGATTATTTCTTTTTGTATCCACAGCCTACCCGACGTGCTTCCCCCTCACCCAGTTTACCTGCAACAATGGCCGTTGCATCAACATAAATTGGCGCTGTGATAACGGTGAGTGTCATTTCCAGATTTTTCCGTCCGCCTGTCCGACATTTCCATGTTTGAGCACTAGTCTTATCCCCACGTGTCCTCCTTTGTGTCACGATACAAATGTGTGTTTTCTTTCCTATCTGTTGGTTTTCTAGTTCTGTGCTTTTCGCCCATTCTGGTGTCTTCCGTTGGTTCTGTCTTTCAGAAAAGGATTGTGGTGACGGCTCTGATGAATTGCATTGTCCAAACTTGGCCGGTTAGTGCATAGATCAACATGCACCGCAGCAGCCAAGACGCTTGCCCAGCTCGTAGATTAGCCCGGCAGGCTAACAAACACTTAAAAGGCTGCTTGGCTCTAAAAACATGGCCACACGCTGATGCCAATATCGCTGCTACTGCTGCGCAAAGGTTCCGAGCTAAATTAGATTGAGCAAATTGCAAACCTATTATCGAGTCAAGAAAAGATAGCGAAAATCTAATTGGATATTTTAGAACGACAGGTCAGACGATAAAAAGGAGCGCCTCGGCATAATTAATTTTCTTCTCCCTCACGCCTATCAAGTTAGATTCTGTCATGATAAACGTTATAAAGGACAGGTTTGTATGGGGTCTAAACTGCTTATCGTGCTCTGCTGCCAAGCTCAATGTACCAACGCTGGGTACATTCCCTCATGGTGCATGGTCTGATCTATGCAGTTTCTGTCATTATTAAAACTCATCATTCATATTTTGTTCAACACCATCTGTTTGCTGTGTGTGTGTTTCTTGCACCTTCCCAAAAATATTAAACAAACAAACAAAAACAATTGAACATTATATCCTCCTGAGATCCCTGTGTGTGTCCACGTTAGTGGGCATTTGTTTCTACAATAAAACCCAAAACAATGTCCAAAATATCATGTGATGACACTGTCAAGAAATGTGTCTGGATTTCAGCGGGTCAAGGAAAGAGATCCATGCCGAGCTTCCACTTCTTTCATGAGACTACGGGCGAGTCAAAAACAGCCCTAAAAAGGAAGATGAAAGACATCACACGTCAATGGCGTGTCATAAACTCTAATTTCAAAATAAACACATCAAATAAAACATGCTTGACAATACAATAGCTGCAGTATGCTTTAATTTTGAAGTTGGCCTTCTGGAAGGCAGAGTGGCTAGTTTGATTCTGGCTAGTTTGAGTCTTCATGACTCAACTTTTATTGTTTATGCATCACCAAGTCATCACCTCACCGGCATTAAAAAAAAAAAAAATGTTCAATCGCTGATTTAGGATGCGAAGAAACTGCCATTTACTGCCAGAAACTGCCAGTACGCTGCCATTATATATGACACAAGTCTCCAGTGTTAGCGCTAGCTGCTAACTATTTGGTGCATTTAAACGCCGTTGGTCACTCCTAATTCAGACAGAAAAAAGCATGTAAATGCATTAAACTTTAAAAAGTGACTGTTTAAACAAAGTGGGCTTCCTATCAATACATAAAAACGTTAAATGAGAATATGGCATGAAAAGACTGATATTTTATCTTAATTACAATATGGTCCATCTAATCATTTTTGTTTACAGTCCCTAAATGAATAAACTAGGCTTCTGTCGGCCCTTGTCTTATGTAATTATTATAACATTTATTGCAAAATCGTGGAGCATATTAATATTTGTCCCCTTTAAACAAGTGTTAAAACACAGTAATATACTAGGCAGCATTATTTCATTTTCATCATTCATTCACGTTATAGTCCAATTGTTGATTGGCTGTCGCGAGATGGCATACAAAGAACGTTTTTTTTCCCCCTTTCCGTGTTTCGGCCTTTGCCTAAGCGTTTTTTTTTTTTTATTTTCGGTTTTCAGGCTTGGTTAAACATTTTCATTTCGCGCGCTTAGTAGAAAACATCCTGGCATTTCCGATGATGTCTCATGTGATTGAATGAGATGCGCTTAGCTGTGCGGGGACAAAATAGAAATCGCAACAAAACACATAGGCTGGGTCTCAGGATGACAAACGTTTAAAATAGTCAAACCCCTCCCCTTCGAAGGATTGCACAACAGGTGGTGGACGACGCTTATGGTTGTAAGTTTTGTGACATCGAATGTTCCTTTCAGATAACGACTGCGGGGACAACAGTGACGAGGCGGGCTGCAGTCACTCCTGCTCCAGTGCTCAGTTCAAGTGCAACAGCGGCCGATGCATCCCCGATTATTGGACCTGTGACGGGGATAATGACTGCGGGGACTACAGCGACGAAACTCACGCAAACTGCACAAATCAGGGTCAGCAGCTCAAACTGTGTAAAGGGGAGACCCTTGGGGATGGACACTACTGATGGCCAGAAAGAAGGCTAATGGGATGATGAATTGCGCAATGAGATTACCGCACGTTGCTATCCAATTTACCAAGGCTTTATTCGGCATTATCCTTTCTTCATTTGAAGGCTTATAGGCTTCAGATGAATTGCTAATCAAAACAAAAAGTGAATCTTGTTTGGCGTAGATGGGCTATCATTACTTCTCAGTCTCCATATTGCTTGTGAAATATAGTCCAATCAGACTTCTTTATCTCATCCGCGCTTAAGCAGCGCTGTCAAACTCATTATTGTTATGACACTTGGTTATGGTTTACCTTTGCTCTTTTCATAATCATATGGGTTCTCTAAGGAAGTGATTCTCAATCTTTTTTCAATGATGTACCCCTTCATAGAAGAATTTTCATTCGACCAGCAAAAAGTGTTTCTACCGTTGGCACTGAGAAGTGCAACAATAAGCAGTAATGCCAGAGATGTATGAATAATGAAAGCACCACTTTGGGGGGAAATTTTGATGAGCAAATAGCATTCAAATGTGGTTTAATTTTTTTTTTTTTAAAGTCAAATTTTAAACCTTTGTTTGTAGTGCTATTTCTATGCGTATTTAGCAACTACAGAAGATAAATTGTTTAAGATAATTAGTTTTATTTCTGGGCTGTCTGAAAGTTGCAATTACAGTACTTACAACATTTTGCAAAAGAGTCACACTAACACAATTGTCCTTTGTGTTCCAATTAATTTGCTCTTAATTTGAAAAGAAAAATGGACTTTTCATGTCACAACATTAAAAGAAAAAAAAAATCAATAAGGTTTGCTGATACCAGCACTTACACCTTGAAATGTCTTAATGTGCCCCCGGGGGTTCCTGTACCGCTATTTGAGAACCGCTGCTCCAAGGCAAAATGACTGTGAAAACCACAAATGTGTGGTAACCAAATTGTTACAAAATAATTAAAATTTCCCTCTTGGCTGTCACATACTGTTATTAGTATTAGCAAGTCATGAATACTGTACACAATTTTTCAGTTTATACTCAGAAAAATTGTTTCAAACTTTCCTTTTTTGTTACAAGGCGTTTTTAGTACAGTACAGTACCGTGGTTTCATAAAATTCTAACATTTTTATGTCCGTTTTATAGTTTAGATTAGTGGTATTTCATTAAAATAAGCTAATCTAAATCACTGTTCCTAATAAATAAAATACAGTCTGATTCTGAACAAAGTAGATGCATCAAGGAATGTCTAAATTAAGTGTTTGCTTCCTGCACTCAGTGTCATTTTTTTTTTTTTTTTAATTTATAACAGTCAAAACTGTAGCCTTGGGCGATGGCTGCACTTTAGAGCAGCATTCATCATGGCAGCCAGCCATGAATGGCAATGGAGTCTTCCTCATAACCGCTTGCCATTTTAACATGATATGCCTCAAGTGTGCATCACATACTACAGATGGAATGTGTTCTTTGGAGTTTTTAATACTGACAAGCATAATTGGTTATTATTGTACGCCTGTGCTTGTTTGGAATTATTGTGCCGTTGTGAGGGGGTGGTTGCTATCCCAGTGGGTTTTTTTTTTTTCCACTCTGATTCTTGTTCGGTGCTTGCCAGAGTTTGTACGTATTTACACGATAGGAAGTAGCACGCATAACCTTGGATTTGAACAGTCCCAGATGGAAAATGTATCCCGCTGCTGACGACCAATTGGCTTCTTGAGAAAATCAGTGTTATATAAACATGCCGCTTTATCACTTTTATTATGCAGAGATATAAACACATATAAACAAAATACGCCATTGTCCAATTCTTTTAATGATGAAACAAGGGCCGTCTGGTGTTGGATTTAAAAAACACCTTGTCTGAGCTGCAGGCTCTTGGTCGGAATGAGATGAAGATGTGAGATGAGCGTTACCGCCGTTCACGCGTCTCCTTTTCTCTGCAGCCACCCGTCCACCTGGCGGCTGCCACACGGATGAGTTCCAGTGTCGCATGGACGGCCTGTGCATTCCCCTGCGTTGGCGCTGCGACGGGGATACCGACTGCATGGACCTTAGCGACGAGAAGAACTGCGAGGGTGTCACGCACATGTGCGACCCGGCAGTCAAGTTCGGCTGCAGGGACTCTGGTGAGGAGTCTGAAGTTACTTCAGATGATTTGCCAGGCATGATTTGCTCCACCAGTGACACTGTCATCTCTTTGTAGCGCGGTGCATCAGCAAAGCCTGGATGTGCGACGGAGACAGCGACTGTGAGGACAATTCGGACGAGGAAAACTGCGAGGCGCTGGTGTGTAAACTGTCACACCACGTGTGCGCCAATGACTCCACCATCTGCCTGCCTGCAGAAAAACTTTGTGACGGCACAGAACACTGTCCAGATGGCTCTGATGAGAAGCTCTGTGGTAAGCACCAACAGAATGAAGGATTTGTTATGGTGCCGAAAACATGAAAACAACAAGTGCAATACAGCATCTTTGTACCCCAAAAGGGGCACATTTTCGAATAGGGGTAAACAAATATGGAAAAAAATATAATTGTGAGGTTTTTTTTTCTCCCCATTCAAAAATGTGATTGTGATTTGATTTGAAATTTTTCTCAATGTCCTTCTTGAATATATTTAGGGCTGTAGCTATCCAGTATTTTTGGGTTTACTTTCTTAGTGAAAAACTGTTGTACTCAGAAACATCCATCCATCCATTCTCTAGAGCTGCTTATCTTCACCAGGGTCACTGGCTTGCGGGTGCCTATCCCAGCTGTCTACAGGCAGTAAGCGGGGGACACCCTGAACTGGTTGCTAGCCAATTGCTGGAGCTCACAGAAACAAACAAGCATTCCCACACCAAATCAGACCTAAAGAAAATATATATTGTCCAATACACCTGCCCTGCATGTTTTTGGAATGTGAGAGGAAGCCCAGAAAGAACCCACGCGGGCTTGGGGAGAACATGTAAACTCCACACAGGAAGCCGGAGGCAGCTGGAATTTAACTCGGGACTTTGAACTGTGAGGCGGACGTGCTAACCACTCTTCCACTGAGCCGTCCTACACAGAAATGCAGTGGACCGAAGACTTTTCAATTTAATTATGAATGACCAACTTGAACTTTTTTTTTTTTTTTTATAATCAACACGCTTTGCTCTCTAGAAATAATTTCAACTAGATCCCTTTCCATCTTTGGTCTAAAAGACAAATTTGTGGGCTGAAACGGCACGTTTGAATCAGCATGCTTTGTTAAAATGTGATCAGTAGGAACGGCAACGATGTCTTTATGATCTCTTTTAAGTGTTCTTCTGCCATGTCATTAATTTCTGATTACAAAGTTTTTTGAGTGTGCACAACTTTAATAAGTTGTACGGTTGGTTGAAACATAAAGTGGCTTGAATGGAACTAATTTTCTTGCCCTATTGTCCCTTTTTTCTTATTTTTTCCTCTTTGTTTTTTTTTTCCTTAGACCTGTGTTCCCTGGACAACGGCCACTGCAGCCATAATTGCAGCGTGGCCCCTGGTGAGGGTGTGATTTGCTCTTGCCCACTGGGCATGGAGCTGCGTTCAGACAACAAGACCTGTCAGATTCAGAGCTTTTGTGCCAAACACCTCAAGTGCAGTCAGCGCTGCCTACAGGACAAGTTCAGTGTGAAATGTTCTTGCTACGACGGATGGGAACTAGAGCCCGATATGGAGAACTGCAAGAGCACCGGTAAGAAAAACTAAGCTTAAAACGTTCCTGGAATGTTAAAGAAGAGCAGTTGAACATTCGCTTGATGAATGACGCAGAACTGGAAGGAATGAAAGACGTTGAAGTAGCTCTTTTCAAGCCTAGCTAAAAATGACGTTAAAAATGAATACTGAGTTACACAAGCCCACTTGAGACAAGGGTAAGATACAAAGAACCACAAATACGTACTATTAAGCACTGAAAATGAGTGAAGATGCTTTTGTGTCTTATCACTTTGAATCAGCTTTAAATTCGATTATCTCGTTAAAGTGTAGTCGCCTTCAAACACATTTCTCATGATGAACAATCCTGCGATTCACTGCCAGACTTTTCATTCATCCTGTTGCTTGTCTAACTGCCTGCCAGACACAAACACCCTTGTTTATTTATGCTGTGGTACAACCAGCCAGGATTTGAGCATTTTTCTTCCAACGGACAGTTCGCCCGTAGGTGCGGGGCTGCTTTTTAGGAAGTCACGCTGAAAAGTAGCCCTGCTGAGACTTAATCGTTTTGCCATCTGGTCGACTGTGTCCTTTAAAAATGTGCCCTGTGACTTTTATACTCCATTTCCACAGATCCTTTTAAACCCTTTATCATTTTCTCAAATCGCCACGAGATACGCCGCATTGATCTCAATAAGGGAGAGTTCAGCGTGCTGGTGCCCGGTCTAAGGAACACAATCGCTTTGGATTTCCATCTCAGCCAGAGTGCCCTCTATTGGACCGACGTTGTCGAGGATAAGATCTATCGTGGGAAGCTATCTGAGAATGGGGGTGAGATTTTTGCTGTCTTGAAATTGAAGTTTCGTCTTTGATATGATTGAGTCTGAAGCGATGCCGTGGCAAAAAGCAGCGGAATAATAGATCTTCAAATTTCTAGTGTTTTTATTCAGAAAGTAATGCATATAAGACAATGAAAGGTTATCACTGACCTCGTGTACATTGTCATAGACTTTCCTTGTTAAGTTACTGTTTTTGTTTTGTTTTGTTGATTTATACATTCTTAAAAATTAAAAAAAGCAAGAAACACATCATGTATAGAGAGATGAAAACCTGTTATCAAAAACTCCACCTAAAGAAAATAATTAATTAGAATAATCACAAGAGTAATATCGATAATGCAGTGTAAGCATCAGCAATCACATTTTCTACCTAATTCAATTATTACTGAAACGTTATGATAAAGTAAAATAAATTTGTGTTGAAAACATAAGTCAGTCAAGCCTCTACAATAAATCTCTTTTATCTCATTCTACATAGATAGAGACAAATAATCATTTATTATGTAATTGTGTTTCATAATTTTCCATGGTATCATGGAAAAAGCAATATTTGATTTTTTTTTTTTTTTCTTCAGATTGGATTAGACTTGAAAGGTGTGTAGAAGTGTAGCTTTTTGTGTGTTGATGTCACACAAAACTAGTGTTTTCGAATTTTCTCTGACCTTTCTCCTGACAACCTCTGGTTGGATTTTCACTCAAATACATAACTGAAATAATAACTGATATATATAAAAATACAAGATATATATAAAAATAAACGAGCTATTGACAATGGCCACATAACTGTTTACTAATATTAACATTTTTGTGGATTTCGGTATTTTGCTGTAATGTCTTTATAATGTAAACCACCAGCAGTTGTCAATTTCTAGAAGTGGATTAGATTTTGCTGCAGAAATGAGTGCACCATACCCATTAAAAACAACTCAGTATGCATAGCATGATATCTTATCTCATCCCGGTGGCTCCTGTGAACACAAACTGAGTGCATTTTAAAAAAGGCTTAGCTTGTCAGTTCACTAGATGTTCCCCTTGCTTTGAAGCCAATTCCTAATGTGCTGTATACGTTTTTACCAACCGCTACAGCTGACCATGTACAGTCAAGTTATTAAAATGACTGATTATGCTTCCTTTCAAATATTTAAGGCCTAATATTAGAGTTAATGCAGTGCAATGTTAGCTCTGAATTAAACTCAGTGGATACATTTACATAACTTGAAAGCCCGAAGCAAAAGTAAATGACTGCTTTGGGGCATGCCATGATCTATGAGAGTTAAAACATTATGCAAATGGTTAAAGAAAAGAAGTTCCTAATTGCAACGTTATGCAATATTAGGTACACTAAATAGGATGGCCAAACAAGGTGTAGACTTATGTTTTTCTTGTTCTGTGCCCGTGAAGCTTTAACCAGCTTTGACGTGGTAATCCAATATGGGCTGGCCACCCCCGAGGGCCTGGCAGTTGACTGGATAGCAGGAAATATTTACTGGGTGGAAAGCAATCTGGACCAAATCGAGGTGGCCAAGCTGGATGGTACCATGAGGACAACACTGCTGGCTGGAGAGGTGGAGCACCCACGAGCTATCGCCTTGGATCCGCGTGACGGGTAACACATTCGTAGCACATCAACTGCTGCTTAGACGTGCACTTCCTTAAACATAAATTCTTCTCAGGATCCTCTTCTGGACTGACTGGGACGCCAGTTTACCAAGGATTGAAGCGGCATCCATGAGTGGCGAAGGCAGAAAGACTATCCACAAGGAAACGGGCAATGGAGGCTGGCCAAACGGACTCACTGTTGATTATCTCGAGCGCCGCATCCTCTGGATTGATGCCAGGTCAAACACGGCAGACATTTCCTGTGCAAATATTCGAGTATTCCATGGATTAAGTTGGAAATCCAATTAAACTGCTTTTTTCATCGTAGATCCGATGCCATTTATTCTGCCAAATACGACGGCTCTGGACTGATCGAAGTCCTGAGGGGCCACGAGTATTTGTCCCATCCCTTCGCTGTCACCATGTATGGCGGTGAGGTTTACTGGACGGACTGGAGGACTAACACGCTAGCCAAGGCCAATAAGTGGACTGGAAGCAACGTCACTGTTGTCCAGAGAACCAACACGCAACCTTTTGACCTTCAGGTCTACCATCCGTCCAGACAGCCTGAGGGTGAGAATAAAGAACACTTAGATGTAGTATGAGACCACTGCAGTGGACATTTGGTTTTGGTCTTTTGACTGATTCGAGCGACCTTGTAGAAACTAAAATCACAAAACAGTTATCCACGAGACCAGCGGTTTTCAAATGGGGATACTTGTACCCCTGGGACTACATGAAGGAATTTAATTTGAGATTTTAACTGGGGTAACTGCAGAGACCAGCAAATCTAATTTGATGCTTTTAATGCAGTGACAGGGGTAGTATGTCCTTACTGACAATCCTCCGATGGACAAGCTAGAAATAAAACTGTGACACAAGCTATCTTTTAGGGCTGCTAAATAAAATATAGGAAGTGACAACAATTGCTGTTCGCTTAGCATTTAACCACCCACCCCAGTATCCATGCAGAATAGAGTACTTTTGCCTAATAGTCCAATAAATAATAAATCCTATTTGATTATGATGGTGAACATGGTGCACTATGTTGTCTAAAGCGCTTTACCAAGCCGTCATATTTACTTTGAGAACATAAAGTAGTCATAGTGTACTAAAACCAGACAGCCAGCACGCTAACACAGCCTTATCAACCTGTAGAACAGTTTTCATTTTTAATTAAAATCCCTTGCTTTAAACTCAGGCACCTCACAGTTCACAACAGCTGCACCTAGTACTTTTTTTTTTGGTCTTTTTGCTTATCGTAAGCTTTTAAATTCATCCATCCTATCCTCATTTTAAAATGCGCTAAGAAGCACACTACTTTCCTCTTTGTCCCCCAAATCTCTCCCCATAAATGTTGGTCTGTGAGACAAATATTCCATCTGAAATACCACATATGAGTCAGCATGGTTGATTAAAATGTAATCACCAGGATCGGCAACTGTGTCAGCCTGTCAACATTAAAATGTGCAGAGCCACTAATGTTCATCACGCCAGCCTACATGGAGCTGTGCTAGCTAAATAGTGGCTAATTTATACCAGGCACAGCTATAAGTGAGCCCGAGCCACCAGTAAACACTGGCAAAAGGTGTCGCATATCAAGGTCACAGTCACTAAAGTCGTTTGTTTGCATCCTGAAATGGCAATTTAACATTATTTCAGATTAACGGTAGGCTATTGTTGATATCAGGATAAGCAGTTACAGAGGAAAGACTAGTCAAGCTAGTACGTCACAACAGACTGCTAGGAACAACTCCAAAATAAAAGCATGCTTAAGCATTCATGTCCATGTAGAATTTGGTAAATTAAATTTTGTTTTGAAGTTGGCCTTCTCACTGTTTTCGAGCATGGGTTACGATCATCCAGAGTATGAATAATTGTTGCTGCGATTGGCTTGACGCACAGCAATTTTTTTCACTTGTACTGTAATAACTCAGTTGGAAGAGTGCAGTTGTTTGTTTACAAGCTCAGCCTTGCAGCAAACGTGGGTGATGTCATGCACGCTGTGATGGTTAGAGTACAATTCCTCCCTAAGACTGGAGACTTCTATCTTGGAGCATGAGGTCCCCTAGGGAGCATTAATGATAAAATTAGTGGCTATTTACCATGCATACTGTAGCCTTAAATTAGCGAATGATGAAAGTGGCAATTTTTTTCCTACAGCGCCTAACCCATGTGCAGCTAAAGATGGAAAGAAGCCCTGCACTCATCTATGCCTCATCAACTACAATCAGACATTCTCCTGTGGGTGCCCCCACCTCATGAAGCTCGGGCCTGACAAGCGTACTTGTTATGGTAAGCCTGAACACACACACACATATACACGCACGCAGCGGAAGACAAACTCGTCTCACTCCCTCGAAGCTTGCAAGTAATTCCTTCTCGCTTGCTTGTTGAAAGCAGAATGTAATCCCCGTCCTTGCTGAATAGTTTATTTTTGTTTATGTAAACAGTATATATATGTAAGTGTGTGGGAGAGAGAAGGAGTATGGCATTGAAGAAGACTTTTTTTTTTTCTTTTTTCCCCGCACTTTGAGGTGGCTTTATTATGAGGGCTTTGGTGTCCATTGAAGTGACTGTGTGTGTAGTCAGCGTATGAGATTAGCATTCAGGGCAGGGTTTGCTATTCTCTTCAGGGGTAATGGAATGGAGAGGCCCGTTCTTGTCTGATGCAGGCATCCGCCGCAACCCTCCACACCCCGTACCTCGCCTGGCTGGGCTGATCCAGCTTGACACTGTTATTATTCCCCCCCTTCTCTTCTTCACACTTCCTCCTTCCCTGTCTATCATTTGCCGGCTACTGCGCCAGTTAAGTGATAATAGCACTGGCAAGACTGTTGCAACTGTAATGGATAGGTGCTCATTGTATATGTGCGGCGTGCAATCGAGTCGGCCAGCCAAACGTAATTGATGCAAAAGCTGCAGGAACATGAACTGTTTCTTCAAGTGGCTGTAATCATCTAGTTACGGTTTACAAATGAGGAAAACATCATAATGCTTCCCCCTCCTACAGAGTATCGTCAGTTCCTGCTGTACGCTCGGCAAATTGAGATCCGAGGAGTGGATATAGACAACCCCTACTACAACTACATCATCTCCTTCACCGTGCCCGATATCGACAATGTGACCGTGGTGGACTACGACGCTCTGGAGCATCGCATCTACTGGTCGGACGTCCGCACTCAGACCATCAAGAGAGCATTCATTAATGGCACCGGGGTTGAAACTGTGATCTCTGCTGGTATGACTCAAGTTAACGCTTGCGTAAAACTACAGAAGATTAAGATCATAACACATTAAACAGTATCTCCATTATGTCCCAATTTCAGATTGTCCTAACAAGTGAGAGCAATGCTATCTTGACTGACAAGTGCCCTTTTTTTTCTCCCCCATATTTTGCTTGGTATTGAGAAAAGTTGAAATCGTGAGAGTTTTAGAGGCACTGTTTTTCAGATGAAAAACAAATGAGCGTATGTGGGCCACTATGTACTTGCAAGTAGTTGAGCTTGCCATCATTAGGCCATGCCCCTTAAAGCCACATATCCAATACAAATACAGCAATAAACACAGAAAACACGTTATTAGAACAGTTTATTTGACTTCTTTATTAAAACTTGGTTCGTAAGGGGCAGGAACAGTGGGTCAGTTCATTTTACAGCAAAATATTACTCAGATACACAATAGAAGTGCAACGATTATTTGATGAATTGTCCAATTACCAAATTAATCGATTTTGATGTTTAGAATTTCAGCGTTTCTACATGAAATATTCTCTGATTTCTTTGGTTCACTACGACTTTTACTTTGGAAAACAATGCTGCACAATTTTGCCAATTTTCTGACCTGTTATCGAACAAACCAGCAACCAAATCAAACGTGTTTCTGCCTCATTTTTTTTTCTTTCACAATCTGATTAATCCACAAAATAATTGGCAAAAAATAACCAATGAAACGGACCAATGAGCAACACTAACTGTTTCCATCCTCCCTTTATCAAGACCACCCGGTATGAATCACAATAATTATAACTAGTGGTGGAAGACTATGTTCAATTACCTAATGATGTTTACTCTACTACTACTCTACTGGTAATGTGCAGTTAAGTAACTGCACTGCACTGTACTATACAAATAAAATATAACTCAGTACGTTAAACAAATTAAACTTGTAAGTCAAGGTATGACTGTATATTTTATCCATAGAAAATAAAAGGACAGATTCTTATATTTTGCCCCTGTGCGTTTATCCATCTTTAGATCTTCCCAATGCTCATGGCCTTGCAGTGGACTGGGTGTCCAGGAATCTGTTCTGGACCAGTTATGATGCCAATAAGAAACAGATTAATGTTGCCAGACTGGATGGCTCATTCAAAAACGCCGTCATCCAGGGTTTGGACAAACCTCACTGCCTGGTGCTTCATCCCATTTTAGGGTTAGTCACACATGCTATGGAGCTGTCACACTTTGTCAAAGCAGAACCTTTTCAAATGTCTCTTTGAAACCCCACATTTATCACCTTTAACCTTTGCGTGCTTTCTTCTTGTCTCGCTCCATTCTTGCTCCAAATTTGCACTCCACTGGTCTCTAAAATTATTTACAGTCTGTCTATCCCTATTTTTGAATTCCTTGTTTGTCCTCCATCCTTCGTCTCTTTTGGTGTTGAGCAAATGTCTGTTTTCCTTAGTGTTGAAACCTAATCCCCTGCTGAGGTCCCCAAACCAAACCTGCCAGGCCTCACTTCTCACCGGCACAGCAGAGACCATCTGTATTTATATCCAATCAGGTTTTGTCCTGCAAGATTTTTTTTACTCCTTTCTATTTCCTTTTTTTTTTTTTTTTTTTGAGGTGGATTAGAAAGTCAAGATTCTGCAGTAAATGTCGTGGCCTTCTGTCTTCCATCTACTCCTTCCTTTTTTTCAGAGACTTGTCCTGTCTTTAACAGCAAGCTTAAAAGGAGGAATGTTTCAGACATAAGCATTGTTGGCGTGGGGGAAAATGAGCACCAGATGCTGCTAGACGCATTTGTTCTTTCTGACACTAACACACTGAATGCAGGCACCAGGGGTTGCGTAGCGTGTCAAAGATGTTTTAGCAATCAAATAAATGGTGTGGTAGAATGCGGAATCTTATGTGTTATTCTTAATTGTTCGAACGCAGGCAGGCAAATTTTAAGAGCTGTGGTTTGTGACATATTCATGATTTCAAAGCCAAGTCATCACAGGTTTCCACCAAATCACCAACCCATTCATTTTGGTGCCAATCTGGATTAAATAACATTTTAGCTGCCATAGTTTACATGAATGATTCTCTCTGCATGACTTCCTCAGGAAACTCTACTGGACAGATGGGGACAACATCAGCATTGCCAACACAGATGGCAGTAACCAAAGTGTCCTATTCACCAACCAGAAAGGCCCTGTTGGTAAGTGCGCGCATTTATTCAGTTACTCCTTGTTCAGTTCAAAAACCTCATGAGACCAATACTGAATGTAGACTGAAACATTTGCAATGGAAAATTATATTTGTATGTAGATAACAAAGAAACACACGTTTTATATCCACCACTCATATATTTACTACATTTTTTGACCTGTTCACATTTTGGTGGGTATTTTATGTGGTCATTGAATTTAAAGTGCCTATAGCATCATATTTTATTCTTTCCATAGGATAATATGTGCAAATGAATTACATGTGGCACATAGTTTATACGTTTTTTCAGTTTTACCGATATTTCTAACCAGGAGGTACACGGCCTTGTTTGCAGAGACTACTTCTCTTACCATGTGGCTGCCTTGCCCCCTACATGACGTAGCTCAATGCCGGTGGGCCACGTAATATGAATCCATCCATCATCTTGACCGCTCATCCTCACGAGGCTCGCGTGAATACATGGGCAAAAACAGGCGGTTTAATGAATAATACTGTATATCAAATCAGTCCCCATGGGAACCCAGTATTTATAACAATCGTTCCACCTGTGGGGGAACTATTTACTACTGAGGCTAATTGTCCAGCTCTGTACTTCCAAAAACACGTATTGGCTACTTCAGTATTTCTTCAGTAAACCGTTGTAGCGAATAAATGAAACGTTGCTGTTTACTTGGCCAACCCGGTGCAAAATCTCTCCTCCTCAGTTCTGGAACCAAAACAAAACTAAAGGTCGTGGATAAGGTCGACATGTATTTTCTCTTGCGGTGCGGGTAGGTGTTGGGAGTTGCATATTGCTCTGTCCTGCTCCTGTCGTCATAAGCGCACTTCAAGCCGTTTTCATCTGCACGAGCGAGACTGGTGAAAATGTGCAGAATAAGCAAGGAATGCTTAAAAATTCATCAATGAAGGAAAATAACACTTTGGGAGTGTTTGAGGTGAAAAATCAACATTGGAATTTTTTGCAGCTGTTCAATTTCGGGTGTTTGTTTTGCATTTGTTTTGTTGTATGTTTGCTCACAGCGGTCTGCTAGTTGCTGTCTTTTTACCCCATCGGCCATTTTCTGTTTGATTTTTCATGAGCGCTTTTGTTGCAGACAACAGCCTGATTTGTTAAATTGTCGTGTTAGAAAGAGAGAGAGAGGAAAACAACAAGCTTCTGAGCTGAACTTTCGCAATAATTTGAAGGCCGACTTGGAGCCCAACATAAGAAGGAGTCATGCTAAAACACCCTTGACAAAATGACATTCCAACTCATTTTCTTTATTCTGGGTCATTTTAGCCAATAGGGCAATTTTTCATCTGTGTTGCTTCAAGTTTTAAGTGGGGTCTGTTAATGTGAGTGAACACACAATTTAGCATTTGCTATTTGGCACCTTTCACAAAAAATCGCAGTCTTACATACGACATAGCAAATAACACATGCAATCTGTTCGTGTGAACAGACAATTTAACACCTGCTATTTACGATTTTCAGCCCATAGCCTTTTATTTTTTTTTTTTTTTTTTTGAGAAATAGTATTTAAATTAGATATAAACTCAACCCCAGAGCTCTTTTTTTTCTTTTACAGGGCTCTCTATTGACTTTGACACCAACCAGCTGTACTGGATCAGCTCAGGAAACAGCACCATCAACCGCTGTAAGCTGGATGGTTCCGGGCTTGAAATACTTGAAGGAGTCAAGGGCAAGCTGACCAAGGCCACCTCTCTGGCCATTATGGGTAAGTATCTATTCTTTTTTCAAATGTCATTTATTTGTGTATCATTATTAATAATCAATAGCTGTGTCAAGTGGGGTTCTAGTCCAGGGGGGGATAAACGTTTTGACATGAGGGCCACAAAGAGTTCTAAAATTTGACAAAAGGGCCGGTCCAGAAGCAGATGGATGATGTGTTTAGATAATCCAACTCATAAGAAATAAAAATGTGGGTTGTCTAGAAAACATGTGCTTTAATTTCAATAGAAAATGAACAAAAGCAATACAGCAGTTATTCAGCTCCCAAGTATTTAACTATTTATTGAAATGACTCTTGCAACTGACAGTTAAATGAATAAAATACAGTTTTATAAAAATGAATAGGAGTTACTATTTTTATGCGATAAAAGTGTGGCTATCCCTCAGGATATTAGCGTTATCACTCTGCTCTTGATTGATCATTTCTTCAAGTTCGGTTAACATCACAAACATCTCAAAACGGTTGCACAGGGGCCCCAGGCCGATGGTTGCCTATGCCTGTTCTGTCAGTCATCATTCTGTGTTTGTTCCTGCAGGTGATAAATTATGGTGGGCCGACCAAGGAACTGACCAGATAGGAACATGTGACAAGAAGGACGGCGGCAACTGGAAAGTCCTGAGGAACAGCACATCTCCAATGATGCACATGAAAATATACAATGAAACTGTCCAGAAAGGTGTGTAGGCCCACTACAGTCATTCATACACAGGCGAAAATATTAGCAACACAACTAATAAAATGACAGCTTCGTAAAGCACTTTAGACAATATATAGTGTAGCTAAAGTGCACAACATTTACCATTATGATCAAATTCCATTTTCCATTTGTATTTTTTGGGCAAAAGTACCCTGATTTGAATTGATTCAGTATTTGGTGGTTACTTGGTAAGAGAACAGTGATTGCATATTTTGGCACCATTTTCAGTACACATGATCAAACTAATGAACAAAGCACGGTATTGATAAATTAATTTGTCTTTATCATCGTGAAGTCAGATTTTTGATTACTTACAGTAGCTTTTATTGAATGTTATTAGATGTGCTTGTATGAACCGAATAAGGTGTCAAAAATTAGGTTCCTTTTCAACTGTGTGTTTTGGTAAAAATGGATGTCAAAAAGAAGAAAAAAAAAGATACCCATTTAAGGTCTTACTGTCTGGCCCGCATCTCTTGTTTATTTCAGCAAATGCACATCTGTTTAGCTCTTCACTTTTCTGTTTTTATGTGTTTGCACTCATACTTTTTTTTGTTTCTAGGCACCAATCTTTGCAGCAATAACAATGGTGACTGTTCCCAGCTGTGTCTCCCCACCTCCCCGACCACCAGAGCTTGTATGTGCACTGCAGGATACAGCCTGCGCAGAGGCCAGCAGTCTTGCGAGGGTGGGGCACATTACGCTGTATTATGCCCTTTTAAAGAGTGTGTTAATGGGATCAAGAACTTGTTAAAGAGTGTGTATTTGCCGTAGGTGTTGGCTCCTTCCTCCTATACTCTGTGCATGAGGGTATCCGTGGTATTCCTTTGGACCCGTCGGACAAGTCTGATGCTTTGGTGCCAGTGTCGGGCACTTCCCTGGCTGTGGGCATTGATTTCCATGCTGGTAATCCCATAATAATGAATCATTCATTATGGTCTTAAATATTGTACGGTTTAGATGACTCAATGTCCCTTTTTTTTCCCTCAGACAATGATACCATTTACTGGGTGGACATGGGCCTGAGTACAATTAGCAGGGCCAAACGAGATCAAACGTGGAGAGAAGATGTCGTCACGAATGGTATTGGCAGGGTTGAGGGAATAGCTGTGGACTGGATAGCAGGTGAGACAAATGACAATCTTACAAACGTTGGAAGCTTAAAGCCAAGGTATGGCTACAAAAATTATCATACATTCCTTCTGAAAAATCTGAAGAACAAGAGTCCACCAAGACTTAAATAGCACGTAAATGAATAGTTAAGACAGGTATCCTTTCATAAAAAAAAAGAACAACCTGATCAAAAGAGATGTGGTTGACCCGACAGCCTCAATGTATTTATTCATTCACAGTCTAAATTTCAATTGTGTTCGAAGCCCTCAACCCCTGGCGACTCAGTGGATAGGGGGTTTAAGAGGTGGATTTTCGAAAACAAAGTATGATTAAAGTGTAGATTTTTATCTTCAGTTTAAGAGGTTTCACAAAACAAAACCTGTAGCAGATGTTACATACATCATTAAAATAATTTGAATAAGAGGTTCAGTGTTGCTGAGATTAACTCGTAGACTATCATTACTTTTGCTCCTGTTTTCTTACAGGAAACATCTACTGGACAGACCAAGGCTTTGACGTGATTGAGGTGGCCCGGTTAAATGGTTCCTTCCGCTATGTGGTTATCTCCCAGGGCTTGGACAAACCGCGCGCCATCACTGTTCACCCCGAGAAAGGGTGAGAAGGCAGCTGTCTTCACTCCGTGTTGTTATTCCTCTCATGGTTGATTATAAGACAAGTCATGTGTGTGTTTGCGTGCGCGCAGCTACTTGTTCTGGACCGAGTGGGGCCAGTACCCTCGTATTGAGCGCTCCAGATTGGACGGCACGCAAAGAGCTGTTCTGGTAAACGTCAGTATTAGCTGGCCCAATGGTATCTCCATTGACTATGAGGTATGAAAACAAACCACTCTGCTGCAACTCTGTATTCCTATTTGGTTTGAAAAACATGACTTTTTGCAATGTGCTCCTACAGGAGAATATGCTCTACTGGTGTGATGCCAGAACGGACAAAATTGAGCGCATCAATCTGGAGACTGGAGAGAACAGGGAAGTGGTTCTGGCAAACAACAACATGGACATGTTCTCCGTGTCCGTGTTTGAGGGCTACATCTACTGGAGTGATCGGTTAGGCGCAATCCTTTTTTTCTCCCTTCGGATATGGATTATCGTGAGTCATAGTCCCTTTTCTTTATTGCCCTTTGCCTATTGTCAAGCAGAACTCACGCCAATGGATCCATAAAGAGAGGCAGTAAAGACAATGCCACAGACTCTGTGTCTCTGAGGACTGGAATCGGGGTGCAGCTCAAAGATATTAAGGTCTTCAACAGGGCCAGGCAGCAAGGTAAACCACTTATTTTGAACAATCACTCATTATCCATGCATAAAAATAAGACATGAATAGAAAGTTCACAGACAACTTGAATTATTTCAGTATTCAATGAAACGAAAATGTGAATAAAACAAGTTACATCAGAGCTTATACTGTAGAGCCAGCGTTATTAAATTAATATCATACAAGTATTTTTAAAATCTTGATGATTTTAGCTCCCAAGTAACAAAAACATGATCATTTTTTTAAGCCTTTTGTGTCACCGCATCAGTTTGCCACACTAGCTTTAGAATGTTTTCAATTGTAGATATTTGCTTTGAAGTGAATTTCACCTCATTAAACCTCTTATATTTTGTGTACATTTGTTATGCATTAAAAGAACACTTAAAGCCTTTTTTGTGGTGGTGGCAGGATTATTCACTTTAAGTAGTGCTCCCAGTGAGATGCAATTGTTTCTGCTTAGTTTTTCAAAGGTTGGAATGTTTTTTTTCTTGTCATATTGTAGTGATGGACATAGAAGATCCAAAATATGCCTTATGGTGTTTCCACTGCCAATTTCCTTCCCTTTTTAGCTATATTAGATGGTGAAGTTATTAGCATTGTCTCATTGTCTCTATTTAATCTTGTTTGAATGCCATTGTTTTATATACCGTTATCATAAAATATCTGATATGTGTCATTCACACTGTCAATAAAAGACCATATAGGATGCATAGGGGCAAAAAAAATTGAATGAGGTCACTACAGGCTGCAGTGTGTACCTTGCCTGATAAAAAGGCTGTAAGAAAGTAATTACAATTTTTGACTATTTACTGTATGTCTCTGCAGGTACAAACGTGTGTAAAGTCAAAAATGGCGGGTGCCAGCAGCTTTGCCTGTACAGTGGCAACGGACAGCGTACCTGTGCCTGCGCTCACGGCATGTTGGCCGAAGACGGACGCAGCTGCCGCGACTATGACGGCTACCTGCTCTACTCGGAACGCACCATACTAAAGAGCGTCCACCTATCGGATGAAAACAACCTCAACGCGCCAATAAAACCATTCGAGGACATTGAGCACATGAAGAACGTCATAGCGCTGACCTTCGATTACAGAGGTGGAGGAGGGAAAGGAGCCAACAGAGTCTTCTTCAGCGACATCCACTTTGGCAACATTCAGCAGATCAACGATGATGGATCTGACCGCAAGACTGTAGTAGACAGTGAGTATTCCTACTTCTTGTTTTTGTTCAAGGGGAAGTCAAGTCAAAACTCTTTTGCCAGTAATATGTTCTATGCGGTCCTGCTAATTAACAGTGCAAAAATGGTATTACTGTTCTTTTTCCGTAACGCCAGGAAATCATCCCTTTATTAAAATACAGAACATTATTTCAATGTAATATTGCCGAAACTACAAACATTATTGTTCAGTTGCTGTGGTTTTTTTTATACTTTTGCTTTCGTTTTTTTTCATAAATCTTGATTACGTTATGTTGCTTCTTACTAAGCAGCCTAATTGGAATACATGGAGTTCAACTTTGTAAGGGAAACAAACCGGGTGGAAATCATGCAATAAAGAGGCTCACTTTTGGAGCGAGTAAAAAAACAGTTACTTTATTATTGTGGTAACTTGCATAAATATAACGTGTTTCATCGACAGGAAAATGTTAGAAACAAAATTTATGTCTAGCTATTGTGTCAGAAATATGGCAAATGTTTACGAAACACACATTTTGACATAACTCGACCTTCACTCGAATATGATCACATGTAAATGTAGCCAATTAATTAATTAATCATTGCACTTCTAATATCAACATTCGTTGTGGGTGTCCGTGCATATTTGATGACAAAATCAAGGTTTTCCACAGTCTGATAATGGAGTAAGACACTTCACTAATTGCTGTCCGATTCTTGCAAATAGTCTAACAAATGATTAATCGTACAATTCCCATTAGTGTGGCAAGGCCCCGTGTTTGTGCCGCCACTGAGTAATTACTGTCAATCAGGCAGTCCCTCCCCCACTGACTGGTTGCCCTTCCCTCTTAAATAGCCTCAGCAGATCTTGTCTGAACTTTTGAGAAATGAGCACGTAGAGGATGGGATTCAACACCGTCGACAGGATGGCCATGATGCGCGCAAAAACACTGAAGGAGCCGTAACGTGGCGAAATGCCAGTGGCCCCCGAGCTTTTGTCGGATAACAAGGCAAGGGTCAGGCCGTAGGAAGGCAGCCAGCACAGGGCAAACGCCAACACCAGTATCCCCGACGTCTGGGTTACCTTGCTATGGTACCGTTCGACTTGCGGAGCCTGGACAGCGTTCCGAGTCCTCCACAGGAACAAGAAGATATTACCGTATGCGATGGCGATGGTGACCAGGGGGAGCAAGAATGCCGCCAGGAAGTGGACCAATCCATAAATGAGCTGATCTCGGTGGTAGAGGAATGCGAAGCAAGCAAGGCCGTCGGGGTCATCGGGGGGGCTTCCCACAAAACGAAACACCAGCTGGGGTGCCGCCAGGCAGCAGGCCGGGATCCAGAGAAGCGCAGCCGTGATGGCAACGTGGCGCGGTGAGAGGAAACGGAAAGTTCTGGCGGGGTGCACTACAGTCATGTAGCGCGAAACAGCCAGGGCGGATAGTGTGAACGCACTGGCCGAGGAACAGGCCGATCCCAAAAAGCCCGCCAGACGACACAGGGCGTCCCCGAAAGGCCACCGCTGCATGGCGATGGCGGCAGAATGGAAGGGAAGCGTGAAGAGGAGAAGAAGATCCGCAATGCTCAGGGCCAGCAGGAGGATGTCCGTACCTGTTCCTGACTGAGCCGTCCTCCGCCTGCTCCTCCGACATAGGATCACCATCACCGTGGTGTGTCCCCAAACACCTAAAACCATGATGAGAAAATCAAATACAGGGACAAGGATATGTTCCACATTACCGGCTCCATTTTCACTGCTGTTCTTTAGCAGATCCACAACTCCTGCAGAATTCCACAGCAGCATTTTTATGTCTTCATTTGCTTGTCATTGCAGTCATGCTCAACGTGCTCATAAAAATTGCAGATAAGACAAGTGATTGCCCATATTGTGGGTGATTTAAGCTGGAAGAAAATAACAAATTCCAAACATTTCTTTCAACCATCATTGACGAAACACGCCACAGTGAGCATGTTGTCGTTAAAAAGATTTTTAAAAAAATCCAGAGAAGTCAAGCCATGCTTGTCAGTTCAGACTGAGCACTTTGAGCTCTGAGCAATTTGTTTTGTTCCTCATCATCTCAAAGTGGCTCCACATGACGTCTTAGCCAGGCTGGTCCTTTGCAAGCCATAATCAGCCTCAGCTGTTCCTCTAAGGTGGGCTCCTCTTGAGGAATCGGCCGATGGCAGAGGAGGAAAAGAAATGTTGAATAGCTTTACAGCAAGGCGGGATTGAGCGAGTCGTCGGCAGGTGAACTCTGGACTGGTTATCACAGAGCAGGACTGTGATTGGCTGGCCTGCTCGTTGTGGGCGTTCACTCTGAGGCCTTGCTTTTTCCCAGAGTCTGATGTGTCTGGCGAATCTCCAAAAGATGCAATTGTTAAGGGCTTTAGGTGAAATTGAAAAATGATATAAAATGAGCAAATTGAATCAAAATTTGCGTATGCATACCTGAATACAAAAAAAAATTGTGAAATATATTCCCTTACCAGCCACATTATTAAGTCCATTTTTGCAATCTAAAGAGGTAAACTTTAAATATAAATAGTAATACTGCATTGAAGGCAGATATTTTAAATTTGTTTTGCGCTTCTGTTCTGGTGTTTAGGTGTATACATTAAATATATCGAGAAACTATGTGAAATATTGTTTGCTATCAGAAACTTGGCTAATCATTGACCGCTGATAACAAACACTGACCTGCAATCACTTTTGCTTCAAACATTGTGAAAGTAGACCGAATAGTTCAAAACCATTGTGTCACCTTTACCTAAAAAGGGGATTGTGTAGTTAGTTCAATGTGAAGATAAACTTAAGTGGACAGCAATAATTTAAGAGTGAAAACCAGCAGGCCGATTGATCCGCTCCAAGTAGGTGAAAATGCCTTCACTTGGCTCTAGTGGCTCGAGCAGAGACAAACGTTGACTCACGTCCGAGGCATCACAGCGGATATCGAGCCTTGGCGTTAAGTGTCTCACCCAGTGGTGAGTGTCGCAATCAGGCTGCAGCTGTTAAGAGATAGCTGTCAAACTCGCCCCCTGCAAAGGCAGCTTTAATCGATACAGTTTGGGTCAATTAGCAACATGATGTCTGTTGTGGTCAGTTTAACACGCTGCTGTTTGCAAATCAGCGATACAATACAAAGAGGACATTTATGTCCGTCTGTTTTTGCAGTTCTTGCCTAGTACGTGACATTAAGCACATTATTTTTAAAGACGGGTGAAAAATTAGCCTTTTTGTTTGTTCATGGTTGAGGTATTGCAAAAAATAAAATAAAAATGATTTAACACCATAACTGTTGTTTTGACCTTTATGGTGAGGAAGTTGTTGCAAAAAAGCATTGAGTCACGCTGCCTCTGTCTTCCACTCTGCTGCTTTTACTGGAGCTGATATGCTTCCTTTTGCTCATCCATTATCTCTGCCTGATCTTATCTGTTTTTTTGCAGTAGAAAAATACAGTGGGATAACAACCACACAATGCATGACGCAATTAGCAAGAAAATGCCAACTATTTAATAGCATAGAGGGGAAAAAAGATTTTTTTTAGATTTATATGCTGATTCTGAAATCGCAGTGTTGTTTTTAGATATGGTATCTTTTTTTTTTTTTTTTTTTTTAATCCACAATACTGGGTTAGCTGAAGTGAGACCAAAATGCGATTTAACTCATTCACAGCGACATGGCAAATTGTTTTTGCTGTCACAATTGAGAAAGTGATGCGAGAGGTGTGTGCAGCTCCCAATAAGTTTGTACTATTAATGCCTGCAAACAGAAAAGCTATATAATATCAATTAAAAGTGTACCTGTGGTGCTGAGAAGAAGACATATTTTGCAAGACTGACTCAGATTTCTCAGCGCCAGATACGAACGCCGAACCTGTTATCAATATCAATGATTCCCTGTCATGTCTCCACCCCATTGCTGGCAAGTACATTTGGCGGTCTCTATGCTGTCTCCACAAATATAACCGCAGACATACCGTTATCAATTCTGTTTTGTTTTACTGTGCTTTTTCTTTTTTTAGTTTCCAAAGCTTGTAGACATTCCATCTTAGCTGGGGCCATGATGGCCTTGGCCAAGTGTTATTTTTCTGCCATTTTTACATGCATGCAGTATTCCTCATGATATGTCAGTTTTTAATTTTTTATTTTTTTTTACTATATATATCAACGTTATATTTGCATTGAAATTTCTATCCTAAAATAAATTGTACTGTTTTATTTCGTGAAACCCTGACTGTGTATGCCACCCCTGGCCATACTGTACTGTTGTGGCACCCTGCCCACCCCATAAAACAAAATTCTGGCTATGCCACTACATCCATAATTACATACACAAAATGTTTAGTATTTTTTAAGAAAATGAGGAACCCATGGTTTAAAAAGGTGACGCCATGGAGAAAAAGAGATGTGTTTGGGTTAAAAACAGTTGACAACACAGGAAAAGTTGTTTTCCCGTGAACATAATTTCACACTTTTAGAGAGAATAGCTCTAAGGGTTGTTGTTTTCATATAAGAATAGGATATTTTGTAATGTTTTCTTTTTTCTACCATCTGTTGCAGCAGGTGGGGCCGTTGACTGTAATGCTAACCTCCTGTGATTATTTGCCCTTTTCCTCAACTTACTCATTCCATGTTTGGTGTGTTTTTGTAGATGTGGGCTCAGTAGAGGGCCTGGCTTACCACAGAGGCTGGGATATGCTCTACTGGACCAGTTACACCACCTCAACCATCACCCGTCACACTGTGGATCAGAACCGCTGGGGTGCTGTTGACCGGCACACCGTGGTCACCATGTCAGGAGATGACCACCCCAGAGCTTTTGTCCTTGACGAGTGCCAGAGGTTGTCATGTTATACCTCCTGTCTCAACCCCCCACTTTGCTGTTTTAACCCTTGCAATTCCTCAATTTGCATTTTTTTTCGCGTGTTCCCCACATAGCCTGATGTTCTGGACCAACTGGAACGAGCAGTCACCCAGTATCATGCGCGCCACGCTCACCGGGTCCAATGTGATCGTGATCATCGGAACTGACATCCGAACCCCCAACGGGCTGGCCATTGACCACCGTGCTGAAAAGCTGTACTTTTCTGACGCCACCTTGGACAAGATAGAGCGCTGCGAGTACGACGGCAGCAGGCGTTATGTGAGAGACACGCGCACATTGCTCAGCAACCCAATGGCAATATTTATACTGCAGTGTGATTACATATTATGATCTGTGGGTTTGTTTGTTTTCTCCACATTGGAATTTCCTGAATGCATCAACCCATAAGTGTGGCTGTGCTTCCCCCTGTAGGTGGTGCTGAAGAATGAACCAGTGCACCCGTTCGGCCTTGCAGTATATGGCGACAACATCTTCTGGACGGACTGGGTGAGGAGGGCCGTGCTCCGGGCCGACAAATACACCGGAGGAGACATGAAAGTTCTGCGCGCTGACATACCTCAGCAGCCGATGGGAATTGCTGCCGTGGCCAATGACACTAACAGCTGTGAGTGTTTTCCACTGCCTTTGTGGCATGGCTACTCTCTTTCCTGACAAGATTTTATAAGACTGTCAGTTTGTTTCAGTTATCCGAATCCTTTCTGCCTTATGGGAAAAGCAACCAAAAGATAGAAGGTTGTAAAAGTAAGCCCTATGTGCAGTGGTTTACATACCTGACTTTTTTTTTTTTTTACACTGCTAGCATTGGCTCAGTTCCCAGTCCTCATTTACAATCACACTGTGACTCACCCTCCATCAGTCCGGGACGTAGTAGATTTACCCAAGTCTTCTGGTGAAGGCACACTTGCACTTTTCAATAAAGCATCATCATATTTACCATATTCACAGTGGACAAAATGATTAACAGTCACAAAAATGACTATAAAGCATAGAAATTGGTATGCACAGTAAAATGTTGGCAGAGGAATCCTGTTGAAAAGTCATTGCAGGCCGAAGCGTGTGTTTATATGCGTACGTTTGCAATCCTTCCTAACAATGTTCCTTCTGAACAGGTGAGTTCTCTCTGTGCCGTGTCAACAACGGAGGATGCCAGGACCTGTGTCTGCTAACTTCAGAGGGGAGGGTCAACTGCAGTTGCCGTGGCGACAGAAAACTTTTGGAGGACAACACTTGCATATGTAATGCAGTAAAGCAAATCATTTTATTGAAAATTCCCCTACATTCCGGCCTATAAGCCGCAACTTTTTTCCACTTTTTTAATCTTGCGGATTTTAATGCGATGCGGTTTATTTATTAGTTATTTTTTCTATAGAGCTTCACTCGACCAATGAAATATGTCTCAGTTGGCCAATGAAACACTCTGCACATGTCGGAATGCTACAACCACAGGAATGAGGCAAACAAACAAAAAGACAACTGCAAAAACATGCATACACATTCAAAACAACAAAGCAGATGCAAAATAAATAATTAGAAACAACTGCAAACACATGAAAGCAAAAACAGTGCTAAAATCAGAAGGAGGCAGTCTCAACGACATGGAATCAAGCTTAAACTTACATAAAACGGAGGGGGGGAGGAAGCGAGACGAGAGAGAGAGATACTTAGGTACATTCTGGATTAAAGGAATTGGGGTATCTTTTTTAGACATGTGGAAACCTTGGCTGTTATTAATTTTTTTTAGCTCAAACCTTAATTAATTAATTTTTCTTTGAAAAAGTATGCCTAATACTTTTGATTACATCTTATAACTGCACAGGTCTTCATGCTGAGTCATTTTAAGAAGTAAAGCCGATTATTATGATAGATAATAATCAAATTAAGCCTTTTTTCCAAACTGGGTTCCCAGGTTTATTCGTAAAAGGTAGACATTCTTCCTTTGAAGGACACAAAAGATAAAGAATTAAAGCACACTCGGCATCCAGTTGTCATTATTTGTGTGGATAGGACCGTTCAGCCTTGCCCACCTTGGCTTGGACTTTGGTTACCTTGACGAATAAGGATGTTGCCACAAAGCGAGAGCTACTAAGTGCCAACTTTTTCAATCCCTTTAAGTGATATTTTTTAAGTGATTTGCCACAGATCTAGCATTCTTTTGAGATGTCATTGAAGACTTTTGGAGATTCTAAACTTTTCATGTCCCAATTGTGCGAAACCGACATTAGCTGACTTATCAGTATCCCCATGAAATGCATCAATATTTGGTTATATTTTCACTGTTGGCAGCAGCATTTCATCCTCAAGACACTTTGTCAATTTTTGTAGCAGATTTCTGCATTTGGCGCATGCAGTAGACAGATTAACTGGAATTGAAACTTGATTGCATTTGATGAAATGCAAAAATATGCTTGCTTTCACATTTTCAGAATTAGGAAGTGGTTATTTGGTTTTGAGACCCAATTATAATTTCAAAAGATGCATGTTTCATCCTATGTATTCTTCTTTACATATATTTGAATTAAAACTAAAACTGGATGCTATTTTGTCCTTCCACTGCAGCTCTAAACACCACATGCAATCCCATTGATGAGTTTGAGTGTGGAAATGGTGATTGCGTGAACTACACGCTGACTTGTGATGGCATGGCCAACTGCAGGGACAAATCTGATGAGAAGCAGTCTTATTGTGGTGAGGAGAATCTCTCATTCTGTTGTAATGAGGTGCTCACCTCAATATATTTGTTTCATTTTGCATGCCATTTGATGCTGACTTCTTTTCCAGCCAACCGTGTATGCAAAAAGGGCTTCAGGCGTTGTGTGAATGGCCGCTGCGTAGAGCATAACTCCTGGTGTAACGGGCAAGACGACTGCGGAGATAATTCCGATGAGCTTTTCTGCAACAGTAAGTCAATACTTTTTATGCTTAATGTCAATTTATAACATAAAGATATTTTTCTAATGGAATGATGTTAAATCTGTCAATTGTGTTCCTGCAATATTACTTTTACTACGCTGGTGTTATCGGTAGTAGTTCATGCTGTAGTATATGCAACATTGAAGGTAAAGTGTTGCTACTTAATCGGACGGCCATTTAACTCAGACATTTATGGCCCTTCAAATATCTAATAAAGATAATCGACTAAAATATTCAGCTGATATTGACCAATCACTTTAACCTTATTTACTTTTTTGACCTTTATTTACTCTCACCGCTTACAGCAGTTGTATGCAAGTAACACACGCATTATTATGTATTACACATAAACCCTCACCATAACATTGCATATATATATCATGAAATTAATGATGAGGTCATTCTACCCCCCCCCCCCCAAGCATTGTGTTTACTGTGACTATTTTGCACAGAATAAGAATCAGGCTGGCCTGTGAATTGTGAAAATCTGGATGTGATTGATAGCCATTGAAATGGATTGGGAAGAAACATACCATTTTATACATTATTATTATAATTAATAAGTAATCTGTCAGTATGTTAGTGAATAGCACAAGTTGATCACGGATTTTTGTGCTTGTCAGCCACACTGTGCTCAGCTGAACAGTTCCAGTGTCGAGATGGAAGTTGCATCACAAACTCCAGCAAGTGTGACCAAAAAGTGGACTGTGAGGACGCCAGTGATGAGATGAACTGCCGTAAGTTAGAATTAAAAAGGCCCGATGCTGCAAAGTATGGAGAAGAGGAACAAGAAAAGCAGAGGCGCCCAACCGAGCTGTGCGGTAAAGTAATTTGTGTGTCTCTGTCTCCTTTTTTTTTTCTTTAAAGCTGCCACAGACTGTTCCAGTTATTTCCGCCTGGGAGTGAAGGGAGTGACATTTCAGAAGTGCGAGTTCACCACCCTCTGCTATGACCCCTCATGGCAGTGTGACGGGGCTAACGACTGCGGAGACCTCTCGGATGAGAAAAATTGCCCAGGTCCTGCAGTACATATTGATTTCTATAAAAGGTCGCTTTTCACTTTGGAACAAGCGCAACTGTCCATAGTTGGATTGTTCCAGATGGGAAATATTGTTCCTGAATAACCCAGAATGCAAATGACATTTCTCCTAAAGTTACCATGTCTGTGCTCTCCCAGGAAGTGAAAAAACCAAGTGTCCTCCACCTTTCTTTGCCTGTCCTAGCGGAAGGTGCATCCCGTTGCGTTGGACTTGCGACAAAGAGAACGACTGCGAGAACGGTGCAGACGAGGCTCACTGTGGTAAGTCGCCATTCTCTGATCTGAATGAGCTGCATGACGTCTTGCGGGTACTCGTGCTTGATATGCTGCCTCTGGACCTTTCAGGTAAATTTTGCTCAGGTTCTCAGTTTGAATGTGGGAACCACCGCTGCATTCCTAATTCGTGGCTGTGCGACGGAGCGGACGACTGTGGCGACGGCAGCGACGAGGACAGCAAATGCAGTGAGTAAAAATTTCATTCTCATCGGAAATTACTCCTGCAGTGACTCATCTGTGTCTTTAGACCAGGGCTTTGCAATTTTATTTCGCAAAGCCTCTCCCCACCACACACACTCTCCGCGCCGACGATAAATATCTATAAAAATTGTAGTATAGCTTGAACTGTATCCTTTTTAATATTAAAAGAAAAAAGCAATATAAATCAACTTTCAATAACAACTAGTTTTTACAGCCTTTGTACAGGTTACAGGTTAGTCTAAAACTGAAAAAAGTGCACCTGAAATACAGTTGATTTATTTTTAATAGTTATTACACTTCACGTGGCAAAAAGACACTTTCCCGCCCCACTATTTGAGAAGTGCTGCTTTACCACAAGTAAGCGCCGTCTGTATGTTAGCCACCTGCTATTCCAAAAGCAGAAAGTTTTAGAGAAGAACAGCTGATTTTTGAATGTAAAAAAGAAACTGCCATTTTGTAACTGGCTATACTTCATTTGTTCGATTGAATCATTTATGGAAGATAACCTTGGAAATCTCTTTTGTCCTGTTCATTTTGCTTTTTCACAGTACTGGTTAAGAAAAACAATTCTGGAAATAAAGATTACATTACTTTTTCAAGTACCCGTTTGACTGAATAACCTAATGCAAAGACCCAGACCTTCTTCCTTTTTTAACAGTGTTAGATAACAATAGAACCAGTATCTTTTATACATTTTTAGGTTGTTCTGTCAAGAGGTTTAAAAAATTGAAATGAATTTTGCAAATTACATTTCATTATTGTCAGATCAAAAGATTGATATACAACAAAAAATGGCTTCAGTCATGTATTTTCTTGAATAGATGCAGTTGTAAACATTTACCGTCTGCTATATTTGAGTCTTGTCCTAAATGCTGGCTGCAATCTTTATTTTCGTGGAATGGCGCCGTTTTCTTTTGTCAGTGGCCAACTAATTAGAAATTCACATTCAATTTAAGCATAGTCTATTCTGTCCATCGCAGACTTTCTCAAGTGTGGGATTTTCACCGGTTCAGTATGGCAAAGAACTGTCTTTGTTGCTATCGTTTGCTGTCGCTGCAGTCGCAGCTGGGTGCTTTGCATTTTTGTGGTCGGCTAACCTTTGACCGCTTCTGATTCTTTGGATTGACAGCCCTCACATGCTCTTTCATTGTCACATCTTCAACTCAATGACAGACTTCAGGGTGTGCCTGACCTTTGATTTCCAAACCCCAACAACCCCAAGAAGTCCATAGGATGAAAACACATTTATCAGCATTCAGAAAGCATAAACTTTGAGATTCAAATTGAGGGGAATTCAATTAAAAACATAACTATTTCAGTATGACTGTAATTAATTGATTACAATGAATCTGACACGAATAGTATTATTGCCACTATTAATATAATCCACATATCTCAAGTATTTCAGTGAGTTCCTGATGGTTTTGGTGATTGATTGTTTCTTCTTTCACTGAAGAGACCAAAACATGCAGTCCCGAAGCATTCCAGTGTCCCGGCTCCCACATGTGTATCCCTCAGCGCTGGAAATGCGATGGAGACAAAGACTGTCCCGATGGGGCTGACGAGAGTGTCAAAGCCGGCTGTGGTGAGTAAAAAGGTTGGATACTATCAGAGACAAAGTAAAAGTTTCTTTTGATAACCTCGTATGTTTTTTTGTGTCCAAGTGTTCAACAACACATGCAGCAGCAATGAGTTCATGTGCCAAAACCGGCAGTGTATCCCCAAGCACTTTGTGTGTGACCACGACAACGACTGCAGCGATGGCTCGGATGAATCGCAGGAGTGTGGTAAGTGGACCTGTTTTTTTCGAATGGGAGATTTCCAGACCTCATCTGTTTTTTTTTTTTCTCTACTTGCTGCAGAATACCCAACCTGTGGACCCAGCGAATTCCGCTGCGCCAACGGACGCTGCCTCAGTCAGAGCTCGTGGGAGTGCGACGGGGACTTCGACTGCCACGACCATTCGGACGAAGCACCGAGGAATCCGCGCTGCACGGGCCCAGGTTATATTCATTGTATTTCCATGGATATCGTGTGGCTTTAAAACAATATTCCAACTCATTTCATCATTTCGTTTCATGTTTCCATATTTTTCCATTCGGCATCTTAGCCTTCACACACAACCTTTCTGAAATTGAGATTGTCTAGCTTATCTAGAGAGATTTCAACAATGACCATAATAATAATGCTGGATTGAGAGGCAAGTATTGACACTAAAAATGTATTAATAAAATGGGGCTCCATTTATTGTTTTTTCAGAAGTATGCCATCACATCTCCTTAAGCATCTAGATTACTTCATGTCTTCCCATTCTGCTCACCGTTCCTATGGGGCATATGCACATCCTATAATAGGACTGCTAGGATATGATCTAATTATTCTCACCCTTTCGTCCTCTTTTTATTTCTACTCCTTGACATGATTTCCCAACATTCAGACATTCATTGTAATGTAGATCTGCATCGTATTTTACTGAAAATAGTTAATAATTTCACGTGAGAGAAATGACCAAAAAAATACAAAAAAAAAACTAGTTCTGTAATTTAGTGTCACTCTACACCACGGCAAACTACCCATCTATCCATGCATCAATTTTGTATACTGGTGGTGGGACACACCCTGGACTGGTCACCACAATCAATAGCGGGACGCATATCCAAAGAACCATTCACACTAACATTCAAAACTCTGTGTAATTTACAGTCTACAATTAACCTAAAAAGCCCATTTTAGAATGTGTGGGTTCTTGCAGAAAACCCACGCATGCACTGGGAAAAAATGCAAACTCAGCACATCAAGGCCGGAGCCGAAATTGTCTGAACTTCTCGAGCGAAAGCCAACTACATTATATCAGCGAATCAATGTCGAGTATTATATTTTAAGACCCATTTCACTTGTGATGGAGTTTGCGAGTACCAAATAATTTCCTTGTTCTGCCCTTTTTTTGCATGTGTAAAACAGAAAAAAAATGCAACGACACTGCGTACGCCTGCAACAACGGGAAGTGTATCAACGAGACGTTACTGTGCGACCACAAGGACGACTGCGGCGATGGCTCAGATGAGCTCAACTGCTTTATTAACGAGTGCCTGAACACCAAACTGAGTGGCTGCTCTCAGCTTTGTGAGGACATGAAGATAGGCTTCAAGGTAAATTAATGCTACGGGAGGGATTTAAAGCTGCGGGCACAGGGGCTTTACCTGCTGTTTTCCGGGCCACCTCGCAGTGCAGATGCCACCCTGGATTCCGACTGAAAGATGACGGGAAGACGTGCGTTGACGTGGATGAGTGCACGAGTTCCTATCCCTGCACGCAGCGTTGCGTCAACACACATGGAAGTTTCCACTGCCTCTGTGTTGAGGGCTTCCAACTTAGTCCAGAAAACCCCACAATATGCAAATCTACATCAGGTGAGATATGGGATAAACATCCTGTTTTTAGAAGCCCGATGTCGCTAAATCGTTTCTCATCTTTGTGCAGATGAGGAGCCCTTCCTGATCTTTGCCAACCGCTATTACCTGCGCAAACTCAACTTGGATGGCTCCAACTACACTCTCCTCAAACAAGTTAGCCTGCGACATTAGCAGTTTCACTGTGCTTCTATTGGGGTTCGACATCGGTCCTAACTCATGTCTGCGAATTGGCAGGGATTGAACAATGCTGTGGCTTTGGACTTTGACTATCGGCAGCAGATGATTTATTGGACCGATGTGACCACGCAGGGCAGCATGATCCGACGAATGCACATCAATGGCAGTGACGTGCAGGTCAGTACGGCTGGAGTTTGACAACTTTTTTGGCTACTGTTGTTGTGCAGCAGAAACGCAACATTTGTATGTCTGTCTATTGACGTGTTTTGTTGTATTCTCCATTTTGTCTCAGCAAGACAGCAAAATTACATCACGACCCAAACACATGACATCATCGGAAAGAGCGGAATGTCCTTTTCTGAGCACACTAGGACTTAGTAGGATATATTTAATTAGGCCAAAGATATATACCAATAACTGATGTCCACTGCAGTGGACACAAATGAATTGGCTATGTCTCAGAAGGCCGTTAACTTATTAATTTCCGCACTAAAAAATTGATTTTGAAAATAACAGTGTATGGTTATCAGGGACACAAATCACAAAATAACATCAATAAAGAAAATATTCTAATCTGTAGTTTTTACAAACCTAAATAATAAACGAAACATTAAAGTGTATTACTATGTATTGATTATAGTCAGTTGTTCACAATAAACCACAATACTAATCAAAAAAAACTCATTCCAGCCTTTGAAAAACTAACTAGATATACTGTATGTTATAAGTGATGGGTAATTATAGGGAAAAAATGCATCTTGCTGGGAGTCCTACTTGACATAACATATGTGCATTAAGTAAAAGATAATATTTAATGGGTTGAAGTTGAATTCCGAGCAAATGTCAAAAATTTAAAACGATCTCAATTTCATGTCTCCAATGAATATGGTGGCCAATAAAGGGTAAAAAATGATTTGCTGTGAGGTGTTCTCAAAGCAGCTTTGTTTTGATTGACAGGTCCTCCATCGCACATCACTCAGCAATCCAGACGGGCTCGCGGTGGACTGGGTTGGAGGAAACCTGTATTGGTGCGATAAAGGGCGAGACACTATTGAAGTGTCAAAGCTGAACGGGGCGTACCGGACAGTTCTTGTCAACAATGGCCTGAGAGAACCAAGGGCTGTGGCTGTGGATGTACGCTATGGGTAAGTGCATTTCTATAAGAGCTGTAGGAAAAAAGTTGACCAAGTTGGGTGGGTTGGAAACATTTGCCGAGAAGCTCTGCAGGAAACTTAGATGTGCCACTGTTTTTTCTACAGGATATCTTAAGTTATGTATAAATTTCAACAAAAAAAAAAAAGAGTCACAAAAAGACTGACTGTAATGCACCTGTCTTTTTTGGCAGGTACCTGTACTGGTCGGACTGGGGCGACACTCCTCATATTGGGAGGATCGGGATGGACGGCACTAACAGGACAGTCATTGTGGAGGATAAGATCACCTGGCCCAACGGTCTCACTCTGGACTTTGTGAATGACCGCATCTACTGGGCCGACGCCCGAGAGGATTACATCGCCTTCGCCAGCTTAGACGGAACCAACAGACACACGGGTAAAGCGTGCACAATGATGCGGTATTGGGTTGTTGATGTTTTGCTGGCTTTTGCTACCAACCTTTGCGTTTTCTTCCATGTATAGTTCTGACCCAGGATATTCCTCACATCTTTGCGATGACTCTGTTTGAGGAGTATATCTACTGGACAGACTGGGAGACCAAGTCCATCAACAGAGCTCATAAGACTCTGGGACTCAACAAGACCTTGTTGATTAGCACTTTACACAGACCGATGGACGTCCATATTTACCACCCGTACCGCCAGCCGGAGGGTAAGACCGAGCGAGCCATTTTTCTGTCGCTGCTATTGTTGTTATTGTTACTATTTTCAGAAGGATGTCTAATTTCCTTTCATCTCGTTGTGCAGTGGCGGATCACCCATGCCAGACGGACAATGGCGGCTGCAGTAACCTATGTCTGCTCTCACCAGGAGGGGGCTACAAATGTGCTTGCCCCACTAACTTTTATTTGGCGGCAGATGGAAAACAATGCTTGTCGAACTGCACTGCCAGTCAGGTACACTACTTTGAAATGATAAGGGCAGAGATTTGTTGTATTTTGAAACATTCCGTGGGAATTGAAAGGTATACATGGGTAAATTTTGCTTGGTTAACAGACATCTTGACCCCCAAGAGTCAACGGTGACCCTAATGACGATAAGCAGAAAAGTGCTATTTATTATTCAAACAACATACGCAATTCAATTTCATCAATTCCACTGTAAACCGAGTCCAGCCTAAATTCCACCTCCAGCCTTCCCATGCGTATTTTCTAGAAATGTACTTTTCAGCTGTAAGACACACCTGATCAAGTCTTTAAATGAGGATTCCCTTCTCTAATTTTTCAGTTTGTTTGCAAAAACGACAAGTGTATTCCATTTTGGTGGAAGTGTGACACGGAAGATGACTGTGGGGACCGCTCGGATGAGCCCGCCGATTGCCGTGAGTGATGAACGCCTCCTCGCCGTGATGGCCGTCGCGCATTCATGTTGGGTCTATTAATATCCCTTGGTCTCGTCACTCTAGCCGAGTTTAAGTGCAGACCGGGGCAGTTCCAATGCGGTACGGGAATTTGTACAAATCCCGCCTACATCTGTGACGGAGACAATGACTGCCAGGACAATTCGGATGAAGCCAATTGTGGTATGTTCATGCACACAGTGAGAAGATTTTTGGTTTTGTTTTTTCCAAATTTCTACTAGTAGCAACCCTTCGTGTATCCCACCTCCAGATATCCACGTGTGCCTACCGAGTCAGTTTAAATGCACCCATCCTAGTCGTTGCATCCCGGGCATCTTCCGTTGCAACGGACAAGACAACTGCGGAGAGGGAGAGGATGAGAAAGATTGTCGTAAGTTATACCAATACTGCCGTGAACTGTTTTTTTCTAACAAGCACAAAGTGTTTTGGGTGAAAAAAAATACTTTAAACTGAGTGCTATTATAGCTATGTCATATTTTTTACATATTTGAACTACATTTGCAGTGGCATCTTTAAGCATATTTTGTTCATTAACTCCTAAAGATAGATCAAGTAGCATCTGTCTACTAAAAAAATGGTGTCACTAATAACAATATGCATTTGTGTAAAATTGCTTCATGTTCCAATTAATTTGAACTTAATTTGAAAAGATAAATCTATGTTCCTTCTTGCGGCATTACAAAGTAATTATGTTCTTGAAGAAACCATGTTATAATCTCACATACCCATTAAAGGACCTTCATGTACCCCATTTGACAAGTGCTGCATTACAGTACTCACTGTAAATATGTGACCCGCTCTGGCAAAAGGATCCGCATGTTGGCGAATAATGTTTCACGTAAATGAGGTATTTAGATTGTGTGGACAAAAATGTTGAGATTCCTCCAAAAAGACCTTTCTTAAGGTCTCTATTTTTCTTTTCCGGCGGCCAAAAGGTTAAAGTTTGAAACGAAGTGAATGAAAATAAAGAATTGCTAGGCCATGTGCAACGTGCTAATGTGTGTTTTTGTCTGACTGACTAGCTAGCACATCCTGGTAAAGCTGTGAACATTTTTTTTCGAAGTAGAAGAAGAAAATAAAACTTATGTTATATATTACTTATTTTTAAGGACTCGGAAATTTATTTTAAAATTTCCCAGATGCCAAATGCATGTGAGATAATATCTATGATCCAATATCAATAAACTCTCTTGTCACAAACCACACCATATGAAAAATATTCTTGTGACACGAAATTCTTCTTGACCGTATTAAAAAAACATGCGTTTGTCTCCAAAGTAGGGATTTCAACATAGAAACATTCTGCTGTAACTCAATCGATTTATGAGTTACCTCCAGGTATTTTATACTGTATCATTTTAAAAGTAATTAAGTGTGGAGTTGGAATATATGAATACATCAGTTTTCCTTTTTGACACTAGGCCGCAGGCCTTGACTAATCATCCCTTTTTCGTGTGTACAGCGGAAGTGACCTGCGCGCCCAACCAGTTCCAGTGTGCCGTCACCAAGCGCTGTATTCCACGGGTGTGGGTGTGTGACCGGGACAATGACTGCGTGGATGGTTCTGATGAGCCGGCCAACTGCAGTAAGCCCCATCTGACCGTATCAAATATGTAGTTGAAAATATCAGTTGGTCTTACTCACCGTCATCATCCGTGCTCATCCGTAGCTCAAATGACGTGCGGTGTGGATGAGTTCCGCTGTAAGGACTCGGGCCGCTGCATCCCAGCACGCTGGAAGTGCGATGGCGAGGACGACTGTGGTGACGCTTCAGATGAGCCCAAAGAGGAGTGTGGTAAGTGGACTTTTTTTTTTCGGATTAAAGTATAATTCTACACTGTCCAAATCTTCTACCCTTTATGTGGCCTTGTTGCTCAGATGAACGCACGTGCGAGCCATATCAGTTCCGCTGTAAGAACAACCGCTGCGTGCCCGGACGTTGGCAATGCGACTATGACAACGACTGTGGGGACAACTCTGATGAAGACAAGTGTGGTAGGTTCCCAATCAGTATGTTACTCACCAAAGACAACATTAATACACAATCTTGTGAGATGAGATAACCTTATTTCCCGGCACGATGCCGTGCCACTTCGCACCACTTTAAACTACATTCACATCTATATACATCATAAAAGAGAGGCCAGAAATGGTGCTTCAGCTGCAATATTAAAGAATTAAATTGATTTGGGATGTGTTGAGCTTGATGGCTACTTTAATGGTATTATTGTGTATGGATAGATAACTTACTGTCAGCATTTCTGGCAATAATCAATACATTACTTTTTCAAGTACATTTACTAAATAACATACCTTTTCCTTTCTTAGCTGTTTGTGTCCGATAACTATGGAACTCGTGGCACATACAGTATATGTGTGTGTGTGTGTGTGTGTGTGTGTGTGTGTGTGTGCGTGTATATATATATATATATATATATATATATATATATATATATATATATATATATATATATATATATATATATATATATATATTAGCTATGTTAGCGGTTCGAAATGGGTGCTTTGCATTTATGTGGCAGACTAAACTTGGGCAGATTCTGCAGTAAGCAAGGTCCTTCGCGTTATCATTCTACCTTTAGTAAAGTTGTTATCAGAGTGTTTTTTTTTTTTTTAAAGTAAAGTTAACATTCATCGGACCGAGAACTCTCACATGCTCTTCCATTCTGGCGTCTTAACTTGTTATGTGGCAAACACAACGAGAGGCAATCGGTGTCCGCCTGAGTTCGATTGACTTTTCCTGTCTAACCCCCAACAAATGAAGAAATAATCTAATCAAAAAACACAGTTAGAGATTGATAACGAGATTAACTCAATGAAACAAAAACAATGATTTAACGAGGACTGTAATGAATTGGTTGCAATTAATCTGCTAATCTGACACTCCCAATGTTTTTGTATTCAGAATACTGCATTTCTGTGAAGCTGAGATACTGAGATTTGATGCTGTTTTCTTGGGTAGAGCCCCCTGATGCAAGTGGCTTTCCAATGCATGTTTTTTAGACTTTTTTTTTTTAACAATTCCCAACCTCCTTGGTATTCCGGGAAACAACATTTATTATGTTTTAATAGCTGCACACTTTTGACCTTCTTTTGTGTTTTGAATCTATTCATAGATTCGACTACTCGTGAGCATTCTTAAAACTAGTAAGAGTCAAATTTTTTCTACAAGCAAAATGAAATGAGTTCAATAACATTCCTCCAATGAATACCTGCACACATTTTTTTGTTCTTTCGGTGCAGCTCTTTTTTTTAGATTGTTACTGTGTGAGTGTTTAACAGCGTGTCACCTTTCATTGTTTTTCTACTCAATTTACTCAGTTATGTGATTCCATTTGAATCTGTCTTTTGGTCATTTGCACATCTCATATCATTTCATATCTATTTTGTATTTCACACTGGCCGGTTGCTGTGAGCCAGAGGTAGGTGTTTGCATCGTTTCAGCTTAAAAACCTCAGCTACTTGGTCCTTGTCCTCTTTGCCCGCTTTCAATCTCCTACAACAGACCCCCTTAAATCTTGTAGCATAATATGCTGTCCCATCCCCACCTCTGCTCCCCATGAGTCATTCCTGAAACAAACAACTTTATCAGCCTGTTTTTACGACTGTATATCCGCCTGATGCTCAACAGACCAGCTACCTTTATTATTTGTAGCAAAGCTTTTTCCTTTTTTTATGCTTCTCCCCCTTTCTCTTCCTATCCCTAAGTCATCTTTTAGTCTCTTAAACTTAAAACTGTCTTCCCCCAGTTCCTCGACAGTGTTCAGAGAGCGAATTTGCCTGCACTAATGGCCGCTGCATTGCCGGGCGCTGGAAGTGTGACGGTGACCACGATTGCGCCGATGGCTCCGATGAGGTATCGCTCAGCGATTCCTTCCGTACTTGCTAAGTGGCAAGACTAATGGGAAAAATTGATTTTTTTTTCTTCTTTCTTTTTTCTAGAACGGCTGTGATGTCAAGTGTGACAGCGACCAATTTCAGTGCAAAAACGGCCACTGCATCCCCATTCGCTGGCGCTGTGATGCAGACCCAGACTGTATGGATGGCAGCGATGAGGAAAAATGTGACACTGGTGGTGAGATCATTCACTATAATGTTTTTCTGTATATACGTATATGATTGTGAATCATTGGGATAATCATTAATCCCTACCTTTTCCAGTGGGAAGACACTGCCCCCTGGATGAGTTTCAGTGCAACAACACTCTGTGCAAACCACTGGGCTGGACGTGCGACGGCGAGGACGACTGCGGAGACAATTCTGACGAGAAGTCAGAGGAATGTGGTAAGAAAAATGCAATGACTGCCTCTCTGTGGACTGCTTGCAAACAGGCATTCCTCCTTCTTAGAGCTGCTGTCTTTTTTTCCCCCTCCAAGTTAAATTCCAATGTCCACCCACGAGACAATTCCGCTGTCATAATGACCGTGTGTGTCTGCCAATATCAAAACGCTGCGACGGGATCAACAACTGCGGGGACAACAGTGATGAACTCAATTGTCGTGAGTTGTTATTTAAATTTTGATTGATGACCTCTGCTAGTGACGTTTTGGTTTCTTCAATTGATATGCAAGTTGTTTTGAGTTATGCTAAAAATTGCAATCTGAAGTAATGTTTTAGATTTTTATGCTATAAATCAGTGGTTATCAACTGTTTTTCAACCATAAACCGGTAACCTATAAACAGTGCTATTTATAGGCCTTGCGTTTTCAGCATATCCAGAAGGTAGCTTCTGTTTTATTTTCTACCTGTCTTTTGCGTAATGAAAATGCACATCCATTTACCAACAAAATACATTTTGCATATATTACACATATTTTACATAAGCATAAGGGAATTGAATATGCTATATCAAATACCAAGTCATTCAATTAAACCACATAATTATGTCTAATGGGTCTACTAGATTTTTCTTGTTTAAACCTTGGCAAGCATCTTCTCAAAACATGAAATAATGACTCTGGACGAACTTCTCTTCAACTGTGGCAATTCAGAGCTTCCCCCATCCACGCCAGTCTGCCAAAAAGATGAATTCCAGTGTTCCAACGGACGCTGCATCAGCTCCGTCCTGCGGTGCAACTTCTTCAACGACTGTGAGGATTACGGCTCTGATGAAATCAACTGCAATAAGAAAGGTAGGCGATGACGTGACGGGGGGCCGCTCCGCCGGATTCTAACCGCGAGTGTTGACTTGTAGACACGGTGTTGAACGACTGCCGCAGCAACAGGACGGTGTGCGGCGACGGCGATGAAGCGCACTGTGTGGTCAACGGGACAAGCTCTTTTTGCTCCTGCAAACCGGGCTTCCAGTCTTACGGGCGTAACAGATGTGAAGGTACGTTCTTTTCCTGCCCCGCTCCCGTGTGATGTTCCAATCACAAATGGCAGCAACTTTTATACTCTGACTCATTTGTTGACAGATAAAAACGAGTGCAGGGAGTTTGGAGTGTGTTCCCACATCTGCAACAACACAAAGGGCTCATTCAAGTGCAGCTGCCACAAGTACTTTACCAGAATCAATGACACTTGCAAGGCTGACAGTGAGTATTGTACTTACTTATTGTGACATAATATGGAAGAAAAAAAATGACGGCTTTTACACCTGTAAGAAGTCATTCACTCATTCCCTTTTTATCATACAGTATACATATTTTTATGAAATGGACCATAGAGCACAATTCATAATTTTTCTAAGTCATAACACCCTTAAATTAACTGTTTTTAATACTGAAGTCATCAACATTATGAAGAAATATTAAGGAATTAATTTGGATAGGAAAAAAAATCTTGAATATTCTTAAAAGTACACGCATTTTGTCCAGATGCATTTTTGCTCACCTTGGCATTTTCTTGTCATGTTTTTGATTTGAGTGAGGCTTTATGACTGGAATGACTTTGTTCACAGCTGTGCATTTTCAAAGGTTAATAGCTTGAATTTCTTGACCTTTTGAGCCCTTTTGAATTTGATAGTGTTCCAATATTTTTAATCGTGCTGTTTGTAGCAGTACGGAGCCCCTCTGGTGCCAGGGTAGGAAAAACACAATGCACTAATCCGTACGCTCTGTATAATAAGGCCTGACGCATATGGATTTTTTATGCCAATACTGATTTTTGGCAGAAAAAAAAATACCAATTGCTGATTAACTGAAAGCATTGCATGGTGCAAGTTTTAAGAACACTAAACCTTGTCATAAGTGTTTGTGTTACAGTACAAGTAGTCAAACGGTGACATATTTAACACATACGTATATTCTTAATGTATTTTGCACAATGTATTTTATCATCAACACATTTTATGATATATAAGATACTAGGTTATGGTATGGTTTTAAATGTGATAAATAATGACACCAGTGTTACTTGTATACAACTACTATACTAAGTTGTTTGAGTACATAAAGGTACAACATTTAGATACCGTTAATGAGAAGATATTAGTCATTTGAATTTTGGTGACAGTGGGCCAATCAATCAGACTCTAGTATATATCTCTGGCGTCGGGCTAAAAAACATCAGTCACATTTTGGTGAATTTTATATTTGTTCCATGTTTTTGGGTGTTTGCTATTTTTACAAATTATTGACCTAAGGTTTTGAAAATGGCTTATTCTTTTTCATTAAGCAGTGCTGCTAATGGCTGAACAAGCTTGTCGTTCCTTGTCTTGAATTATTTTCTTACTTCACTCATTCTGCTTTTCTTATGTCATTTCTAGGCAAGAGCCTATTCATCAAATTTATTAAAAAAAAAAAAAACAACAACTCTCTAACACTATATTCTCTGTCCACTTCCTCCCCAGCTCAGAGACAAGTGCTCTACATCGCCGATGACAATGAAATCCGTGGCCTGGACCCCTCCATGCCAAACTGGCGTTATGAGCAAATCTTCCAGGGCGACGCCAACGTGCGCATAGATGCCATGGATGTGCACATCAAGACAAACCTCATTTACTGGACCAACTGGCACACGGGCCGCATATCTTCATATGAATTGCCTTCCTCCTCCTCCCCGTCACCTAACAACAACCGTAACCGACGCCAAACAGAATCACGGGTCACCGATGTGGAGGTGAAGACTATAAACATCTAGTCCTTGTTTTATTTTGTTGCTTTAAACGTACTTTGGTGCCGTCTGTGTACAGATCCCCGATCTGAAGATGCCCCGAGGTATCGCTGTGGACTGGGTGGCAGGGAACCTGTACTGGACCGACTCTGGTAGAGATGTCATCGAGGTGGCTCAGCTTAGCGGAGGGCACCATCGCAAAACCCTCATTTCAGGCATGATTGACGAGCCACATGCCATCGTGGTTGATCCTCCGAGAGGGTAAGCAGGGAAGCGAAAGCGTAATATTTTGAGAGGGGGGTAAACTTAAGTTCTGAACCGTGCATATTCCGTGTCGTTCTCCAGGAAAATGTACTGGGCAGACTGGGGGAACCACCCCAAGATTGAGACAGCTGCTATGGATGGGACCATGAGAGAGACGTTGGTGGAAGAAAACATTCAGTGGCCAACTGGTAGAACAAACAGCGCAGCCGCAAATGCTTCTGCCCATTAAATTGCATCTTTCGTAACTTTTGCGCTGTTTTTTTCACACAGGCCTCGCAGTGGACTACTTCAACCAGCGCCTGTACTGGGCCGATGCTAAACTATCCTTGATCGGCAGCGTGAGGCTGAATGGCAGCGATGCAGTTGTAGCTGTGAATAGCATCAAAAACAGTTGAGTGGCGCTTTTTACGTGGATTTTTTCTACAGTATGTAGTTAGTTGACCTGCTTTAGTATTACGCTTTTATGCAAATGTATTAGTCTAGTTCAGATCGGGCCCACCAAATAATTTGGAGCCCAAAAACCTCCAGCAAAAGTACACTTTAAGCATTTATTTCACCATTTTTGGCTGTCAGCATGTTCCATGATTTCACCCCTCCCCTGGCAACCCCGAATCAATAGAGCAGTATTTCTCAACATTTTTTCAGTGATGTTTCCCCAATGAACAAGCTCAAACGATTATTGTTTGAGGAGAAACGCAAAGAATCCTTAACACAGAGTCCTGTGCCGACATTGTCTGATTTATTAGACTTTGAAACTCCATTTGTGTTGTGGTGGTCTCACTTGAAATATTTGGAAATAAAAATAAACTGAAAAAGATTGAAAGCAATCATTCGTGTAACGATACTCTAAAAACAGTTAGGTCAAAAACAACCCAGTTTGGGTCAATCAAACCCAATCCAACCCAACATTCTAGCTTGCGTCATACAAAACCTTTTTAGGTTTTTTGACTTGTTTTTCGAATGTGGCACAATGGAGGCTGGATTTACATGATAAATATTTACCTTATTTAATTGTTTGTATTACTTATTAATTATTATTTATTAATTAGAATAATAATAATGATTATGATTTCATTATTAATTATTATTTTTGAAGTATTTTCAAAGCATGTTCGCATTGATGCTACTCTTTTAAATACATATCAAGAATTCACGTACCCCTTTGAATACTGTCACTTCCGATTTGAGAACCAATAGAATAGAAAGCAAATCTCTATAAAACAGCAACAGTATGCCGGTATGCAAATATTACATTTACATCATTATGCAAACTGTGTATCTTTATTAAAATTTTGATACCCATGGTTATGCATTTTTCATTTTTCTTCTTCTGTACTATCCCTAAAACGCCCGAGTGTATTTTCTCTCGCTATAGAGCTTTCATCAACTTAAAATCCTTTCCACAGAGCTCCATCAACCCTTCAGTATTGATGTATTTGAAGACTACATCTACGGCATCACCTACATCCACAACCACGTCTTCCGAGTAAATAAGTTTGGCAAGGGCGACGTGGAGAACCTGACAACAAGAATGAACCACGCCACCGATTTGGTTTTGTACCACCGCAACAAGCAACCGGAGAGTGAGTTTGCTGTCATGACAGCGCAACAGAATAGAAAAAGAAAGTGTGCTGTTATTAACGTTAGCTGTTTAAATTTTGCAGTGAATAATCCCTGCGACAGAAAGAAATGTGAGTGGTTATGCCTTCTGAGTCCTTCTGGCCCTGTGTGTACCTGTCCCAACGGGCACACGTTGGACAACGGCACGTGTGTCAAGCAGCCCCCTCCCACGCTGTCTCCTATCTGTAAGTGAGCGTACAGACGTAACCTCACACACTCGGCATGCAAAACCAGCATTGCCATGACATCTCATTTTCAGTGGACCTCTTTAAATGTATTGCCAGCAGTTGCTAAAAAACTGTGGCGATTGTCTGCGAAGGTAGCGGCTCTTTTGAGCAAGGTCTCCAGAGATCACTACAAGGTCACGGGAGGTCGCTACAAGGTCACCAGATGTTGTGTTTTTGATTATTTTCAAGATCTGTTTGAATATGTTCAAAATTTTCTTGCAACAAGCCCAACGTCTGTGGAACTTGTCGCGACTTCTGGTGACCTTGAACGAACTGGAGCTCAAAATGTACATATTAAATATAGATTAGTTAGCTTAACATTACATATATTTTTTTTCACATGTATATTTTTGCTCGGTTTAAACTGTGGTTTTAAATGAAACAAATGAATTGAGAAAATGTCTCACGAGAAAAATACAGCGGATTTTTTTTGCAGCGAAAATACGTTTCTCAAATGTAGCAAGAATAGATCTAAGTTGCACATCAATGAACAAATTATGATTTTCCTGCAGCGCCTCCAAGCGGCCCTTGCCTGGTCCAGTGTCTGAACGGTGGCAGTTGTTTCCTGAACGCCCACAAGCAACCCAAATGTCGCTGCCAGCCTAACTATGGAGGAGATCGCTGTGAGATTGACCAGTGCAGAGACTACTGCAAGAATGGAGGAACATGCGCACCTTCTCTAACAGGTAGAAGCAGAAAGGGCTTAAAAGATCAATGATGCAGCTACAATCAATTATGACACAAAAGTACACTATTTATAAACAGTATTTGTGAGCAGCAGTATGGTTTCACTCTAGAGCCCTTGGCGAATCTTTTTAACATTGTTTATCCTGTCGATTACTTTGTCAAATAATCAAACGATTGACGCCTCAAATTTTTAATTAGGCCCTAATATTTGTCGAGTAGGTAAAGTCGCTGGTTGTTGCTGTGACTATGGCGACGTTCAAGCAGCAGATCTCAATCTCGATTTTTGGGGGGAAAGTGATTTTTTTTTTTTTTTTTGTGAGGTCGTTCACATTTCCAGGTAAATTCATCGCCCAGGTGACCTGTGTGAATTATACACGTCCCAAAACTGACCTGCATGCGTATTGATGACAGCGTAATGTCACACACAGCCGCCGTGCTTAACGTTAGTGTTTATAGAAGCACCACAATGAATGCTTGACTAAAGATAGGTCGGTTTCAGGATCACATACCCAAGGGGCCTCGGTCACTTTTGAAAGAAAATCCGATCTGTGTCGTTCAAACTGCCATTTAAATGATCATAGGGGCAAATCAATCAGATTTGGGTTACTTTAAACTGCTGTGTGAACGTAGCCTATGTCAGTGCTCCTTGTAAACATGAATGCATTGCTTGAGCACTTATGGAACGGAAAATACATATTTTTAACGTTTAAAATTCCTAAATTAATGCACATTTAAGCTCATCCATTGAGGAAAAAAAATCGCCCTAAGTAAGAATTTCTGGTGGTCCCTTGAGAGTCTAATGAATTATGTGCACTCCTGTTCTGATTCTTAATGTTCGTCATTTCTTTCCTGTTGAACTGACACATGTCTTTCTTCCTGATTTTTTTTCCCCCTTTGTCAACAGGCACCCCGACTTGCCGATGCCTGCCAGGGTTTACGGGGCCCAACTGTAACCTGCACACATGTAGTAATTACTGTATGAACGGAGGCAACTGCAGCGTCAGTGCTGGAAACCAGCCATCTTGCAGCTGCCCTCATGACTTCCTGGGCGACCAGTGCCAGTATAGTGAGTCCCGTCGTCTAATACCTTCAGCAAGCGCGTGCCGTTTTGACGGCGACACACGTCCATAACCTGCGTGCGTATTTGCGTGTGTAGGAAGCTGCGAGGGCCACTGTGTGAACAGAGGCACGTGTTTGCAGAGCGCCAGTGGCACCAAACTGTGCCGCTGTCTGCCGCAGTTCACGGGCAGCACTTGCGAGATTGACAAGTGTCACTATTGTCGCAACGGAGAGTGCATCCCCAAGGACAGGTTCACGTCCACGGGGGAATTCACCTGCCGGTAAACACGAATTCGCATCTTCTCAGCACCTTAGTGCTGCAAATACTAGAAGCTAACTAAGATGACAATACAATTTTTGTGAAGATCTTTCTTCTTACATGACAAGTAACTAAGAGGTCTTGCCATGTTAAACTTTGACATGTTTTCACCATCTGGGTGAAATTTCAGCTTCATAGTGTCTTATTTCAATGCGTTCAGTGTAAAATGACTGATGTAAAGATCAAGGGATTGGACAGAATACTGCGCAAAGTTTAATTAATTTCCATTGCTCTAGCCATTATCTTTAAACCAAAAGCTTCATCTAAAGGAGTAAAACTAATACATAAAAAATGGCTCATGTAGCTTCATTTTCCCAAGTATGAACTTTTTCAGTGCCATGGGTGAGAATTCCCGTCTTTTAAAATAGTAATAACAATAATAAATAATCAAATTCCCATCAAATACGTTCTTTTTTTTTCCCTATGGACGGTAGCTGACACCCTTGACTAATGCTTACCTAATATAAGCCAATTGAGCACTGCAGTGATAACTGTGACCATTGGATAGCAGCGTTTCCCCACATACAACACAAGTATTACCTACATGCAATTCAAAGTATGGAATAGAAGTCAATCTTTCATATGATACCACCCATATTTACATAGACATAGCACACAATATTCTGTTGTCCTTTAAAGATGAGCGAAAATGCTAGATATACTCTCGAGGTTTCCTTTTCTGATAACGCTTGTCATTTAAAGAGTTAAATACCAAGCAATACTCCGCTCACATCTTTTTCTCCCCTTGATAGATGTGCAAATGGAAGAATCCAGCCCAGCTGCTACACGTGCGATACAAACGAATATTGCGCAAATGGCCAATGTTCCATCAATCCTCTTACCCACCTTCCAGAGTGCAGGTGAACAAACTTTGCATCATCGACTTTGGATGTTAAAAACCACAATTCTACTGCAATTGACACACACGCGCTCCTTGCGTGTCTAGATGTTCTCCTGGATGGACGGGGCATCGCTGCGAGTCGGTCGCTAGTAGCGAAGGTTCAAGCAGTTCAGGAGGACGTAAGGAGACATTTCAAAACATGAACAACTTCAAGCTGCTTTAAAAGTTAAGAGGTGTATTTGTTTGCAGGCACAGCCTCCATCGTGATCCCTGTGCTGCTCCTGCTCCTGCTGGTTCTGCTGGCCGTAGGAGCCTTATTCTGGTACAAGAGAAGGATGAGAGGGTGAGTCGTTAATTAAGCACGTTCCATTCCAGAGCGGCCTTCTCCTTTTTCTACTTTCTTTCTCCTTTCCTTTCTCCTACACTTTAATGGCATCTCCTGTGCTCCTCAGGTCTAGCCGGCCCAGCAAAACCGGCTCCAAACGTTTGCGGTAACAGTTGCGGGGGGTTGCCTCCGTCCAAGCCTTTATACCTTGCCCCATTCCCATGAGTCTTAGTTGCTATGCAGTGTTTGGTCCTGTGATGTGTCTCTCCTGTTTAATCTGCCCTCTTTGGGACAGATCTGTAAACAACAGATCTGTGTGTTTAGTAATAGTCTTTCATGCTGACATGTTGCATTGTTACAGTAGGGATGGGCGTTTGAAAATGGCCAGCAGGAAGGATGTAGACGATCGGGCCTGACCAATTCAATTATGGCCAGTCTAACAGCCTGTTAATACTCGGTCTTTTTCAGCTGGAAATGAGGGCACTTTTGCTCAAAACTCAACCGCTGCTCATCATTCTAAATTGACCTGGATGTTCATATTTACACACAACCTAGTCAGGATTTATTTAAAAAACAAGTGAAAAATATCATAAAATACATCATAAGTTATGCATAAATGACACCCATTCAACTACTAGTGGCATAATGACAAGAATCAGTGATGCCGTCAATTGCACCACACATTGCATTCTCTGAACAGAGAAGATTTTTTTTAAACAACAATTTACTGTTGAATCTCTGCTATTCATGTTGAATGGGAACTATAGAGGCCTCTGAATTGACACACATAATAGACGTCCACCAAAATAAATTGGAAGTAAACGAATGCTATCTTATTCATTATCGTTTTTAAAGTTATTTGGCCATTAGAACAATATGCGGACTCTCAGGGTGACAAGGAGACGTTAACCATTTTAAAGTTATATACATTTTTATGTGACCCAAAGTATTTGGACAAGGTGACATCGCTGGAAAGCCAGCCTTTTTTGTTGGTTTTTTTTCATTACATGGATAAAAAGAATTTTCAATTCATGGCTGCCTGAAGTCTGGAGCTCATTTAATGATCCAATTGTGAGTTTCCTCCCTGTACCTGCTCTCAGACAAAAAATGTTCATCAAATATGAATTAGGTTGCTTTCTTTGTCCAAATACCTTTCCGACCCTGAAAATCATATTATTCAAATTCCAAACTGGTAATTGCCTTCTTTTTAAATGCGTTCTTGAGTTAATGCTGAAAGCTTAAACTTTAATTGCACTCGTATTGTGGTGTTGTATGAAAACAAAATCATACATTAAAACCCAGTCAACCTTAGTTGAAACAAACGTTAGCTGCTCAAAATTGAAGATGCTCATCCCTACCGCATTTCAGTTGTGATTGAATTGGTAGCAATGTGATTTAGGATTTATGGCGGTTCCTTTTTGTGCAATGAGATTCGGATAAGTTGATGGTTTTGTGTGTGTGCCTGCACTGTGGCTTTTGCTTTTCCTCAGTCTGGTTGGACGTGACGTGACGTGATGCGCCTCTCTTCTTCGTATGGATGTGCGGGTGCTGCTCCAGTGTCCGACTCTCACACAGTATTTTTCCACTTTATGTGCGGTGCAGGGCGAAGGGCTTCCAGCACCAGCGGATGACCAACGGCGCCATGAACGTTGAGATCGGAAACCCCGCCTACAAGATCTACGAGGGCGAGCCTGATGACGACGCGGGGGAGCTGCTGGACGCGGACTTCGCCCTGGATCCGGACAAGGTACACACTATTGGGAAATGTTCATTAACATATGTGCTTAAATGTGATGTGTCCATGCTGCATGATGGTGAGACAATACGTGCTGTAGAAATGAAGCTCCTCAATGCTTTTTGCCTATTTTCGCAAAGTTTTTTTTTTTTTCCATGCGTGACAACTGCTTTACTTACTTAATAACTTTAAATACATGGTCATTTTTTTCATGGAAAAAAATGCCTTAATTCTAATGTCATCTTTCTCTTGCCCCCCTCCCAAAAAATACTACACACATTCTTTATCTGTTTCCCAAACAGCCATAGAATTTTTTTTCTTTGTTTTTCTATGTAAGAAAATCCACAATATTACACAAAAAAACATATGCAGTCTCTGTTTTTGTTTTTGTTTTCCCCCCCTAAAGAAAACCTGCTTTATGGTCTGTTTTCTTCCCCCAAAATGCTTTACAATATATGCCCCCCCATCAGAAAAAAACCCACCATACTATTCATAGTCAGTTTTTTTTCTTCAAAAATACATTTAAATGTAGATATGTATATATATATATATATATATATATATATATATATATATATATATATATATATATATATATATATATATATATAATTTTATTTTTTTTTCTGTAAGAAAACACACATGTGGTTGCTTTTCTTCCCCCATAAATGCCTTACTATACATGGCTGTTTTTTTTCTCCAAAAAAAATCCATCTTTTTTTTCCCTGAAAGAAAGTGCACATTGTTATATGTGGTTAGTTTTCTAGTCTATTTTAGTTTTTCATCCAAAGAAGAAAAACAAGGGGCGGGGGGACCTGACTATACATTGACTATAATATACTATACCAACCCCCCCCCCCAAAAAAAAAAAAACAAAAACAAACAAACAAAAAACACTTTTACTAAATACACACCTTACAATACATTACTATTCCTGATTGTTTTTTAACGCAGTTGGGTTTTTTTTCCTGAAACGCCTTACTATACATGAATCTTTTTTTGTCCCGAGGGAAAAAAATTCCCTTTCATTTGAAGGGTTCTTATTTTTGTGGTTTGACTCCCCCCAGCCGACGAACTTCACCAACCCAGTGTACGCCACACTGTACATGGGCGCCCACAACAGTCGCAACTCGCTGGCCAGCACGGACGAAAAGAAAGAGCTGCTGTCTCGCGGAGAGGAGGAGCCCCTCGTGGACCCGCTGGCTTAAACCGTCCATCGCGTTATTCCAAACACACCCCATCTTCTTGCCTTTCAGTGAAGAGAAAGAAAAACAACAAAACACATGGGGGAAGAAAAAAAAACACAAAAAGTGGGATAGAAAATGACAAAAAAAAAGTGTGAACACTGTATAAAATGTACAAAAATGAAGGACTACTTTTGTATGTGATTGCAGTATTATATTTTGTTCTTTTGAGATTCCTCCGGTCAAAAAGTAATAACATTTTCTATGAGAGATTTTTAATTTACACGTGTCCCTTACCCCTTTACCTAAATAGCCACTACCTCTGTGCAAAACGAAATGGAAAAATAGAAGTCATGATCATCAGAGCAGTTTCCATTTTTTTTCATTATTTTTTTATGAATTGTATAGAGAACAAGAGTAAAGAGAAGAAAAAAAAAAAACATTGTTCCATTTCACCAGTGCCAATTGTTTGTCGTTTATGTGGACTTTGAGAGGGAAAGGCAAAAGTCAAAACTTGTCCAAAATGTGTTCGATTCGCTGAGGATCTTAACAAGATTGTGCCAGACGCATTTGTGCACAGCACCAGATGCTCTTGAAACGATTGTGTCGTCTTCCTTGCACAGAATTCCAATTTCTAGGCTTTGTATTGTCAGACAGTTGGAGCTCCTGGGCCCTTTTGAAGTGTGCAGTGTATGTTGGAGAATGAGAACTTTGCTCCCAGGTGAAACATTCCAGACAGATGTTGTGAATGTGTTGAAGTAAACGTGGTCAGCTGGCCATAGCACAGGCGAGTCCACATGGCGAGGCGGTATCATGTGACTTACAGGGTCTTCCGTGAGTTGAAGGTCAGAGAAGCTTCGCTTGAGGTCCTTTCGGATGAAGCCAAGATCCTAATGGACCTTTTTCTAAAATGCCAGTCACGAGTAGCTTTTTACCTTAAGTGGACCGTTTTTTTGTAATGACTGTCTCTAAGTGCATTAAGGTCATTTGGTATTTGTGTTGTTGAGCTAGGTCAAACCTCCCGTGTCTATCTGGTGTGCCCTGCTGCTGCTAATTGCTACCACTCTTGTCCTTACGCTCAAAATGCTGCTTCTGTCAGAAATGTGTCAGCCATAACCTTAGTGCATGTAACACTGATCTTCAATATCTGAAATGGTTCTTCAAGACGGCGCAATGTTATTATTTTTCGCAAATCTGTCAGCAAATGTTATTTACTCAGTTGTATATGTTTTGTATTTTAATTGAGAGAGAAGTACAATCATTTTGTTTCCCCGAGCAGCAGTTTTGCTAAAAATTCATTTGTTTTGCGATTGTGAATCTTTCTTTTTTAAATAAATGACACATAGCTTTTATAGTACACAATGCATGAAAACTCAGAATTTCTTCTGGAAAGAGACTAATGTTTAATTTTTGCTGGAGTACTTTACAAACTAAATAACAGATATTGTTATAAATAAATTGAAAATTGTACAGACAAGAAGGTGTTTTGTTTTTTTTGCGTGCTTGTTTTGTTTCATTAATGCTGACAGAGCTCATGTCTCACGCCCAGGTCTCACGCAACAGGTGTGAAAACTGAATTTGTTATTTATTGGGTGGCTTGATGACATACGGCATTCTAGTTTAAAAAAGATAAATCAGAAAAAAAACATGAGCTGTGGAAAACAAAAGGCACAAGAGCAACGGTGATTTAGCACCACCTAGTGGCCATATACTCACTCCTGTTTTTAGTGCTCCTCAGCGCAACCCCCTCCCAAAACGAAACCTGACACCGGTCCGTAATCGGGTGGACATGTCTACAAAAAAGCACGGACACCATTTTGTTTTGAAGCAGCCCGACCTCTATTGCCCATGTACAATTGACACCCATTTAAATGTTAGAATTTACATTTTTTCACATGCTGAAACATGTTTAAAAAACGCTGATAAATCTCCAATATACTTTTTCTAGAGGGGGTGAGGGGGATTGGGGTTATTGAGTGACCGTATATACAGTATTAGCATCACAGTTTATGCCTCCTTTGGTCTTTTTTTTCCCCCCTTGGTCTCAGGTGTAGTGTACCTGGTGTGTCCAGTCACTGTGTCTAAAAATCAAACGCCACAAATGGGATGCGCAACATATTTTAATGTCCATCTTCCGATACAGAAAACACTTGTGTAATCATTGCAAATATACAAAACTCAAACAGATGATGCAAAAAAAAAAAAGCAATCTTATAAAAAATATATTGGAAGGTCAAACACAAGCAAGCAAGGTGCTGCAGATCCCTAATACTGATGTGGCATTATAAGTGATACAAAAAAAAGTGTAAAGTTGCATCTGCTCTGCATACAGAAACACATTTAGAAGCCTTCATTTTTTTCTTCATTTCTTCATTCTTTGAGTCTGTACCTAGAACGTGATGGCTGTATTATATGAGCGTTTCAAGTGCTTCCTACTTATAAAGCAAAAGTTAGCACAATGAGCTCTAGGCTGGGGTGAGCCTGCTGGAGCGCCATCTGTTATAAGAAAGGAGAAGGCATCAAGTGTAAGCTGCAGCTGTGCCACGTTTGAGCCATGGCATCATCAGGATGTTCCTTTACTCAGCATCATGTCTCAGAATGAACCTGAAACGAGATCGTATTTGGTGAGTTCATTGTTTACAAAGGCAGCATCGAAACAGTGATATTGGAATCTTCACCTTACTCACCAGTTTGAAAGAAGAAAAGAAGGAAGAGATGAATGGAAGTAAGAGGAAGAAGAAGGAAGAGAAAAAAGGAAAGGAAAGAGGAAGGAGTATGAAGAGGAAGAAAAGAAAGAAGACAACATGGAAGAGGAAGAAGAAAGGGAAGAAGGACAACGTAAAGAAGATGCAAAGGATAAGGAAAAGGACGAAGGAAAGGTATGGGGAATAAGAAGAGACGAGGAAGAAGAAAGAATTAACAAAAGAAGAGACAAGGAAGAGGAAGAAGAGAAGGAAGACACAGGAAGAATAAAGAAGTATGAGGAAAAAGTAAAAGAGGAAGAAGTTACTGTAGAATAAGAAGTAAGAGAAGGATGAAGAAGTAGAGGATGTAGAAGGAAAAAGAAGATAAAGAAGAGGTATGAAGAAAAAGAAAAGAATGAGGAGGACAAAATAATAATAATGATAAAAATCACCATCGGAGATGGGCAGTTTTTTTACGTTGAATTTCTATGTAATACTTGATATGTTTAGAATATATTTGAATTATTTGCACACTTACCACTGAGTGACACCAGGCACCAGCTCCACCTCCGCCAACCCGATCTGGACCTACACAAAAAGACCAACATATTTGTTGAGCGCACATTTACTTAATTACTTTAACATAGTCAGACAAGGAAAGTAGAATCAATTGAAATCACCTGTCCAATGACGTCATTACTTCGGAACGAGGCCGCGTTGTTCTTCACCGACACGCTGAGGTTCCTCAACTTCAAGTCCTCCACGGGCAAGTTGTACTCAAACCTGTCGGAAAGTGGACAAAATCAGATGAATTGACGACCAGCAAGCAAAGAAATGAATAAAGAGAGCAGCCTTTAGTTCGGCACCTTTCATTAAATTCGGGGTTGAGATCTCGTTTCTTCACAGCCGTCTTCCTCTTGGTGCCTTTGCTTTTGTCGGGCAGCAGCATTAAGGAGACGTAGCTGTCTACGGCGTCCTTGCTGCGGGATAGCAGACTTCTGTGCACGGACAACAGAAACGTACAAAAGCAGTATTACTCCATCTTTGAGAATACTTGATGATAGTTGATATGTGCTAAATTATCTGTTATATCTTTCACTCCTCTTTGTTACTTAACATAACACGAGTACGAGGTAGTGTTATCTCTTTATTAGCATAGCACGGAGTCATTGCAAAATGTGGTACAACGCAACCCAAATCTGGGGTTACCCATCATGCATTGCGTGACCAAACTACGGGTGAAATTACAACTCAAAAGACACCACATTTTCAATCACAAAATGAGTATTAGTATCTAAGTAAAATCAAAAGTGTTGGAATTAATGTAAATGTCCCGGGGTCACTTTGACCCGGAACATATTAAGTCACCTAAACGTATCCGAAATGTGTAGAATTCAAGTCCAGTGTCGTGTTTTAACCTGTGATTTGTGTTCAATTCTCAAGAAAAGTAATAATGTCTCCGGGTTTTTATGCAAAAGTGACAAAAACTCACTTTTTTTCATTATAAACCACCTCCTGAAGTAACAAGGGCAATCCATCATTTATCTCATCTGCTCAATTTGACCCAAGGTCATTTGTAATTATCCAAAAGCCCCAGAAACTATTGTGTGTAATCTCCATAACTAAGAAATCTTGTGATTCTTTTTTTCTCCCCTCAGAAATAGTGATAATATTCATGGGTCATTTTGACCCGGGTTTTTCTTTTTTATCAAAAGTTTACAAAAAAAAAAAAACATCCAAATGTCATTCTTAATGTTTATGTTGATTATACTGAAACCCAGCAGAAGAACTTAAAAATTACATTCAGCATTAACTTTCAAATGGGTCGATTTAACCCACAGCCTAACAGGAGTGTACTAAAACACACTAAGCAATGAAAATCTCATCCCCGTGTACCTGCAAGCATGTACAATGACGACCAGCTTTCCTCCTCTCGAATCATAAGAAAGCGATAACTTGACCTGCCCATTACCGGATCCGCTACTGGCATCAGTGCAAGGCAGAGTCCCATCACTGATCATTTCCACCATTTTGCTCTCTAGAACCTATTGAGGAGCAAAAACAAGCAACATTAGATGTGGGTCAGAAGAGAATTAGTGAGCTTGTGCTCTTTTCATTCTCACCTTGAGTTCAAGCCTCAGCAGAACCTGGCTGTCAGGTGCTGCTCCATCCAGATGGAACCACTGGTCCATGACCAGCTGCGGCTGGGCCAGAAGCTCCTTTACACTAACCACCAGAGAACCAATGGGCTGATCCCAGCCGCTGGAAAACTGTCATGGAAATAAATGAATTCTGATTGCAAATGTAACATATTAGAATTGCAGGTGGATTTTGCTACTCAATTCATATTAAACAAATTCAATATGGTGCTTGGACTTGTGCGGCTCATTTCGGGGTTGACTTCCCTTTCAAAATGGATATTTGATGTCTACAGCTGACAATGGCGGTCACTGAGGTCACGAACCGGCCTTACCTTGAGTACAAGCATCTGTTGTTTAGGGTCTCGCACTAGGAAGTAAAAATCCTCTCCCCACTGTGGATTGACGCTGCGGTCGCATACCTTGACGAATATGCAATAACAAAAGACAGTAAAAAAATTGTTTTGATTGTTTAATCGTTTCAGGGAACATCTCATCACCCTTCAAAAGTCTCACCTGGGTTTTGTGGGTTGTGTCGCCAAGAACTAGCTCAGCTCCTGCTTTGGGCTCCTTCCCACTCTTCTTAAGCTGGAATAACGTACATGTTTTATTTATGAAGCTTCGTTAGTCATTCATAATATATTTTACTTTTATTTGTTTGAAAAGGGACATTATACAACATTAACATACATATACAACAATATAATATACAATGCAAATGTGCCTAAGTTAGTTTAGTTCAAGGTCCTACATCAGCAGATTTTGAACTTTCCACAGTTAAATATATGCATATAAAATAATGAACTATTATCTTTTGCGCATTGGAAATTCTAATTCATATGAAATTTGAGGTTTTTTTTTTTTTTTGGTGTCTGGATTTCTAACCACAAATTGAATCGGCTTTTTCTCTGAAACCCCGCCTCTACTTGGCAGACCATGTGCAAAATCTCGTTCCCAACCTCGCAATGAAACCAAAAGTAAAAATGTGAGCATCTCCTCAGATAAGGTGCCCGTCCGTTTTCTTTTGCACAGGCAGTACAGGGGTTAGAGGGCAAACTATGGTCTTCATACTTCTCATAAGATGTGTTTTTCCACTCAGGCAGAGCTGGTGCTGAACGTGCACAATAAACAACAAAATCTTAGATATGCATCAACAAAGGAAATAACACCTTGTGGGTTAACAATTAACATTGTAACATCATGAAAAGCTCCAAAAAGTTGAATTTCCATTAAACGGCCCCACAAGCTCATTTTCAGACAGCCTTAAATGAGAAACATTAAAAATTCACTACCAAAGTAAAAAAAAAATACAATACTGTATTATACTATAGATACAATAATACTACAAGAATACACTTCCCATACAGATGCTAGTTCTCACAAAAGTGAGCACAAAATTGGCATGTTTTCAGCCAATGTTTGAGTTTCCTGTTAAAGACAGATATTTGATTAATAAGACGAGGAAAAGCCGCCGGTGACTTACGGGCAATGCATGTGCTCGTTCCAAATGGACAAATAGCAAAGCAGCAGAAGGGATGGCTTTGTTCTTAAATGACTGTAGAGACTGAAGCTGCAGGACCTTCACAACACAAGCAAAACAACAACAAGTAAACACTCAATGAATTCTTCCTTTGGTACTCCTGCGGGCTGATTCCCTTTATGGGGAAAAAATGCTGACCAAAACTGTAAGTTGTGTAATCAGTATGATGTAATGCAGCTGAAACTTACAATCACAAGAATAAAAATGATAGTTTTGGCAAAGGACGCAAGCACATATTTCTGAGCAAGTGTACATAAGAAACGCATGCCATTGAGTCGATTTAACATTGAAGCAAAATAATAAGAACAAAAAAAGGACAGTCAGTTCTTTAAGTGGGAGAAAAATAAGTGCAGGTACTCTTCTTCAAAAATTTGTGTATGACATATTGTGAGAATTTCCAGCATCCTGAAAACAACTGTTTTAGTCTGAAAACATCTCCAAAAGGTAAAAAAAAAACAAAAAACAGGACGATTAATTGAGTCACGGTGTTTGAGCAAATACTTTTTTGCCCAATAAAGTTTCATTTAACTCATTCAAGACCATTGATGGCTATAAACGTTAACAGATCATCTTTAAATGGGCAGTTAAATCAATCAAAACCTGATTTTAACTAGCCTAGCAGTGAATGTTTTACTACCGCTCTGAAAGCCAAAAATTGAATTGAGCATTCTTATCTTTGCTGGGGCAGAATTACCGATACACGCAAGCTTTTGTTGAAAGTGGTTAGATTGTGTAGCTATATCTAATGATGTGATCACAGACTACATTTTAAATGTCATCATCTTTGCTGATGACTCTCATCTCTTTGTAAACAAGAAATGTAAACAAACCTGATCAAGTTGGACTGCACGCGAAAGTGTAGGAACCCACTCCAGGATCAAATGAAGTCGCCCTGACTTCACATCATTCAAAGTGTACCACTGCAAAAAATACTTATGTTATCTAATGAGGCAAAACAAAAGAAAAATAATGGATTTGTGAAAAAACAAACAAACAAACTGACAAACCTGATCTATGTACTGAGACCTGATGACCTCACCCAATTTAATACTGAACCTAAGACACGAGACATAAAAAAAAATAAATAAATAAAAATCAGTTTTTATCTGCTGTAATATAATTTATTACAAATGACACAAACCTGCCCAGGAAGTCATCAGAATCTAAATCTTTATCAAACGCTTCAAGTTTAATTTCCGGGACACTGTGGCTGCCTAAAACAACCTGTTGAAGGCAAACAGAAAAAAAGAACACAAACAATGAGTGAAAGATTGTGTATGCTATAAACGCTACTGATGCAAAGTATGAACTCAACATCAGGTGAAATTAGTGAAAGGAAACACAATGTAAAAGGCCAAACTGCCTCAATGAAAGATTATTTTGATCCCCCTTTCGGGGTAATGGGTCAAATTGACCAAGGAACTTTATAGCCGTACCTGACAAACGCATACAGAGAATTTAAGAGGCTTCGTTACGCAACACTTTAACCGCCTTTACCTCATACATTTCGTTCCACGTGGGGTTGAGATTCTCCTTGACAACATGGCTCTTGAATGTAACCGCTCCAACACTGATCTTGACATACGGGTCACTCTTTCCCTTCACCATGCCCCCCATCAGGTTGTCCTTGGCAACCAGATTCTGAGCCTCCAGCAGGTGAATCCTAAGCAACCCCTGCAACATGTCAGGTAAGTCCGCAGCAGTCAGATATAAGACGTATATGATTAGATATACATTACTGGGAATTAGTCATATATTTATATTTATATTTACACTGATTGGCTGCTGTTGCATTTGGCACAGAAATAGGTCAAGTTAAGCCTACCACATAAATGTAAAGCACCCGAGCTGCTGTAATGATAGCAACAAAGATGCTAATATAGCAAACTCTTTGCCAAGTTTACCTGACGAACACTCTGTGTTTGAGGGAGTCTAGGACAAACTGGATAGACAATTATATTCAAATAATGATAATTATTTGGCGATAGACAAAGGAAAACAGCACTATTCCTCCTGATGGTTGAAACTAAAGGTTGAAGACTTAAAGACAAATACTAAGATCCACACAAGACCCACCTCAGTGCCAAAGTCCTGGCTGGGGCTTGTGTGCTGTGGAGAAACATCATCTTTGGACTTTAAGGGCTCAGCTGGTGGATCAACACTGCAAACACACACACACACACACATGAATGTGCTTGTGTGTTCAAATAATGGTGATGAATCAAAGACAGTATGTCACAAACTTACTCCTCTGCCATCAAATTCTCTATCTCGATGTCCTCTGTGTGAACTTGAGGGTCTGACTGTGTTTGATGATCTTCTGCATCTGCTTGATCCTCCAGCAACTGAGACATTGAATGTATCAAGTATGAAGGTGAAACCAAACAGACCTTAGAAATAAAGTGCTCAGACTCACCGCAGCTTCAGGGGCTTGAACTGCGAAGGGCTGCGCATCATCATCTGCTGCTTCTGGGTTCTTCACCTGACTCGTTACTGTAACAGGACTGAGAAAATGCACTCCTACTGATAAGTAAGGTGTTCTTTGTTTTTGACACGTGCAGTGCGCAACATAACACTCACTCATCTAATGGCAGCCTAGAGCGATCTTCATCCTTCTCAGTGGCGGCCAGGACAGTCTTCTTCGAAGCGGGACCGCAAGGCTGTGGGGCTTCAGTCATCCTCGAGTTCAATATCTTTACACAAAGAAATTGTCTGTGTTAAAAACAGCTACAATATTAAGCACGAAACAGTGTGGTACCATATGCATTTGATTGATTACATTTTGAAACTATAATGAAACTGGTATCTCTACGTGTATTTTATTGATGAGCTGTAGAAAAAAAAGCTTGGCAAAAAATGGTGTCACTTATGATAATGTACAACCATATAAAACGTATAAACAATAAAAACAATATAAAAGCGTACAATGTTAAGCAAAGGAGCTAACTGTTAACTTTACTTACTAAATCTGATAGATCACCCCTTACCACTTGGCCCTAATATTCCATATATATGGCTAAATGTGTGTGCTTTTTCTTGTTTTGAAGCATTAAAACTATTACTAAATAAATGATGATAAAGGTTGATAGGCTATGATGTTATGTCCTTCTACCCACCTTGAGTTCAGCCCTCAATAGGATCTCACTTTCAGGCAAAGCTCCATCCAGAGGCAACCACTGATCCAGAACCAGCTGAGGTTCAGACAGCAGCTCTTTCACAGGAAGCACCAGCGAACCCATTGGCTGGTCCCAAGCACTGGATAACTTCACAAAGAATATCCCCATATTACACTTAGAAAGAAACTGTATGAGTCTGACAAACTGTGAGCAATTACCTTGATGATGAGCATCTCCTCAGTAGGGTTATGAACCAAGAAATAGAAAGCCTCATTCCACACAGGGGACCTTGTGCGATCGCAGACCTTCATACAGGAGAGGTCAAACCATTAATGTATTAACTCCCTATAATTAGCTTACTTGTGCGAGCGTATTCTGCCTCGCTATTTGTCCCATCAAATTCTATGAAAAATAACTATGGTAAACTTAGCCGTGTCACTTAAATACTGCAATTTAAAAGTCCTGATTAGGAAAAAATAAACTAGTAAAAATATATGACTTGCCATACCTTAGTTTTGAAGGTTGTGTTACCAAAAACAAGCTCAGCACCAGCCTTTGGCTCCTTTCCACTTTTCTTAAACTGGACACAAAAAACAAATGACATTATCATTCAAAGAAAACATTGACTTGTAGGCAGCAACATAACCATTTCTTGCTGTAGAAATCACAAATAAACTCAAATTACATTGCAAACTGAAATGCATTTGGGGGGGAAATCATGAATGTGGGTATCCACAGGGGACAAATTGAGAGTAGGTGTGGGTCATATATATTTGTTTTTCTTTTTTCTTTTTTATTCTTATTTTTCACATATTTTTTTATAATTTCCCATATTTTTGACTGCTCTAACAAACACCCGAATTTCCACTAAGAGATCAACAGAGGGTATCTTATCTGAAGGAGCTGCTTGTCAAATTTGCTCTTTGTCATAAGTAAAGAAGTGACTTACAGGCAATGAGTGTGCTCTGTCTATATAAACAAAGAGCAGAGCTGCAGAGGGAACAGTCTTGTTCTTGTATGACTGCAAAGACTGCAGTTGCATCACCTGACACATATACAGACAGAAACAGAACAGTATAGTAGAGCATAGCATAGTATAATATTGGTCAGTAAAAATTAATGAACGCATAGCAAATATAAAACATGTATTTGTGGTTTTTTGCGCAATATGAGCACTTGCTTGATATTCTTACTTTGTCCAGGGTGCTACTATGGGACACCGTTTGGACCCACTCCAGTATGAGATGGACACGACCAGACTTAACATCATTCAGAGTGTACCACTGAAAAAAAAAGAAGACATTTATTGACCAAAAAACAAATGAGCTGTGTTAAACATGCAGGCTTGATGTCTACTTACCTGATCTGTGTACTGGGAGCTTATGATGTCTGCCATACTAATGTGAAACCTGTTGACAAAAAGTGGTTGAGTGTTTGTGAGGGCGTGTCATTCGTTGCATGCTTACCTTCCTAAAAAGTCATCTTTGTCCATGTCTTTATCATACAGCTCCACATGGACATCCTGTCCAGACTGAGGCCTCATCACCACCTGTTGAAACCCATAAAGGAAAACTGTACAATACTGTCCCATATAAAGGAAGGAACTCTCTTGATTTTGTAAGCTGTGTTTATACAGTACACATGACATGACCGAACAATAATGGTTTGAAAAGGCAATGCCTCGTAAGTGCTCTGCTGATTTCAGAGAGCAATTGTTCACAATCACTGCTACAATAATTACAAACAATTCAAGTAGTTATCGATCTGTCCATAACCTTATTTGATCTAAAATGATGCTAAGCACCTGATACATCTCATTCCAAACAGGGTCGAGTGTCTCCTTGACAACGTTGCTTTGAAATGTGGACTCTCCAACGGTGATCTTTGCATAGGGGTCACTCTTGCCCTTCTTTATACCCCCCAAGAGATTGTCCTTGGCGACCAAATCCTGAGCCTCAAGGAGGACGATTCTCATGAGCCCCTACAAGGAGAAGGAAGGGTATTGCACACGTGCTGGAGGCTATTGTTGCTTTCACAAACTAGACAAACAGACAAAAGTGAGTAAATAGGGCATAACTGGTATAATTTGGATAATAATGAAAGACATGCTTCCATCAATTGAGTCCAGAAATGAATAATTCAATTGGGTCCATAAAGGAATATTTGACACAAAGACAAAATTCAACAGGCAAAAAAAATGGTCTAATTACCTCATTGGCAAAGCTAAGGTCTGGTGAAGTATGAGGCGGTTTCACCACAGCAGGACATGATTCTTCTTCTTTTGTATCTTTTGTCACATCATCTACAGGTGTCGTTGAATCAACCACTTCAGGCATCATTACCTGTGGGATAAGAGTTTCTACAGGAGCATCCACTGAACTTGACCTAAAAAAACAAACGTAGTATTAGATTCAAAAAAGAAAAATAAGATCTGTGACAAGTTTACTTGGGTAAAACTGAAGCTCACTTTTGGATCACAGCCCCCTCACGTTTCTGCTGATCGGGAAAACGGTTTGAGTCTTTCAAACTGACCGTAGCCTGACCACTGGCACGGGGACATTTGCTTGGTATCAGCATCTGCGTTGGAAAAACAATATGAAATTTTAACAGCTTCAAATTTAGAGGACTTATCCGAATGAATCCTCTCCTACCTTGAGTTCAGCCCGGAGAAGAATCTGACTCTCGGGGGAGGCACCGTCCAGATGGAACCACTGATCCAGGACCAGCTCTGGCTCAGCGAGCAGCTCTTTGATAGGAACCACTAAGGAGCCCATGGGCAATGTCCAGCTGTGGGAGAGCTGGAGAAATACAAGCATTAGCACTTGAGCATTAAAGAATAAAACTAGTATAAACTAACAAACCAGATCTAAAAACTAATTTAAAAGTAATTTAATAAAATTAAAAAAAAATACATAAAATGAAAAAAAAAATTGACTAGCGTTCTCTCAACAGTATTTCAGAGAATGTGAGAAAGGAATGTGATCAGATTAGCAAAACCATTTTTCCAGCAAGCAGTTTGTGGAATCCCCCGCCTACTGCCCGAAGACAGCTGGGATAGACACCAGCAACCCTAGTGAGGATAAGCGGCCATAGAAAATGGATGGATGGATGGAAAATGTTGCAGAAAAATGTCTTATCACTTTAAATTTAATAACTGCATTGTCACCACAAGTTCCCCTTTCACATGGACGAAGTGCTGAAAATAGTCACGTGATTAAATGCAGGCATTATAATTAGAATTCTGTTTTTAACTCATCTGACCACAACTACTACATGTATACAATGTTTATAGTCTTTGTGACTACCTTGACCAGAAGAATATCCTCTCTGGGGTCTCGGACCAAGAAGCAGAACGCTTCATTCCATTCGGGTGATACAGAGCGATCACACACCTGCAGTTGAGATGGAAGAGGATGTCATTAAATGGTTATGATTGTGGTCTTGATAGCAATTTAAAGGGGAGGAAAGTCTCACAGTAGTTTTGCGGGCCATTTTGCCAAGAACGATCTCTGCTCCTACTTTTGGCTCCTTTCCACTCTTCTTCACCTATTAACGTAGAAATCATGAGTGATAATAAATGTGTGTATTTATACTGTTCCATTTTCCTTCATTGTCCCACGCTCAAATAAACCTACAGGTAAACCGTCTGCCTGTTCGATGAAAACAAACAGAAGGCCAGCTGATGGAACCGCTTTGTTCTGGAAGGACTGCCTGGAATAGAACTGAAGGACCTAAAGACACAAAAGATAGTTACAGTAAAGGATCACCACTTTATTATGATCATTATTATTATTATCATTATAGCACCATTTCTGTTAATCTACCAACCTGATCCACTTGGTCTGCTTCAGACACTGTTGGAACCCATTCCAGTACCAGGTGAACCCGACCGGACTTGACATCATTGAGAGTGTACCACTGATATATGAACACACACATATGAACAAAAAACAGTCGGAAAGAACTTGTTTCTAGTTCCAAGCACAAAAAACAAAACAAAAAACAATAAATAATGTTTGCTTGTGTTTTCATACCTGATCAATGTACTGAGACTCAATGATGTCCTTCAGGTTGATCTTCAGTCTGTATTTGGAGACAAAAGTTTGCACCCGAAATTAGTCAATTAAGTTATTCACTGTCATTGACAGCTAAAGATGTCAAAGATCCATTTTTTAGGGGGTTAGCAGTGACTGTTAACTCTTTCGCTGCCATTGACGCCTATAGATGTCAAAGATCAATTTTTACTGGGCTGGCAGTGAATATGTTAATGTGCAAGAACACATATAAATGGAGCTACCTGCCCATGAAATCATCCGTCATGTCCATGTCTTTATCAAACACCTCCAGATGAAGCTCCTGACCAGGCAACTGTGTCAAAATCACCTAAAGGGGTAATAATGGTGATTTTATGTGAATATATCGGGATCCTTTGACTGATTACAGGCATTTATTACCTCATACATCTCATTCCAGGTGGGGTTTAGATTGGCTTTGATGGCTTCACTTGTGAAAGTTTCCCCACCTATGTTGATTTTGACATAGGGGTCACTCTTGCCTTTCACCATGCCCCCCATCATGTTGTCCTTGGGAACAAGATTCTGTCCAGCCAGCAGGTGGATTCTAAGCAGCCCCTGCGATCAGAAATGAATCAGAACTAGTCCAATAAGGGTAAGAAATTGGGGTGTAGGACCATGTGGAGAATGTACCTCTGTGGCAAAGCTGGAGTGGGGAGAGGTCTCCTGGGGCAACTGTTTGACTCCAGATTCCAGGTTTGACGAGACATCAGCTGAGATATGCTCCTCATCTAGCCACAGCATCTATAACGCGTGGAAGAAAAATGAAACGCGGAAAAATTCTTAGACCTGGTTTCCATGTTCACAACTTCATTTGCATAATTCCACCACGTATTGCAATTTACCCTGAGAACGGCGTTGATATAAATGCGACTGGCTGAGCCAGAGTTGTCCAACTGGAACCACTGGTCGAGAGCGAGGCCAGAAGTGGACAAGACACGAGAGAGGGGGATGGTCAGACTGCCCAATGTCTGCACACGGTCGACATCTTTCACCTGTTTCCCAGTTCAAAGACAATTTTCAACCATTCTGAATGATAAGGGTCGTGACGGAGGTCATCATACATTTGGGCATCAAAAACATTAGCATTGGCTATTATTACATTGTGCAATAATGTAAGGATAAAAGAGTCTATGAAAGGTTACCTGAATGTCAATATCCTGCTTGCGTGGGTCCTGGATAAAAAAGGTAAATGCTTCTTCCCATTCTGGATTGACAGTTGTGCAACATGTCTTCAAATAGTAATAAAGAGAAACGGTGGTTACAGATATAGGACCAATAAAGGAGACATGATATATGTCATTTCGATCAACCTTGCTCTCCCTTGTGATGTCCTGCACAGATAATTGCACCATCGGGTTGGGCTCTTTATTCCCCTTTTTCATCTACAAAGAAATGCAGAAGAAATTTAGAATAAACAATAGAGCATGTGAGCTGTGGCAGAGAAGCATTTGAAAAAAAAGTCTGGAAATTCACCAGCAACTCAGTATACAGGAAACAAGCATACCATGAGTCACATCTAAGGAGGCACGCAGCTACATTCAGACCACAAGAAGTTACACAGATTTTGTCATGGGGGGAGGGGATAAAAATAGCCACATTAGATGGTGCGTGCGAGCGGGGTTAGAGGCCACGGAACAACTGTGTGGAAAGCGAGACAGATGGCAAAGAGCGGTGTCATTGTAACCGCGCAGGAAGCAACGGTGAGCTGGTCGACTCACTGGAAGCGCTTCAGCCTTGTCAAGATACACCACCAGAATGGCCGAGGAGGGCGGGTCGGCCGTTTTACTGGTCACGCTCTCATTCCTCTTCAGGATCTGAAAGGGTAGAGACTTTCGGTGAATGTTTCTTTCCTGCATATAGTATAGTGCAAAAGGGAGGCACACCTGTTCGAGTCGATCGGTGGTCGGCATCAAGGCCAACCACTCGAGCCTGAGGTGAACCCGACCTGAAGGAGTATCCTTCAAAGGGAACCACTGAGGACACAAGAACATAATGAGACCACTTCACGCAAGGTGATGAAAATATTAGCGATAAATATGTTTAAAAACATTCATTACCCAGAGTTTGCTCAGGAATATAACGACAAGTATATTGCTTATTACACTTATAAAGATATTCTTAGTTTGATACTTATCTAATCGTGTCAACTACAACTGAGCTAATACACATTTAAATATATAAATGATTTACATTTGTTTGCATGCTTTCTTAAAACATAAGATATGAACTTATCAAAATTGTCCTACTTAATATTTTCAATTTGCTGAAGTTTCTACAAATGTGCAAACAAGCTTTCAATATATGGTTTAATTCTTCTACCCTTTGATTGATTTGGGTGATGGCTGAATGTCCCAAAATGATGAGAAAACAAAAAAAAAAAAAATTCTTACATTATCAACAGCTATGGACTTCTTCACAATGCCCAAATCCAATTTGGTCCTACGTGGAAGAAAAATTAACGTGGACATTAATAAATCAAATCAGTGAATACGATTTGTGGAAGAACAAATAAATGTGATCTTTTCAACACCAAGTGATTGTAATGTGTGAGATTAAACAAACAAAGACAAATTCCAGCATGGCAACATGAGTGATGCACATGTACCTGCCCAGAAAATCATCCTGGTCCGGATCTTTGTCATAAACCTCCACCTCCAATTCCTGACCAGGCACTTCATGGACTATCACCTGGTGCATCGGACACACGTACAAAGAAATGTATACTGACATAACGGTTGGGAAATGACTGTGGACTCACACTGGACGAATGAAAACAAAACCTTAAAAAGTCCGTTTCATGTGTCCATAATGGATCGACAAGCCGGCGAGTGAGTGTTGAGCATAATCATAAGCCCTCAATGATTCTTACCTCATACATCTCTCCCCACTTGGGTGAGTCTGTGTTGTCAAAATGGTGGGAGGTGAACATCTGAGGACCCACCCGCAAGATGGCGTAGGGGTCTGACAAGCCCGCCATGACCCCTTTCACATAGCTGTCCTTTGCGGCGAGATTCTGGGCCTCCACAAGATGGATGCGCACCACACCCTTAGGAGATAGCAATGATAGCGTTAGATCCCAGACACATGGATTGTATAATCGTGACTTATTGTTACCCTGGGCAGAGGGCAACGAAGATGCGCCACATGGAGATTTGGAACCAAGGGGACGACCAGACGGTTGGGAAGCACCAGGAAGGAGGCGATGGCATCCATGATCATGCTGTCAGACATAACACTGAAGAAGAAGACACAGCACACCTTTCATTGGCATTATAACGATGTTACAAACATCATTTAAAGCGGCAATAAACTTATTTCGCTGTTTTAGCAGTAAAAAGTGACTATTTTTGTTTTTGCTGACAGCACAGTTAGCTATGGCTAAATCTATGGCTATTAAAATAATTATAAACAAACTATCAATTTTCTTATAATGGCTAAATATGTCTTTTATCTATCTAAATAAGTCTTGTATCTATTTAAAAATACAAAATGATTGTAATGCTAAAGATAACCAAAACTATGGTGTTAGCTTAAGTTAGCAATAGCTAACAGTGCTGTCAGAGTTAGCTTCAGAGAGCTGCCACAAAATGACTAGCGACTATCAATGTCAATTTTCTTTTTCAACCTTAAACCGAGTAATCTCAACCAGAATGTGACAAGTGGGTTTTAAGTGTACTTTACTGTACTGTACCTTCATTTGATTTTATCTGTAGAATTCCTGAGATCTGGGAACTGTTTTGAATTTGCAAATATAAATTATGTCGTGTGTGTTACAATGTGAATCGATTTGATTTGTCTTCCCATTGCCTTGATTATTCAACAAATAATCTCTTGCTGAAATCCTTTGCGCCCGACATCCAAACATTTTAGCCACTAGCTCTTTAAAGAGGGAAGCAGCTACACACTTTCTCAGGTAATTTCAAACAACTAGTTGCCAGTAGAAACATATCATTCATCTGATATAATTTCCTTAGCAGAATAAAGGTATTTCTCATTTCATATAATAAATATATTAATATTTAAGAATTTGAAGTTATCTGCGCATGACTCACTTCAGCCCAGGGATATCCAACAAATTAGTCAATCCAGTCCAGTTGATATCCAGTTTCTGGGACAACATAAATATAAGAGAGATACAAACAAGTTTTGCAAATCAATCAAGATGGAAGTCTATTAGTCAAACAATAGGAGACACTAAATACTCACAGGAGTATTAGGGGAGGGATGTGCAAGAAAAAAAAAGGACAAATAAAGGTGAATGTAGACAGATCAACCTACGGGTCTGCGGATGAAGAACATAGTGACTGCACCCACAATGGGTACATCTCCAATCAGAGGCTCCAGAATGACTCGCATCATCCCGTTCAACTACGTGAACACAGAGAGGAAATAAATCTGATGGCAGAGCGATTCCGTCCTTCATATGATCAAGATGATGATGACTCACTTGTATTCCCTTGACTCCAGCTTTGCAGAAGTATCTCTTTACTTCTACGTTGATCTCTACATTGCCAACATAGCTAGGAGGAAATGCAACCCACATTTTTTTTTGCATTTCAAAACGTGATGAAAAATTGCCAAGAGGGCGGTTGTAAGATTTTACCTGATGTAAAGATCAAGCAGGACCTGTCCTTTGTCATTTTCTGTGTGCGCCTTGATTCCTACCACCTTCATGGCCTGTAGGAAAACACACCATGTGTTAGCTCGCCAAGTTAAGGTCGAAATAGTATCAAAGCATGACGTCACCTTGTCTCCCATGTCTACTTTGGTGAAGCTGAGCGTCTGGAGGTGGCTGCTTGAGCCTCGGATGGATGGTGCAATGGTTTCCACTAGGAGCTTCTCAAGGTACTGGCCCACAAAAGGCCACACCTGCTGCAGGACCTACAAAAACAACACAGCAACATGGAATTAGCCATTCATCTTCCCCCTAGGAAAGAGAAAACAAAATTGCACCCCCCACAAGTCGTACTGACTATAAATAAGATTAATATGCATAAAATTGTATATGTATATCTAAAACTGTATCCTTTTTAACATTCACAATATAAACAAAAAATATAAATACTGCAAACTTTTAACAACTTAACTACTTTTTTACAGCCTTTATACAAGTTACATGTTAGTCCAAAGCAGAAAAAAAAATATGTCAATCCTTACTTTATTGCAATAACACTTCAAAAACAAAGCATTTTCCCTGGGATCATCCGCGCCCCCCAGTATTTCCTCGCACACGCCCAGCGGGGCCCGTCCCACTATTTGACTAAGCTAATGTGACTGAGTACAAATGACCTTTATATTAAATTAACATACAAAAGTGCGTATACTCCTAACATTTAAGCAAAATTGTATTTTTATCAATTCATATGACAACACTGAAAAAAAAATCACTCAACTAAGTCAACTCAACTAGTCAGCGTACATCTTTTTTAAGCAAACTTCCTATAGACTAGATCGTCTTTACGTAAGAGTACAGCAAGTCAGAACGACGCAATATATATATTTTCAATCCTCAGTTATTGGCTATCAAGTACAATAAAGAACTTTCAACGACAAAGTATGTGATGCAACAAAACATAGGGGTATATTATGTACTTTTTAACTGTAAATTGTGTGTGTCCTTTGTATTAAATGAGCAGCTGACTCCTTGTGAACAACATGGCTCAGCTTTTCAACAGTTTTTTTTTTTTTTTCGTAGACTCAGTCGCCATGAAAACAAATTCTAGTCCCACGGGCGAAAGAATGAGAAGCAGGCGCACAGATTAGGTTGTGTGTCCGCCTGTGTAATTTTATCAAAGGTTGCCAACAACTGGCATAAGTGGAGAATGACTCATCAGATGCCCGCTCACGTGGAAGCTCCAAGGTCCTAGCAGCAGACTCAAAACCCCACTTTGTTTGTCTGGGAGATCTTGTGACGCTATTAAGCGTGTTTGATGTTATTTTCCATGACTTTTTAAGCAAGCCGAGTACAAATGAGAGGAGGGAGGGCATTTTGACTAAGCCAGCTGTTTCTGTTTCTTCATGTGGGGGGCTGCTCCTCCTCTTCCTGTGAGCAGAGCCGCAGTAAAGTGGAAATGTTGAGTGGGTTGACTGGCACGAATACTGTATTGCAGACTGTGTGGCTGCCACAACAAGATGGGGGTGTTGTCTCCGCTGCCTGCAACATGGCTGCAGCCATGAGTAAGCGTCACATGTCCATGCAGAAGCGTCAGTCAACACAGCAGCTGTGTTTGATCCCGCGTACGCTTTAATAAAAGGTCGAACAGACAAGATTATTTTTACCTTATTCAGCCATTCGACTTTCTCAACGTCCGGAAAGTTCACCTGTGGTGCAGAAAACAAAAGCGCAGTTAAATAATGGAGCTGTGTCAAAAAGATCAACTTTATGGGGTTTGTAATGTAATAAGTAGTGCTTCTGAACTTTTTATTACAAATAATCTTACCACAGCATTCAGATCAATATTGCATTTATAAAAAAGTAATCAAGCATCAAAATACAGTATATCTGATTTTACCCATCTGAGGTAGGTTTTACCTGTTTTGCCACTTGTCAACTTAAAATGACATCACAGTTGCTCAGGTAATGACCAATCATGGGTCAACTTGCGAATGTCACATGACCAACCAAGCTCACAAAAGAAGTAAGTTGTGATTGGCCGTTCTCTGAGCAACTGTGATGTCATTTTCACATTACAGCAAGTGCTTAAATAGTCGCCCCCGTAATAGATAAAAATGAATGCTGTGTTTAGACTACTGCAGCCACACAGAACATATCATTGTTGAAGAAAAAAAAAAAAACTTCTAGGTCGACCTTCAGATTACAGCAGAGTGCTGTGCCTTTTGTGTGTCCTTTATTAGACTTGGCAACTACATTTCTACTGTGTTTTAGCCTGAAACTCCGGTAGATAGAATATGAAACACCCTCATGTTTTATTTGAGGTTCATCTGCTGGAAAATTGCATCACCAATGCCAATTCCAATCCAAATAAAAATTAAAGTAAAGGATCAGGACGTTTTGGAAATGACTCACTTAACACAATTCAGCATTGTTGCTTCATGTTTCGATTAATTTGCTCTTAATTTGAAAAGAAAACTCAAGTGTTTCCTTCATGTCAGTATAAAATTAGATTCACTGATACCTGCAGAAACTCACATAACCTGATGTCCCTTCATGTAGAATCCATTTGAGAACCACTGCTCATATGAATTCATACAATGTTGGTTCTACTTTGAAGGTACGGTGCTTGGCTTTAGTGTTGACATTAAATATACAAAATTGTATGCAATAATTTGGATAGAAAAGCACAATGTTACAGTGGTTAACATATCTGCCTCAGTTTTGAGGTAAAGGCTTCAAGGTTAGCCTAAAGCTTGCTGTGTTGGGTAGCTCCAGCTCACACGCGACAATAAACACAGCACAATTAAAACAATGGATAGATGGATGAAATAATAAAGGCAAACAGTATTACAATCGCGTTTCAGTATAATGCATTGCAAATTAAAGTGTGTCTTATGTAGTGACTGGTGACGAACTGTCAGAAAACATAATTTTGCTGCAGTACTTCTTTTAAACAGGTTTAATAAATCAGTGTATCTACATAAAAAATCAGTTGAATGGAATGTAAGTAAATGCATCTGATCACAGAGTAATTTAATTTATTGTTCCTTAAAGGACTGCTTGGTTAACCGTGTTTCCCCCCTCTGTGCAGTATTTCATGCTATGCATTTAATTTGGAGCCTCAGTGTGTAGACAGTCGTCCATTTCTTAGTTTGCTTGATGCATTTCTGTCTGTTTGCCAACACCATCTGGGAAAACCACTCAGACAGCAAGTTTCCACAGGGACCTCACTCAGCTGGGTGTGGCCTCTCAGAAGAACTTGTGGCAAACTGCATGTCCATTTTGGGCTAACGCTGTCAGGATGCACTGACAGACAAAATGGGTTCCCTTTTACACACTAGCTTCTAAAATAAAAGTGATGTTGCCAACAAGTATCAAACGGTATTCCATACAAAAGTCAAATCCTGCGAGGATGACTTGAATGTTTTCATTGCATAGCGTCTCTTTGGTGTGCTGCTGCATGTCGTGCATTTCAATCGAGCTAATGTGTGCATATGTGAGGGAGGGGGGCACGTCTTACCCACGCAGGTAGATCTCTCTTTATTTTGGACATTTTGGAGCTGCCGAGTTCCTGTTCGTCCCCGTGCAGCTGCATGGCCGACCTGAGTCTCTCTTCTTTGGCCTCCCGAGCGTGCTTCCATCCCGTGTACACCATCATACCGCACACCAGTATGCTGGTACTGACCCGGTAGTAGCCGGCCAGGTAGACTGGAAGCAAAGCGCCTATACACTTGCCAAAAGTCCATAGAACCGCCACGGCGTTAATCCCCTTGGCCCGGGGGAGAGGCTGCACTTCGTTGCCGTGACTCGACGCGTTCATCTCGGGCATGTCCGGGCCCGAATCCTCGGCGACTTTCGGCTCCGATTTATCGCTCTGCATTATCCTTGAGCGTCTCCGAACAACCAGATGAATGCCTTTGTAAACAAAGTCTGGAGAAAAATAAAGTCGTTAAAGAGCGTCTTTATGGTGACTTACGCCGACATTTATCTCAAAGCGACAATTGCTACCGTTCAAGTAAAACTAAAGTACCTATACACGAATCCTCGCCGTAATAAATTTAAGGTTCGAACCGCATCTTTAACGCGATTGCTAAATCCTCCTGGTTGAGGTGGTTTTGCGGTTGGTTTTGCATAAGAAGCTTGCAGCTCGGAGTTCAGCTTCTCTTTCTTCACCAGTCCCGTTATCGCAATGAAAACACGCCCACTGGAACAAATATGCATCATTGACTTCTTTTGCTGCCGCTACCGGACGAAATTACGATCAACCCATTTGCCTCAACTGCTACAATTCGTAGACTTTTAACTGTGCATATTTACGGTAACACTCGATATTAAAATTCTCGACTTCGTGCATAACTTTGTTATGCATTGTTTGCCTGCCTAACTTTGAGTTGAAACAAATATTTTTGGCAAGGCACCTCGTAAGCATTATGCAGACCTGTGTCGTTTACGTTAATTCAAATGTAATCCCCATAGTCTGTAAATAAAAAGATGTGCACGGATGTCGTGCTCCAGTGAAACTAGAAGGCAGGCACTCTACAAAGTTTGTACAATTCGACTCCGCCCTTCAACCTCAAAAGTAAAGAGATGGCAAAGAACGCTTTACTCTTGGTGATCACACTATTTATTTTGTACTTGTGCATATAACTTCAGACAGAAGACGCTCACTTCCTGTTCAATTGTCCTTGTTCAGATCGAATGTTATTTGTGAGTTAATATACAACGTGTACACAAAATGAATTCATTCTCAGCAAAAATGTTTTATTTTGTGTTCAAAAGCAGAAAAAAACTGGTCCACTGACTCATGCGCAAAAACTAATATAAAGGACTCTCTACTGCCCTCTGGTGGGTAATCAGGTTTAATCCGATAAATCAAATGAGTAAAGACAACACTTAGAAAAAAAAAGCACACAAAGTAGAATTATAAGAGAAGGGTAATTATACGGGAATAAAGCCATACTACGACAAGAAGAATAAAGTTATTGATTTAATAAAACGAGCCGATCTGGCTTTGAAATATCCAATGTTTTTTTTCCCCCAACTTCACTTTATAATTTTGTCATAGCCTTCTGAGACCAAGCATATTCATTTGTGCCTATTGTTTCAATTTTGTCACAGCAAGACAGCAATATTAATGGCATTCTACCCCGACACAAGACATCTTTGCAAAGGCCAGGATATCCGCCGAGACCTGGTATAGCAGTTCGATTTGAGTCAAAATATCTCAACCAAAAACATACATACATTACAGTGGATACAAATGAACAGGCTGAGTCTCAGGAGGATAAATGACATAAGCCCAACCCCAACTATCTGATCATTTTTGGATGACGATCAAACAACCCAAAGAGAAATGATTTGGTTCTTCCATTGTTTTGTTTTTGTCTTGTTTTTTTTTAACTTTATTCTTGTAATAAATCAATTTTGAGCTTGTCCTATACTTGTGAACAGTTACATCATTTCTGTGTTTTCAGCACGGCCGGAATACAGTTTGAAGATCCCCATTGAGGAAGCAACAGACTGTATCAGGTAATATGAGGCAAAGTGGTGATCCTCATGCTCTGACTAGCGATGGGGTAGGACACCATAGGTGTTGTGGCGTGGCTCATGGTGATGCCCGGCAGAGGCTGTGTCATGGACACAGCCACCGGCGCCACAGACACGGCCACCGGCGCCATGGAAACAGGAGGCGCCATCCCCTGAGCGATGGTCTGCGCCAGAGCGGCCGACAGCGGTGTGATTTCGGGGTTGAGGTGAGGAGGCGGGGCAGTCGGGGGCGCGGCGTTGGTCGGGGGCGCGGCGGGACCGCCGGTGGGCGCAACCAGGTCCTGCTGGGTGACGGGACGAGGCTGCATCCCGGTGCTGCTCAGCGTGGTGTGAGTCTGGGCGATGCCGTGGTTGTAGGAGCTGACCGCACCCACGGGGGGTGCCATGGTCTGCTCGCTGGGGGCAGGCGTGGATGACAGCGTCATCACTTTGGCCTGACCTCGGAATTGGGCGTTCTGCTCCAGGAGGACTTCATTTGTGGCGATCAGGTTGGCAACCTAAAAAGAGGGACCGCACGTTACTGTACAATTAAATATGTACAGGCCTTTCTATTTACATTTTGATGAGAATGAATGCAGTCTAGGTGAGCTGTGATTGGTCGCTACCTGAACCTTGAGCACAGGCGATGTCAGTCGTCATTCGCCAGCGAGTGGATAAATGTGTTTTAACGGGTATTAATTGTACATGAAGACCAATTCAGATAACACACTAACGACAACGTATTAAAGTGCCCGTGTCATGCAATTTCAACTTTTGGGCGCTTTAACTAATGTTACAGTCTTCTCACACTCAACACCCATAAAGTGTTATTATCCTCCACTGATGCATTTCAAAGAATTATATGCATATTCTGCGCTCTCAGCACCACCTGAGCAGATAAACACAAACAACAACAACAGTCCCTTATACCGCCTCTACACCACCCCCTACTGTCCCTGCAAAACTAAATACATGTCCACCTCATCCGAAACAAACGTTTTTACCTTTAATATGCCAAGGTTGGAGATGAGAGATTTTGCACCAAGTCGGCCAAATAAACAGAAACATTTGATTTAGTCGTTACAAGGTTCTAGTGCAGAAAATGTCCAAATGGCGAGAATGTGTGTTTGGAAGCACACAGCTGGGACAATCAAAGTCGCAGGACGAAATTCCCCCGTAGGCCAAACTGTTATATGAGTGGTGGTTTTCCAAGGTGACCAATCAATCTTGTCACATCTCCTATTTTGTTTGTCACTCCAGTTTATTTCAATGTCAGTAAAACGCCTGTTTTAGCTTTATTCACTCCACCTCTGACTCCCATCAATGCTGATGGCTCCAATATTAGCTTCTTTTTCTCATCATTTTGCTGTGGCGATTTTCTTTACAACAATGTCACAAAGGGGGCGCAGCAGCCATCCAGTAAGAGGCCAGGTTTTAAAGAACCTGTCTCACTTTCTAGTTAGAAAGCCAGCCACCAAAAAGACTCACATCTCACAAGAAAAAAGCTATAAAAAAAGAGAACAATCACTTTAAACTTTGCTGGAAAAAAATTACAATACTCCAAGCCAATTGCAGATGATCCTCTTTCATTTTGTAGAATATTTCAGATATTTGGGAGGAAAGGGGCATTATTTAGTTACAGCTGTCTATCGGTCCGAATTTGTACTAAAATGGGATATAACTGAGGGTTTTTTTTTTTTTTTTTTTTTAAATTCTGGGGCTTCAAATCTCTATTTCGGTTCTCTCGCGCTAACCTGTTTCTTCAATTCCTCCACTCTCTTTCTCAGCAGGTTGTTTTCCTCCTCCAACAACCTGTACTCCACAGGGCGTGTGGGTAAGGCAGCCTGGACTCCGAGCTCAAAAGGGCTACCTACGCTGCCATCTGTCAATCGCAGGCCTTCCAAGCGCCGTCTCTTGATCTGCATGGCGGTCTGCTCCAGGGAGGTGTCCAGGCTTGTAGAGTCATAGATCCCGCTCTCAAGTACTGGCTCGTAGACCGGCAGCGGGCGCCTCTGTCCTGAGGTACCAACCGCCATACAACCACTCATTCCTCCTGCACTGACACCCCCAACTCCTGCTGCACTAACACTCCCCACTCCTCCTGCACTAACACTCCCCACTCCTCCTGCACTCACACCCCCCATTCCTCCTGCACTAACGCCCCCCATTCCTCCTGCACTGACGCCCCCCATTCCTCCTGCACTAACGCCCCCCATTCCTCCTGCACTAACGCCCCCCATTCCTCCTGCACTAACGCCCCCCATTCCTGCTGCACTAACGCCCCCCATTCCTGCTGCACTAACGCCCCCCATTCCTCCTGCACTAACGCCCCCCACTCCTGCTGCACTAACGCCCCCTACTCCTGCTGCACTAACGCCCCCTACTCCTGCTGCACTAACAGTTGCCACTCCTGCAAGGCTTGCGTCTCTACTGCCCATGCTTGGGCAACCCATCCCCATAATATTACTACCGCCTACACCCCCCAAAAGTCCTGAAATCCCCGCACAGGTCCCTGCGCTAGTTCCACCACCTAAGCTCGTTCCTGCATTGACTATCCCACCTGTGATAGATCCAAGCAAACCGCTCACTCCAACCCTGGCGAGATCATATTCAAAGTCTTTTTGGACATGCCGAAATTTACATTTACTGCCCCTCTGGCACTCTCCTTTTAAGTAGTCTCTGCAGATTGGGACTTCCCCTCTGCTAAGCGGCAGATCGGTAGGGGAAAGGCCAAGTCGTGCTGCAACTTTCCCTCTCAGTGCGAGTGGCAGTTCTCCGTTTTTCTTATAATAGTCCTCATCTTCTTTTGATCCATGAACAAAGCGACAGCTGGCGCGAAGACACTCTTTATTCTGGTAATCGTGGCAGAAGATAAATTCATTCTTCTGCACTCCAAAGTCTGGTACCTCATTAAAGTCGGGATGCTTGAAGCGACAACGCTTCCCTCTCTTACAGACGTTGCGAATAAAATCCCTGCACACCCCATCTAGTGACAATGCTGCACTCTGCATGGCGCTTCCACCATTCCCACAACTACTACCGTTGCCGAGTGCTCCTCCACCTCCCATATCACCAAGACCACCTCCAGTAACTCCTCTGCCCTCTGCAGATGAACCTGGTCCTCCCTCCTCACTCAGATTGCTACCACTTCCACCACTACCTGACAGATAAGAACCGTCCCGATCAGGCATGGCGCTGGGCCCTGCTTGAGGAGAATACAGCACTCATGTGTAAGAGGTCTATAGCGCACTAGTGACACTTTTATATATGCAGATAAGGAAGTCACGAATTTAATTTTTTCCTCCCTTGGCTCCACCAGTCTCCTGTTAAGACCTGCAAAACACACAATAATGAACACAAATTATACATTATAAATTACGTTATGTTTAATCGTGACAATTTCCGGTTTAGCGTGGGTTTAGAATCCAAGGTCTGGCCCTCCACAAACATTTTTGGGCCTACCACGAAAGCTTACCGGATATTTTCCTCTACTGCATGTGAGGTGTCAGAATTTCAGGATTGGTGACGGACAAGTCTCCTATAAAAGAAAACAAAAGTATTGATACCGCACCTTCCTGAAAAGAACGGTCTGACTGTCGTAACTGGCCGACGTCAGGGTAAACATAACGCCTATGTGGCCCGTGGTCGAAAAAAATGATTAAACGTCTTAATTTAACAACATGTTAAACAAGCTAAATTAGTAATGACTTATACATCATAAAGCGTGCAAATCGTCGCCTTCGCCTCGTGTCAGTTTCGGAAAAATCAATGTTGGTTAATAAGCGCATGTATGCTAACCTGAGCTAGTCGAGGCTAATCGCTAGCTCGCCAAACTACTAATGCCATCTTACCAAATGGATGCCAGTAGAATATCAAAGCAACCACTCCGTCAAGGTAAAACACGTAACTGTGATATACGCAAACGCAAAACGTTGTTTTACGTTGTAATTACCACGTCGAAGTTCGAAGCAATTTGAGGCCTACGCGCTGTTTTGTTTTCCCTTCTTCAGGTTTCTTTCACGACCAAGAAGAAAGCTCTTCTTCTGCGCCCACTTTCCTCCCTCCCAGCGTACGTTTATGCCCCCAAGCGGTGCAAATAGTGAACTGCTTTGAAAGAAGTTTTCCGCACAAAGGAAAAGCCTTTGTGATGTCAAAAAAAACAAACAAAAAAACATTGAAATACAGTACAGTACATAGAGTGGGCTGATAGAACTAGTTCACAGTAGTCAAATATGTCAAATGTGGTCGCGCAAGCCTGTGTGCTCTAGCTGCTCTTGTCACTATTAGCCGGGGCACTGATCAGTAGAAAAGTAACGGTACTACGATAAACTCAACGTAGAGCCAACAGCAAGTGAGGGCCAGATTAAAAAAACAAACAAAAAGACTTTCCGCAAACCTGCAAAACTCTGATAAAAACACGGGCGCTGGTGCAGAAGAGACACTTATTCAGAGTGTCGAAGGTAAACACAAAATACAATGACAATTTCTGCATTATTTGGTTGACAGATAACAATGTCTTCTAAAATGTTTCCCATCAGGGATGTTACATTTTGTTTAAGTTTGTCCCACTGTGGAATTCAAACATGGTTTTTATACTGTTGCCAACCTTGGTGTAAATTCTACAGTATCCCCAAGAATTTCAAACACACACATGTCCCATCATTTTGTGCCTTTTATAACAACGTTCACATTTAGAGGAAATCTATAACCCTCATATGCCATATACACACGACAATTTATGATCCCAACATACAATGGTTCGAGATTAATCCATTTTAAACAGTTTTTATTTATAGGACTACAGCTATTGAGTCTTTTTGGTATTAACATGCAGATATCCTGCATGGTGAAAAACAACAACACGGAAAACCAAATAACACATTTCATTACACATGTGAATGTGCAACTTTGATCAATTCTGATGATTAACTACTTTCTTATGACTGGAGTCGTTTGTGTTTGTAACAGCAGCCCAAATGGAGCCACCTGAGCCCTGCTACCTTGCGGCTAATCCACGCAAGAAGCAGCTGTAACGGTGCCCAAGTCACAAGTAAGCACTAGTAACAGGTTCTGTATGTTCATGTCAGTGTCATTAAGTCATTTGTTAGCCCCGAATTGGTGATTGAACGTGATTTCAGAAGGTTGCGTTTTGTATCAGGAGTCAAGTGAAACAGTTGCAACAGAGACTAGTCAAGCGCTGCAATTCAATTGCAATACACTGCAGAAATAACGTCAAAATAAAAGCGTAACAATATATTCTTTAGCAAACTAAGGTTTATTCTGAAGTTGGCCTTCCTGAAGGGTTTCTGACAAGAACGGCAAACGAGAGCATCAGTAAATGTTTCTGTGGCTGACGACACATTCTTTATGACTAATAACCGCGTATCTGGGTTATGAAAATTGCCTCTTTTTTTTTTAATCAAGGTAGTCAAATTCCATCCATTTTCTAGAGAAGCTTCGGGCAGTAGGCGAGAGACACCCTGTGTATTTCATGACCATACTCAGACACAATAATGCAAAGAAAGTAATTAAAAGAACTTTTGATTATTTAAGTACACTCAAATGTTTTCCAGTTTGTCTGAAAGCATACTCTGCAAGGAGGAGGAGTCAGTTTGAGCCACGATGCCTTCCTGAAAAACAACGTGCCTGGAAACGTTCATCGTGATGCCATGGATGAGGAGGGTACACATGGTTATTAGTTTTGTCAGACTTTTATTATACTAGATTATTTCCAAATGTCTTCATTCAATGTGGGTGTTCAAAATCCTGTGTTGTGTGACAACATAGTCATCTTCAATTCTGGTGTTTTGTCTTCAGCAGCTATCCGTACTTCCACTTTTATTGGATATCTTGTAAATTCAACCCTTTTTTAAAGATCACCGATTGGGCCGTTGTGCCCCCTATTCCCATGTGGGTGTGTCGAAAGTCCGAGTTACTGACTAACACACCATTTACTTCTTTTTCCCCATGGCCAGCACTTTAGATTTGGCACACTTGTACTCCATTTCTCATCAAGACAGTGTGCACTTTGACCTAAAGGATATCCTGTGCCTTCTCAGCAGTTGCAGCTCGAGCGCATTGCAACCAACGGACAGAACAGCTTTTGTGCACCTTTTCCCCTAAACAAAGAATAGGACTTGAAGTCATTTTTAAACAAAGCAGACCGAACGCGTTGACTCACAGGGTTAACGATGATGGTAAGTTCCTGAAAATGTTCTCGGTGATAACATTGAGTCATGTGACAGCATGCGTGTTTTCATGTGAGCTTTTTTTCTTTTGCACCGTTTAAAATAATTAGTTATTGATTCACTTTGGAGTTGTTGAGCCAGCAGCCTAACTTCTGTTTAATTTTTACAGGAAGAGGTAAAAGAAGAGGCGCCCTCTCTGAGTGTTCATGGTCACAGTGTCAAGGTTTCGGAGGTGTTGCAAGATGGGGACGGACTTACCTTTCTGATTGTGTCTCAAAAAGTAAGGAAAATATCATAAGCGCTGCAGAAATGATAAAATGCAAAGCAACCTCTTCATGACATTTACAAATTTGAGTTAGGGTTGACAAATCAGATCATTAAGTTAGCTCCAATAACCAAACAAAGATGTGCTGGCTCAACATGTCTGTTGATCAACAAACTCCAGAAGATAAAGACTTTTCTGTTTTTGTTTTTTTTGTGCCCGGAATGATCTGCACTAAGCACCAGGCAGCTGCGACTACTGAGTAATTGTGGGAATTGAACAACTCACCTGTTTTCTGAGTTTGGTCATGTGACGTTGGCAAGCTGAACCGTGATTGGTTTTGACCTGTGCCACTGTGATGTTATTTTCAGTCGACAGCAAGAGACAAAATGGCTGCCAGCTGAGATAGATTAAAACACAAAATTATTCAGTCTACCATTATTATTCAACAAACTACCACTTCGACAATGTTCATCCAAAACTGACCTTTACTAACAAAAGAAGAATGTCGGCAACAGCTCTTGGATTGGATCTCTAACTGCTGGTGAATCTAATATTGTGCTCAATATTATATTGTGACATGACCAAATTAGATGACTTGGTGTCATCATAACATAACTCTGTTGCCTTTCTTTTTGCTGTTAGCTGTCCGGGACCGGGGAGTACCATGTGGACCGGACCTATGAGGACTTTGAATGGCTGCAGCAGAACCTGTTCACTCAGGAGGATGTGCCTGGAATACAGGGAGTCATAGTCAGTGTTTGTATTTGATTTCCAAGTCCCTCCTTATCGGATGGCCTGGTCTTTAGAAATTATTTACATGCAGAATATCATGAGCGGAACAATGTAGATAAAATGCTGCGACTAGGTATACCATTAGCTGCGTGGCAGTGATTGTTTTGATGTAGAAAAATGTGACCATATATGTTCTTTTTGTCATATGTAGATGCCATCCCATAAAAGGCACAAATGTTTAAACTAATATAGAACTTTCAACATTGTCTTTGAAAACAATGAGTCATTGTAAAACCGTTTTCCCATTTTCTCCACCAAGTTTCCTCCCCTTCCTGCAAAGGCTCAGATGAACGCAACTCCGAAGGTCGTCAGACAGCTTGGTGAGAAAAAAAGAAAAATCCTTGCTAGTTATTTTTTTTTTTTTTAAATAGGGTTTTGAGTGCAACACTTCTGACCCAAAGGACTCTCGTACAGGTTTCCTCAGTTTGGGAGAATTACAGCCTTACTGTACAGCATTAGAGGCTTTCCTCCACCAGGTGGCAGCACACAAACTACTCAAAAGAAACAAAGCTTTGGAGATCTTCCTCACCAGCTCTGAAGTGAGTACTTACTGTACTATAAAACCTGATGATCAACCATACATTAGTGAATCAGCACAAACCGCCGATTTGACTGACAATTGTTTGTTTCAACTTCGCCATCTTTAATGGTAAAGATTGAACGGATGATTGTTGGTTATTTCAGATATTAAATCAAACAAAATAAAAGTATGAATTGAAATGTTAATTCTATTTCTACATGTGCAGCCACCGGGCCGTCAGAGAGCCAGAAAAAACATTTTCAATCGCTTGAGTCAAGCTGTGGAAGAGATGAGAAAAGAAGGCCACAAGGTCCTTAACTTTAACCAATTTTGTTATTGACAGCATCTCAGCCATAATGCTGTAAATCTTTTTCTGACCGTGTCCTTGATTGCCTTTTCAGGATGTTGATGAGTTCTTTCAAACCAAACGGGACACCAATCTCTCTTTAACCAGCTGCACCAAAAACACAGTGGATGTGAGTTACACTCGTGCTTGTTTTCTTGATATTGTACATCTAAACACCCCGATTATGCAGTTTGATTTTGTTTTTCTGATTTATTTTCCTGCAGAAATTCCTAGATGTGGTGCTAACTGAACAAAGTAAGATCATCCCACACATACCTAAAGTGCAGATAAAGTAAAGCATTGTTTGAGTATATATATATATATATATATATATATATATATATATATATATATATATATATAAATATATAAAATAAAAGCATAAACTTGATTGTCAAAGGCAATAAAGTTTTTAAATGCATCACTGAGCCTTGAGCGCATGTGATGCCACTATCAGTCAACAGCAAGTGGAAAAGATCTTTTGTAAATGTATTAATTATAAATGAAAAATAACTATCAAATTACTAGACAAAACAATAACTTTTTAAAGCCGAAAATGGTTAAATATATTTCGTGTCTATATGTTAAACAATACACTTTCAATACGACATACACTCTATACTCATATACTCTCAAAATAGATACAGACTGGTCCATAACACAATAAATAAAGTATCTTTGGTGTCATTGTGAAACTCGGGTATAATATTAAAACTCAAGGTCTTATCATCCTGTAAGTAGACAACAATCTGCACATATTAAAAACTGTTTCCTTGATTGGTTACATGTGATTTTAGAATGTCCCATGCACTGGTATTTTCTTAATGGTTTTAATATCCACAACAAGTCATGTGTTAAAATTAGTAATACTGATCATGTGCATTCTGCTTCAAATCACATTTGCGCCCCCTTCCTCATTATAGGCTAGCTACTGCTTTCATGAAGAAATCAACCAAAATATTATCTTTAGAATATGATTTTCTTTGCACCCTCATTATTCTAACCACAATGTTGTGATTAATATTGCATTTATGGAATAGGTATTCAACAGCAAAATCCACCTGTTTTCAATCCATTTCAGGTTGGCCATTTTGCCATCTGTCAACTGAAAATGACATCACAGTTACTCAGGGCTCAGGATTTTTTTTTTTTTTACATGCATTAGTTATTTTTAGTAATCAATCTTGACATCACTTTTCTTGCTTGATACCTCCATGTGTTTGTACAGAAATAGCAGTAGCCTGTGGGCACTTTGCAACAGCCCTGCATCTGTGTGTGGAATCAGATGACGATCCTGACAAAGCAGTTTTTTCTAAGTAAGTCTACACTTGGTCTCAAGACTGTCACATGGACCCAAAGTAAAACAAAAATTTGGTTGTAAAATAAGAAAGACTAATTCTGCACTCTTTATTTATGCAGGATTTGTGTAAAATTATCAGACATCTTTGAGTCAATGAAGGTAATCTGTACATTCCAGATAGAAAAAGACCATGCATGAGCATCAGTGTTTTTGTTTTTTTTAATTTAATATTTATCTGCTGTTGCATGCAGAAAAGTCTGTCAAACATTGCTGAGAATGATGTGAACACTCTCGGACTTGGCCTGGATCTGGAGTCACGCTATCAGGAAGCACAAAAAGTATGTCAAGTTCTACATTTAAATGATACATTCTAAATTGTACAGAAAAGTTTCCAAATAAATCACACTGTTGTCTCGATTTCAGGAGATGCTTTTCAGAAGGACCTGTAAACTAGTGGAGTTGGAAACTGCCAGTAAGAATGCAGAGAAAGCCAAACCTGTCAAGAAGGCTGCTGTGAGTGTATCCATGTGATTCAATGACAACTTTTGACCAGCAGATATCAGTAAAGTTGTGCTTGTACAAACTTGGCAAGCTAGAAGAAAAAAGACTTGTTTTTTTTAACGAATATGTCATTAGGTGAATGAATAAATAATTGTAACCCCCAGGCCATACTTTACACACCTTTGATCTACCAGAATGTTTATGCTGAGAAGTAGTTGCCTTGTTATGACCAACTCTTTACCTTCATCAGTTGGAGGAGGTAAAGAAAGCAGCAGAGGCCGAGTTTAAACACGTTTGTGACGTGGCAAAACAAGAGGTAAATCACCTAAATTTGAATTGTTATAGCCTAAGAACTTTTACGAATTTTATTGTGAGTGACTTGTTGCAGATTGAACACTTGGAGAGTGCTCGTGTGCGAATGTTGCAGCAGGCTCTGGTGAAGTGGTGTGAAAAGCAACTCCGCACAGCCCAGGAAATTGCTGATCAGTATGACCAGCACCTCCAGGCCTTCAGAGAAATGTGACGCCCGCTCACCATGTGCACTTCCAGTAGGTTTGAACATAGCCTGCATTTAAGTGCAAATGGCACTCAGTGAAAACAGAAATATCTAAGTTCATGAGACCAATTCAAAGCTACATATGAAAATGATTAGCTACATTGCTTTCTTGCCTTACCACGCTACCAAATAAAAAGTGTCAAATTGTATCCCCTTGGTGTGCTTCTCTTTTTTTTTTCTTTGCAGTAATTTGCTTCATGCACCCCCATTAGTCTAATTCTGATTAATATTGCATTTGTAGAATTTAAATTAAACAGGAAAGTCCCTTGTTTTTATTCACCAAATAGGTGGCCATTTTGTGATTTGCTGTCAAAATGACAGGTCGCTCAGGTAACAGCCAATCATGGTTTCCCTGTTTTCTGCGTTGTGTCACGTGACATTTGCAAGAAATGGAATGGAAAGGACACCACCAAATCCCTACGAAGGAGTGCCATGGACGTCAATTGATAAGGTTTGGGAAAATTACAAAACACTAACCGATCAATCGGAATGCTTGAAAGTGGCTTGGGAGGTTCATGGCTGAAAGTAAAATTGTATTCAATTGAGTATAAAGTGAAGATGATTTGGATATTTACATTTTATACATCCTTCATTGGATTTGGGTTTTGTACAAGGACATTGCAGCAATGAGCATCTGAGCTCCCCTCTCACATTTCAATCCTCTTTTCGGTATGTGAAAGCTATACCTTAAATGTGTTTTAAATCCACCATTTTCCCCTGAAAGCTCAAACTAAGATACTCTTCAGCTCATAAGCTCCCTTCCCAAGTCAGCGGAGAACCGCAACTCCATGCCTCAGAACGACTGCCTGCTCCATCTCATCTGTTTCGGGTCTGTAATCTCTCCATTGGTGAATTAGGTGTAGTGGTGGTCCATTTGTGGGAGCGAGTGAAAGGGAGATAGATGGCTCCTCTCATGAGACCAGAGGGCAGGGAGGAGGCTGTGCTCATTTGACTGTGAAGCTCCAGATAAAGGATTATCATCTCACTTAGTGTCCGGAGTGAATGTTTTTCTTGTTCACCACGCCTAATTTTAAACAAGGTGTTTGCAATGCTGACAGAAAGAATCCGTGTTTTTTTTTTTTTTTTTTACCAATGGGCATCGTAATCAACAAATGTATTGTTAACATTGCAAGAGCGCAGAATGGATTGCTGATGATCATTTGGGAGTTGAGGCTGTTAGGGCAAAATGGCGTGCACTCCTTAACTGCAACCAGCAGAGGCGCTGTTGGGTCATGTTTGTAGTTAAAGGAGAGAATGACATCAGCTATGAGAAGCTGAGCAGCAGACCCCAGCTACGGATGAACATTCAAAAAAGGGGTTCAAAAAATTATTCAGAGTTTAAAAAACAAACAAACAAACAAAAAGTGATGCTTTTTACAGCCACTCATTAAAATGTTCACTGCCACTACCATTTGCTATTTAATAACTTGCACCTATAGGGGAACATTTGCATTGATCCGCTGCAGTATCCCAGCATGTCCACCCTATAGGCACTGACACATCAAGCGACACTTTGCCTTGACTCAGCAAACTATCCTTCCCTTATTGTTGTTTTTCGTGTAGAAGGAGCGACAATCTACTTCAGTTCTCCCTTCAATTTATTGGTCACTAAAAAACAATTTCCCCAGGGAGGTTTGTACATTTTTCATTAAGTTGCGGTTGATGTTAACTCTTTGGTTTTCACTAATCAGAAATTTTATAGGATCTGTTCTCCAGAATTGGTAAAAATGGTGTGTAATGTAACAATAACTTGTCATTTGAGGTCGTTCCATTAGGTACTACTTTTATAAAATGAGCTTTTACAACTTAAGAACACTTTTTGGACATAAAGGAGGTAGCAAAATTTACCCAGGAGCCCAGTAAATCGTCCTGTGGTGGTATGTATCGTGTAGATTGCACAATGTTTCTGCCTCTTTTTTTTTAGTCCAGGGATGATCTGCGGGCCACAATTGGCCAACAATTTTTTTTAAAAATCTGGGCCAATGAGAGGTTACATTATTATTTTCACACTATACAGGTTAACTAATGTTTTTTACTCATATTAATTAAATTCTTTGAGCTATCTGCTGTAAAAATGTAAATTCTTTTAATAATTGATAATCTGTTAAAATATTGTCAAATGATGAATTTGAATTTTCATCCCTTTATTAAAAAATGGGACTTTTTTAAAGGATTTATTGCAGCAAATGCACAAACATGTTTGTGTGGTCCATAAAATGTCAGAAAATAGGCAAAAATGTTGATCATTTCTATGTGTTTCATGTTTATTCAAACAATGATAAGGCTGTTTCATGAAGGACTTTAAGAATTTGATAATATAAACTTTTGAGATGCTGACATTTTGAGGAAAGGGGCAATTTTAGTTCACTAAACAAACAATTATCAAAAATAATTATTGATCTATTTGATAATCAATTCATTCACGATAAATGTTTGTCCGGGACCATAATTGATAAATCGCTGCACCTCGAAACTATTGTTTAGTTAATTATGAGCATTTATTGGAAATATTTATATAGAATGTTAATAAATTAATAATCATATTTCATATCAGTTACATTTCCAGATGGGGACTGATCTCAGGCAGACAGCAGAGGCCATGACAGGGTGTGTCAGAGACCATATAATTCCCACAACAAGGTAATCAGTTTGTCTCATGAGTCCTGAGGCTGATTTAAACCAGTTGAGGTCAGAGTCAGTGATACCGAGCGAGTCGCTTTCTGGTGGCTGCACAGTCACACCCAGAGTAATGAGAGCGCCTCTCAGCTGAGCGTGACCCTGAGCAAGGACGAGGAGACATCATGGCACCCCTGCATGCGTTTGAGTTTGCCGAAACATTCACTTAACACCGATATGCTGAAAGAGCTCATTATGGACAAAGAGGCGGCACGCAGCCCCGCCGTACCCGCAACCCCCTCGTCCCTCATGGCCTTACAAAGGATTGCTTGTCAAGTGCACAGTGCAGGCAATGGCTTGTGTTTGTGAACGAACAGAATGACGGCTAGACAAGAACAAATAATGAAGCGAGACGTTATAAGTTGGTATTTCATTGATGTCGGCCGGTAAAAGCACAATGGGAGATTTATAAACAGCATTTATCAAGGGTATGCAATGGCTTGTCTGGTTGTAAAAGCAGTTCTGGATAATTATGTCGCAGACATGGCCACGAATAAATCCAAGCATGCGAGGAGCTTGGAAAAAAGGGTTCTCTTTACTGCGACACACAACATGTGCAGTATCAATGACAGTTACGGAGAGATTATGTAAACAGCACACTGCCTTCCGACCTCCGGGTTCAAAACTTCACATATTTGGTCTAATTAGCCACTGATAAAATAGTCGTATTTGCACACACATTTCTTCAATTATTGTAAATTAACAATAAGAATAATAATATTAATAACACATACATTGCTGTGAAAAATATTTGCTCAAAGCTTCAGTTATTGCTGACAAAGGTGGTATAACTCGCTATTAGGTCCAGGGGGCAATTACATTTTCGCACAGGTTCAGATAGGGTTGTGTTTAATTCCCATCATCATTTAGCAACTTGATTTAAAATATCCCTGGGTTGTCTCGTGTGATATTAGTATCAGTTTGATGAAATCTAATAAATATGCAAAATACACAGGAATCAGGATGGGGGCAAATCATTGTATAGGTAGGATGAGTGGGGATAAGCGGCTATAGAAAACGGATGGGTCGGTGTATAAGAAGAATCATCGATGTCATTAACAAGTAAACCCAACATTGTCCAATCACAATGTCCCATAGGTCTAACAGTTAGTCTCCTTGTTTTATAGACTTCCTGCACTTTCATGAATTTATAATGCGAGCAAGACAATCTATTTCGATTAGCTGTAACTTAGAGACAGCTAATTTGCTTGCAATAACTACCTCAGGTGATACCCGCTTTGTCTTTGCGTCCCCGCTACCTGGATTCACCCTTCATCGCTGCTGTTCTGTCTTCACAAGCAGCTTTGATATCCTAGAGGAGCTCAGGACTCCCGGGAGTTGAAAGAACACATTTTGACTACAGAACTGCAATATGAAAGCCTCCCCCATTTTGCATCTTCTCAATCCCCGCCGAACAGCGGGGTTTGAAATGAAATAAAAAGCAAAAATAAACCATGAGCGCTTTCATCTTATATTCACTTGCATCTGAATTGAAGTCCAAGGCTCCGTCATAGATGGGTATGTGCGTAGCAGCTGACTTGTGTCAACCCAAGGTTGTTGGCACCTCATTAAATCTAATCACTGCCATGCACAGATTATGACTCATTAAAAGTTTTGGGGAGCAAGATATGATGAGAGCAACGGAGAGAGGAGGAGAAGAACATAATGTAATGCAGATTTGCTACCACCTGCAGCTATTACATTTTCATAAGGCACATCCCAAATAGACCTCTGCAAAACCTGCAAGAAGCACCCTGGCAATAGTTTTAATACTGGTTGGAGTTTTTCTGCAGCATTGTAAGGCATTAGACTTGCTAATTCTGCCCATTTGTCATTTCACGAGTGAATGCGAGCCATAAATATTTATACTTTCACACGCCGCCACTGCCATTGAAAGGATTGTCGATGATGCTATGATACAGTTAATTAAGTTTGCAGGAATAATGTCAGCGGCGGGTTGACATGCGGAGCTGATGACTTCCATGCCATTGTCTACACACGGTAGTGCTGAGTGAATAGCCCGCAACACAAAACAAAAGCCGGCCATGTACTTGATGATAACTCCGACAAAATGCGCAATTTGAATATCAAAGGAAGCACTTTTGAGATAATTGTTGGTCAAGCACTACAGTATCGCTTGATCAACAAATAGTAATGTATTTTCTACAGCCTGTTATCACACACAAATGCAAATTCAGCCGTTAAAAGCCAAATCAATTATTCATCAATTTTTCCATCACAGACTCGCAGGACATATGATGTAATGATCAGTATGGACCTGCCCAGGGGGCAAATTCTCACTTGTCTTCGACATGTTGCCACAGCATCATACAGTGCGGTACACCCTGTCCCACATTGGCTCACATGCGTCACAATTGTGTTTTTGCAAACAGTGGCTTTATTTCAGTGGTTCAACTGGCGGTACGAGGACCCTTGGGGTTTTGTGAAAGCACTCAGGGGGGACCAGACATTTTAATATAGTTTCCGCTGATATCAGCAAATCTACTTTTCTAACTTTTTTTCAAATCAAGAACAAATTAATTGGAACATGAAGCCACATTGCTCACTTGAGTCACAGTGACTATTTGTAAAACGCTGTATACATTTATTGAGATTTGTGCAGATGTGCATAGTAGGCTGTGACACAATTTTCTGGCAGACGAACCAGACATAAAACAGATGATGTGACACCATCTATTTCTGAGGTTCATGTATGAAATACCCCTGCAACAGTGGTTCTCAACCTTTTTTCAGTGATATATCCGCAGATTTTTTTTTTCTCACCCAAGTACCCCAAACCAGTGCAAAGGATTTTTTGGATTGGAAAAAAAAGGCTTAAAATAGGGTGCTCTTCCAAAATTGTCTGATTTATTACTCTGGAACTTGATTTTTATTGTGGCTTCTCTCGAAATATATGGAAAAAAATAACTAACTAACTCAATTATGAATAAATGCCTAGGTAAATTATTATCACCATAAAGTGTCCTCCTTTGGGATCATAGGAAATATTGCTTCTCAAAAAGAAATTATTGTTAAATTTAAATAAAGTTTTGAAGTAACTGACAGATGATGGTGCCCTATGGAAGTTTGGGTCAAGCCATTCTGTTATGAGGGAGACTGGACTAAATGAATATGAAATGATTTTTTTTTTTTTTTTTTTTACTCACAGTATGTTTTCCTGAAATACTGATGGCATTTCATTATTATGTTTTTTTTTTTTTTTTTTTACAAACTACTTTTTAAATATATTTTAAAATCTCACAGATTCCTGGAGTGCCTCTATGCATCCCCAGGGGTACACACGCCCCCATTTGAGAATCGTTGCCCTAGAGATACTGTAGTGCCAAATTTGAATGAATCAGACTCGAATGGCACAGCACTCGTTTTTGGGTGTGTTTTTTTTTCAACGATATATGCTTTTCATTGGTTGGATACTTGACTGGAGAACATATTTCTCAGGGGGTACATAAAAAAGGTTGAAAACCACTGCTTTAACTTTATTATGTCTTTAATGGCTTCCAAGAAATATTTTCTTCCGTTAGAGTCATTGAAAATTGGTGCCACTCTGACACAGCCTGGAATTCAAATGATTCAACACAGATTTTGTAATTAGAGGAATTGTGATATTTGAAATTCAAACGAGAGAAACATATTCAGTCTTATGACAAAGGACCTATACTGGACTCTCTCTGCTTAATATTTGCGGTCCATCCACAAGGTTAAAACAATCAGATTGAATGTCATCCCAAATGAAGCAGCATACAGAAGTTGAACATCTGCTTCAGAAAAATGCGGCCAAGCCCACCTCTGGTTCTCAAGACAAATGTCACCTCTACCTTCACGCTATTATTCATTAAGCAATGATTTAACGAGTAGTTATGCACATCTTTGTAAAAGCCTTCTAGCTATACACTAAAACAATTCAGTTTAAGATAATGAAAGTCTCATTAATGCCAGTCCGCTATAACATATGGTAAACTCCCATTAAGGTTTCATGATAAAACGCAAGAGCCGCTATCATAATGATTACATTGTTTATCAGCTGCTGCAGGAAAAAAAACAAAAAACGTAATGATGCAATAATACAAAACAAGCTGAACACGCAGTAACATTTTTCTTCCCCTCTAACAATCTTCACACACAAGAAGAAATGGTTGTTTATTGTTCTGGCCATAATGAATGTACTATTCAACAATAGTTCTTAAATAGCTTCTACTCTGCTGCAATTGGAATTTGTTGGAACAGAAGAGAGAGAGCAGACAAAAGAATGCCATTTATTTGCATTATTTGGGTTGCCTTTAAAATCATCAAACAATATTCCTATTCCGTGATGATAATTACAAGGTTGATTGACATTGTCGGAGAGATAATCTTTCAACCAGACGTTTATTGTTTTAGCTTAAGATTGCAAAAATAGTCCGCCTCTTTGCATTTCGTTGTGCGGCTCTACACCACTGAAAACTATTATTACATTAATAAAGCAATCGTTAAACAATACCCGACTCCCAATAAAGAGCATTTTTATCTTTTTAAAAGGCAGATTTTATAATGCAGCTCTTGAATTGCATCTCACCATGTGCAGTAATACATATGGAATTTTAAAAAAGTGACTGTGACATAATCCTACATCTCAGGAGACATGCATGATTCACCCAACAATTAATTAAAATACATTTTCCATAAGGACTGTTATTTGCAGCCTTTAAATGATGCACCGCTTGTGAAATATTTTCCAGCCAACAACCCCTTAACCAGCGCAAACCATTCTTGGATGAAAAAAAAAAAAGTAGATTTAAAACAGACTGCTGTGCTATCGATGTCTGACATCCTAAACTACATTTGTTGTTGTATCTCTGGGCGTATTTTATTCAGCACCTCCAGAAGATAGATCATATAACGTCATCTGTTTTATCTCAGGCTCAACTGCCAATAAATGTGCCTCTATATTGTCAAAGTGTATCTTTTTAAAACTTAACAAAGTAAAGGCTTACACTGTTTTGCAAATACTTACTATAACACAATTTACCCAAAGATTGCATCATGTTCCAATTAATTTGCTCTTAGTGTGAAAACAAAAATTAATTGCTTCTGGCATGGTAATTTGAACGCAATTAATTCGATTATCTGATATCAGCAGAAACTGTTAGAATTTTTGTAGAGAGAAACAGAGAGAGAGAGAGCGAGAGAGAGAGAATGAAAATGTGTTTCTTCTATTTATCATTTGGGACTTCCAGGCTCTTACAAGTTTTAGAGCAGATTTGCTCAATTTTTCCAGGACATTTCCAAGAAACCTGAACCAGGTCCACCTAATGAACCCCACAGGAGGCAAAGTAGTCACTATAAGACAATTAAGCAATAAGTTGCTTCATCTTCCCGTGAATTTGCTCTTAAATTGAAAAGAAAACTGTATTGTTCCTACCACATCATTGGAAAGCATTCGATTACATTTGCTGATGTCTGCAGAAACCCTGTTAAAATTTCACATATATGCCCTGAAGTCTCATCATATACCCCTGGGGCTACTCGTACCTCAGTTTGAGAAATTTAGAAATTCTTCATTAATTATTAGAGACTATGCTCTTCTCAAAGTAATTTGCTTTGTGTTATACCACCCACATCCACATGTGGGCTTTATTAAAATGAGATGCAGCACAGTACCACGCTGACTGTTCCTCAGTAATTCATTCTATCCGCTCCCCTAAAAAGCCAAACTATGCTTTGTCACACACAGCGAAAAAAAAAAAAAATCTTCCAATGTGACATTTTTTTTTTTTTTTAATCAAAACTCTGCGAGTTCACTGTAGAGTGGAGGATGTCAGCTCTACTCCTACCATGTCAGATGATGTGCAGAAATGTACAAGCTCCCTAATCTGTGCTGCGTAACCGCTGATGAATATGAATGACTTTATGAATATAGATGAGAGGGAATGAATAATGATGGAGATGCTTCCTCCTCCCTGGTATCGATGGTGAGGGGGCACCGAGCCGAATCGATCAATCATCACTTGATTGACAGGCAGAGCGACCTTGTGAAATGTTTTCTTTTTAAATAAAAAAAATTGATTAGGTTGGTTGCTCTTCATCTGTTTGCTGGTAAACTAATCTTGCACGCCACCTCAGTGCTTAATGATGACCCGTCGAGGCACATTGTAAATGAATCCAATGAACATCAACATTACAGTGTTTGTTAGGGTAATAAATTACATGCAAAACAAGTGCACGCAGTTCCACTAATGACATCAATGACATTAAACCGATTAAAGACGGGTTCGGTGAGGCATGACAGTTAAATGGCTGATGAACCGACAGAAGTTATTGTGAAAGGTCAAGGGTCAACTATTTAAGCAGACCTTTGATAATTGGAACAGCTTGTCGCAACAGTTGTATCATTGATGCGATACACGCTCATGATATTTCCAGTGCGGCAGTCTAACAGCAAAAGCTGCCATTTCTTAACGCTTCATTACAAGCCTAATGCAGCATTTCCTGTTCCTACACCTGTGGGATCGTTTACCACCCATTTACCTTGTGTTCCCCACCATGTACCCCAGGCCTCACATTTCGTGTAATGGCTGCATTGATCACACTGCTGCACCCCCTCCAAACGACATCAATGGAATATTGACTCTGCAGCCTTGGTCTGTCGCACACTGTGCCTTGTAAGGCGGGGGAGGAAAAATTCGAAATGCAGACCACTGGACCAAACAGGTAGCAGGGTCAAAGTACAGTCTAAAATGTATAATGTATGCCCGTGAGGTGGCAAGAATCTAAGATCCGCTCCAACCGGGGTTATCACCATCAAATCATTTTGAATATTGCACATGAATTCAATTTTTTTCTAATATTATCTACTAAGATCGAACGTGACTTGAAAGGAGAGGATATAACCGCTAATTTATTATCTGCTAAACATTTTTTTAAGACACCAACAAAACCAAACAAAAAGACCCTTACAGGTGAATATGAAACAATATTGCATGAGGAAACTTAAGTAGGTAGCTTTCTGTCAGCTACTATGAGGTCAATAACTTCCTGTTCTTCTTATTGACAGCATATTGGGCATGTTTCATGCCTGACTGTTCCCTACTGGTTAAAATTAGGTAAAAACACCACCTAAAACCAAACCACACTAGATTGTTTGCATTGACAAGGCATAATCTTGACTAATACAGCTGCAAGCGCTTTTGGGAAGCTGTTTTCTTTATTTTGCAAAGCTCCATGTGCTAATATTATCCATAATGAAAGCTGGGTTTGATCGGTTCGGTGACGCAAATGCACAAAATTAAGTGTATTTTTATGAATTGGTAGCTGTTTTGTATGTAATATAACAGAAAATCTGCAAAAATGTTGATCATTGTTTTCCATAGTGAAAAAAACATTTGGACACTTTTAGGCTTTCAAACGATGAATCAATTCTCAAAATATTCATTGATGAATTTGGTAATTGATCAGTTGTTGACCAATTCATTTCTTCGCCTCTACAAAAGTTACATCAGCCTAGCAGATTTGATTGACATGACAGTGCATACTGAAGCTGAAATCTGACTGGTCATATATACATGTAGTGGAAGCAATGGAATGGAGAGAAATGCAGAGTCTGTTGAGATGAAAATTAAAACATTTTGATGGAACAAGTACTAGAATTGAGTTCATAAATGTAGGTCGGTGCGCTCCTGCTGGTGCTTAGGCCAGCTTCAGCCTCAGGCTTTGAAATAAAGTCACTTTGTAAAATAATCCCGTTAAAAACTAAACCTGTGAGACTTTCTGTTCTGGTTTTTACGTGCGGCAGGATCTTGTAAACCTCCTGCTCAAAAGTCAAAGTTCACTGCCAAGCTCTGGCGCACTGTTGACGCGTTGTGACATCATTAGGGTGATCCCATGCTTCTTGACTTGGCACACAATGTCCCACTCGATGTAAGACAGGGGCAGATGTTTGTATCCAGAGAAAAGGCCCCACCAGAGCCTGGGAACTCGCGCACAGCCTCTCTCCGATCATGCCTGCGCTGGCGTTCACACGTACCCAAATGCCTTCAGTCGGAGGGGGCGGCCACTCAGGCAATGTAGGCGGGGGTTGGGTTTCTAGCTGGGACGCTTCTCCCGCTACACTCCTTCATACTCTATTGATGTCCTAAAGAGTCCAGGTTAGAGGTCAGCCCTTCAGCGCTGACGGGGTCAAACTTCATCTCATGAATATGGAAGATGGCCGGCCCCAGCGGACCATCTGCTCCACTCTTTTGGAGACCAAACAAATGAGTCTGCTGAGAGGGTGCCGTATTAGTGTAATTACTGTGGATTTCCCAGGCCTGAATCGTAGTGTCGACCCCCATTTTCAGCCACCATTGACAGGTGGATTTGCAACAAAGACTTAACTATAGACCAATTCATCAAATAATGACATTAGGTATCAAATGGAAGATGATTTCATTGATAACCTGCACCTCACTTACATTGTGGCATTCGAAGTGTTAATACAAATGAACAAAAATCCTATATCACTTTTCAAAGTTTTTAAAAAGATCGAGTCAAATGATTGATTTTAACAATCAAATAATATTAAAGCCATAATTCTTTCATTCATTTAATTACAGCGAATTTATCAGTTACATAACAAATACTCCAAATAATAATGTTATATTTACAGAACTCTTGATCATGTAAATACTTGGTGGGCCAAAATAAAGAAAGAAAATGAAGTACGTGCCCCCTTTGGCTATTCTTTGCCTATCCATTATCCAGAGTAATAATGATGGATCAAGTTTTGATCAATAATTCCTTTTAACAAGATGTTAATCATTTGCAAACATTTCAATGTCATGCAGGGAGCCAATTACGCAACTTGTAGGAGTGCCGTAGCATGTGCCGAAAAGTCATCTCGATCTTCACAACCCGTTTTTCTGCAATGTAGCTTTTTTTTTTGTTTGTTTTAAATGAAACAACAACAATAGGAAAAAAATACAAAGCACTGGGGATGTGAAAGATGAAGCGTGAAGTGGTTAGGGGATGATGTATATCAATCTTTTGATATGGCACAATGATACAGTGAATCTAAAAAAATGATGTTGGTTGAGGGTTTTTGGAAAACGTTAGGTTGGATTAAAAGAGCTGTATTAGATCAATTAAGAACAAGCATTTATTAATTACATTTTTTTCTCTGTGTACTAGTATGGAGTGCGGACTTTTTTTTTTTAATCTCTTGCTCACCTCATCTGATTTATTCTGAGTAGATTTTGCAAAACTTAATGAACTGTATGTTCTTTTGTGAGCAAAGGGATCTATTGTTACTTGCATGGGTGGTTTATTTTTACCTGACTCTTCTGTCCTGTCCTGGCTGTTAGCAGCTAATCACCATTTGACTGTAATGACTATGGTTACAATACAGCATGGAGGTTCTGCACCCTAATTGCAGAAATTACATAACTTGGCAACGTGCCTCCACTGTCGACACAGAGCCAAGCTGCGGTCTTTATTTATTTAGTCGTGTTGTCAATGTGACAATCCTGAAACATTGCTTTGAGTGAAGTATTGGTTCACTCAAAACAGCGGTGAGTTAGTGGCAAATGGTATCTTTTTCTATTGACATTATTGCGCGCAGGCAGACATGGAGACGATACACAGTACATTCACTTGCCAGTTGCCACAAAAAGTTACTTTTTGCAAAGGCTTTCACTACAAACAAATGTAATGTCGACCTCTCACTGACTTTCAGCGGTCTCCTCTTCCGTCATATTCATCGCCCACAAGGGAGCTGCCTCAAAGCCACACTACGTGTATTTGTTTTGATCATAGAGCATTTTTATATCATGTTTGAATTCAGCCAACAATACACCTATTCTTTAGGCACTGAATGTGGGTGCGTTGGAGCAGATGGAAGCAAAAAGAGCAGCTTGGAGATGAGAGAGTTTTTGTTAAGCCGCATCTCTTTCCACTAGCGTTTTGATGTTGGAAATACAAAAGAGAACATAAAGCTCATCCTTTTGTTTCAGTTTGCTTGTGTTAAGAATCAGGTACACAAATAGAATAATACACATTGCAACATCCGTCCATTTTACAAAACACTAATACTCATTTATTGGGAGGGGAATAGTTATCTTTTATGTCCCAAAGACCAACACAATTAACAACAGTCACATTTACAATGCTTTTGGTTTGGTTTTAAATCTATGTCAGATGGTTGGACAGTGCCACATTTAGACAGTTTGGATGAGGATTTAAGCATTACTGATGACTGAAAGTAGTCATTTTTTACCTAAAGGCATTTCAAGGGGTATGGAGCCATACTCATAGTTACTGCAAGTATCAGAATATCTAATTGAATATTATTTTATTGATGTGGTAGGAACAGTTTTTTTTTCTTTTCAAATTAAGCGCTAATTAAATGGAACAAGAAGCAACTTTTTTAACTGTCACTTAGTGCCTCCTTTGCAAATTGCTGCCTGCCTTAATTTGTTATGTTTATATGGACGGACACTTAGTGACAAACTGTCAAGGCAGACGTGCCACAAATAAAACAGATGATGTTACATGAAAATTGAAGAAAATACGTTTGGTGATGACATGGCTAGAAACACATACAAGTGAACACCATGGAGCCTTGTTTTAATCTGAAATGAAGTAAAATGTGAATCCATTTCACCTCAAGTATGTGGAAGATATGTATTTACTATATGACGATGCTTGTGGATTATATTTAAAGCAAATCACATTCATGTTCAGTCGGGGCTAAGCTTGGAGCTTGCCTGTCAGGCTGAGTGGCACTTAAGACTCAGAGCATGAATAAATCACTACAGTTTGACCCATTTGAATACCAAATGGAACCATACCCACTGGGTAACAACAGGCATGCTTGAACTCATAGGCTCATTTCCATAATGGAGGCGAATTGCCACATGCAGACAGTGGGGCCATGCCAGTTATAATATCATACAGAAGGCGTTATAACGCCGCAGGCATGGCTGCCTATTCTACGGCTGCAACAGAAACATCTCAGACCATGGCCCTCGGTGTCTAATCAAGAAATAATGTGACCGTGGTGTGAACTCAGCAATTTCTCAGATACAGCGCTTGACCCTTTCAATGCCTTGGTGCCACCTCAAGAACTCACTTCTAATTGAGCTAGCAGGATGATGATAACCTCCACTCACTTACTCAACCATGCAGAAACATTTTTTTTCCACTTACTGTCAACAGAAGTACTTTCAATTAGTAAAAAAGAAAACATTAATTTTTCAGTATGTATTCACTGGGTTTCTGCATTGACAGGCTTTTCCACTCATGCAGCAAGATTTAGGGTGTTGCAAGTATAGTGGTATGCAGGTTCCGCTTTTGGCAATTTAAATAAAGCCAGCTTTTGCTATTGATCGAAACAAAATGTCGTTAAATGTCATTAAGAGGCTATTCATGGAGTCGTGGCAGTGTAATCTACAGATTTGCTATTCTTTGACCCACCAGCAGCTGGTGATTGCAGCTTCTATTTTGATTTTGATTTTTCATTATTTGCATGCAGTTATGTATAATCTGTTTTGTATATATGTTTTTTTTGTTGCTAATGCCACAAAACATATTTACCTTGTTTGTGTAATGCATTAAAACAGACTAAAATAACATAACAAATGATGACTTTAAACTTTTACACAGCATTATCAGTGTTCATGAGCTGCTTGTAAAAGATTGGAGAAAGTTTGGATCGACTTTCTGCCACCAAATTGTCACTCCATCAAGGCCTTGCGCCTGCATGAAAATCAGGAGCCAGTGGTGTGTTCAATCCACTGCTACAAAAAATTCAAGCTCTCTGTGTAGCATTAACACATAACACAATCTCATCTGAACCAACTGTGGTTGATGGGCAAGCGGTCCAAGGTTTAGTCTTCTCCCTCTCAAGGTCATTCACGTAGACACCAACTCACCTTGACCTCAATGAGGAAAAGTCCCATGGAAAAAAGATGCAGCACGTAGATGATCAGAACTGCGCCAGAGTTGTTTGAAGACCCCAGGGAACCGAGACATATTGCTTCTACCATCATGTTCCCTGTTCTTTTGTCTCTTCACACCAAACAACACAAACCACATCCCAATATACAAAACCATGAGATGGCGGGGGTTTGATCACATGCTCAGGATGTGTCAGACAGTGGTTTCCACCTGCTGTCAGCATCTGTAAGCTTGTCCCTGAGAGGATGTCCTCTCTTGTCTGAGGAGCTGATTAATTTTTAAACCTCATGTTTGTCAGGATGTGGGGCCTGACAAGAAGCTAAGCACTGGGAGGTCAGGAGAGAAATGTGACTGTCGCAGTTAGAGGATGGTCGCCAATACCTTTGACTCGTTAACCCCCTTTGCACCGCCTTTAAACACACGCATTTTTTTAGCGTCTCTGTTTTTGAACAGACAGAGTTTGGACACCACATATGTATAAATGAGTGTTTACAAGGCGGGATGGATTTTGATTTGATACTCAGAACTCACTTCTGCTCTCGTTAGACAATATCTGTCTCAGTCCACATGTTTAATATCACAGCAGATGCGGGGACTGACATCGGATATCTCATTATTTGATTGAAGGATGTCCTTTGTGTTGTGAAAATGCACACACGTCAAAAAGTTTCTGCAATATTCTGCTTCCCTGGCTTCTGTGAAAAGAAAATGCAGATAAATAACAGGTCATCTTTTCTGACTCAGATGCAGCATTATTGCAGGATCAGTTTAAAAGAGGCCCTTTTGGGGTTTGTCAGCTGTGATACCAGAAGGGGAAAGCAGAGGATTGATGATAATAGCGCAGCTTTACTTAATGTAAGCATTCTGTAATTGTTGCTTTGATTAATAGCCTTCAGCCAGAAAAAAAGGTATTTAACAATACAGTGGGCCCCCGTGTTAAGAGATTAATCTGTTCCGCGGTTGAGCTCGTAAGGCAAATTCACCATATGGCGGGCAATCCAAATCTATGTTAAATAGCTAATGCGTTTAGAACCCCAGGTAAAAACATCAAAATTGGTCATACATATTAAAAATTGGTACCAAAATAGTATAGTAAGTGCTACGATATATAAAATACATGTACACAATCAGAAAACATCATACATAAAAAATATAGATAGGATTTATTTACCTTTGAGTGGTGCTTGTTATGACCATATTCCCTAGTAAGGGTAACCTAGGCTAGGCTAGCTCCGTATTTATTCATTATCTCCAGCTTTGTTTCCATATAAATCATCTTACTTCTCTCTTTAACATCACTAGCAATCTTGGGACCCATGGCTAACCCTTTCAACTTTAAATTAAGCCGTAAAATGCACTATAAATATGGTTATGTAACCATTCGCGATAGAACAAAGCTTTACCATTCAGACATTTTAAAACGAGTGAGGACAACCTATAGCAGACCAGCATCTCCGTCATGTGTCGGCAACAGAAAATAAGTGCAATTACCTAAAAACGCCTGCAGATGGAGACAAAACAACACAAATACAGCCAAACTCCTAGGTCATGGCAGTTGTTTTTGTCGCAAAGCAGGAAAAATACCGTAAAGAGGGGACGAAAATACTCAGTATTCCACATCGCAACATGAAAAAAAACGTAAGCCAGCGACGCTGTAACACGGGGGTCCACTGTAACTGGGGACACAATATTCTTATTCATAACAGGCAATAATTATTTCTGTTTTTCAAATTGATCAGTTTAATGGTCTGCATTTGGCAAATAAACCAACTAGGTTTCTGTAAGTAGTTATAAAAAATTAGTTTCCAGTGTCAAAGGTCAACAATAAGTAGTGTCATTGTCCAGAATGCTGACTTTTATGTAATTGGTGCAGACTTGCCTCCTAACCCATTCATATCATGACTTTGAGATTGACTTGTAATCAATCCAGGGAGTAGTTTGTCTTTTACAGTAAGCCCACTGAAATATAGTCTTTATCCCTCCGCTACCCTGACCTAGCATCAAGAGACTCAGTGGATTGATGGATATTATCATGAACGTTTACTGTCATTGGCAAATTCAAATACGCATTAAGTAAATAAAGTATGCAAAAATACTATTTAAGAATTTAACTGAAAGAAACATTTGAGAGACCGGTTTGTCCCTCCGCTAGAGTGAAAGGCATGAGCTGTGTGTTCACTAAAGCTGCCTCTTGTGTTGTTTATTTCTTGAAAAGAGGTTATACTAATTAGGCTCATAAGAGCTATAACACAGCCTCAAAGGGTCACTTTGAAAAGCTGTTTTATTGGCTTAACGAAGTGAAGCGCCCTAAAAATAAAATTTGTCTTGCAGCTGCAAATAGTCCTGAAGCAGCATGTAGCTTGAAAAACGTCCTTTGAGAAATTAGCATTTTTTAAACCACGCATTCATCTATCCTTCCTTCCTTCCTTCCTTCCATCCATCCATCCACATTTGTTCTCATTTTGCCCGAGGATCTGTCCAATTCATCTTTTTGACTGTTGTTGCTAACTGGTGGCGGACACAAAAGTTTCAGCAAAGTTCCTTAAGTCCAAGAAAAGTCAGTGTGATGCTGCTGGGTGAGCGTGTCAGTCGATGGGAAATGATTAACACCCCACACAATCACACCTTCAAGATTCAAGAGATTCAAGAGATTTATTGCCCTATGTGTAGTTGTACCACACAATGAAATTCTTATTCTTTTTCACTTCCTCGAGCAGCAATAAATAAATAAATAGCGATAAAAAACAAACAGAGACAATGGTGCCGATAATGTAGTGCAGAATATCATGTAGTGCAAAATTTTAGGGCAAAATTTGTCTCTGATTGAGTTTTCCTTAGGTGCGGTGGTTTCTTAAAAATAAAATGAGGGACAAACTGGGTCCAAAGAGGGATTTTTTTTCTCAGAGAGTGTTTTATACGTCAGGTTTATACCGACAGTTTTAACAAGAATTTCAGGAGGGGACTTTTTTTCTTTATATTGCAAAGTCTTGCTTTAAAGGCATTCGATCCCAAAGATATAACTTGATGTCTTTATGGAGTCTAGACATTCACTCTCAAGTACTATTTTTTTTTTTTAATATTAGGGTAAAGGAGGGTCCGAAAATGCGACTGTGACGTCATTTTCAATCAGCAGCAAGTGGCCAAGGTCAAGAATTCCACTTACATGTAAACAGCTTATTAAATCATCAGAAAATGTGTGTTTTTTCTCGATTTCAGTACATTTCCAGCAAAGAACACAAATACTAGCAGTGTTTTGAGACAGGCTGAGAAATATTAAATACAAGAGGCAGGTTACCCAGCCCACTTCTCCCCCTCTCGCCCAAAATAATATCCCTCAGAGAGCAGACTACTAAACACTCCATCAGCCTCCAGCACATCAATCCTGCTGTATAAAGACAAAACTGGGTGGGCTTGGAAAATTCCATCACTCCCTTTGCCTTTCGTCCTAATGCAAATCCTCTCTACTAATTCTTGATACTCCAGCATGTCTTTATACACCCGCTTCCCATTTGGGACACCACAAACTGTCCTTCCCATCGAGGTCTGTGTGTTATTGTGAGTTTTTTTTCAATGCTTTGAGTATTAATAGTGGAAAAAAAAATGACAGTATATATATTCTCAATAACGACTCATCCAACTGGAAAGGAGCAGCGCTTCTTTTGGAAAAATTCTCAAGGACGAATGGGAGTTTTTAAAAAGCAGTGGTAGTCAGAGAGCCTTTACGAATACAGCTGCTTCTTTAACATATTCAGTCGCCATTGAAAATGTCTGAAAAAAAGATGCTGATGCTCCAAACAGAGTGTGAACGTTATCTTTCGGATTATTTTCCCCCCTCTTGGCTGCCCAAACACGCACATACTGTAGATAGGCAGGCCCCTGTGCCAAAAGGACCACAGAAGCAAGATAAAGTGGGATTTTCAGGCAGAGCCAACAAAGAGTAGTTGTCTTTGTTCAGTGCATTGCATGAGGGAGTGGGGAACAAGGATGGAGGATGGGTGAGACGTTGCACTTTTTTTTTTGCACAAAAAAAGCCGAGAAGCAAAATTCCCCCCTCTAATCATCCACCCATTTAATGTCTCTTAAGACCCGAGTCGCAAACTGCATGTTCTTAAACTCCTCCCTGCCAACTCAGGTGGGTCGAATGGTTATTTAATAAATTAGCACCTGCACATTATTGCATTGCATGGCAAAAAAAAATCTTATCAGTGGTTCTTTGCTCATCCAAACCCTTTTAACAAATACATTACAGTTCCTTTTTTTTATTTAACATTTAATAGTTACTCATAAGATGATGACCACAAAGGGTTAAGCCACATTTAGTGCTTCAGCAGTATGAGGGAGCTGGTATCACTTTCTATTATTGAGTCCTCCGCCATTAATATAAGCTGATCTTGTTCCATGCAACAACATCAGTGTTGTCAGAAGATGCTGACTCCTGACTTTACCTCTCAATTAAATATTAATGCACACTTTAATGTGGATGGACAGTGCGCCTCAGAAGGGACTTAAGAAAGTCTGACTTAGAATATAGGCTTATATCTGGAGGTTTTCATTTCGTAGACAGGGATACAGTAAATTACAGTATATCTTTCCATGTTACAGTGGGAAATTTATTTTCAGCTACGTAGTACACAGTGGCACTTTCTATTAGCCCTATTAATAATGGAAATGCAAATTACTGTAGGTTTTCCACACTGCCCAAAAACAGATGATAGAAAAACATTTGCCCACCCTGTTCAAATGCCAGGCTTTTGAGATGTAAAAACACCAAACTAACATAAACAATTACAAAACCTTTTGCACTACTCTTTTTTTTAGGTTTTTTTTTTGAAAAGGGATTTTAAAATGGACAGCGCGGTGGAAGAGTGGTTGGCATAGCCACCTGACATGTGGAGGTTGTGTGTTTGATTTTCAACACATGTGCAACACAGCACATGTGCAACTGCATGATTTCAAGTGCTTATTTTCTAACCCCTCTCTCAAAAAGAAAAGGAGAAAAAAATCAATGTAGTTGTATGGATCAGTGGTTCTCAAAAGGGAGAATTTGGAGTACGTGAAGGCACTTCAAGGGGAGTGAAACATTTTAACAGTTTTTACAGTTACCAGCAAATCGGAATTAATGCTTTTTAATGACAGGAAGTTGTACATTTTTCTTTTCAAATTAAGAGCAAAATTATTGAAACATAAAACTCATTATTACTAAATTGTGTTATAATGCCTTTTTTTTTTTTTTTACAAATGTTTATGGAATTTGCCAGCAGACGAGCAAGAAATAACAGATATGTTGCCACATGACCTACGGTATCTTCTGGAGTGGTTAATTAAAATAATCCTACTATAGATGTCACAAAAAATGTAATTCCAAAGTATATCAAATTGGACAGGAATGGCACAAAACTGTTTTTTTTATTTTGTTTTCATCTGACAATGCTTTGTATTGGTTAGGAGGTACTTGGCTGAAAAATATGTCACGGGGTAAAATAGGGTGAGATATAGATAATAGTTTGGACATAGGAATGTTACTCTGATAAAGAATCACACAGAAGCTGCAATCTGATTGGACAAAAACTATGTAATGATAAACCATAAACGAGGCTACGCAGCCAAGTCACATGTTATTGAATGAAGACACAAGAATGATGAAAATAAATGTATAAGACGTATATAAATGTATACAAAAATTTAAATACTGGTCAGTGGTTTTGATTATATTCGGGCCTTCAGAGAGGGCCTTGAAGGCGCTGATGGCACACCACTGCTCGGTATATATTTGAATATTCTCATGTGACAAAGAAATGAATGTCAAATCCCAAGAGGCTAGGAGAAATTGCTTTCGTAATTAAAAAGAGATCTAGAGATGTTGTTAAGTGTCTCTGATTGGGGGTGGAATAGCATCACCAACGTGTACCGCAGACTAATATGAAGTGACATGCGTGGCAGTAGTCGGGACCTCATCACCTCTGAAGCTATTAAGACCAACTCCCATGAGGCGGTCAACACTCCAACAGATCTCCCAAAATGGAGTTGCGCTTGGTGCCATTTCGTTTTTTAATGACTAACAGTTTACACAGAGCTGAGGACTTACAGAAATAGGACCAATATAAACAGGTCATCTACAGTATTCTGGAGTTTCTGCTTCTCTGCGTTGCATACAGTATGACTACTGTGCAAATGACTAAAATTGACACATCAAGTGTGTGAATGATATAAATAAATGTAATAAAGATTGATAAAAGCAAGCAGGAGAACAATAAAGATACAAGCTTCAAACTGTGTTGCAACCCGATGCAATAAATTCAACCCCCACAAAGCTTATAAGCTTCAATTTGTTTGGAGAGCTGCTGATTCGACTCAACCGGGGGGTTGTGTTGCAGCTGTTGCGCTGTTTTGTTAGGTTGGATTTCATTAGATGGTAAGGTGAGACCGTTTCAGGGTCCACACTTTGCAGCAACTTCTGCAACATTTGTCAACTGCGAGCTTTAATGCCTGCCAGAGGGTACAGAAGTTAACGGGAACACTATACGGGCGACTTTAGCGGCATAGTGGAAAAGCTGTGACATTTCCAGGGGCAAGCATCTGCTGTAGTCACATCCGAGAGCGGCCTCAAGCTGTTTTGATCCACGCCTTTTAACTTGGAGTTTAATCAGATCGGCAAAGAAAGAGGGGCTTGTTTGTCCTATAAGTAATAGTGTTTTTACACAAGGGAAACAGCATGTTCTTTTCCGTTATTTGAAAGAAGTGTTTGTAATTCATGTTCTGGCAATATCCATCCCCTTTCGACTTAGTAGCTCATGAGGCCTGACAAAGAAAACGGCACCTCGTCTTTGCGTCAGATGAGCGCGAAGCTGCAAAATGATGAGACGCCTTGTGAGAGGTAAAGCAGGGGACACGCGTTTCCATCGAACTCCCTTCCCCAGTTGGCCATGTGGCAGGAACTGTGTGATCAGAGATCTAATAAAGAGGAAGATATGCTGCAGCTCCTTTCTTAGAAGGGAGTCGTTGCCGTGGCAACCGCACCCCTTGCATCGCAGCTTAATAGTGGGAAATTAGGATTTGCCCTGCTGCTACTCTCAGACCAACTTTGAGCTGCACTCCTGTTGCAGAAAGATATGAGCTGCTCCTACTGGGCCACCAGCAAAACCAGGGAGGGAGTGGGACTGATTTTCAGACCAGGTGTTTAATGGCTCAGATTATCTCGCTTAAAATTCACAATTATGCACGTGTGCAAAGTAGGCGCGTGTGTGTACAGAGTAAGCTCGCACAACTAATAGCCATGAACTTATGCTCGCGACCTTCTCAGATGTCATTGCTTAGCATACCACAGTCATGAAATAAAATACCATTGAATAATCAAGTAACCAATTCACACCTATTTTTTTAAGCTACCACCATGCATCGTATATAGATTAAAGTGAAGTTAATGAATAGTTAACATCAATACCTCAATATTAATTTTCGCTGACATACAGTAAGCCTGGTTTTGTGAAAACGCATCACATTTCATTTTCTCACTTCTGATAATTTACTAAGGTTGAACGGGGGTTGAGGGGAGATGATATAATTACTCATTGTCATCTTCTAAACATAAATTATTAGAGACCAACTCATTTTGCCTGTGCTACATAGATGAAAAATGCGACAAGCATTAGCGAGCTAGCGATTACATTTAAAGTCAACAAACAACAACTACCTGTACCATTATTACAATTTTCATTTAATTCTAAATTGTACCTTAATTCAATCTTACATTTAAATTTTTAAAAGTAGGAAAAAATAAATAAATAAAAAATCCAGAAATGTTACCTGTGTTCCAGCAGAAAAGTACATTCCTGGTACAAGCAAAAAAGTTGGATTCACTTTTTATTTTTTTTTTTTGTATGTTGTGAAGGGAGCAAAAAAAAAAATTATGATCTGCAATACGGCTATCAATTTTTAGCTGTTTATGCTTGGATCGCCAACAAGAGAAACATGAGACAAAAATAATGTGTGTGCATATTGCTACTTATACAACCCACAAATCACAACATAATCATGTTAAACTGCTAATTTAAAATGCAAAAAATGCTAATTTGTGACAGACTCATTCATTTAAATGCTATAATGTCTGACAAGCTTCTTTTGGCAACGAAGCGATACAGATGTAAATTTTCAATAAAGAAGGCCTACTCAAATGTATCTAACCTAACAATATTCATGATTTATTGTTGAAAATAAAACATAGACTTTCATTCTTGAGATGACATTTTGTGGGTTGAAGAAGGGGAGTTGCACAACACTTTTCAGGCATTTGACATTTCTAAGAGAGTTAAAAAACTTGCATTTTAGGTTGGTTGATGATTTGTCAGTATAAGAAAACACATGCAGAGTTGACCTAAAATTCCTATTGATTTGTAAAACAATTATTGTAGTTCAAATGATTAGAATCATTTACGAGCTCCTGCAGAGCTTGGGAATGAGCTAATCATTTGAATCAGGTGTGTTGAGCAGAGAAAACTGGAAAACATTCAGGATACCGCCCCTCCAGGACTGGAGTTCCACACCTATGCTGCAGGACACATCTAAACAAACGGCCTTTTAGTTACTCTTTCACATCAATAAATAATTTAGAGTCCACCTAACCTATTAAACTTGTTTGAGGGAGGATGGAGGAAAGAGGAGTAGAATGCCCGTCCTTCTTAACGCTGCACATATGTTGCCACGGCGATTCAAAATCCGAGCTCCTGACTGTATTACTGATCATTGGCCTTATGCTGTATGTCTCCCATTTTAAGAGTAAAACATATGTTAAATTAAAAGGTGGGATTTTGGAGCTTGCATGTGAGCAGTTGCTCTTTTGATATAAACCGGTGTTTAGTTTCAATAAATCTTAAGGATCAATGAGTGATTTAAGTTTTTAATCTGATCTTGACTGATAAGAAGCATTGCAGTTAAGAGAAAGATATTTCCCTATTTTGATGACAGCAGTACTTTAAAGGTCAGCGTATCAACTTTATCGCTGCATCGGCATCTTTGCGCTTAACTACTCATTTATTCAAGCTGTGTCTTTAAGTTCATCCTGTCTGCATGAGATGTCAAGGCCGTTTAAAACACATGCAAACAACAATATGTCTGGATGTAATTTTACAAAACAAGTCCAATTAATTTGCACATTCCACTTATTCGGTTCGGTCTCTCCTCCCTCTCTTTCTTCTCTGGCTACACTGTAGAAGAAAAAAAGCAGTCGGGTCGGTCCCAAAGCTGCAGCTCAGACAGTAAATGATAAAACGCTGTCATTTCTCTGTTCCCCTCAGAGTCGAGGAAGCCGAGGAGGAAGAAGCCAAACAAGTGACAGCTCCGACAGAAAAAGGCATTTCTCTCTCGTGCTTTCTGTTTCAAGGGTGCATGCGCTCTCAATCCTTTTGTCTTATCTGGCCAAAAATCTGCTTGCTGTCAAATTATGTAGGCCTGCTTGTTTTATTTGTCCATTGACACCACAAAACTACACTGCCCACTACACTTCCATGTAACTGTCTCCTTGGTGCAACAAGCATTGCTAAAAAGTAGACAGACAGCAGTTGCAAGCAGAAGCTTTGTGTGAACTTGAAAATGCAAAGGCTGTCCGATTAAAAAATGCAATAAGTTAAACAGCCGGTTATTAATATCTCTGCTGTGGCTGTTAATATTCGTCTACTAGAACGGTTTGCTGCAGGGATGTCAATCTCATTTTAGCTCGGGGGGCACACGGAGGAATAAGTATTCTTATGTAGGCTGAACTGGTAAAATAATGGCATATGTCTGAATCAATTTGTGTCTTGTAAATGTAGATTTATGCTAAGTGGTTTCACAAAATGTTTTTTGAACAACAACGTTTTCTCAGCTATTTGCTTAGAAACCGATGATTTTGGTGTGTGCTAAACAACTGTCCAAAAAAGTTATTTAATATTTATATGTAAATGTATGAAAATAAGAGATTGCCCTCAATTAAGTCCACATCTTTTGAGTATGATTCTCTCTGCACGTTTATTAAACAAATAAACTTTATGCTAGATATACAAGTTCTGATTCTGGATTGGCACGTGTTTCCCAAAACTAAACTAAACACAATGAAATAGCACTCACAGCTTGTTGGTTTTGAACCAAAGAACAAAGTGACATTGAGACACGAATCCAAGTTAAACCAATTAGTGAAAAATCACAAGTTGTAGCCCACTAAAAATAATCTAATTAAATCTGTGTTCCTCTTCTCCTCAAAAAGCCTCGAGCAAAAAACCTTGGCACGTAAACACATCATGAACATTCATACAAGGATGTACTTAAGTAGCTACTCTATTGGCTCGTCCAGCCAATGGCTCCGCTATTCCTCCCTAAATAAATTCTCATGCTCGGACGCGTATAGGGAGGGACTTTTTGTTCCCATGGTGTCGGGAAGAGAGCAGATGGTGAGGCTGCACTGGTACCGGTGTCGGTGTCAGACGCGTCTCAGTACGGCTGACCTGCAGCAAGCAGATGCTCGTCGCTGCACTTTCGCCGTACGAAGGATTTATTTGACCGATTCCTCTTCTTAAAAGTTGCTGAAATTTGTGCATCTCGTCGGACCGTCATCGTCATCATCCTCAGTCTAGAGGAGCTGCGGATGTTGCATGGGTCACAACGTTCGTCTCGGCGCTTAAGGTGAGAACAACGTGCGTATTTATGCTCAGAAATGAAACACACTTTAGATTGGAAGCAATGTGTACATTTTATCGACAAAGTTAGTCATTTTTTGATTGGATTTTCTTCATATTATACATTGAAAAATTATATCTTTTTTTTTTACAATGCGTCCTAGATGATCCTCGTGTAGCGCATGGACGCTGCACATAAACACATTTTTTATTGGAACCAAAATATTATAGGCTATTTGGCACACATAGTCATAAAATAGCATGAATTAGAAGAAATACATTTGTTATCAATCTATGAATTCTTCTGCTATAATAATGTTCACGAGGGTGAAAAGTCCATAAAACATTTTCAAGGGCATTACGTGTCGATATAATTGTTATGAAGCTTTGTGTTCAGAGGGAGCAAGACAAAGAACGTGCAACTGCAGTGTTATTTCAACGGTTAGACTGTTTATTTAATGGAATCACTTAATGAATTAAGATATCAAACACGTGCCTTATTCTTCTTGTCTACCGTCTTGACATTTTAAGTGCACCGACTCTGTGATTACACTTGCAATGCACAAAACTGCAATGTCAGAGTGCAGCCGAAACAGTTGACTAACAACTATGGTGAGCATCAGAACCATTTGCATGCCTATGAGAACAGAATGGCTTGCCAAAATTTTGGCAGATGTCAGCGATGAATCCTGAAGACAGAGTGCAGACATTTATGGGAGAGTGCTGTACAGGGATCACCTTTGTCAAGTGTCTATTGTTTAATTACACCAGTTACTACAACATATAATAGACAAAAAGTGGATTCGATTGTTCATTTCAAATTGAAAAAAGAAATGTGAAGTTGTTTTATCCTCTCAAGATTGACTACAACAAAACAACTTTGTCGAGACCAGTGGTTTAGCAAATCCAGAACATATATTGTTTAAGATCATTTGGATGTGCAGCCCTATAATACTTAACAAAATAAAGGCATGCAACATTTTGCAAAGCGGTTACCATAACACAATTCAGCAATGAGTTACTTCATGTAACAACTAATTTCCTCTTAATTTGTTGTACAATCTCACATACTACCTGAGGTGCCTTCACACACCCCCAGGTGTTGAAAAGTCATCACTACAACACAATTTACCAAGAAGTTGTTTCATGTTCTAGTTAATTTGCTCTTGATTTGAAAAGAAAAACAACTTCCTGTCTCGTCATTAAAAACCATTCCATTTGATTTGCTGAAACCTTTAGAAACCCTGTTGAAAGCTCAAAATTTGAGAACCACTGGTCTAGACAACAAAAGGAAACCTACAAGTCACCGTCCATGGGTGACAAGAGTTACAACGTCCATGCATTCAGTTAGTAACACGGTTTGTGTCTATTTATTGGGCCATTGTTTTCACAATGATGCTTATTGGAATAGAGACAAAGAAACAAAAACTGAGTTTTTTTTGTGCCAAAGTCAACAAAGGAGAAAACATATCTAACTCAAGTATAAAATCGGTTGTGTATAACAGAGAAATAAGTTTTGCTCCGCCACTATCTTTCACTTAAACTGGGAAGGAGGTGTGAAGATTGACTAATCATACTGCATCTTAATTTTTGAATTGAGTTGCAAAGAGCTCTCCCTTAATTTCATGGCATGGTCTTTTCATATTGGTCCATCTGTCTTCCCCTATGACCTTCCCGCTTCAGCAGAGCTGTGCATCCTCTCCCTCCTTTCAGACTAAGAGGACATGCATCTATATCTCCTGCTCAGCTCTGCAGCTCTGCCATCAGCAGCTGCACCAAAGCCTTGTGTGATGTGAAGTGAAACTCTTGCATACTAATAGAGCGCCAATACGATGTGTCTCAGGGCGGCTGGAGCTGAGACCGAATAGTGAAAACATCAGGTGGCACGGCACAATTCATCCATGATTGTGGAGCAAAATCACCCCGAAAACTGCTATGTCTTTTGATTATGTCAGTCATACGGGTTTGTGTTACATCAAGGTTCTCATTGACACACTCTTTGGCAAATCCATTACGCCCAATTTCGAGCATTAATGACCGTATTCTCATTTGGTTATGAAACTCACACGACGATGGCATAGACGTTGCCATGGTGACGGCTTGCTGGTGTGCCTGTGTGCGGCTGCTGATCCAGAAACGACTGTTTATATTTGGTGCCCGGTGAAAAGGATCCTCAGAATCAGAGTAGGGGGAAGCAGTGCCTCCCTTGTAAACATTCCATAATATGCAAAATATGGATCCAGAAATACAAATAAATGACTAAATGAACATCACAACAAGCTGTGAGTGGTAATACTGCCTGTGCAACCTCTTTTGGAGAATGTTGAGAGACCCCAAATTGAATTTATATGGCGTGAATCAGAAAAGATTCATAACATGCCCACGATTCGGTCTTGGGACGTGGTTAATATCAGTGACTGGTGAGGCATGCTGTAGTTAGATTGGTGCGTGTTATATATGTGAATGGGTTCTTGGATTAAAATCTCATAAGGATTGGCTAAGCAAAGAGAATAAATCCCTGCTGCTGGAGCATTCCATTCAAACTGTCAGTTGGATAATGTCAAGCTGTTGAAGGATTTTGCCGCCTATTGCAGTGGGTTTGTGACTGAGTGCATATCCTAACATGTGAGGCAAAAATTATTCCCGAAAAAGATCGCAATACGGTATAGTCAAAAATGATGCTAGCAAGTTGACATTACTAGCTTCACATGTCTGCCACATCTGACTGCTGCTTCAGCCTGCAGATTTAATAATAGCTTCTCGGGATACAGATGCTGCTGTATAGGCAGTGAGGGGAATTAATCTCAAACCTAATCTCTCTCTTCCCTCAGAACAAGAGTTCACAAAGGTGTTATTCCACCAAAGCCATTCTTACAGCCTTTTGCTGTATCAGGCTTCACTCCGAGAGAAATTATCCCCCAGGTTCCCACATCTCCCCTATTGATATTCTTGTCAGGTCATGAGACAAGAATGAATATTTGCTCTTGTTTCTCACATTGCACAAGAAAGAAAGTTTGGTTCATCACATCAAACTTGATTTTTAATGGCATCTAGCAATTATGCCGTGGTTCTATAATGCGAACAGATTTAACTGTGATATGTCAACCATCGGTGAAATTATTTGGTTAATTTATTTATTAAAGATGCAGTATCACGATATTTGAGACTTTCCGAAGACAAATATATGCATATAGTTAATGATATCTTACCTTTGGCACTTTAATGATTTTATCTCTTCTTAAATAGGAGGTATTTTGGTGGCTATATTTCGAACAAGAAAGTCCGGTAGAAGGGCAACATCCATGAAAAACAAAACTGATATTACCTTGGGGCATGTAAACTTACGTCCACAACTATGATTTTATGTCAAGAAATTCAAAAGTACATATGAATAGCCATTCACATTGAGAAACATAAGAAGTGAGGAGCAGAAGAAAAACGCCCTATTAAGTAACAGTCTTTATACAGCATGACTGTGCTAATCATCCAATGCAAATGGATAATCTCTATAAAACAAAGCTAACATTTTACTTCCCAGTTTTGGCCTCTCACTCAGGTGCAACTATGAGAGTTACACCAGCTCTCATTTTTAATTTTATGGCAAATCCACTCTGGTACTGGCCAAGAAGCTTCACCATGCAGTCTTCTGTAAACTTTTCTGGTGAAAGGTTTCAGCTTTTGAAAGACCAAGCAAACTCGTGTGTGTTTGGTCTGGACGGGCCGATTCACAGGAACAGCGTAGCAGCGGTGCGACTGCGTTCTTTGCATTGTGACATCATCCAGTGAAACATAGTGATTTACTCTGATTGGGCGGGGCTGGTGATGAAAGCCCAGCAAAGAGGAAGGGAGCAAAATAACATTGCAACATTGCAACATGGTTAAAAGCTACAAAAGGTTGAATTTCCATGATACACCCTCTTTAACTTAATTGGTTTGTGCTTGTTCTGTTGCTACATATATGAACAATTGAATGTGAAATTGAACACCTTTGAGATAAGTTGGCTACAAAAAGTCTGTCCTGCGAAATGTTCTTCTGGATGAATGGATAAACAGCTCTACAGAAACTCTTCAGCAACATTTAAAAGTCTTCGCAGATGAATAGAAGCTGCTACAACAGGAAAGGGTGAACCAAGTTCATATCTTCACCTATTTTCACTTCCTGCGGTGGAATGGCCAGCAGCCCCTTTAGGTATGAATGTGCTGTAGTGATTATGAAGCAGGCCATCAGTGAAATTGACCAAATGTGCCCAGCAGTGTTTCCTTGGATCAACAAGGTCAACCCAGCAGAGAGGGAGGGATGGAGGGAGGGAGGAAGAGAGAGAAAGAGAGAGAGTGAGAGAGAGTCATGCAAATAGGAATGGATGCAGACACCCACAGCGCTGCCAGACTGCCAAAAACCTGACTCCAGGTGTCACAGATTCACTGCCTCAGCATGACAACAACAATTATTCTTCTATCTCCTTGAATTTCATACCTGAGCAGCAGAAACACATTGCACGGGATATACGACTGCAGTTACACCAAAGTAGATCATAACAACAGGCAAGCAGTCTAATTAATGAGGTAGAGGAACATAATAGCTAATTTAACTGAAGCTGAGGTTTATTCACTTGGCACCCTCAGTCATAATCTAATGAGGATGCCCAGAAAGGCTGCATCTACTGTAATTGTAAGTCAAAGTATACAGTATACTGTCAATTATGACCTTTTAATGATGATTGATTTTGATGAATTTTGGTTAATTTTAGTTGAATGCAGTTATTCAGTCTCTACTGACGTACACATAGTCCACATACTGCTGTTTACAGTATATACATTTATGTATACTATAAATGGGTTAGAATGGCTCAGTGTTCGTGTGCTTGTCTTCCAAGTGGATGGCTGTGGGTCTGACCTTTTGCATGATACTGAGTACAGTACGTGCATATATATATATATATATATATATATATATATATATATATATATATATATATATATATATATATATATATATATATATATATATATATATATATATATATATATATATATATATATATATATATATTAGGACGGTGTGAGTTGTTTACTGGAAAATCTGTACTTCCAAGAACCGACTGAGCAATAAGCAATGGACATAATGGAGCTTTTAATGGCTTAAGAGCTGGATATTTCCCTCAGGAGATGAGAGGCAAAAGCTTGGAAATTGGTGCTTAGTCACAAGGTGGACATAAAAACAAACCAAAGTAATAATTCTGCTACTACTGCTGGATGGTTCAGTGAGAGTAATGTTTGTTAATAAATTCTTTGTATGACCTTGAGAGTAGTACTTACAGTAGTGGAGTTTCATTGCGAAAGTAGTGCTTGCAGAGAAAGGGGCGGACGGACGGAAGGACGGACAGGTAGGTAGGTAGGTAGGTCGGTCGGTCGGTCGATCGATCGATAGATGGATATACTGATGTGACTCTATCAACAAAATGAGCATTATCAATGCTTATATAGCTCTTAAACTCAATCTCAAATTGCAAAAATGTAGCCGGACAGTATATGTTTACTTTACTGTACAAACTGGCAGCGTTGGGATTAGGACAGTGTACCCATAGCATTGCGCTGATATTACAAAAATGCTTAGACTTCACATTTTTCTGTTTTTCTGTCATGAGCCCTGCATCATGAGCAGAAAGTGATTAGCAGTGAAGAGCTAACATTCTGTGATTATTAAGCCTGTTGTGTAATGGGCTCACAGCCATAGCTGCTGACTGTGCCACACACACTCAAGTGGATCAGTGACACTAGGCGGGTATGCACATAATCAACACTGCACTGAAAAAGCATGTTAATCTTTGCAGAGTTGGCTGTAAAAAAGCTCATTATCTAAGATACAGTTGTGTTAAATAACAGTGTTCTTTATTAATGAAGCTGTACAGCAGAGCTAATATTTGGCTGACTGAATATGTTGACGAATCATTATTTGGCATGAGGCTTAGAAGCAAAGTATGCAAATTTAGCTGGCAAACTGAGTTATCTAATCCACTGTTTTGCTAATTTGTTGTATTCGTTTTTGTTCAGGCAGCCATAGACAAGTGGTAAAAACCGTGGCCCTTAATTAAGGGACAATCAATGCAGTTCCATTCCCTGTGTACTTGCTTGCATTTTAACAATGTTGAAATGCATTTAATCTTAGTTTCAATTGTTTTTAATGTTCTTCTATATTTGTCTTCTTTAGGTTCTCATCTAGCGACAAGAAAAGGAAACATCTGGTTTTATAAATGTTCATGAGGATTCTATCAGCAAAGCGTTTATTCCGGATTGGAAGAAGGCATTTAATGATGATTGCTGGCCACGGGGAAGACAAATGCTGAATATTCCCTTCGAGCCTTTACTTTGCCGACTGGCTCCCGTTTAACCTTTGTTTGAGCAAAGAGCAGACAAGATGAAGCTTGGCTGCCTGCCTTGGCCTCCTCTACTCTGGCCGTGCATGGGCTTACTTCTGGCCTCTCAGTTGCCTGTACGTGCCACATACTGTCCTCATTTGTGTGTATGCGAGATCCGACCTTGGTTTACACCCCAGTCAACCTACAAGGAGGCGACAACTGTGGACTGCAATGACCTGAGGCTGACACGCATCCCTATCAATCTTTCAACAGAGACGCAAGTGTTACTGCTCCAAAGTAACGCCATCTCTCACACTGGGGGTGAGCTGGAAGCTCTTCAAAACCTGACCGAGTTGGACCTGTCCCAGAACAACTTCAGCTCTGTGGAAGCTGTAGGCCTCAAAAGCATGGGCCATCTTACAACGCTGCATCTGGAGGAGAATCAGATCAGCCAGCTGCAGGACAACTGCTTGGGGAATCTCTCTAACTTGCAGGAGCTCTACATTAACCATAACCTCATCGACTCCATCTCCTCTCGGGCGTTTGCCGGTCTGCACAATTTGTTGCGCCTGCACCTGAACTCCAATAAGCTTCATGTCATTGACAGCCGCTGGTTTGAAGAAACTCCTAATCTTGAGATCCTCATGATTGGCGAAAACCCAGTCATCGGCCTTTTGGACATGAACTTCAAGCCCCTCGGAAGTTTGCGAAGTTTGGTCCTGGCTGGGATGGATCTTATCGATGTTCCCCCGAATGCATTTGTAGGCCTGGACAACCTGGAGAGCATATCTTTCTATGACAACAAACTGATCCGAATCCCTCATCTGGCTCTCGAGAAAGTCCCCAATTTGAAATTTTTGGATTTAAACAAAAACCCCGTTCACAAAATCCAGGAAGGAGACTTCCGAAACATGCTTCATCTAAAAGAGTTGGGAATTAACAACATGATGGAGTTGGTGTCTGTTGATCGCTATGCTCTGGACAACCTACCTGAACTGACTAAATTAGAGGCCACAAACAACCCCAAGCTGTCTTATGTCCACCGCCTGGCCTTCAGGGACATGCCTTCCCTGGAGAGCTTGATGCTCAACAACAACGCTCTCACTGCTCTTTACCAGCATTCGGTAGAGGCATTGCCCAACCTTCGGGAGATCAGTCTGCACAGCAATCCATTGCGATGTGACTGCGTCATTCACTGGATGAGTTCCAACAAGACCTCCGTACGCTTCATGGAGCCCTTGGCCATGCTTTGCGCCTCCCCGCCCGAACTCAGGGGCCAGCGTGTTCGAGAGCTAAGATTTCTAGAGTCCTCCGAGCAGTGCATCCCGCTGATATGCCAGGACACCTTCCCGGGCCACCTCAACCTAGACCTCGGCGCGAGTGTCAGTCTGGACTGTCGGGCCGTGGCTGAGCCGGAGCCGGAGATCTACTGGGTGACGCCCCTCGGAAGCAAAATCACTATGGACACTGCGTCAGAGCACTACCACCTGAGCAGCGAGGGCACTCTGTGGCTGTCTCATGTACAGGTGGAAGACTCGGGACATTACACCTGTGTGGCCCAGAACATAGAAGGAGCTGACACCCGGGTTGCCTCGATCCGAGTGAACGGAACAATGCTTGACAGTGCTCAAGTGATGAGAATTTACGTCAAACAGACAGAGTCTCACTCCATCCTCGTCTCTTGGAAAGTCAACTCCAATGTCATGTCCTCTAACATAAAATGGGCCTCAGCTACCATGAAAATCGACAACCCGCACATCACCTATACGGCTCGTGTACCTGTTGACGTTCATGAATACAACCTCACTCATCTTCAGCCGGCCACAGAGTACGAGGTGTGCCTCACGGTTTCCAACGTCCACCTGCAGACGCACAAGTCTTGTGTAAATGTCACAACCCGGAGCGCGACCTTCGCCCTCAACCTGTCAGATCAGCACCCGAGCGCTGCCGTGCTAGCCGTCATGGCAACCGCGCTGGCCTTCCTCAGTCTGGCGACCGTCGGCATCTACACGGCCCGCAGATGGAAGAGAAAGAACTATCACCACTCCTTGAAGAAATATATGCTGAAAACCTCGTCCATCCCGCTCAATGAGCTTTACCCGCCACTCATCAACCTGTGGGAGGCTGACGGCGATAAAGACAAAGATGGCGGCAATGAGGGAAAACCTTCTCCTGTTGATACCACCCGTAGCTACTACATGTGGTGAGCATGTAGCAAGGAGGCCCGGTCGCGCCTCTTCAGCAGCACAAACAGACAAGAACTTTTGACATTTTGGAGCAAAAGTCACAAGGTTGTATTGTGGGCTTTGCTGATACGTGGCAGAGTGAACATGAAGATTTTTCGTAGTATAGCGTATCGCGCTGATTCTTTCTATGTTTTGTCTTCAAGGATGCAGCTGGATGTAGCTTCAATGTTACTTTAGTTGCTATGCTGTATCTGTGGTGCTTTTCTAACTCACTTTTATTTGGGTTAATAATACTGCAGCAGTGGCCAGGGGTCTTGTGGCAGCATTAGTAATGATGAGTCTTTTTCTTTCTGTTTTGTAAAACAGGTCAACTTTGTGAACCCATAGGTAATGGAGTTTTGTTTAAACTTCAACAAATAAAAGCTGACAGCGGGATTTAGACGTCGACATTGTCTACTGAATGTTAGCAACTGTGCAGTAATGTTGTATCAACTATACCTTTCAAATTTCGGATTGAAATAAAAATAGTATTTTAGTTTGCAGATACTTGTGATGTTAAATGCTAGAAAAACAAGCGTCGGTTAGAAGCTTTTCTTTTTTGAATTCAGTTTTCGAGCAATGATCACCTTCCTCATGAATACCGTTTTATTTTGTAAGTATTTTTAGTGCCCCCCGTCCCCACATGTAATGTTATATTGACAATGCCAGAATAAATACTTTTCTGATTCTTTTGCATAATTAGTCTTTCTTTCCCCTCATGTTTCAGTTTAGGCAGGCAAATGGAGCACATGACACGGCAATTTAAAGATTATGTGTTACATGATTTTTGCAATGGTGCGCAGATGTTCAAACACTAAAATGTGTTTTTTAAGTTAACATGTAAATCTCACAAATATGGTGTAGATGAAGTATTAGGCTGGCAGAGGATTTTTTTTTCAATAATAATTTCTAATTTATGTATTTTGTTTTGTCTTTAGTAAGTAACAGGAAAAAAACACCAGTTAAAAATACAGCACAAATATTATGCTCTTGATTACTGCTTTGAGAAATAAAGCACGGGTCATTTTGATTAAAAATATTTTTATTTATTTTTCCTAAAAAAAAAAAAAATCCACAACTATGTGGTCTTTCAGTTCTTTTTAACAACAAAGCAACCTTTACATTTAGAAATGCTGGAGCTTCATCTTAAAGAAAAAAAAATATACACAAACAAACTTAATTTCAAGTCAGTGTGGCTTTTCAGAGACGCAGCGAAAACCAAGATTGGAGGCAGAGCTGTCCGGAGTGTTCTGACTTCGTGCCGCACAGCGGTACCGGTAACAATATGACTGAGGAAATGTAAAAAAATAAATATATTTTTAAGACACAGAGGCACATAAATAAATTTAAAGACAAAACACCACTCATAAAAACCAATATAAAAAAGCAGTATACACTACAGTAAATTAATTAACAGACGTCATGGCTTTACCTTGTGACACATGTATGAGCCTCCCTTCTTTACTTTGTCAGTGCCTGATGGAGGACCTGTCTAAAACAAAAACAAAACATAAAAGATGTTACTACCAGGTGTGACATCACAAACTGTTGAAGGATGACATGATGAAGTTACCGGATTATGTTGTAGTTCAGTGGAGTGACGTACAGTCCACCAGTCTGAGGTCCATTCCCATGCATTGCCCACCATATCAAACAAACCAAAACCATTGGCGGGAAAGGACATCACCTGCAGGTGTCATGTATAGATAGACATTACATCTAATAATCAAAACCCATTTTAACAAGGTGTCCATGCAACACTAAGTCCGAGTGTGCTTAATAGAGGACATGTTGGCCTTTTCAACGATGTCTCATGTGTTGAGATGGGATACGATTAACTTTGCTATTTTGCTGAGACAAATTGGACACAAAGGTGGACATAAATCAATAGGACGGCTCTGACGATATGTAAACACATATTTTCACCTGTAAACATAATATTCAAATTCTCAACTATATATTATTAACTTTTCTCAGAGTACTGTTTAAGTATTATTTGATGGATACTTTTACACATACATGTAATGTTACTGTTCACTAGCATAAAAAACGTGGAAAAAAATGGAAGTTTAATTCTCAGGTTGAGAGCTCCCTCTATAGAGGATAAACAACAATTACAGTAATACTGGAGTATCATTACATTCTGTAAAAATGCTAGTATCACTTACAGTATATTTTCTGTGAAAATCCAAGTTCTTCGTCAGCATTCTTTGCTTCCAGTAGATTTTAAATATTACTCTCTTAAATTAATCAGTTAAAAACGACCCAATTAGGGGTCAAAAAAACAACAACAAAGGACCTACTCAATATTTGAGCAATTTTGACCCCACTTTCAAAGTTGTTTTGCAAACAACAACCCCCCAGAATGATGTACTTTGTAAAAAACAATGCAGAAAGTTATGCCAAATTTTTTGCCAAATTAGGTTGTTTTTGACCCAACTGTTTTTAGAGTTAACAAATTAATTGTAAATCAGACTTCATCTTTGCTTCAGCCAAACCGCCAACATAAGATTTATTGGCTTGAACTTTTCATTCCCAGACTCAAACTTACTGGTGAGGTTTTGACATATCCATCCTCTGCAGAATTATGGTGAGGAAACTCCCCTTGCCAGATGTTGGCATAGTGTTGCCCTTTTGGATTCAGTCGATTTCCCCAGGGATAGAGTCTGAAAAAAATGTTAATTTAATATTATTCTTAATATTTACATTATACATTATTAAAAAATAGGTCACATCAAAATGCAATCGTTTTGAACAGATGCTAATAAAATTGTTGATAATCACAACTGACCTACTTTTATTTGCATTTGGATATTAACAACAACAAAATAAGCATATGCTTCGTAATTTTGAGATCAATGCATACTGTTGATGATACAATGTTTAATCTACACAATGAGTGAACATCCAACCTGTCTTTCAAATTCCCCCTGCAGGCGTACTCCCACTCTGCCTCCGTTGGAAGCCTCTTGTTGGCCCATGTGCAGTAGGCAACAGCATCTGTCCAAGAAACATGAAGAACCGGATGATCCAACCTGAAATAGATTTTTTAAAATTAGTTTAATGTCACCAAGGTGAATTAAAAAACGGATCATAAGAGCATCTCTTTGCCTATCTGTGATATTAGAGTCAAGGCCTTCAGGTTGTCTCCAGTTTGCACCTTTGACTGGAAGCCACCAGGGGGCAGCAGCCACCTAAAAATAAAAAGATAAGCATGTAAAACCGTTTGAAAAAAGTAATGAGTAAGTTTCTTGCTCAAAACAGACAAATAAATATATGTAATAATCCACAGGTTTCAGAGCAAATTACATTCAACAAATCAAATCAAAAACCTAACCAATCCATTCTTGATTGGTAACAAAATATAAACTGGGCTATTGTTTTTCAAGACATCTCTGGTATGAGACAATTACTTGGAAAACATTTGCGGCTCACGAGCTTTGGTCTCCAGAGGACCGTTTAACAACCAATTGCAGAACACTGTTAGGGCTCCGATAGCCACAGTCAACACATACAGCATGTAGTCTGCACAACAGAGTATAAGATTTGGACACAAACAAGTAAAACAACATGAAACATTTTCAAGCGGTTTGCGCAGCTATCAGGAAACATTTGATAATTGCAAGGTGTGTCATACGGATGTCACAAAGAATTATGTTGTATCACAAAACAGCTTTACAAGCCTGATTACACAGTAAAAAATTCTCACCGATGTTTGCTTTGTGTCCTGCTGTGCTACGCTTCCTGTTACAATGTGCTGCAAATGTGCACTGGCAGCCACTTAATAAATAAATAAATAAATAAATAAATTGCAGCAAACATGCCCACAGGAAGAAGTGAGGGAAAAACAAAGCCTGTGAACTTCTCCCCCTGGTGCTGACAGCTGCAGGTTTCCATGACAACCACAATGAGAGCACGCCCATCTGTGGGCTGTTACATACTTGAGTGGCCTGCGTAAAATATTATGAGTTTGTTTTCATGTTTGGGCAATACTACAGCAGTGATATTATGGAAGTACTTACTGCTTGTGTGATTTGGCTTTTGACTGGCTCACTTAAAATTTCTTCAAAAACAAAAGAGTCCCCAAAATTCTCTGCCTGAAAGAATAACATGTGTGAGCAGCCTATATAAAAAAAAAAGAAAACAAAAAATGCATACAGTAGCCATATTGATGGATTAGCACCTCAGTCACATAGCCTGTGGCATGGGCAAAATACTGGAACTGTTGGTTGGTCACTTCCTGGATGTCCATGTAGAAAGATTCCATGTGGACCTGTCTCTGAGGGCCCTCGCCGTCAGCAGGGATAACCGGGTTGTCTGTTCCCATTAGAAATTCTCCACCAGGAATCAGCACCATCTTAGATATAGGATGTATACTTGTTAATCTTAGTGCCAAGGGAAGTTTGCAGAAGGAAGTTAGGGAATTAAACAGATTAGGAATCTTTGAAAAGGCTGGCCTTAATCTTATCTAAGAGTAATGCATACTATGCCAAAAGACACAATCATCAATGTGTCTCTTTAAATAACTTGTTTATTTAGCATATACTTGAATACTGTTGATAACTATGAAAAAAAAGCATTTACACCATGGTGTAAAAGTCCTTGCCATGTCCAAAAGTGATGAAAAAACCATCAATGACCTCCATAAAGCATTCAAAAACTGGCCACAGATAAAGTGAAACTCACTGTAATTAAATGACTGTACTGTAACGGAATCATTTTACAACACAAAGTAAATACTGTGAATAGGAAAATGGAACTGATGCTAAAGCAAACGTTCCTATAACTAAAAATGACTCTTGCAAATAAACGGCGTGATGATGCCCCTCTAAACATTCATACGGCATATAATTTGTGGAACGGATCAATAACATAATTTTAACATCAAATTATCACATTATAGTTGATCAGCGATCGTGAATAAGATGACTAATATCTAAACACGACACGCACAAATATAGTCTTCAACGCAAATTAGTGACTCCCTTATTAGTTGTCTTGACCACAAATTCAACAATTTGTCAAACAAAATGATGATGAAAATATTAGTAATCAGGCATCTTGAAAATCTTATAGCCTTGAACTAATTTATTGGTGGGCCTCTCAGCACAAGTCTTTCTTATCAGGCAAATGTGGGGAAAGGGCCTACGAGTTGCAGTTAAAAAGTATGACTAAAACGTAAGTTTGATTACTTTGAGACACCAACGGTGCCATAAATACACAGAGAGAAGCATTTGCTTTAAGAAAACTGTGGCCGATCACCTGACTTAGCATCTTCTTGTCTTCCTGTGGGTCAGCCTGCATCTCATTGGCTCTTTTGGAATATTTTACAGCCGGCTCCTCCGATGCTGTGTGTACCCCCATAACGGCATCTCTCTTCAAACTCTCACAGCCGCAACTCGCTGAAGCCGGAGAAGCGGCGGGTTCGGAATGAGCACTGCATACAAGCGCTTTGTCCAGGCAGCCCAAATAGACCATTAAAAAAGCCCAAAAGCGAAGCATTATTGCTTACTCGTCGAACATGTTGCTGACACTTCCGCAATGTCACGTGGTCAGTCAGCTGATCTTGACTAGCTTGTTATTGCGCCTCCACAGGCAGGCAGTGGTACTGAAGTTACAGTTCAATTGATGTATTTCATGCATTTTTTTTGCCCGTCTGTATTATATTAAGCAAATTTATCGCAGTGTGTCGATAGTTAAATGACATAAGTTAGTCCGCTGAATCACGCAACAAAAATCATTTAGTAGAGCTCAACAGCGGCACCGCGAGGGCAGAAGTGGTATTGTCAGTGAGCCCCTCCAGCTCCAGCTCCAGCTCAGAGCACCGCTCAGCAGAGCGCCGCTCAGCACAACAACGCCAATCCCGCTCCTTACTGGCTTCCTCACAGTCAAAAATCCTTTCTTGTTTCACTCTGCTGCCTCCTACTATCGCTCGGCCGAAGAAGGGGAGAGTGTAGCCACCGTCATGTTGTCGTAGCTGGCTCTCGGAGAGCCGAACATCCGAGCGTTTAACGCCGCTGAGGTAAAGTTGTGCTCTTCAACTTCTTTTCCTTATCTTCATCTTCTTCTCTTCGGATAGAGCGCTCCATAAATGGGGCTAACACGTTTTCCTACAGCCGAAGTCAACCAGAGCTCTTATCGTTTGTTCAAGCTATTTTTCTTAATTTAAAAAATTGCTGACTGACACAGTTCACTCAGGTGTTGTTGTTGTTTTTCATTTAGTCATAAATAATGCCACGGCCAGCGTGATGAAATGGCGTTTTGCACTATTTTTAAGTGTTTTGGTTCCTGTGCGGCGAAAACAACTTTTTTAGGGTCTCCTCAGTTAGAAATCAGTCAAATGGAGCGAAGTGGATCTGCTGCAGGTGCACAGCTTCCCGTTTGCGGTTCTAATTATCTATTCACATTTCAACCTGCAGCAATCTATTGCTCTAACATGAAAAGGAATTTGCCCGCTAATTCATGCAAATGTATGTTGTAGCAGCCTAACATCTAAATATGCTCCTAGCTGATCTAATACAACGGTGTGAATTTGCACCTAGAATTAGCAGGATTCTTGATGGAATCATTTCCTTATTTGAGCATAGTAAAAGCTTTTCAAAAGATTGCTTGGATTTTATTTTAACATTCTCTGTTTTAGGTGCCCCTAAATGTGCTTCCAACATGTCGGATAAAATGTCCAGCTTCCTGCACATTGGAGATATCTGCTCCCTTTACGCAGAGGGGTCCACCAGTGGTTTCATCAGCACACTGGGGTAAGCACATTTGATTGGTCCACATGATGCTTTCCAGCAAGGAGAGCACAATTTGGAAGGTGTATGACAAGATTTTTTTGGGGGGGTGGGGGGGTGCTGAAAGTTTGTAAATGCCTCTCCAATGCTTTTTGTCTACTGTTCAAAATAAAGAGAAGACAAAACATTGTTTTATATTTTTACACCATTAAAACAAACAATTATGTTGATATACACCACAGACCAAGAGGGCAGATTGCTATATTTGCATCCACAAGCATTGGGCCATCATTTTGTGATGATATTGATATTAATGGTGATTAAAACAAAACAACTAGAAGTCTCACCTTGTAACAATCAAATATTGGCTGTGATAATCATTTCCTAATAGCTATACCTGCATGTTATTATATTGAATGATGGTAATTTTAGGCTTGTGGATTCAGTCAACCAAATTTATACTGCCACTGGGTGTGCACCAGGTGCCATTGTAATTGTGAAGGATCAAAAATAATTGAATGGATTCTTCCTTGGTAAATATTACACCCTCCATTAATTTCACCAAAAAATATGCATCACTTTTTGTATGATCCTGCTAATGGACAAATGAGGGAAAAGCATGCAAAAATCCACCTTTTTTTTCCCACATTTTATAACATTTTTCACAGTTTTAATCTTTGTAACCGGCACCTGTTATTTGTGGAAAACACTTTTTGCACATGCACACACATACAAAAACACACACACACACTTGCACGCAAACTTTGTCGGGGTTAAAAAAGCGGTTGTCCCTCCCATTGCAGGTATAATGGCCGTCAAATGCACATGTACTTTCACTAATTGTGGGCTGGCTTGGTCCTTATCCCCTGCGAATAGTGGGGTCCACTGCACAGGGTTGGTAAATGCAATAATAAATTGTCTTATTGTGAGTGTGACGAACAGATGGAAACTATAAAAGCTAATACTGTCTATTGCGGAATCAGTAAAACTGTCAGGATTATGACTCATGGTACTGCAGAGTTGATCAACAAATGAAATGACCTGCTCTATGAAGAAAAAGTCGTTATAGGCATTTGCCGAGTTCCACAACATCCCACGCACACTACAACTGCATAAATTTGCAAAATTGTCGTACCAGTTTTGGCTTGCTGCTTTTTTCTCCATGCGTAACCACCAACTCAGCCACATTCTTCACATGATCAGCTACATTCTTCACAATAGGTTGCAACCCTTTAAACTCTCAAACAGTGGACACTCATTTGTTTGTTTGTTTTTATTCAGAAACGTACTACTATAGGAAATGATAAGTGGTGGCAATCTAACTGTCTTCAATTCTGATTTTTGGGCCTACAGTTACATTCAGAATCAATGTTGAAGTCAATGTTGAAATTTGCTGTTAACGTTTTGCATAGATAGACACTTTTTCTGTCTATTTCAAATTTTTGACTGCATTTGAATACATGAGACTTGTGCTGTAATTACAGCATATTTGAGTTCTTTTTTGCATGATCGATTTAATAAGATTTTTATTTATTTATGTTTTTGCTGGCTGTCTTGAAATTTGTATATTATGGCCATTGCATTGACATCCATTTGGTGTGCTAATTTTGAAGTTGACCTTTGTAGCATGTCTTTAGCGATGACATGATGTTGTTGCTGCTTTTTGGCAGCATGCGACAGTAAAAAAAATTGTATTTTTTATTTTTTTTAATAAAATGGATTGGAACAGTTTTTATCTCTTGAATCCATTCGTGATTTGAACCGTCACTATGCTAAATACCTTTAGCTATATAGCTAAAAGTAACAGTAACAGTAAGTTTACTGCACAGATCTTAGTAATATTGAAACATTCTTAGTAACCTTACATAAATGCTTAAAGGGGAAGTCAATCCCAAAAACTTTTTTTACAATATGTTCAATGTACCCCCACTAGTCTAAAGACAGGATTCTGATAAATGCTTGTGGAATATGAATTAATTAAAAATATGAATTGGAATATGAATTAAGCAGCATAATTTACTCCTTTCAATACATCCAATCTGCAGCTTGGTGGATGACCGCTGTGTGGTCCAGCCTGATGCAGGGGACCTCAACAACCCTCCAAAGAAGTTCAGAGGTAAGAGACACAGAGATTGTCCCGCTGAGGCCTGACATCATCCACATTTACTGCTCTGTGTTTATACTGAGAGCTCTGTGATAGACACGGCTCCATGTGTTGTGCCGCGTTTCTTTGGTGACGACCATAATACCTCTGCCCACCGGACTTCAAGCGGGGATGCCGTTGACAATATTTCACCTCACCTCAGAAAACAGCAATAATGTGACTGAACCGAGCATCCTTGGAACTTTTTTTAAGAAAAGGTCTTGAGACGTTTCTATGGGTTTACTTGCTATAAATAGTCCTCATACAGGAAGTATGACCCTCAATTCTCATGCTGGAGGCTTGTATCTCTGGGGGCCGCTGGCCCCACATTAGACGGAGAGTATACGATCTTGCATAATCTTTACACTTTGTCAGTCATTTCATTGCAAACAGCTGATTAAAATGTGTCCCTGAAGGAAGGCCTTCGAAAGACTCAGAAAACAGCTGTTTATGCTAAAATATGGCCAGAGCAAGCCAAGCTAACTCTGAAGCAGCCGAGTCATTCCCAATTAGCCCACATGATAATGATCTACAAATGGAATTCTCCCTGTTGCTATGGAAATGAAGATTGCAGTAGATTTCCCGCTAGGGCTCCGTTTTATAACATTTTCTTCAAAATGTTTCACAACCACAGAGGCACAAATTATTTTAAAACTTATTGATATATCACAAATGTTTACAATAATATTTTACAATCTGAAAGGAGGGCAGACATTTTAATTGTGTTGAAAAACTTTGTTGAGCTTTGAGATTTATCGACACTTGGTTACAAGCCCCCATTCTTTTTAGTTCTCTAACAACTGCCAAGTTTATAAGCGTACAGTAAATGACAGAGAACAAAACAAACTATTAGTTACTGTTTGTGGTTTTATTTAATTTAGTGTAATGTAATCACATTGTTCTGATGCAGCAGTTCTCAAATGGGGGTATTCAAAGGCACTTTTTGGGGACATGAGATTTTGAACTTTTTTTTTGTTTTTGCAGGTATTGAATCTAATTCAATTTTATTGTAATGATAGGAACATATTTTTTTTAGAAATTATATAAGGCAACTAATTGCTAATTTGTGTTATCATGACTTCTTTGCAAAACATGTGGCTTTAATTTGTAAAGTTTTATACAGATGTGCATTGTAATTAACACTGTGAGAACGTTCGCACTTTCGTTGAGTGCTTCAGATCGTGAAGACTTGGAAAAATATACGGACTGCCCGTTATGACTCCGACCGAAGGATGTAAACCTGCTTCAAGCCTAAAACACATGCCGAAAATGTGGAAGCCCCGTCTGCGATTCGTTGCTTTGGCGACTGATTCGCCAGCTCGGTCATTAGTGATGCAATTTTTCTGTAAATGAGTCAGAAATAAAACAGATGATGTTACGTGATCTATTTTCAGCAATTGATGCATAAAATGGGACTTAAAGGACAATGTGTAATATTTAGACAGTTATTAAATTTAAAACCCACTATACATTTCAATAAAATGTAAATAAGTGTTCTATCACATCAACTTTTTTTTTTCTTTCATCATAGTCTAATAATCTCTAATTATATAACATGAGGAGCGCCGCTCAGATGGACGCCGTCATGTTTCTTTTACATACGGGAAGCAAAAGACAAAACCTTTGGCCAACGTAATCACATTTTGGACGTTGGTTTGTTTCTTGTATGCAGCCGAGCGAGCTTCTGCTTTGTACGGCAATCCTAAATAAAATGGAAAAAAAGAGGAAATAGAAGGTTTGTATGCTAATTGTAAATAAAAGGAGAAAGAAGAGGAAAAAAAAGGAAGAAAAACCGTGGAATTTGTTGGATTTCATGTGTCGGTGGCTGTTTATTTCTGCAGGAACCCCAGGAAACTAATCTGTGGTGACGTATTTGCCCAAGTTTTGTAGATCCCCGCTATTGTGCATTGAAACCAATGGTTTGAAACCATTTGTATTCATATTTGCTCGCTGTCTCGCTCGGTTAGCATATGCCTCCACTATGATGAAACATCATAGTGCGCGTGCTGCATTCACGAAACACTAGTAAACGTCAATTCTTAATCCTACACAACACGACTGTAAGTGTTATGCGCTGGTCAGGGGTTACTTGGCTGAAAAAATATTTAATGCTGACAAAAAAGGTTGGGAACAAGTGTTCAAATCCATCTACATTGAAATTGAGGAGCATTTTTGGCAGCAAAAGTGATGCTTCACTTAGACAGAAGGATTTTACTAATCACGTTTCGTCCTTTAATCCTTCGTGCGCTCTCCTCCGTCATCTTATTGACTGACTTTTTTCTTAATCCTATTGTAAAGTTTTATAAGCAGCAGTATGCTAGATTGTGCCTCTTTTTTTCATGAGGCCCATACAAATCCACATAGAACAACCTGTGGTTGAAAAGATAAATGAATTCCATTGAGTACATTCGAACTTCGCTTGTGTAACACTCATACGCACACTGAGTGAGGTTAAAGTGGCTTTGGTAACTGCTTTGTCAGCTGCTCCTGATCAGAAGAGGCCTTTATGTCAGTTTGAGGTGACTGGATGTCAAGCAGAAGGTGAAAGGAAGTCTTAGTGTGAATGAAAGCAACACGTTGTCTCTTCTGTGTTTTCTAATGCATAACCTTATCCTAGATTTAAGGATTCCTATTTTTGTGGTCTCCTTACTTACTATAACGTATTTGACCTGCTACTACCTGCCGCTGGTGGAAATCATATTGCAACTTGTTCAAATTAGGACTGATGATGTCACGGTTGTTAAGATTGACATCAAGTGTTCTGCAATCATCACCATGTTTGCGCTGTAGCAGGCACTAGCCAACAGGGCTCTCCTAACGGAGTCATCTGGGTCTAGTACTGTCATTGCAGAGGTATGCTCAACATTTCCTTCTAATGTAAACACAAGCACTCTTAATATAATCAAACTTTCACTCATGCAGGCCGTGAGCGATATTTCACATCGACACAATGACAAGAACCGTGATTGGTAGTCAAAGCAAGGCAAATTACTACTGCGAGTCATGTGAATTAGGGATGTTCGATGTTATTTTTTTCAGTCCATTACTAGTACGAATACTCATTCCTTGAGTAGCCACCAATACTGATGCCAAGTACCAATGCCACCAGTATTTTTTAGACATAAAATAAGGAAAACTGAAGACATAAATTTAAAGTAAAAACCCTAAATATCCTAAACTTCAAATTAATGAATTTTACTTTGACTAATTAACATTTTGGTACCCATGTTGTTCATAAAAGTCTGAGAGTTTACACTTCCATGACAGAGAAAAACCGATTGGCGACATTACATTTTTAAATGCAATGCAACATTAAACCAGCTCTGAAATAACTGCAGCTGCTATATCTAATGCTATATCTTTCTTCCTTTTGTGATGTCTCTGAACACATGGCACAATGCAGAGTTATCGCTACCTTTAAATGACCTTAAGTTCTTCCTAGCACGAATCAGTGTCACTTTCCGAGACTGCGGTCTGCTGGTTAATTACCAGAAATAGACGAGTCTTTAGAGCATTCCTTTCCAAATAAGTCCAACTTAAGTGCATAGTTTTACTGGCGATCGAAATGGAGACACCTTACTGGAAATGGCCAAGGCTGCTATTGTGGGATATTTTTTGTCTTAGGTGCTCGACAAATGATGAGATGCTTCCTCCATCTCTTAACAGGATAAGAACTTTGGAGCGAGTTGCAGTTTATACAACCCAGTTCACCAAGGCTATTGTTGATTTAACACAGAATAGAAGGCTTATGAAATGTATGTTTTTCTTTGTCACCTGCCAGATGTTGTATCCATTGTTTGGAGAGTTGCTCACACTTCGCAACGATACTCGAATGCATTTATATCACATGACAAAGTGATAGGGATAAAGTGTTCAAAACATCTTTATTAAAAAAAAAAACATCAAATTTGATTCAAGTAGTCAATGTTAGTTTTAAATTAATTTAAAATATATTGTGATTATACTGATAGTCAGGATCTTACTTTTCTTGCAGTCGCTGCTGTGTGCTTTGCATTTATGTAGTAGGCTTAACTTGAGCTTACCCCACTGAAATGAATGTGTACTGCTTTCAATTTGTAGTTGCAACAGCGATTCAGATAAATGCTACACCTCAGGACTCTGAGGTGATCTTTGAGTGAAAATAAGAGTCATTTTGTTGGGATTCCTTTTAATATTGCAAACCTATTGATTTTGTGAATCATTCACTGAAGTAAAATTTGATCATCTTTTTGCATGATGAAATTTAGCAATAGTCAACTATTTGGATAATAATGTACTTTAACTAGGGTGTTAAAATTATGGGACACCTTTTTTCCTGCTAGTAAAAGATTGTTTTACATTACAAGAGTGTTACTGATTCCTGGAGATACACGGCTCAGGATTACTCCCAGAGGTTCTCATGCACAGTGACCCCAGAAGGAATTCTCAGCGCAGTTTGACTACAACTAAAGCAACATGTGCTCGCACAGTTGACTTTAATTAAAAACAATTTCAGGCTGATGCCTTTTAGGACTGTACATGCTGCATTTTTCAATCTCACAGGGTACAATAAGGCATCTGATCTGCAGTGTTTGCAGTTGAGAGGATGTTTAAAAGTGAACATCCAAAAACATGTATCAATTAAGCTTTACAATGCTAATGGACAGCTGTGCAATGCAGCCGAATCAGGTTCTTGCGCCACTGTTCATGCTGCCTGTCTCGCTCTGTCTCTTTTAGCTTAACATTCTTTCACTGTCTTCCTGTCTTCCTCGTTTTTAGCCACTTCCTTTTCTGTGTTTTTTTAAACAGTATTCTGGGTCATACTAAAGTAAACCATATCTGATTTTCTTGAAGGCTAAGAATCATTTGCAAAGATGGGGAGAGAGCATTAACCAAGTGAAATTTGTGGAATCTCCACAGGCAAAGAAAGGATGAAAGAATATGGACATTAAAGATAGGGAATCCCCACCCTCTTTTTCATTCCACTCCTCTTCTCTTGGTTGGCCTTATTTGGACATGTTGCTGCAACCGAAGCTGGAAGAGAGAGTGAGAACGGGGGAATGATGGTCCGGTTTTTCTTCTCTTGTTCCTTCCATCTTCCTACACCCTCAAAATAGAAGATTCGTCTGAGGAGAGGCGAAGTTGATTGTAGTGTCACTGAACAAGAGGAACTCCTCTTGGTTAGAAGAGGAACTGTTAAGATCAGCTATGTCCTCATGCAAATGAGAGTAGTGCTAGTGCTCACCCTCCTGCTTCAGCTCTATCTATGAAAATGAGTCACACATTCACTGATAAGAGCCTCCTGTTATTGTGTTGTTCTTTCGAACTGACCTCACTGCTGCGGCCTTGCACTCCCATGAGTTGTCATGCACGTTTACACGCCCTTTGCAGATTATTGCCAAATGTTTCGTATCTTGTACAAAATGGCTCCATGCATATAGACTGACACGCAGCCAGTTGTCTGTTCCAAACCGAGCTGAAACGCTCCCATTTTTATTCATGAGTGTTGCAAATGCATTTGAAGTGTCACACATACACACAGATTCAGAAAAGAGCAAATGATTGTCTCTAATATGTAGTGTAATCCATTACCAAGTGTGTGGAATATTAATGCATGATGTTAGCACATGTTCCATGCACTGCTGCTGTTAGTATCAATGAGTGATATTAAGTAATGAGTGAAGTTCTGGATATGTGTGAACTTTATTTGCAAAAACTCTGATTGTGCATGGTATAAATGATGAGCCACCCTTCACTGAGGGGCTGTGGCACCCTGGCCCACCCACTGAAAAATGTCTAGTCACACCTCAATAAAACATAGCCTTTATTTCATAAATGGGCTAAAATGAAAGAGTTCATTCCTGGTACCAGCATGGGTTTTGTTAGGCACACCGGTCTCCATGCAAACATGCGTGGCAGGTCTATTGGACACTCCAAATTGCCCTTAGGTATGATTGTGAGTGTTGATGGTTGTTCATCTCTGCGTGCCCTGCACCAGTTCACGGTGTCCCCCGCCTACTGCCCGAAGATAACTGGGATAGGCACCAGTATGCCAGCGAACCTTATAAGGATAAGTGGCTAGAGAAGATGGATGGATGGATGGATGAAAGAGTTCATTTTGATTCACATTCATTAATTCACAGTAAAAAAAAAACCTGAAAAAAGTTTAACGCCATATTTAAAGGGGACGGCAAGTCAACAGTTTACTTTAAAATATGGTAAGTGTAACCTGAATAGTCCAAATATGGTATTCTGATTAATAATGTGTTCATAGAATGAATCCATCTATTTTTATCCATCTCGGGGCAGGCATTGTTCCATATGCTGTTGGCTGAAAATGACATCACAGTTCGGCAGGGCTCAGCTTGAGAATGTCACGTGACCAAACCCAGCAAACAGGTGACCTGTGATGGTCGTTGCCTGAACTCTCAGACCCCGTAATGTCATTTTCAGCTGACAGTATTTATTTATTTTTTTAGTAGGCTCTCCATTCAAAGAAGATTAAAATAGTATAAATCATACCAAAGACATTTAGAAAGATCCTACCTTACATGTCCCTCTGAACGTTTTTTTTAACTGTCTTTCTCTCCTCACACCTTTTGCTCTGAGAAGACTGCCTTTTCAGACTGTGTCCCATGAACCGCTACTCTGCTCAAAAGCAATTCTGGAAAGCAGCCAAGCCAGGAGGGAACACCGACACGGTGCTCCTCAACAAGCTCCACGTAAGTGTGACAATATGCTGGCCTTGCAGTCATCACTCTGGCCAAGGGCACTGCACACTGAGCTGTCCACACAGCTCAAATGCTCAACACAAAGATGTGAGGTTTAGAAATGTTCTCACATTATTAGTTTCAGGTATTGCTTACCAGCGTCATGTAAAACATTGTAGTGGTTTCATTCAATTTTGTTTATTTGCAGGAAAGAGCATTTTTTGTTAAACAATGCTTTTATAGACCATTTCAAAGAGATCTACTCCAACTTTTTTTCTTCCAGACATTCCTCCCTGCCCTTTAAGCTATAACCCAGTACCTTTTAAAGCAATTAGCTATCTGAATACATCCTCATAAAAAGTAACATTGAAATGTCTTTGTTTTAACATGAGTATGGACAAATACAGCTTTGGTCTGAAGAGTGCATTTTTTACTTTTTTGAAGTGCTTTATTGTCACCGTGTTTCAGCCTGACTCTTCCCGTATTTGCCTTTTTCTTTATAGCATGCAGCTGACTTGGAGAAGAAACAAAATGACTCGGAAAACAAAAAGCTACTTGGAACAGTGATTCAGTATGGGAATGTTATTCAGGTTAGTCATAAGAATTTACCTTAATTATTGGGAAAATACATCTGGCTATCTTTACTAACTATGATTTTTTATGAAAGATAGTAAAACCAAAAAGATCTACAATTAATTTGCACAATTAATCAGCACAACTAATGTTGTAGCTAATGATTATAAGGTCATCTCTATTGTGTATTTCACATTATTATGGAATATACAGTATATTTTCACGAGGACCTTCTCCCATTCCCCCTATGTCTTTTTTTCACGGTAATTGTAGCTCCTCCACTTGAAGAGCAACAAATACCTGACAGTGAACAAGCGCTTGCCTGCACTCTTAGAGAAAAATGCCATGAGGGTGATGCTGGACCCAGCAGGAAATGAAGGCTCCTGGTTCTACATCCAGCCCTTCTACAAGCTGCGCTCCATCGGGGACAGCGTGAGTCAGAAAATACGCACGGGGAATATCCCCATCTTTGTGCTAGTTGTAGAGATGACTGTCTACACCATAACAAAAAACGTTTCAGAAAGCCTTTAAAAACCATCTAAATCTACTGTAAAACTTGTGTTCACACACAAACAAGTGAACATTGGCTGAAGTGATCCCAGTGCCTTATTTTCTGAAAGTCTAACGGAAGTCTTTTGATGACACTTTTGGCTCATAAATCGGTGCATCCCACACATAAAATATACATGTCCTGGTTCCTGTTTCCCCTGCCTTTGCACAGCAAGATAAGGAGAAACTGTCAAAAATTCAATGCAGATGACAGCTATAAAACTAAGACACTGATAAAGACTTTCATTGTGTTTCGTAAATATTGTAAACATACCTCAAATTTACCATGTATTAAGCTTATATCCATATGCGCATGTTTATTTTAGATAAAAACCGGCCTGCAAGTGTTTAAAAAAATCTCCAAAATCATATATTTGCAGATTTCCAAGTGCATTTTTCCTTTGACAAATATATATTTTTTTGAGCCCATGCTATTATTAGCAGAAAAATGCCTGATACCTATTCCTCACAAATAGCTGGGGTCAGCAGTAAATATATTATTTAAAAAACTCATTGTTTTTTCATTCACAGAACGCATTGCTTGGCGCAATCATTACTTGACAATCCTTGTCAAATGTATTTATGTTTAATAATTGAATGGGTGTCATAGATAACACATGTATGCTTAATTTATGTTGCAATATGTAATTTTTTTGCAAATTGTGAATTTATGTTGAGTATATAGTAGTGACTTCCAGGTTGATTCTTTGCACCACTTCCTCATAATGTTCACCTATTAAGGGCTTGTAAAATGAAGATTTGCTTTGTTTTGAATAGTGGATCCTTAGAATGAGCTCAACAAATGTCATGATATATATTTAAGTACAGGGTTAGGTTATGGAGTAAGTAGCTTGATGTACAATCAATAATGACACTGGTGAAACTTGTGAACAATGGCTGTAAATGGTTGGAGTACATAAAGGTATAGAATTAAAGTAATTGGCAAATACCAGCCATTTGATCGACTTATTGTTGTTTGAAGAGTCATGTTCATCTGATTTAATCAGTGAAATGATTAAACGGTCAGGCCTTAGCTACCAGTAACATTTGTGACTGTTTTGTCTTTTATTTTATGATTTTGTACAGACAGGTTTTAATATAGAGTACTTACTGTGTTGTTCTTTCTAGTTATGTATTAAATTATTGTTACTTTTATTACAAAGGGTGTCACAATCACAGTGGATCATACATTTTGCATGTGACAAGGTAAGATTCATTGAAATAAAATGCAATTTCCATGCAGGAAATAAAATTGCCCCATACGTACAAAAATACTGTTTTTTTCAAAACCCGTACTCGTGTGTACATGACCGAAGTCTTCAGTCACCAATCAAATCGCATCCTTACGTGGAGGTCTGCCAGCCCACGGTAGGATTTTACCTGCTCATAAATCTCTTGTTGGCACTGGCATCATGTTGTCGGCCTACTCCCTGGCAATAAGTAGCTTGCATAAGCTCCTCTTAGACTCATTTTAGCTCTTACAAAAGGGCTGATTATCAATTTCAGCCTCACAAGATACTCATTGCTGCATGCATTGCAAATGTACATACAGTGTATTCAAAAACAAACCAAAAAACTCAATATCCATGTCACTGACTGTCATGCATTGTGTTACAGTATCGTAGGTATGATAGCTGTTATACACAGTTTTTTTTTTTTATTATTTATGTTTTTTGCATGTTGGTGGTGTTTTATGTGATCACAGGTGGTGATTGGCGACAAGGTGGTCTTGAACCCGGTGAACGCAGGACAGCCACTCCACGCCAGCACACACCAGCTCGTTGATAACCCAGGATGCAACGAGGTCTGGTGGCGCTGATGCATCTCATCTCATGCCTTTTGATTTCTCTGTGGGCGTGTTTGGCAGCGGGGGATCTATTTTTACCACATTACTGCTGCTCGGTTGTCAGCCAGCTGATAGGAAAGCCGCCCCTTCCGTGTACTCACAATGTTTTGATTTTGCTTAGCATTACTGCTTCTTCTTAACTCCCACAAACCTCTATTCACTCGAATAGGGAACTCGAACACAGGGAACAGGGATACAAGTCCCTTTTTTTCTTTGGCACTTTGCTACTAAAATACATATGATATAAAAGGAATGAAGTGATGTATTAGGGATAATAAAAGCTGTCAATTTATACAAACATATCTTGCCTGTTACATGAAATGATGAATCAGTTTAAAACACTACACTATTCCTTCAACTGTAAATAAGTTTTATGTTATCCTTTCACTGTCATCATAGTTTATTATTATTACTTTTTTTTAGGTGAATTCAGTCAACTGCAACACAAGCTGGAAGATCGTCCTGTTCATGAAATGGAGCGACAATCAGGAGATCATTTTAAAAGGGGTTTGTTGAATGGCAGCACATTGTCATTAATGTTTTCAATACAGATTTTTGTTGTAGTTTATGTTAAAATGTTTAGCACCAAGAGATACTTACCAATGCCATTATCAGTCTGTGATGATTAAATGCAAGTCAGGCGCAAAAGTTTTTATTTAAAGCTCATGCCACATCTTGAAAATCCACAAACAGCACACTGTTCTTGAGTAATTACTTTTCATTTTGGATTACTTTCACTGCTAAAATGAACAGTAAATAGTGAATTGAACATTAAAATGGATCGTGCTTGTGTCCAGGGCGACGTAGTACGCTTGTTTCATGCTGAGCAGGAAAAATTCCTCACTTGCGATGATCACAGAAAAAAACAATATGTGTTTCTTCGCACCACTGGACGACAGTCAGCTACCTCAGCAACCAGCAGCAAAGCCCTCTGGGAAATAGAGGTGAGGGAAAAAACTGACATCTGGATAGTTGATTAAAACGCGTTCAATGAATCCCATGCCTGTAACAGTTTAACTGTGTATACATCAGGTCGTACAACATGATCCATGTCGAGGAGGCGCAGGCTACTGGAACAGTTTGTTCAGGTTTAAACACCTGGCCACTGGACATTACCTTGCTGCAGAGGTCAGTCAACTGCAAACAGTTGTAATAATGTAATAATCTACACTAATTGTGATTTAAGAATTCCGAGGTCATGTCATTATGAATGATTCAAGTCAATGCAAAAAAAAATCAATATTAATATGTCCTTATTAATATGTCCTTTTTAGCCCCACTGATGTAAACACGACATACTGGTTAATGCTGCGTTTGTGGATAATGAAGCAGCAAACCTACTAGTTTTTTTTTTTTTTTTAATCTATCGGGGTGGCAATTTTGCCTCTTGCTATCAACTGAAAATGATATCAATTTGCTCAAAGGTCAGGTAACAAGCAATCAGAGCAAATAAGGTCATGTGACTTCACAATCGGACCCCTGATTGTTTTTTACCTGATCTTTTAGCAGCTGGGATTTCTTTTTCAGGCTATAGCCAGAAACAAAATGGCCGCCCACAATTGAGGTATCAATAAATAAATGAATATTGTGAATTATCTGCATAACCTTCTTAAAATGCAACTATTCACACGATCCACTGCTTTGGTAAAATCTGAATGCTTGCTTTTGTATTCATTTTTCAATGCTGGCAAGTTATTTTACAACAATACCATTTTATTTTGTCTATTTACAGGTAAATCCAGAGTATGAAGAGGACGGCCTGGAGTCACGTGCCTCAGTAAGAGCCACACGACTGTCATACATCCTAGGTAGCTCCACTCCCAAAACAAGTAATTTTTGCTAAATTATCTTAAATATTAAAAAAGGGAAAAAACAACGTTGAATAAAACAGGCTTTCGTTAAAAAGCATAATTTACCTCTTGACTATCGCAGTACTGCGTTCGCGTGGTGGGCATAGATGACCAGCAGATGGCAGTGATCCACTGATATTGCTTCTTCACTGTTCAAGTTGCGGCGTGCTGTGGGTTCTCACTCAGAGCGCTGAATAGTTAAAAACTACAATTAATAATAAATTAGAATAATGCCTTAGTTCTTGTTTTGAACATAAGGTGACATATTTGTTTAGCTACAAAATCTCAATTTTTTTAGTATTTTAGGAACACCTTAAAATTGTCTCGAACGACACGGAGAAATACAGCGTTCATTTGCCTGACATTTAATTGCCTTTTTGATACCAGCAGATTATGCAAGTGTTCCCATTAATGCACCCCTTTCATTGTAGTTGTATTTAGGTACACATTAAACTTATTTTGTGCTTGTTTGTGCTTATTTTGCAAACAACTCTGCTTAATAAAGTATTCGTTTGACTTAAATCAGCAAATTACATTTTGATTAGTGAAGCATTTCTTCCGTTGTCAGAAAAATAATGCTTTTATCTACTATTTTCCCTGCTGTACTGTCCACACTCAATTTGTAGAAATCCTCTCACAGTAATACAGTGAGAAAGCGTTTCTCTGAAAAGGCCGATTATACTTGTTTACTGTAAAACGTGGGATTGGAAGTTTGCAATTGTTTTTAATGTTGGTAATTGCTACAATACATGTTTTTCTGCTTTCAGCTGGATTCGGAGCAAGAAGCCTTGAGGGCTCGTTTAAGAAATGTACAAGATAAAGTAATGTACACACTTGTCTCTGTCCCTGATGGAAATGACATTTCTTCCATATTTGAGCTGGATCCGACTACATTAAGAGGAGGGGACTCACTCGTACCCAGGTACTTTAATAAATACAATAGATTTAATGTGATTTATGGGAGAATTTCCTTCCTGGGTGAGCATTAAATACATCCTACTATGCTTCAAGTCTAACTTACGGGCATCCAACATGTTGCTTGTAGTGCTTTTAAGTGCAAATAGCTTTTGTCTATATTCAGGTTCTAATTCTCTTGCTTGTAGATGTCACTGATGATACATTAGTAGCAAAGGTATGAATTAAATATATGAAAATATGATTTTAGGAATTCATACGTACGCCTCAGACACCTGTGCACCAACACATGGGTTCACAGCACCAACCAGCCCATTGATAAAGAAGAGGAAAAACCTGTCATGCTTCGTGTAAGTGTTTCCAGTTATGTGTCTACACTTACTTAAAAAAAAAAAAAAAGTCAGTGATCAACTGATGTGAAACACAATGGAATGACATAAGTATTTTTTTTCCCTTACCTGCACTGTGGGGAGAAAGTTATTGGGTTAGAGGAAAATTGTCGATGTCAACAGCCATTAATGTTGCATCACAATTGCTATTGTAGTTCATCTCAAATTTGTTTGGTGCGGTATAATTTGAGACCACCATGTTCTTTCACAACAAACTCATCCAAACGTCTTTTTGTCAGCTTTGTGTTATGTAATGTGGGTCAAAATCAAAATGGAACAGAACGAGGCCTTCAAACCAGTCTGTTCCAACAAAATTGGAAGCATTTTTTGCTTGATTAATTGATTAGGAGGTGTCTCTCAATTTTGTCAAAGAGAGTGTACTGTCCATCGGCGCTTTTTACCATTTCATGGCTATTTGCTAATCACAGATTGGCACATCTGCAATGAAAGAGGACAAAGAGGCCTTTGCAATTGTGCCCGTGTCTCCAGCTGAAGTACGAGACCTTGACTTTGCCAACGATGCCAGTAAAGTGCTGGCCTCTATTGCTGGAAAGCTTGAAAAAGGCACCATCACACAGAATGAGAGGAGGTACAATGCGATGGAAAAGATTAAATCTTCTCTTTGTTATTTGAAATGTCTCAACTTTCCTCTCTTGTATGGACAATCAGAGCAGTTACAAAACTTCTTGAAGATCTGGTGTTCTTTGTTGTTGACATTCCCAACAATGGACAGGATGTTCTTGAGATTACCGTCAACAAACCAAACAGAGAAAGGCAGAAGCTCATGAGAGAACAGAATATTCTTAAACAGGTACTAGTTCAGCCAATTTTGTCTGTCTGGTAGCAAGCACCCTTGCGAGTTGTCAAAGACATGTTGAAATCCTTTTCCTGGATTTAGATCTTCAAGCTACTTCAGGCCCCCTTTACCGACAGTGGTGATGGCCCAATGCTTCGATTGGAGGAGCTCGCTGACCAACGGCATGCCCCCTTCAGGCACATCTGCCGACTTTGCTACCGGGTTTTGCGTCACTCCCAACAGGACTACCGCAAGAACCAGGTACAGGTTTTCTGGTCTAGCGGTTTTGCGCTCATGATTTGAGTGTGACCTGGCATAACTTTTACTAGCAGCTGCAGTGTGTAGTGACTTGTGCTTCCAGTAACTTAATATTCTATTGCATTTTCTCTATAACAGCTCTAATGTGTTTAGCTAAATTCATTTCTGAGAATCTTTTACGAGAAATTGAGTGATTCATTAATCGTGCCTTTTTCCGTTTCCACGGCTCTTTTAGAAAATAGTTTCGATAACAACAATGCACCTCCCAAATACTCAGATCCTCGAGGTAGTAAAATCATTCATTCAAATGAAGGCAGAAATGAAGCCAAATCTGTTTTAGGGCTTGATTTTATTAAAGCATTTTTCCAAACCTTTGGTCGGACAGGGGTGTCCAAAAATTGAAGAAAAGGATTCAACAACCAGTTTAATTTTTGTTTAACCTAATTCGCAGAGCACATCAAAATCAATGACTGAAACAATTGCAGCCAAAACCCATCTCTACATTCAGAAGTAAAATAGGAGACTTTTTAAAGTGGTTACTTAAGAACCAGTCATCTAATGTGTTCACAATTTGGAACCTGACAAAGAGCAGAAAAAGGAAAAAAAAATGTCGATGATAAAAATTAATTTTGTATATATAAGGGTTAGTATTTTAAACTAGATTTAGTGTTTAAGTGTAGGGTTTCAATTAAGGGTTAAGGTTCAAAGTAGGATTTTATACTAGGGTTATGGTTCTTATGTTGTGCTTCATTGTAGGGTCATGTTTTCAAAAAGGGTTTATTACTTGTGTTAGGGTTTAAAAACCGGATTTCAAACTTGAGTTGTGATTTGCTTCCAAGTAGTCTTTGGAGGTTTAACAGTGGTTAAGAATTTAGCTAAACAATCCAGTTCTGGGAAAATCAGTGTTAATAAGAGAATTGTTGTGACTGGTTTGGTCGTATTTCGCTTCTTGGCTTATTTAGACAAGTTCTACGGCTCTTAAAAGAAATTTATTAGTAGCTTGTCATTTTTAGTATATGCTACAAATGGCCATAGTTTTGACACCACTGGTATAGAATTTGAGATTTTTTTTTTTTTTTTTGGTACTCATTGTCTGTCTGTTTGCATCCACAGGAGTATATTGCCAAGCAATTTCGCTTCATGCAGAAACAGATTGGCTATGATGTTTTGGCAGAAGATACTATCACCGCACTCCTCCATAACAACCGCAAGTTACTTGAGAAACACATTACTGCTGCAGAGATTGACACGTTTGTTAGCCTGGTCCGCAAGAACCGTGAGCCCAGGTTGGTTGAACTGGTCTGTGTGATGAACCAACCAGAACAATGCATTTCCATTCAAATATATTTTTCTAAGATAAAGTGTTTGCATATTTATTCAGAAAGAGTGCATTCTCTTGCTTATTTTTGTTCGTGTGGTATGTTTTGTGAATGTCTAGGTTCTTGGACTACTTGTCAGACTTGTGTGTGTCCATGAATAAGTCCATTCCTGTGACACAGGAGCTGATTTGTAATGCTGTGCTGGATCCGGCTAACGCAGACATACTAATTGAAACTAAGTAAGTATTCCCTCCTCTAAAGCGGCGCCTAAATGAGCCTTATGACTGCACTTCAGGCACATAGACTGTTTTAGATTAAATGAGTAATTATTTTGACTTGTTTAAGAAATAATGAAATGTAATGTTATGAAAGGCAAACCTGTGTGCCAGAAAAAAGTGCTTTTTAAACCTGCCTTAACATGTGATTCTAACTTAGCAGTAGATATAAAATGATTCCCCATTTGCAAAAATACTCCTCAAACATTTAATTCAGATATTCAGTTTTGCTGTATTAAAATTTAGATTTTAAAAATACTGTAGTAATACTGCTAACCAACATAATTTTACTTTTACTTCAATCATGACATGAAATTGCGTTTGCATCTTTGTTGCTATAGTTAGCTGTGGCTGCAGTCGCAGCTTGGTGCTTTGCATTTATGTCATAGGCTAAACCAGAGCTGCTTAGGTGGGAAGAAAGTTACTTACAAAGAATGCATCGCTCTTTCAAGTGCCATTGGAGCCTTTTTTAAAATAAATGTCACCGTTCATCAGACCGATAACTCTCACATCCACTTTCATTTTCACGGCTTCCCGCTGTTCCCGAACTTGCCCTCCCACCCACAACAGGTCAAGTTATCAGGTTACTACACAATAATAGCTAATTAGTGTTCACTTCAGAATGTGATTGACCTTTGTTATCTAATCCGGAACAACTCAAGCACAAGAGTTTTTGATTGAACACAAATAATAAAACATACGCTTTAAATATGACTAGTCAATTGATCTCAATTAATCTGTTAATCTGCCGCCCTTAAAGTTGTTTTTATCTTCTTCTACATACCCTCCTGCTGCAGACTAGTGCTGTCTAGATTTGAGATTGAAGGCGAAGCTCTTGGAGACAACTCGGAGGAGTCGGAGGAAGATGAGGAGGAGGTGTGGTTGTTCTGGAAAGACAGTAAGAAAGAAATCCGCAGCAAAAGCATCAGGGAGTTGGCCCAGGATGCCAAGGAGGGTCAAAAAGAAGATCAGGAAGTGATCAGTTACTATAGGTAGCGTTTGGCTTTGTGTTCTCCAAAGGAATCCTTTTGAGGTGTGTTTTGCGTAACAGTTGTTCTTTTTTAATTGTTGTAGGTACCAACTGAATCTGTTCGCCAGGATGTGTTTGGACAGGCAGTATTTAGCGATAAATAAAATATCTGGCCAGCTGGATGTAGACTTGATCTTACGCTGCATGTCAGATGAAGACTTGCCTTACGATCTGCGAGCCTCATTTTGCCGCATGATGCTGCATATGCATGTAGACCGTGACCCTCAGGAGCAGGTTACGCCTGTCAAATACGCACGACTGTGGTCAGAGATCCCGTCTGAAATTGCCATTGACGAGTGAGTTGTCAGCCTACATTTGACAATAAGGTGCACATTTTATGTTTTAGTCTCTATGCATCCTTTTGATATGATTTCTTTGCAGTTATGACAATGACGGAACATCCAAAGATGAAATTAAAGAGCGATTCTGTCAGACTATGGAGTTTGTTGAGAACTATCTCAGAGATGTGGTTTGTCAGAGCTTTCCTTTTGCAGATAAAGAAAAGAATAAGTTAACCTTTGAGGTAACTTTCACCAATTAAACACATTAATCGCAATCATGTCAAGAGAAGATCACAAACTGTTTCTTTTTTTTTAGGTGGTAAATCTATCTCGGAACCTGATTTATTTTGGCTTTTACAACTTTAGTGACTTATTAAGACTCACCAAAATCCTGCTTGCTATTCTAGACTGTGTCCATGTGAACACAATTTTTCCTTTCAACAAGCTGGAGAAGGGAGATGAGAGCAAAGGTATGAAACCTAGAATGGCTGCGTACCCTTAGGAGGGCGAAATAACTAACAGGAGATAACTTTTCTTTTCACCCTCTGTTTGTGTATGTTCTTCCTAGGCAGTAATGTGATAAGGTCTATTCATGGTGTTGGGGAGCTGATGTCTCAGGTCGTCCTTAGAGGTGGTGGCTTCCTACCAACAACATCAAATAGCAGCTCCAACGGAAACACAGTCAAGTCTCAGACTGAACCAGAGAAACAGGACATTTTGGTCATGGACACCAAGCTGAAGATCATAGAGATACTACAGGTAGAGGACAAGCAACGGCAAATACATCCAAACATAAATATACCTAGTATGATATATTGATTATTTGCTCTTCTGCACAGTTCATATTAAATGTTCGCCTGGACTACAGGATCTCCTGTCTACTGTCGATCTTTAAGAGAGAGTTTGATGAAAGCAACTCCCAAAGTGAATTATCTGTAACTGGAACAGTTGAGAGTCCAAGCAATATGCAGGGTGAGATGAATGTTTTGCTCTAACAAATAGAGACCTTGCTAAGGCCAATGATTTTAACAGTTGTGCCACTTTAGGAGCGTTGGATTTTGAGCACATAGAAGAGCAGGCAGAAGGGATATTTGGTGGAAGGTAATCTCACTTTGAATATTGTTATCAAAAGTCAAACCACTATGTGTAATTTCAATCTTTGTGGTGGGTGTGGCCAGCGAAGAGAACACCCCTTTGGACCTGGACGATCATGGCGGACGGACTTTCCTGAGAGTCCTTCTTCACTTGACCATGCACGACTATCCTCCTCTGGTTTCCAGGGCCCTCCAATTGCTATTTCGGCACTTCAGTCAAAGGCAGGAGGTTCTTCAGGCTTTTAAGCAGGTGTCTTCCCACTTTACATAAAACATGACCAGCCTTTGAAGATCTGTCTCCTCTTCCAAACAATCAATCTTTCCTTTGAAAATCTCACCAGGTCCAATTGCTAGTCACCAGCCAAGACGTGGAGAATTACAAACAAATTAAGTTTGACCTGGACCAACTGCGTTCCATTGTGGAGAAGTCCGAGCTGTGGGTGTACAAACGGCAGGGTCCAGATGAGATCTTGGATACAGGAGAAGTCCTGTCAAATGAGTCTGAACGTAAAAAGGTATAAACAAATTTGGATTCAGCACATGTCACGAAAATAGATTGCAAGAACATTGGGTTTGTGGAAAAAAATACATTTAATGTTTAGTGGAAAATAAATGACCGCAGAAGACCAAATAAGAACACAGTTATAAATGACCAGTTTTGATTTTCAACATTTTACGTTACACTTACGTTTAGCAGAACACCACTTTACTCCAACTCCAAAATTAGGCTAGGAAATGAATTTGTAGAGATAAATGCCTCAAGCATTTTTTTATATGAGGTACTCAAATTACTTGAGGACTCATTTCACCCCTGGTATGAAAATGTGATTTTTTTTTAGAGTGAAAAATGAAGAGAATAACATTTACAGGAAATGGTTGGAATGGAGGATGGATGAACTTATTAAAGTCACCACAGTCAAATGTATTCATCATTCATGTGTCCACACTTCTATTTTACAAGATCACATGTGATAATGATACAAGGTAATCTTGTTTTTTGTGTCTTATTTATTTTAGGGGGAGTCTGGAGGAGCTGAAAAGCCAAACAAACCGGAGACCACCAGCAGTTACAACTACAGGGTGGTAAAAGAGGTAACTATCATACATCAAAACTGGTCACAAATAAAACAAGATATTTGATTTTTTTTTTTTGTTTTGTTTGTTTTTTAAACATTGATCAGTTCTTAATGTGTTTTCTCCTTCATTAGATCCTCCTACGCCTCTGTAGGCTTTGTGTCCAAGAGGGTCAGTCAGGTAGGAAGAGTAAGAAGCAGCAACAGAGGTTACTGCGGAACATGGGGGCTCATGCTGTCGTCCTGGAGCTACTACAGATCCCCTATGAGAAGGTGTCCGTGACCTTTTACTTATTAACCCAATTAAGTCATTTGTTAGTCCAAATCGATGGTTTTCAACCTTTTTCAGTGATGACCGCCCTGTGACGACCCCCTACCCAACGCAAATCAGTTCTTTATTTTCTAACTCCAGGGTGAAGATTTACGCATGCAAGACATCATGAGGTTAGCTCATCAGTTCCTACAAAACTTCTGCGCAGGGAACCAGCAGAACCAAGCTCTGCTTCACAAGCACATTAATCTCTTCCTCAATCCAGGGGTGAGCTAGCTTGGCACCAATGGCCAGTACCCGTGTTTAAAGTCACGCATTGATTATTCTATGTAATTTTTGTCTGTGTTTTTCTGTCCATAATTGATTGGGGTTTTCCCCAGATTTTGGAAGCCATTACCATGCAGCACATCTTCATGAACAACTTTCAGCTGTGCAGTGAAATCAATGAGCGTGTGGTTCAACACTTTGTCCACTGCATCGAGACACACGGACGCAATGTCCAGTACCTCAAATTTCTGCAGACTATTGTCAAAGCAGAGAATAAATTCATCAAAAAGTGTCAGGACATCGTTATGGCTGAGGTGATGGACTGTGTGCACCTGTGCCAATGGAAGTATGTTGTCCTCTTTTTGATACCTACTGTTTCGTGTTGGTGTACAGCTGGTGAATGCGGGCGAAGACGTTTTGGTCTTTTATAATGACCGCGCCTCCTTTCAAACGCTGGTACAAATGATGCGTTCAGAACGGGACCGTATGGATGAGAACAGTCCGCTGATGTACCACATTCATCTGGTGGAACTTTTAGCCGTCTGCACGGAAGGCAAAAACGTCTACACAGAGATCAAATGTAACTCCCTGCTACCACTGGATGACATTGTGCGAGTGGTGACAAATGAGGACTGCATCCCAGAGGTCGGCGTCAAATTATTGAAATAAAATTTCCACACGTTTCACACAGTTTCACACATGTATTATACCCCTCTAGGTCAAAATTGCCTATATCAACTTCCTCAACCACTGCTATGTGGACACGGAGGTTGAAATGAAGGAAATTTACACTTCTAACCACATGTGGAAACTCTTTGAGAACTTCTTAGTTGACATTTGCAGAGTAGGTAACTTCTGTAGTAAATCAGTGAATCGGGAAATGGATTGCACATCAACTGAGAAGGATTTTTTGGTTTTCAGGTTTGCAACAATACGAGTGATCGTAAGCATGCAGACACCATCCTGGAGCGCTACGTGACTGAGACCGTCATGAGCATTGTCACCACTTTTTTTAGCTCGCCTTTTTCTGACCAGAGCACTACTTTGCAGGTTTGAAATCAATATGCAAACAACTATAATGTCAACTACAGGCCATAAATGTATTCATGCACACAGAGTCAAAACAAGGTTAGGGCCAATCTAATGAGTCAATACAAGAGTTGTTTAAATAGATACACAGAAAAGTACAGGAAAAATGGTAGTCCTAGTCAGTTTTTAGTCTATTAATTGGATACAGTGTTTATTTAACCATTTTCAGGTGTGAAAAGTTAAGTTATTTTGTTTTACTTTCATTTTCTGTTTTTATATATTTAAATGCTGTCTCAATTAAAGGTGAGTTGAGGTAAGAAAAAAGTATTTTTACAGTGTTAATGGGAAATGAAAAATAATTATCAAATAAATTATAGACAAAATATTAACTTTTTGCTGCAGAAAATGAAGTAAAGCATCTCTTTAATTTAATAATACAGGATGTATTTTTTTGCCATATAGGCATTCTACAACATGATTGATTATATGTATGTAATTTTGCAACAACCTTTACATTGGATCTCGTTCACTTGTAGGTACGGATATTCATTAGATACCAAAACTACTGAATAGTAAAAGTGAAATGTGAAGCCTGCGCTGTCCTAAGCTCAACCGTAAATCATCCTGCCCAGAATGTCAGACATTTCCAGTGCTCTCCTGTTCCACCGACTCTTAGGTGTCAATCATTAAGAGGGGTGAATGGCTTTTCCAAGAAACACAGCTAACATGAGACGAGCTGCTAGATTAGATTTATGTTTTTCTCTCACTTAATAACAGTTGCATAACCTCCAGTCTATTAATGTCTCTTGCGCTTCAGGCGGCCATCAGACAGAACGTAAGTATGGCTAGGGTCTTGCTTATTAGCACCCCAGATGTCATTTCAGCTGAATAGCCCCACTCTGATGTTTAGATTAGAACTGTGCTGTCCATATATATATATATATATAAAATATGTCTAAGGAGCCTGACAAGGATCAGACTTTTTGACTTTTCAAAAAGTATTGCATGTGAACAATGAGTACAAATATTTAGAACATACATACAAACACATGTTCATACACCTCATAAACACTTGAACTCACCACAAGAGGAGAAATAAAGTATGGAACACATCAGCTAACACTGCTTCATAGCCCCCCCCCCATTTTTTTTTTCACTTTTTGTGCTTTAATACATATGATTTACTAAGATTAACATATGCCACACATCCACCAACAGCGCATGGAATCTGTTAGAGGGACTTTTGGAATAACAGTGGCTATTTTATTATGGCTATTTATATATGTATTTGTTTGTTTGTTTTTCAAAAAATATAATAAATGTTTTTCAAAAATACGTTGGATGACAAAATAAATCATGATACTTGAACGACATTAACCTATTTGCACCTTGGTCTTACTAGGTTATTGATAGTACATAATTATCTAATGTATATATATAATATATAATAACATATATATATATAATTTACTGACACAACTTGTTTGTTTTTGGTGCATGGTTCATTTCTTTCCTACTTGCACTCTTTGCCACAGGCTTCTCTTTTGGGAAAAATATTCCAGGTAATGCTTTCATTTACTAAGGATTGGAGTGCACATTACTATAGATGCAGATTCGCGGTTTAGGGGCAGGGATTTGCCAAATGATTACCAAATGATTGCATTTATTTTATTGCATGTATGTACTGTATTCCTGAAGAGATGTGTTGCTTCTCCTTTCAGACCAGGCAGCCAGTCTTTGTGCAGCTGTTGCAAGCAGTGTTCAGGGTATACCACTGCAACTGGTTGTTCCCTGTCCAGAAAGGATCTGTGGAGAGTTGTATCAAAGTCCTGTCGGATGTTGGTCAGTTGAATGCTCATCCAAGTATCATAAGCTCTAAAATTGTTTCACCTGTTTCACCACTTTCACCTGGTGTCGTAGTTCTATTCAACCTAATACTTTGCCAAAACTGAGCTCTCTCGTATTTGTCACTGTCAGCCAAAGGTAGAGCAATCGCCATTCCTGTGGACCTCGACAATCAAGTCAACAACTTGTTTGTGAAATCCAACAACATTGTTCAGAAAACTGCAATGAGCTGGAGACTCTCTGCTCGTAACGCCGCCCGTAGAGACTCTGTGGTGACTGCGTCACGTGACTACAGGAATATCATCGAGCGGCTGCAGGTACAAGGTTTTTGTCGCTTTTACCGGATTTAAGCATGTGCTCACCGCGTTTGTGTACAATGTAGGACATTGTGTCGGCACTGGAGGACCGCCTGCGTCCCTTGGTCCAAGCCGAGTTGTCCGTCCTTGTGGATGTGTTGCACCGGCCCGAGCTGCTTTTCCCGGAAAACACCGACTCACGCAAAAAGTGTGAAAGCGGAGGTTTCATCTGCAAGTAAGACGTTGATAGGTATCTACTGTAATTTGATTGGGACAGAAATAAAAGATGTTAAAAAAATTACTTTTGTAGGCTGATCAAACACACCAAGCAGCTGTTGGAGGAAAATGAGGAGCGGCTATGCATCAAAGTTCTTCAAACACTTCGAGAGATGATGACTAAAGACCGCGGTTATGGAGAGAAGGTACAAGAAATACGTCACTCTCACTGGATACTCCCGACTGTGTGCTCACGTAGTCGTATCAGGAATTAGAATATTTTTCGAGAAAGAGTGACTTTTTGGTATTAAGTATGCGTATGTGCCGAATGAAGTGACCAGGGTTGTTCATGTGCATCTGTGTATAGATGCTATGTTGGGGTTTTTGCAAACGTAGTTAATAACACAACTTGTATATGTATTTATATGTAAATATTTTTCATGTTTGGGTACAAGGTACACATACACTGTGTTCCAAACGACTGTATCTAACAACACAATCATTTCCCCTATTTTGAAGGGTTTTCTGTCCTTCAATCTTTGTCACATATCAGGACCTTCTCAGATATCTTCGCAGGCAACCCTCTGCCAAATGTGACAAATTTAATCAGTGGTTAACATGCATTCACAACTGGTCTTTTATGAGCCACTGAATTGGAGGAGTGTGTCCACATTACTCACTTTAACTAACATGTCACGCTGTGTTGTTGACCCCTGCTTGAGCTTCCTGGCTTGTTATCTAACCCCACAAACCTTCTGCTCTCTTTCAGCTCAGGGCCTTTGATGATGAAATGGATTTGCCTAAGGTTATTTCTTTCTTACTTATCCGTTTGTGTCCTTGGTTCATGTAGCTTTTGTGATATCTGTAGTGACTGTAGCTGCTGCTGATGCTACTTGCTGTAGATTTTCTTGAGTTCAGTGAAGAGCTCCAATAGAGCAATAGTATTCAGTAAAAACACTCATTTTATGCCATGCTGGGTTTTAATTAAATCACTTTACTGTTATGATAACAGACACTTGGGTCATTGCGTGTCAGCATAATGAATATCAAACAGGTACAAAAATATGATCAAGCGAGCTAACAGACACAAAATAGTATTACTATGTTAGTTAGAATTGTCAACATTTCTGAAGTTTTAGCTTTTCACCTGGCATAATCTTCCAGTTTCTGTAGTCCTCCTTGTTTGCGGACTTATCTCTGTTTAAATCAATTTTTAGTTTGGAAATTTTTTTGGGACACATTCCCCTTTTATTTTGCCATGTTACGCACCAAACCAGTAATTGAGTTTTACTTTATTTATGTTTGTGCAGTGTTCATATGCAATAATGGATTGTTTTTTTTAATTAAGTATGGAAATTAAATTAAACTTGATTTTGTTTTATTTGACTAACCAATCATTAAAATAATAACTTACTGGATTTTTACACTAATTAAGAACAAAAAAGACTACTGTATAGACATATTTCAAATTCTACATTTTGCAAGCCTGAAAGTTGTTCATTACACACTCTTTAAACCCTTTCAACAGAGTTTGACATTAATATTTTACCGCATACTAAAAATCAGCTTCCTTGTCTACTATTGATTGGTATCGGCCCCGAAAAAACAAAAACAAACAGTCTATCTCTAATTGTCTGTCTCATTTCGTCAATGTTTCTTTTCTCTTGCCTGTGTTCCACCATGTGTAGGGTGTTTCCCCCCTGTATGTCCTCTCAGTGCCGATAGGGGACACTGTGACCACGAGTGTGTGCGTGTGCATGTGCTAAAGCGTGTGTGTGTGCGTGTGCGTGCCGTATGCACATATTAATGAGTTGTGTGGATCTGTGACGACAGTGGCAGTCATTGAGGCTATGTCCTACTTTCCCAGACTGCAAACTGCACGATTCCTGGGCCCCTTCCAACTCTGGGCTGAGGTTACATAAGAACCCAGCATTTTTTTTCCCCCTCTCTTTCCTGGAACTCAGCCCCTCCGCTGCTGTGTGACCTTCAGCTGTAATTGCAGAGGATAAAAGTGTGCAGGAGCCATTTACCCATGCTGTGCGTGTGTGTGTGTGGGTGTGTGCGTGCGTGTAGGTGCGTGTGTATGTGTGTGTGCGCACCTGTGTCTAAAAATGGGTTTTGTGAGGATGCGAGTGTTGCAGGGTATAGATTGGGGCATGAGAGTTGATCCCCCTTCCTCCACCCACCACATATGCACACTCACACACACACACACACTCATCAACACATGCACACCTGCCATTGCTGTATCTCTCGTCCCTGACATAAAAATGTCAGTGGTGCCAAAATGTATTTGCCCCACCATGTGTCTGCATTTTTGGAGTCTCTTCCTCACATGCAGCATGCTACTAACGTGTGACACAAGTCTTTATTTAACTTTACTAGTTCCACACATACAATGCTCTGGAAAAGCTCCAGAACCGATTTTACAAAAATATTTACACTGAAGTTTTCAACATTTCCACTTCATTCTATTTGTACTACATCTTTTGAGAGCCAAGTCCTGGAACTTTTCTGACGCACCTCAAAGGCCGGTGGGAAAATTGTGTGGATAAAGCATTGAAATTAATAAGATTTAATTTGTAGTATCAGATTACAATGCTGTTTGGTAATGTCACAATAAGCATCATATCATCAGAGGCAGATCAATTTTAGCCGTGTTCGTGCACCTACACCATTATTAAATGTCAGGCCGATAAACTCTCAGACTTATATAAGTAGTTAAGCATGCAGACTGTTGAGTTTTTACTCTCACCTCGACAGTGTGTGTGTGTGTGTGTGTGTGTTTGTGCACGAGTGTGTGTGCTTGGTCACGGTCTTATTATGCAAGCCCTCATTTAGAGTCAGCCATGCTCCATGCCTTTTACCTCTTTCCCCTTCCAAACTATCATGAGATCTGTTTTTCACTTTTTAAAAGATTTTGCCACATTAAGTTGATTTACTCAATTTGGCTTTTGGAACGTCTGTCAGCTGCGTAGAAAGCAGGCGAGTGGTAAACACCAGTGCTTCTGTGCAACCCCCCCCCCCCCCCCCCCCCCCCCCCCCCATTAAAAAAAAAATAAAAAACCACGCACACACTCAGCTCCAGAATACAAAGAAGCATTTGTTTCGGTAATATCAGAGATGTATTTTGTAGAATTCAAGGTACGTGTTAGTAGCATGTACGTCATTCTGTTGAACTAAGAATTGTGATTGTAACCAAGGGGGTTTGTCCCAGGGAATTTCCAGTTTGGTCGAATGTGATGCAGTCAGGGCGGATGTGGCAGCTGTGAGGGCTTGCTCGGTGGTGTCTGTGGTCAGACTTGAGACCATCAACTGAGTATGTTTTTGCTGCTTTCTTTGATGTTGTTTTGGGACTATCAAAGAGAAGGAGCTATCTCATTTGTAAGAACGTTCAATATATTATTTGTGTTAGCATTAGCTACAACTTTAAATTATAGCTGAACCTCAATTAAAAAAAAAAATACAGTAACATTTGTTAACGCTCTACATGGCAGTAAATTTAAGTTAAATAATAGTGATCATCAAATCTGTTTAAAAATTGTTCATTAAGTGGAGATGTGTTGTTGGGTCTTCTTGTGTTTATAATTGTTTTTTCAAGGCGAAAAATATATGTTTTAATTTATCTAAATGTTTGGAATATATTTGATTCCATTTTTGTGTACGTTATTCAAATACCAAAAATAGTATAGCCTCTGCTCAATATTATATGGTTAATTTACTAATCAGCTTGCATGCAATAATTCTTGTGATGACCCCCAGACAAACCAAGTATGCCTTGTGCAGTTCATCAAAGCATCAGAATTTTTTTTGCACATCTATGCTATTAAAAGGATATTCGACTTATTTAATCATTTTCAGCTGAAAAAGATTGAAAAATGCATTTTTCTACTTTACGTACTGAAAATGATCATGTGTTCAAGGGTCAGGTAATGACAACAGTGGCTCACCTGTTTTCTGGGTTTGGTCATGTGACATTTGCAAGCTTAGCTGGGATTGGTCATTACCTAAGCTCTGGGCAATTGTGATGTCATTTTCACCCAACAACAAGAGGCAAAATGACCACACCCAAAAGGATTCAAAAAAGGAAAAGATTTATATTCCACAAACATACTGTTGATCAAAATTGGAGACTTCTTCACACCTTTTATAATTTACTCTGTGAGGTTCAAAGGCCTCAAAGTGGTATGATTTGCAGTTTGACCAAAAGTCTTAGTTTATACAGTGCATTTTTTCTGTAAAAATTGTACTATACACAAACTTTTGAGGTGTGTTCAACTTTTAAAAACTGTTTAAAGTTATCATTTTTAATTAGTATTGTGTTAATCTGTGTATGTTGCAGACACATCGCCAAACACAAATCCAGTACTAACTATATTTATGAGTAGATAATTAAAGTTTCCATCATTTATTGGTAGTTAGTATGGGAGTCCCCAAGTGATTTTGTGTAAATAGGATATTTATATTACATCATCTCCCCCAACCTGCCCTATGTTTCAAAAGTTAGCATATAGGTGAGCTCGTGTTGGAAGGCACCACAGCAGCAGAAATTAAAATAACACTATACTGACATTGATTCAGCATAATTGCCTCCTGACTTTGACTTGGACTGACAAGTTGAGTTGTGAAAGTGTCAGTGTTTGTTGTCTTCTCTTCTACTCTGTGTTTTCGTGACAGATGGCCGCTGTAAGCTGCTCTGTGTCACTGGTTTAGTGACCTGATTCCTTTTGGATTGATTATGTAACTCTAACCCCTTCTGCCCCTTGCCTAGCCCCCCCCCCCCCCTTATGTTTTTACATAACTACTTATCTAGAGCGTTGCCTCTTAGCACTTTGAGCCGTCTTATTGTACACACTGTACAGTAAATAATCCGACTTCAAAGCACCGTATAACCTGAATCCCGCCATTTGTTTGCGCCATTAAAGAACAAACACAATGCAGAAAACACCTGAACAAACACAATGCAGAAAACACCTTAGAGTGTCGTTTTGATCTATATTTGATTTTGTGAGTCATCGTATTTACTCATCCTTGATTTTAAAATGTGATTTTGCGGCTGTTTTTATTCTATGATTCTTGTAGTGTTGGCTTTGCGGACATTGGGCCTAATTTTGTGTTTAAATAATGTGAGATTATCTGCATGAACATTTGATAAATATGTCAAAAGCCTTTTTTTTTTAAGCATGACAACTCGCTCTCACCTTGCATGGTCTTTTTGCATGCATTTGACGTCACATGTACTCTTTTATTAACTATGCATGAATATTAACCCCCTGTGCTTGCATCTGTTTGTCTTAAAACTTACCACTGCACCCAGCAGCTGGATCAGAACCAGCCTGAGAAGTTGTTGGAGGACCAGAAAAGGGTACGTGCACTTAGTTATAGCAAGATTTGGAGAAGAAAGTCACACTGTATTTGAGGCCATACGGATAGCCATCTCAATGAGGCTGCATAATATTGATGATGCAAAAATTCCGGCAAGGACATTCTGTGCGCCGACAGCTCCTTTTTAAATGAGGTTAAAAAAAAACGTTATTGTGATCGCACTATCATCCACAGCCAATTACTTCTTCGCTAAAGGAAGAGGTCAGACAGACCCAACAGCAAAACACAATCATGAGACAAGTTTGTGAAAGTCAACAGCTGCAGCACAGCGTGAGTCAAGTCAGCAAGTATCAATTTCAACTGCAGCACAGCCATTTTGCAGCAAGACACTGATAAAACTCTAGAGATTTTAATGCATTTAATCACAAAGTTGTATTTATACGTCTTTACAGGCTTTCAATTTCATGTATGTATTTCCATTTTAAGGATAAAAATCTGGATCAAAATATTTATACTGACAAGGGATGCACAACATTTTCCTTCACATAATATTTTAGGCTGAAAATGGCAATTAAAACCAAAACAACACCTTTGAAAACAGCTGTTGCGGTGACTGAACACACGAGTCCCTGTTACTCAATTTTTATTATCACATCACTGACCTACCAACATCAACACCGCCTTAAAAAAAATAAAAATAAAATCGCTGATTAATGAGCCTAAGAATCCACTAATCATTTACTCTGTCATTGTGTGATACGGCACAAGCTCTTAGTGTTAGCGCTAGCTGCTATGTAAAAAAAGTTATTAAATGATAAAAACTTTTTTTTTTAATTAATTAATTACTAGCTTCCTATTGATCAATAGAAGCTGACATATCAAGAAGATGAAGCTCCAATATGGCTTCTGGCTTCCATTCTCTCGGGTGTTATGACAATGAATCAAAATAAAGAATAAATCTGCCTTATTGTTACTATTGTAACACAACAAAAATCTGTAGTTCATTAAAATGATTTTGATTTGGTTTTCAGTTTTTCGGTTTTTCAAGTTTTTCTCATTTTTTTGTCCTGGCCAAACATTTTCATTTTGGTGCATCCCTAGGAATAACTTTTGTAAAAGAAAAAAAAAAAGCATATGGAAAAAGTCACAAAATGATGTGTCGGCTGTCAACTGTCTGAATCTTAAAGCATGACAAACCTCTGCTTTAAAAAAGTAAAATAAAATAATCATTTACTTTTCATCACACTCACTACCTAATCTTATCTGCCCTTTTGGAGCGCAACATCAAAAGCAGGTCTTGCATAATATTCTATCTATCGGGGAGCGCACACTTTGACTGACTCGTCACGTAATCGCACAAAAATATACCCGCGCACACCCGTCTTCTTTCATTTCCGTCACGTTGTCCCATGGGAGGTCTCGTCAGGTAGCTATGGGCTGCCGTTGCTATACCAACAGCAAAGTCGTGCTGCTCAAGACTCAACAGATGATGAGTCACAGTGTGAGAGACTTGGCATATCCTCTGTCTTAGAAAAGACCGCATCCTTAAATGTCATTTGGTTAGGTCACTGAAGATAGCAAAAACAGTGGGTGGTAAATGACGTCAAAAATGGGTTCTGCTCATGTTTAAACCTTTGAAATGTTTGAGAGTTCCTACAAAGATATCGATGAAGGTCCGCCTCAGAAAGTGGATGATGACTGTCCCTTGTTACCTAACCAGCCCTCCCTCCACATGGCTGCAATCCTGTCATTGCATTTTTCTTTTCTTTGCCTCTGATAGGGCGAGGCACTGAGGCAGATTCTGGTGAACCGTTACTATGGCAACTTCCATCGGAGTGGTGGGCGGAGGGACAGCTTGACGTCATTTGGCAGTGGCCCCCTCAGCCCCGTAGGACCCGGCAAAAAACAGTCAGGTGATTCACACTGATGTTGAATGACACAAAGGCACACATGAAAACATTGATTTTACTGTGTGTAGCGTGCAGGCCCAATAGTGACAACATTAGAGGATGAAGTCCATCGAGAATGTTTCCTTATCTTTAGCCAAAAAAATGTATGATGCATGTAGTTGTAGTAATACAAATGTCTCTGCATGTTATGCAAGGATGGAGCACTCTATCTGTCTGACCCTGAGCTCTTATCGCTCCCAAAGTTGTGCACAGACCTGCCCTTTGAGCACGACCACCACCGCACACACTTATCGCACTTTGATAACACAGTCATCGTATTACAGGCTGCAGTCTAAATACCGAAGCATTCAATCTCTGCCTGTTGGTGATTATTTTATTTGTGGGGGTGTTGATACATGACATGACTGATGTCCCATTCCAAAGGACATTAATGGCAGTGCCTTGTTTTGGACATTCGCAATAAGACTGTTTTCCGTTTATGGCATGCGCGCCAAGATACGGCGGGACGTGCTTTGTAGTGTGTCAATGTGCAAAACCTCCGCGGCCTGTGCAAACTTGCTTTCTACCTGTTGCGGAAGCACTCAGTATTCTCACGCATGTGTACTGCATGGCCATTTTGAAAAATCTACCATCACGTGCATTTCAAAGGCTTTAAAATGTGGCGCTAAAGGTGGGATTATCTTTCAAATGCTCTATTAGGCGACGCTAATCCAAACACAATATTTGATTAATAGTTGTGTTTGTGAAATGTGATTTAAGAAGCAAAATACCCCCATTTTTAGCTATCTCTTGAGACGGCCATTTTGCCACTTTGCAATTGGCATCACAGTTGCTCGGGTAATGACAAAACATAGCTCATCATGCAAAGTCACATAAATGAACTCGGAAAATAGGTTAGCCATGATGGGTAGAATCCAAATCCCACAATGTAATATAAATCAGAATGGTGTGTTTAGATTAGTAAGGGCGCATAGAGCGCATTGATTTTGGGGTAAATCTCTCCTCCTACAAGAAGTTAATAACTTGTTTTACCATTGCCCCAAAATTGTTTCATATATTTGTAGCAGGTTTGACCAATAGAAGCCTGATTCTTGTAGGTATTTTGGGCGTCGGTCAACGGACAATCTGAAGATCTGGATTCTCTTGCACAGTGAATGTTTTACAATTTTACAAATTTCTCAATGTATGGCAATTTAAAATTAACTTCTTTTTTTTTGTCATGTTACATTTTTGTTTTTATCTACTGAATATTGCAATTAACTTCCAACATCAATTAAAATAGCATAAATATAAACAATGAACACAATATATTCTGGGTCTTAAAGTCAAAATGTTCTACATCGGGCTGGCTTTAAATTATTTGAATGTATTCAACACAAAAAATTGGAATATGAGTCCATGTACTGTACATATTGTTTTGCATATGTTTTAACATTTTTTAGAACAGCTTTTGGGTTTGCTCTTTGAAGTGTCAATGGTCTCATCACGAGTGATCAAATTCCACTAATACAATTATTGTGTGGGAAAAAAAACCTCAAGAACTGCAGTCACATGCCTGCCCACATGTTAACTTGTACTGTTTTATAGTTCTAGTGGGCCCTGGGGGCCTGAGCCGCAGGGAAATGAGCCTGGCAGAAGTGCAGTGCCACCTGGACAAAGAAGGAGCCTCTGATCTGGTGATCGACCTCATCATGAACACCACCAGTGACAGAGTTTTCCAGGAAAGCATACTCCTGGCTATTGCCTTGCTGGAGGGTGGAAACACCACCATCCAGGTCAGTAGAACACCCAGTACAGCAGTATATGATCTGGAAATCAGTCTGTCAAGATTTTCACTGATCATCGGCCTGTAGTATAATGCATGGTTCCAAGTATATGGGTCAGTGTGCCACCATAGCTGCACATGTACAGTACATTACATAAGGCAGCACCCTACCCCCTATACCATGTGCCATTTCTATTATCTCAAAGGTTGTCACCTGATCACTTATCATTACGTAAGACTTTTTTTGTCAGTACATATCATGATGGGTTGGAGATACAGCATACTTCTAGTCATACAGTTTTAGTTGTCATTGTTTGTTATATTTTTCCTATTTTGTATCTGTCCACTGATGTGTGTCTTGTGATCAGTCTGCCCATCTATGGGCTGTTGTGCAATCACGGGGCTAGCATAATCAGATTATGGCAAAGAAGCCGCTGCGGTGGAGATAATTCTTTGGCTTCCCACGGCTGCGGCAGAGCTGCGTCACGTGATTGGGGTTGTTACATAAAGTCTGTGTGAATGAACAATGAGGAATGTCTCAGCCTTCAAAACATTCCTGCTCCCTCTCCCACTCCCTTGACTTCTCTTGCAGGCCTAAAGTGGGTCATGCTGGGCCTCCGGAAGTGGGGCAGTGGGGAGAGAAGGTGGAGGGACTGGGGGGAAACACAGTAGAGGGATTGAAGAGTAACTATATCTTCTTTGTCTCTGGGATTCTAGATGTATCTGGATATACAGGTAGATATTAAATTGTAGAATATCCACACAATGCAAAAATGTTACATAATTATATTATTTAGTTAAGTACCTAAACCTCGCCTGTTATTACGTGCCAAGGCTCGAAATAAGGGGTTTGCCATTAAAGATTCTCATTTTGTGCTTCTACAAAACACATTGAACAGCACAATTGAGAATCACAGACTTTTAACTCCAAGACGGTCCTAAAAAAAATTCGCTGGGCTGAATGCGGTCTGGACAAGCTCACACCATCTAGGTAGCAAAAAACTTCAGCTAGCGAGCTACGGTGGCTAAACACGTTGCATAGGCATCAAAGCCTGTAATTTTTACCTCCATGGCAGCATATTAAATACACTTCTGATAAGTATCGTTCACAGAAATGTGTTATGAGGACAGGTGGAGAAGTACTGCTAAACTAACTCAAGATTGATGTAATCTTTTTAATACCAGAAATAAGTGGTTTGGGGAAAAAGTACACTTTTTACACAGGTCTTACCTGAACCACAATACAGCAGAGCATATGCAACTGAACAGCAAAGTAGTAGGCAAATAATTAAAGTGTTTGGACCGTAGACTAAATGAGATTTACTGTATATCAAACAGGAACTGAAACAGAAAATGAATTCAATTCTGTTCCCCTAGAGAAAATGCCCCCCGAGAGAAAATGTCCACCTTAAGTTTCCAAAAGTTAAACTTTGGTTTCATTTGACCTGTCGAGTTGACCACCTGTTAATGCTTCTTTATGTTGTTTTTCCATAACACAGTTAACGATTTACTTATGACCTACAGAGCACGCAGAAATGAACCACTGGCCTGCATGCTACTTTTACACATGATTTCATGCAAAGCTGGAGATATACCAGTGCGCTTTACAGCTTTTCAAACTTGTTTTGATACATTCCAGCTTGAATTAATTTTCCTGGATCGGTAACTGTGTTGTGACAAATTGTGATTCATCTCCAGTCGACCATCTGGCAGCATTGTATAAAACAGGTGTGTTTGCTAGCATTGTGAAAAGTCCCCCCCAAAAATAACAATTGTTCTCTCATTGCGTTCGGCGAGATGGGTGACGGAGCCGAAGGAGAAGGGAGACGCTCCATTTGGTTTGCATGTGGCGCTCCGTGACATGAGAGGAGGGGGTTAGGGAAAGGGAGTGCGGGTATAAATAGCTGTTACATAACATCCCTTTGTTGATGCCAAGTCGCAGAGCGGAAGGAGAGAAAGGGAAGCGCTCTGACCTTGTTTTTCAGCGGACCGCCTCCACCTCGCACCTCTCCTCTCCGTCTCATTCCGATCGGAGTTTGTCTCCATGGATACAGACAGGCTGTGTTTACCCAACATTGCACAGGGCGGGGGCTGGGATGCTTGTCACTCTCCTCCCGCTCCTTTACCATCATTTTCTGCTGCTAGCCTTTCTCCATCCTCTCCTTGACCACTCTTACTTCATCCATCACGTCATCCCAGCAGGGTATCCTTGTCATTGATATGCAAACACAGATGGCGCTCTGTGCAAGAGTTAGTGTCAAGCCACTCTAGCGTTTCTTCAGAATCCTTGATTTTTCAGTTTGTGGTCTATGTCGTACACTCATCATCCGCGCAAGCAGAATGAATGTCTTCCCCTTGCTGCTTTTCATTACGATATGACATTTTTGCCCACTAATTGAAATATTTTGACAAAGAAGAACAGCATTTCTCAAATGGGGGTATGCGTATCCTCGCAACAGCATTCCAGGAGGTACATGAGAGTCAAGATAGGTTTTTGCAGGTATCAGCAAATCTAATTTAATGCTTTTTAATGCCATGATAGGAACGGCATATTTTTCCTTTCAAATCAAGATCAAATGAATTGGAACATGAAGGAACATTTTGCTGAATTGTCTTATCGTGATTCGTTTACAAAATTTTGAAACCCTTTCTTTTAAGTTTCATACGGATGTGCCTTGTCATTAATGACACAATTTTTCCAGCAGACGAAACAGATGAGACATAATACATCTTCTGGATTTGCTGAATAAAATATGCCTAGAGATGCAACAACAAATGTAGTTGCAAAGTTTAATAAATCAGACACGGATGGTAGAGCATTCTGATTCGACTCTTACTTTTCCATCAAAAATTGTTATGCACTAGTTTGAGGGTACTAGGCTGGAAAAAAATTATATTTTGCATGGGGTAAGTTCATCATTGGAAAAAATTTTGAGAACCATTGTATTGCATTTTACCGGTGAGGCAAAACTGTACTATAGTTGACAACTACATGCTATTGCTGTGGTATACTAGTGCAGTGCTAGATGTTAGCTCCTTGAATTTTATTTCTTAGTACTACAGTATCGGTAGTATGTAGTCAACTACTGCATGTTTTTGTTTCATGAGTCATATGCAGTTGTCCTACTTGCGGTCTGAAGATGCCTCATCAATGTGCAGAGATGTAAAAAAAAAAAAAAAATAGCAAAAGAATCTTAGAGCTGTCCTGGTCTACTCATGTCCTGACTCGTCTTACTAGTGAGGACATACTATCGCAAGGACCTTAAACTGAATATCTATGATATCAAACTAATGCACAAATGTCTTTGCATGCATAACTTGTCACTTCAGTAGTTTCAGTTAAGTTCTGACAAAATCATGGAAGAATTGTTTCAAGGATCGATTGAGTCAAAAATGTTTTTTGAATCTGCATTTATAGGTAACACGAGAATTCTCAAATTCCGAATGCCAACGTCAACCAAATGAAATTTATTTCACCACGGTGATACCCGATGATACTACAAAGTCTGTTGCCCTGACATAAGTGCCGTGCCAGCTTGTGGCAATCCCAGAACCGCATGCCTGACTGCACACCAAGTTTATTTCTATGGTGACATTAACTCGCTGGTGCAAATATGATTACATAACTTTGGTAAAGACTTCAGTCCTTCTGAGCGCTTGTGTGACATGCGGGTGTGTCTTTGAAACATGGGCATGTGCCTGTTGCCGGAGACAGCTGACCTACTTTTGTGGGTCTCTGTAAAAGTCAGCGGGTGTGGAATAAGTGTGCGCACTAGCTTGTGTGTACTTCTGCTGGAAAGTATGTGTGTGTGTGTCTTATGTAATTTTAATGGGTGCGTGTTTGTGGGGCCGGGGTGGGGATACGTAATGGTGAGTGCTTTTATCGCTGCATATTCTGGTTCAGTCGATGCCAGACCTACCCCTTCCGCATCCACCCCGCTTCAGGTGCCTAATTATAATGAGCAGAGAAGGGCATTCTGCCTCCCATCGGCTCCCGCCGCAGACATGCTATAAGATGCGAGCAGGGTGTTAGGTGCGGGCCGTCGCTGGCTCGCTACACTCTCACCCACCCTCTGTCATCGGGGTTGTTTATTGGACGGCGGCCTCGCTCGGCAACTCCCCCGAATCAGTAGTCTGCTATCTGCTTGTCCCTGAGTGTTGACAGTGCGTACGTGCGGGAGAGCTCCTGCGTAGTGGTGGAGGCCTGAGCTAGGGTGGGGCATGAGTCTGTGGAATCTGCTTCAGGTCACAATTGCATAGTTTACTCCTGAAGTAGCTCTACAGGAGATGTTAATTCAATTGTTTGTGAACAATTCATGTTCACTTCATGTTGCCTTTATAATTGTGTGCTTCGGTCAATACTGAATGTGGATGTAAAATCATTGTGATGGTGACAAGATACAAGAGAGACTTCTCACGGGATTCAATCCACGAGAACGAAAGGAGATTTTTACCAAATATCTAATATCAATTTTCCAGTTTTTGAAATGGTTTCTTTCTAGTGAGTAGACTGAAAATTAGTGATCTAGCTCTAAGTACAAAGGTAAACATAAATAGGAAAATCTCTCTCTCTTTTTCAAATGCCGCTGCAATAACAATTGTAGCTGAGATCTTTCTTCTTACTGAATAGCTTAACAAAATGCAAACAGCTGCGGTGTATTGCATATTTTTTGCAGTTATTATGAACTGTCTTTTCTGCAAATATGGTTGTGTACTTTTCTTCAACTGGAAAACAATACAGATGATTTGAAAGAAATTGAAAGAAATCAAATAATGGGTTTTGGATAAAAATCTATCAACACTTTCAACTTAATTGTAATCTGTGCTTATCACTACACTGTAGAAACATTAGTGAGATTTTAAACAAATCTCTCTCCATAATTTTTAGTGCATGAGACGAGGTCATGTCAGAACCACAGGAGAGATGTTGCCGACTGAAAAGGCATATTTTGAGTCAGCCTGTATTGTATATGTTTAGCTTCTACATGTCTGTTCGTTCCTCTTCTCGACTTTCTGTTTTTAAAGTTTACTTCCTGGCTCATTGTTACCTGATTGTGTATTACTTCACTTGTCACTGGTACAATACCAAAAAAAAAATTAATAATAATAGTTGCAGAGTTGATGATGTTTCGGTCCTAAAGATAGCACTTCTAGGAGGCTTTTTTTTTTTCCATAGTGAGAGCCTATTAAATAGATTCAACTAAATAGATTAGATCCATCTAAATAGATTCTATTTAGTAGGAATGCGACAGAAATATTAATCACAGCTTCAATGTGAGCATTTGCTGAGCATTATTTGTTAGGCAATGCTTTAACTTAAAAGCCACCATGAAACGCTGGCAAAAGGTGCTATCCATTATGGTGTAATCATATATGTCATTTTGGCAAAACGTCATTTCTGAATAATGTGCATTGTGTTGTTTTTGTTGCGATCAGGAGCAAGTTTCTTAAAGAAAGACGATGCCACAACACACTGCGGGGAACAATTTCAAGATAAAAAGCATACCAAGTCATTTGTGTCCATGTATTATTTGATAGGGTATGGTTTATTTTGAAGTGGGCCTTCTAACAGCGCTGGCAACTTATTTTACTGTCATGCCGAATACTGACAATTGTTGCCACAATTGGCTTATTGTTTATACATAATATATAATAATGCATATATGATTAAGTGGGTAACTGGGGTAAGGAAAAATAGCTTCAAGCATTTTTCTTATTTTCAGCCTTATTTTTATGTGTTCCCCATTGCACTTCTGGCTCAACAAGCCAAAAAACAACCAGAAGAAAATTGATTTCTTGCTGTGGAAGAATAAGATATATCACGCCATTCTAACCCCGCGAGATCCAATAGTACGAGATCTCATCCCATTCCTTTTCATCACACAAGGTTACTTGGTCATAAGCTTGACACCGAGGCTTGATTTTGTGTTGTTTTTTATTATTTGTTTATTTGTATTTATTTTTCAGTGTTTGCCATAATTTTCTGTTTTGTTTCTCCAATAGCCTAGTTTTGTATTTAACCTGGAAAGATAGGTGGTTACGTAACCTTCTCTGGCCCAGATACTGTCTAACAGAGTATTCTGTGTCTCTTCTTTTCTTTCAGTCATCTGATTTTCCCAACACCCCCCCCCCCTTTTTTTTTTTTTTATTTCCCTATTCCTTCTGTCTTGTCTTTCATCGCTGGACTCTTTCACCCTGTTCCCCACTGTCTCATTTTCTGTGTAAGTAGGCCAGGCTTCTCCCTTTCGTGTCATTTTTCACCCTTTGTGTGTGGTGAGCCGGCCTCAGCTAGGTGAGGCCTTTGCGAAGGGTGTTATAGATGAGAACTGTTACATAATCAAAACAACGGACTAGTGGGCAGGCCGGCATACACTGTACATGATGTAGAAGTGTTCCAATTCTGCATGACCCCATTCTTGAGTAACAACTGAGCGGTCTACCTAATTCCAGACTTTGGCGGTTGAAATTTGTATAATCGTGTGTGACTGTCCACTCAAGACCATAACGAAGACCTTAACTAATTAAGGCCGCATGAGTAAAGCCTGATCCATTCTTCTTGCGCATAGGCATGTTTGAAGGAGGTTGTGCATTCATTTGTTTGCAGAATGAGCATGAATTCAAGTACGACGATAGTGATGAAAATCTCATTTCCGTGCATGTGTTTGTCACTGTGGTTTGTAAATTGGGCCCATTGTCTTTTTGATTGGTTACACTGGTTTGTGAAGATATGGAATTATGACTTATAAAAGCCAATCGGTTCGTTATGGCTGTAAAATAGAGGTGCGCAATTCATCGATTACTGGATAACAAATCAATTGTGAACTTTATCTATTTTGATAATCCGTTCATCGTTTCCACTGTTTTCCATTGTTCAACTTACAATTGTCCAGATCATCTGATTTCAGACTTTCAGCAGTAAATATTTGGGGGGTTCTCTTGTCCTTTGTGAAAACACACTTATCTTTTTTTGATGAAAAACAAAATCATCTGATTTTAATCATGCGGCTATATTTGGATGGATATTTGAGAGCAAACCAGTAAATGATTTAAAAAAAAATAATAATATATATATATATATATATATATATATATATATATATATATATATATATATATATATATATATATATATATATATATATATATATACACACACACACACACACACAGTAAAATATACAGGAAAAAATGTAAAATGAATCTAAGTTTTACTGTAGTATAGGTTTTATGGAGGGTTTTATGGAGAGTGCATTATTATGCCATCTTGTGTGATATTGTTTATTCTCGTTTGTTTATTTGTTTAGTGTTTCGACAAAACCAAATAAACAATAAGCAGTGAGTAAACATTAATCAGGAAAAATTATTTTGCATTGAACTTCAATTCAAAACAGTTTTTTTATGTAAGCATTCGCCATTATAGCTTATCCATTTTCTTGACAGTGCTTTTACTCAGTGATGTTTTTCTTGTGTTTTGTGTCTAGCGTTCATTCTTCTGCCGTCTGACAGAGGACAAAAAGTCAGAAAAGTTCTTTCGCGTGTTCTATGACCGCATGAAACTGGCGCAGCTTGAAATCAAAGCTACGGTGACAGTAAATACCAGCGACCTCGGAAATCGGAAGAGAGACTACGACAGCCAGGACAAAGACACCCCAGTTCGCAAGAAGGGTTTGTGCTTACATGTTCAATTTCAGGAAATGGACACCCCAGTCAAAAACATTAAAAAATATGACTTTGATGCTTTATATTCAGTAAATGTAATGTATAGTGCCATCAGTGGCAGTGAACGAATTAATTAGCGAACCTCACAAATATCTTAAACGCAGATAAATGCCCAAAATATGATTGAAATAGTTCGTTTGTTTAGCAAGAGAATCATCAGTCATCATGACAGAAGAAGTGCGGGAGCAACTACTTGAGGCCTCTTCTGCCACAAAGAAAGCTTTTAACTCTTATCGGCGGGAAGCTGACCCAGAAGACCACTTCGCTTCAGCGGATGGTCATCCGAGCACCGGGGACAAGAATCAGGATGAAGGGGAGATGAGCTACGTCATCATTATCATGCAGCCCATCCTTCGTTTTCTGCAGCTACTTTGTGAGAACCACAATCGTGATTTGCAGGTTGGTCTGTCCAAGCGGCACACTTTGTACTCTTCGCTGCTCTTCCTCCTTTAAATGGCTGTTTATTCACCTGTTTCATCTCTGGCTCGCCACATGTTTCTTAGTAATGGCTTGGAATTATTCCACCTGGCATTATGGTGATTATATAATTACAATGATGATTACGGTAATCATTTCAAACTTCTGTGCCTTTTCTTATAATTGATGTTCGTAGAGCATTTATCAGTCGCAATTACTAAAAAAAAAAAAAAAAAACGTTCTTGGCACAGAGTGAATCTTGTTTAAAAATAGTTTTGACGGAGCATATTTATACAAAATTTTAAAAAATTATCTTTTTTTTTCCATTTTCAATAACCGTGGATATTTTTATGGCACTTTGTCCTCAAGAATAAGTACAGTATCCTTTTGACCAACCCGAACTACTTCCGCAGAACTTCCTTCGCTGTCAAAATCACAAGAACAACTACAATTTGGTGTGTGAGACGCTTCAGTTTCTGGACTGCATCTGTGGGAGCACCACAGGAGGCCTGGGCTTGCTAGGGCTTTATATCAACGAAAAGAATGTTGCCCTCATCAACCAAACCCTAGAGAGCCTCACAGAGTACTGCCAAGGCCCCTGTCATGAAAACCAGGTACACAGCAGACGTTCCCAGAAGTGACAACGCGACCATGATATGCTTCCCATGATATGCTTCCCATGAATATGCTGTCATCTTTCACGTTCCTCAGAACTGTATCGCCACTCACGAGTCCAACGGTATTGATATCATCATCGCGCTGATCCTTAATGATATCAACCCACTTGGAAAGAAGAGGATGGATCTGGTGCTGGAGCTCAAGGTGAGGTAGCAGGTAGCGATGCACTGAATGCTTGGCCCAAACGGAAACTGAGTGCCACAACTAAAACTCCTCAAGTAAAAAAATGAAACTTTCATCATATATTGCCTCGCAGAAGCAATTTGACTTTGGAAACGGGCTGTAATGCTATGCACACAAATGAATGGTGAAAATAAAATGAAAATGCACATTATGACTGAAAATTATTATTTCATTATTTTAACATCTGTTTAAAGGGGACCAATTTAAATCTCCTCCATTTTTGTTTTGTTTTTGTAAATGTTATTACAATTACAGTACAACAGCCTAGATTATTCTTTGTTTTGATTCATTTACACACCAACCACCATAATAGAAGCTATTAGCTCAATTATTTAATTATTATAAAGGTGACTAAAGTTAAATATCAAAGCCTTCATTATTCTTTTCGCAATATGTCACCTTTTATAGATTCATAACAAGCATACGTTATTCAGACATTTATAGTTACTGACGTTAAAGGCTGTGACAGTCTTTTTTTCCTATCTGAGTTTTTAATTGTCCGGTGGCATTTGAATGCACCACATGTATAGTTGCCAGCTAACGTTAATGCTGGACACTTGTGTTGTATCATACAATGACAGCGTAATTGATTGATACTTGTTTGCGTTGTTTGTTTGGAGAGAAGTGGAAGCTGGTTTGTTCTTTATTTTCTTTTCCCATGAAATGCTTCACAGCACTTGCCTACCATGCAACGCCCATCTCTTTCTCCCATGTGAATGTATGAATTTGTGACAAACGCTTGTTTTTTTTTGTTTGTTTTGCATCATTACAATATCCGTTTTCGCAGTATTGTTTCAGTTTTACTTAACTTTAGACGAAAACCAAAGCAATTTCTGCATTTACGGCCCAAATCTTTTGGTGACTAAAATATAGGTACCATCTTTAGTAGCAGGCATGGTGAAAGTTGAGTGAAGGAAAAAAAAAAATCAAAAGTCTCAACCAAATTGTAAAAGCTGTTTCTCAATCTTAGAACAATGCATCCAAGTTGCTGCTTGCCATCATGGAGAGCCGTCATGACAGCGAGAATGCTGAGAGGATCCTGTACAACATGAGACCGAAAGAGCTTGTGAGGAACTTACAAAATGGCAGACGTCTCCAAGCTTTATAATAATAGTGAGATACAGTATTCTGGGAATCGGTGTCTGTCCAGGTGGAGGTCATTAAAAAAGCCTACCTGCAGGGAGAGGTGGAATTTGAAGACACAAAAGACGAGGAGGAAAATGGGGACGATGAGGAACATGATGCAGCTTCTCCCAGGAACGTTGGACACAATATTTATATCTTGGCTCACCAGGTCTGATGTAACTACCAAAAACCCCACAATTGTTTTTTCTGTTGCTTTTCATCACTTTCTGAATGTGTGTTTATCATGCAGCTGGCCCGTCACAATAAAGAGCTGTCCATAATGTTGAAGCCCGCTGGAACCAGTGGAGATGGAGATGAAGCCTTGGAGTTTTATGCCAATCACACTGCCCAGATAGAGGTAATGAACTCATTCAATCCCAGAGAGGTAATTATGTCTATACAGAGTCCAGACATTCAATCCCATGTGTTAATTTACACGTGTGGGTTTTTTTTTTTCAAACATGTCTGAATATAGCTGGCACAGAAAACACAACAGGGGGGAAGCCAAGAATTGACTCACAGTTGGTGTTTGTAAACTCACGTGTCTAGATTGTGCGCCAGGACCGTACCATGGAAGAGATAGTGTTCCCAGTGCCCAACATCTGTGAATTCCTGACCTCTGAGTCCAAACTTCGGGTCTACTACACCACAGAGAGAGACGAGCAAGGCAGTAAGATCAATGACTTCTTTCTGCGGTCAGAAGACCTCTTCAGTGAGATGAACTGGCAGAAGAAGCTGAGAGGTAGGTATAAAGTAGCAAAAACACACACACACACTTTTATTTTCTGCGCTAGTTAGAACAAGCAATGTGCATTTGTATTTCTGCTGTTGGGAATTTCCCTATTCTCTGTGCCATAAAACACTTGGACGGTAATCATATGAATCACTACTGAGATATTGCTTGTGCGTGTCCACAAACATACAAATACAGGTCCGTGCCCACACAGTCAGTCTAATCCACATTTAAGACTGCATGCCAGACACTAAGTCTTGTTTTGTCTGTCACTCCAATGAGGGATAACATTACATGCGTCATTACATTATCTATCCATTTATTACTGTCGCTTAGTTAAAAGTGTACTTATGATGGCTTGTACACAAAATACTTGTTTAAATTTTGTGTAACTTTTTAAAGTGACAACAAACGCTCCTTGCACTTTAGTGGGCAGTCGTGAATAAGTTGGTAAGAATGTAACTTGCACTCCAGGTTTCATTCCTTCTGAAGTACACATTTGCACCGGCATATCTGCTGTTGTGTGCTTACTGTTACTACTGTGGGGTGTCAAAGACAAAGGTCAAGGCTCCAATTTTTAACTTTGTTAAAATGTTTTAAGCATGAAGTTTGTTGAACAGCCTTTTAAAGTTGCACAATGCTGATCTTTCCTTTTTTTTTTTTAAATAAATTTTAAATGACTTACATCTCTGTTGCAAGGAACTTCATGTCTTAAAAAAATAAGTGAAAGCTGAATACAGTAAATTACTCCCTGTAGTTTTCTACATCAAAAAAAATCTCCCAAATTTTAAAACAGAAATGCTAAAATTTGGCTTTGTTTTAATTTGCTTGTTTTAATTTTGAACAAAAACAACAGACGCAGTGTTCCCAGGGTCAGCAGAATCTCTTACAAAGTTAATGTAAAATTAAGTATATAGTTCCCTGATGTAAACACAGTTTTGAATTGCTTTATTAGCGCCCATTAGATTTTTAAAAATGGCTGATGCTCCAAAATGCCACACATGTTGGTGCTGATAGTGGTCCTGGCTGGTAATTGTTATAGTCCTAGTTTGTAATGGTATCTCTAGGCGTAATTAAGATCGCTTGTGTAACATCGTCTGTTTCATTTTTGGCATATCTGCCAGAAAATTGCACCGCTATTGGAAATGCACATCCGTATAAAACGCAACCAAATTTAACAATAAGTTGCTTCATGTTCCAATTAATTTGTTCTTCATTTGAAAAGAAACCCTTACTGTTCTTTGCTTTAAGAAGCAAACATTTGCCTTTGCTGCTCCCTGCAAAAACCCTGTTAATATCTCAGGAACCCCCTGAAGTGACTTCACCCCCGCCACCCCACCATTTGAAAACCACTTCAGTTGAGAAACAGATTGAGTTGAGACAAATTAATAACTTCTATTCACAACTGATGATTAATATAGGGTCTTCACCTCCCAAAGTTAAGCATTTTTTCTTTCCCAGCCCAGCCGGTGTTGTACTGGTGCTCCAGAAACATTTCAGTTTGGAGCAACGTTTCCTTCAATCTGGCTGTGCTCATGAACCTGCTCGTCTGCTTCTTCTACCCGCTGGAGGGGATACACGGAGGTCAGTCGCGGAGTGTAGCCACTGACCCGGTCTCATGTCATTTTGCATTCTTTGACACTTGAAAGAAGTGAGGTAGACCATGTCGGGTCGATTGACTTACTAATGGAGCTTTAGAGAAGCGTTTTGATATTCACTTTTGGTCACAATTTCGGGTCAGACTGAGGTTATGTGCTCAATCATGCAAAACAGGAAGGGCAGCGGCTTGGTGGCCTGCTTTTTCTACCACAACCTACTCTCATTATGAGGAGTGTCGTTGAATGACAAACTACTGTATGTTGGCAATTCAGCACTATCTTACTGTGAAGTATGTCCTTTTAGATTCTCTTCCAAATCTGAACAAAAAACATATTTGGCCTGTTCTGAAATCACATGGTGAAGCCACCCAGAGAGAGAGACTGCAAAGATGAATCCTCTTGAGGAATTGACCCACTGATCTGCTTTTCTCCTAAAGTTCTGATCTGCTGACTTGCGTCACCTGATCAGGAATTAAAGAGCATGACCTGAGCATAACCCTGTCTTTGTTTGAGACACACCCTGTGCACACAGACAAGCTTGCTCCTTTCGAATTAGTTTCCAGACTGCCTTTGAGTCACGTAGAAGTTGTCGTCTTTGGAACTGTGAACGTTGGATTCTGCGTTTTGCTTGTTTTCATCTCAGTTCAAGGGAGTGTTGAGCATGAGTAATGTCTGACTGCGTTTCCCCCACCACACAAAGCATCACGTGAAACGGCAATACACCTTTGGTCGGTTTTAATGAGCGCTTTTATGACGCTGTGGCCTTTGCCCTCTTGCTCACATTTACACAAACACATGCACACACACACACACACACGCACACGAGTTCCTCCTTTGCTAAGGGCTTTAGGAGGATGTTATAAGAGCAGGAAATCTAGGTCAGTGTGTTCTGCTGCCGTACATGTGTATATATATATACAGTACATACAGTAGTGCATGCTCGACTGGCTTTTGAATAACCCCTAGGGTTAACATAACACATGTGTAAGCGCGGCATGCTTGCCACATTCTTGACTGACAATTTAATTGATGACTAAAGTTTGAACCCGATCAACCTCTCGCACCTTCACGAGGAGCGTAAAGTAGCAAACGTAATTACGAATACCGCATGTAAACGTCCCTTTTTTTGTCTGTCACATTTCTGGTGTTGTATGTTCCTCCCTGTTTTTTTCCTGATTAATCTTTCAGCCAAAGTATTTTTAGAGATGGCTGTTATGTAAGTGGCACCTGTCATATGATCTCGACATGGGTTGGGAGGGAGACAGAGAGAACTAGAGGAGGGGAAGGAGGCCGAGGAAGCCAAGAATGGAGGAAAGGAAATCTAGGAGGGAAACGTTTTTGACTCCTCATTTTTTTTTTTTTTTTTCTTCAGGCAGCCACCCTTTCTTTCAAATGCAGAATACAAACATCATTTAAAGAGGCGTCTGTCGCGTGTTATTTTTGTGTAGTCCAGGGACGAAAAAAAATTCTATCATCTGAGATCTGTAATTAATCTAGTTGAGAAAAATCCTCAATTGAAATTAACATTAAATTATAACTTTGTCATCCCGTGTCACACACTTGCTTAAGTGGTATGTCATCGAGTTTAGTTTGGCAATGGCTCATTACATAAGCATGTTTGTTGCTTATGAGCTGTGACTGCAATCACAGCTGGCTGCTTTGCATTTCTGTGTAGGCCAAACTGGACCCGATTCATTGGTAAGCAAGCTCCTTGCAAAGAATGTATCAAAAGTGCTATCAAAGCATTTTTTACTGTTAAATTTTCCATTTATATGATTCTCATGCGCTTTCATTTTCACATCATCCTCCTGCCCACCCAACCATAACAAAAGCCTATGTATGAGCTGATGCCAACACACAATGACAGCCAATCATGGTCCACTCCAGGGTGTCATCAACCTTTGTTTTCCAACCCTTAGCAACTCAAGCACAAAAAGCCCGATGCATAAAACGGATCCAATGAGCATAAAGAAAGCATAAAGTTAGAGATTGAAAATTCCATTACTATGATTAAAAAAAATAACGCTTTAAGTATGAGTATAAATCATGTATCACAATTAGTCTATTAATCTGACACTCCATTTTTTTTTAAACTCTAGTCATTGATTTTTTTTTTTCTTTCTTCATCTTAGTGACACGTTACCACTTAAACCCCTTTAGGAGTTTCATGTGGCAACGTGTCAGGTCTTCTCTCACTAAAGGCCAGCCAACATGCTCAAACGCACCTATACATAATGTATCTACTATATTGTCAACTACTTTTAGGTGTTATGTAGGTGAATCTAGTTGGATTCATAATGAAGGCCCCGGGGTTTCCCCGCAAGAACAAATGTAGGTATTAAACCTTCCAACCACAGAAGTTTCAAGCTGCAAACAGCATTGTTCTGATGACTCTGCACATTTGAAGCAAATAGGGAGTTAAAAGCAAGTCAGCAGTTTCTGCAAAGATCTGTGTGGTAAATCAGTTGGAATGAATCCCTTCCAGGTACGCTGGATACTCACCTGTCTGCTCTGCTATGGATTGGAGTCTTGGTAACGCTCATTATCGTGATCATCATGCCCCAACCGCTGGGCATCCGAGCTCTTGTCATCGTCACGATCCTCCGTCTCATCTTCTCAGTTGGCCTGGAGCCAACTCTGTTCCTCCTTGGGGCCTTCAATGTGAGTCGTATGCCTCCCTTAGTGCTTGTACTCATTTTTGTGTTCTGTGTTTTCAAATAGATGTGGCTTTATTTGCCTTGTCAACTAGGTAATTGTTTTTACAATATAAAGAGTTTTCCGTGTTTAATTCTGGGCCTTGTGGAGTTTCCATGTTTTCCTTGTTTGTGTTCTCTTTGGTGATTACATCTTCTCCTCCAGGCCAAAAATATTTAAATATTTATTCTTACTAGTGAATACAAGTTATCTTGCAGAAAGACACATATGACCTTGTACAGGTTAAGCAGTGTGGATGCAATCTTGTCACAGTAAACACATTCGGTTCCTGATAAACAAAATGCACGTGCTATTTATTTCAAGGAATACTAGGGCTTCAACTAATGATTATTTGAACTTTTTTAACGTGAGACATTAAACTCATTAAAATTAAAATCTTGTTTGCTGATTTCAAGCATTCTGCCGACCATATTTGTTTTTTCCTTTGTTTTTTATTTTTCCGAACTTATTCCCTACCGATTTCTATAAACAAAAACGAACTTGACGACAAGTGGCTTCAAAGGCGCACCTCAGTAGGGTTTCCATTGATGTCTTTTTAAATTAACAGCGATCAAAGTGTTAATAATCGATTAATCTGTTGATTATTTTGATCATTGATCAATGGATTGGATAAAACGCAAACAAGTCTCAATCATCACCCGTTATAAGAAAAAAAAAAAGGGAAATTAATTTGACTTGACTGTGAAATAACCAAAGAACTAAGATTAAGGTAGAGGTCTGGTTCATAACATGTGCTAAAATGTAGGTTTTTTTTCCAAAGTCAATGGTAATTATTGTAAATGTTTTATTTTAATTACGCACAAAGGTAATTTGCCTGCTTATATGGAGGACCACAGAAATAACAGCATACTATATAATGGTGGGAGGCTGAAATTCCAAAAACTCTAAACTATGCCTACCCTCTTTTGTTTGTATCTAGTGAATGTAGTTTTACAATGTATTGTTCCTGTCTGAGGTCATTGTGATGCTCTTGAGAAAAAACAAAATTCTATTGACTACAGCATACGTTCTTCCTTCAAATAATTCTCAATATAACAGATGGTATCTGTCTTCCAGGTGTGCAATAAAATCATCTTCCTGATGAGCTTTTTGGGAAACCGTGGCACCTTTAGTCGGGGCTACAAAGCCATGGTGATGGATTTTGAGTTCCTGTATCACTTCATCTACCTGCTCATCTGCAGCCTGGGAGTGTTTGTTCATGTCTTCTTCTACAGTCTGTTGGTGAGGAAACCCTGCACGGTGCACACCCATGCATATAGACTTATGGTTTTACCATATAGCCTTTGGAGAGAGGAACCATGTGCGTAACAGCAGAATGCAATGTGGCTTGCCAATATTTGGAGATATGACACTGATAGGCCAGATGTTTCCATATTTGATGGTTTAATGGTGTCTGGCTTTTTTTGATTCTCTAAAAAACATTGCTTTACAAAAATCTATGTCTGACATTGTGACATCAAATGGAAAATACTCCAAATGCTCATACCAAGGTTCCTTTTTTCCTCTCTTATGTTTGATGTTTTGCCTTCCGTAGCTGTTTGACCTGGTGTATCGAGAAGAGACGTTGCTGAACGTCATCAAAAGTGTTACACGCAACGGACGTTCCATTGTACTTACTGCTGTGCTTGCACTCATCCTGGTCTACTTGTTCTCGATTGTGGGCTATATTTTCTTCAAAGACGACTTCATACTGGAAGTGGATCGCATTCCCAACACAACACTAAGTGAAGATAGATATAAATTTCTCCTCAGAAGACACCATGTACTAAATGTTGGTTAGTTGCTAACTTTCATTTGTTGCCACTTTCTTTGCAGAAAATGGCGCCAGCATTGCCGGTGAGTTTCTATCCAACAGAATATGTCAAGCTGGAGTTGAAGAAAATTGCACTGCAGGGAGCATAATTGAAGGTAAGGTTAGGTTGTCTTTAATATTCTAAACTCTCTTTCAACCAAATATTCCATGTTTACTGAGGAATTGTAATTATGAATATAAAAACCCATGTATTTTTTTACTTTTTTATATCCGGTAGAATAATATGTGGGGAAAAAGAAGGTTGCTTTTAGCGGGTGTCCAAACATTTTTGTCTGAGGGCCCCATACAGAAAAATAGAAAGAGTCAAAAGCCACTTCATTTGCCCTTTAATTTTCTCCACGTCGACCTCTTTAGCACAGTAAAAATAACGCAATCAAGTAAGTAATTATGCATTGTCTGACTCCCCTCCTAGTTTAGTTGTAAAGTTAGGAAAGTTTGACCTCGTACAACATTTTTAACACTTTCGAAAGTATCAATAATTCTCCAAAGTTAGCGCTCTAAACTTCGACAGCCCTAATATACAATTATACGCCATGGGCCGTAAGAATGTAGATGGTGGGCCATAAATGCCTCTCAGGCTGTATTTTACACACCACTGCTTTGTGAGCGGCCACATGTCAGAAAAAGAAAACTATGTAATGTAATAAAAATGTTATAAAAATAGAACAGATATGGTTTGTGTGTTTTGTATCGCCATAGTCATTGATCCTTCTTGTGACTACATCCATATCACACGCCATTTGACCCGAACGATTCACATTTGACCTCCATGACTCTCATGTGACATCTACATGTCCATGCTTCATTCAGCACGTGGAAGTTGAATTATGGGCTGTTTGTGAACAAAAATAAACTTAGCAATGGGTAGAGGTGTGAATACAAAATGAAAAAAAATGCTTTAGGTCACATGTGATCAATCTATTGTGACATACTTACTCAGAGGTAATTATAAATCAATTGAGAATTTCCTCACCATATGAAACTAGTTGCTGCCGCACAAAAAAATAAATAAATAAAAATAAAACACACCATTCATTAGTTATCACTATTTGACCATGTGCTGAATTTCAAGTTGTGTTCCTGACCTGTCAGCAGTATCAGTTTAGATAAAGTCTTCAAAAAAAATTATTTGCTCGAACATTCTGGCTCAAACAAAAAAAAAAAAAACATTTTTGTTTTGTCTTCTTCTTCACCATGAACCGTAATACAGGACATAAACACATTTTGAACTGAAACAACACAACCAGTCATCCAAGAGAGCAACAAAATTATATAAAAAATAAAAATCGTATTGAATTTGTAACCGTTTGATTTTGCAGAGAATTAGTATGGTTTGGATTCTACTGGAGTTGTTTCTTGTGACAGTCATTTATTTCCAGATTTATTTGACGATGTACAGTAAACTGGATTATGTTTGCTCTATTCAACATAAAAGCATCCATTCGCCTTAATGTGTTAAATTTGGCCCGAGTCTGATGCCAATTCCGATTTTTAGCAGAAAATAAAAGTAACGATTGCAGATTAATCGGCCACTTAATTTAATTATATAATTAATGATATAGCATTTGTGTCCTCCACATGCATTTCAATAAATGTTAATTATTGGCGATTTTCATTATTTATGGGCCGACCTGGTGCCTGCTCCTTGCTGGAGGAGGGAAATAAAATAAATATATTGTTAAAAAAAGAAAAAAATGTTCTGTTTTGGTTCACAGATTGAAATGCCTGCCACAAAATAATGAAGTTATAAAGACATTCATTTTTGTCATGTGTTTGTTTTACTTGTAGTTGAATATCATATTTAACACTTTTATGCCCATATTTTTTGTTGCACGTTGTATTTTTTTATTTAAATTGAGTCAAGTCCATTGCTCACCTAATCTTTGCTTGTTAAAAAAAATTAGTTGCTTTGTTTTGAATGACAAGTCCACAGAACGACCTCGTCAACACATTTCGTGATGCATGCATATTTATGGCTTCAAGTGGTATAGATTTATATGTAATAAATAATGAGATTGGAGACCCTTGTATACAACTGTTGTAAATGGTTAATGTGCATAAAAGCAAAAAGTAAAAATAATCTGCAAATATTGGCCATTTGGACGATATTTTTGACCGACGTTTGATGGACGTATTAGTCGGTCGGTTGAACTCATTTTCAAATTGTACTGTGGCTCTTTTGTGCTTCCTCAGATGCGAACAGTGACGATTCACAGGATAGCGACATGGAGCGGACGTGTGACTCTCTACTAATGTGTATTGTCACCGTTCTGAGTCACGGCTTGAGGAGCGGAGGGGGTGTCGGCGATGTTCTCCGCAAGCCCTCCAAAGAGGTGCGTAAACTTTAGATGTATGGCTCATGTGCGCTGGTTTTGAAACAGTTCTCACTTCAAACGTCAGGGGGTTTTGTTGTATTTTCCCGCAGCTGTTAATGTACAACCACACGATTTCCTCCGACTTTAGACTCAAGAGGATGTAAACACTTTCATGTACTCGTAAAATACAAGCTAGGCCAATCGCATCTGTAAAGCAAACTTATCCATCATAATCTTTCCTCACTGGCCCACACCAATAGACATACTTGCACACCTAATGAGATCCGATTGCTTTGCAAAACACTCCGAGCATAAGCAGTTGTGGTTTCTACATAGGAGTTTAGAACTGTCCTCCATCATATCGGCAACTTTTTACTAGCCTTTATCGCTTTCATGTAGCCATTCTGTGAACTGCGTTTATCATTTATGCATGTTATGTAAATACAGGTTTACAGAGTATAGCAATCAGCAGCAATCGATACTCAGCATTGGTGAATTTGTAAACAATTTTTGGGTCCTACTGTAGATACGTGGCCAGCCAGAGTTTGATTTAGCCTGCTTGTCGGTGTACAGTACATGTGTCCGAACTTTTTCCTCTGAGGGCCGTACACAGAAAAATAGAAAAAGTAAGCAAGCAATTAAACAATGTAGTTATTAAAAAAAATATATACTATGCTAAGGCTTTCTGTTAAAAATGAAGCAAATTATAATGCTGCTTACCATTAAATTGTTTAATTACTTATTTAAAAAGCATTTGGGCCATGCCAAGAATGTTTGTTCATTTATTTTTGTGCTGTCAGGCAGTTTCAAATATTTTAACTAATTAATCACAACATTATCCATAGATAATGACGACTAATTGCATTTTAGACAACTATTTTCTACAGCTTATAACGGATATCCGCTTGAGTAGAATCTTGGATTTTCCATCCCCCCAAAATTGTTTTGACTGCTTTAATAACTTTATTTGATCATTTAATATGATCATTTTCCTTTTTCAACTGTTGAACATAACCACCGAATCAGATTCATCCTTACGGGCATGATCTTTATTTGTGTTCTCACAGAAACAACTTTTCAAACTTTCAACTCCAAAATTTCGGATGGCGGGCCACCACCGACCCCCGGGCCATAGTTTGGACACCGGTGATGTACACAGTTATCCAAATTATATCAAACCCATTTGGCTAATCCCATGTTTATATCATGCGTCTTTAGGGGATTACCTTGCGCTCGGCAATCTGTAGCATCTGGCTGGTTACGTCTTCGCTCTTGTTTCGATGTCCATAACAACCAAGGTCAACCTGGTTTTAAACTCATTCCCTGTGTATGCTCATGTAAAGGTTTGGCCTTTGGGTCATACAGTAATAAGATAGTTTCACGGTCATAACTGTAAAAGTAATTACTAGCGATCACTTCCAAATCAGCAGCACCAACATCTGGATAACCCTGTGCTCCATTTAAGTCTCTTTTTCTCTTTTAATAGGAGCCATTGTTTGCAGCAAGAGTGATATATGACCTGTTATTCTTCTTCATGGTCATCATCATCGTCCTAAACCTCATTTTTGGTGTCATCATCGACACCTTTGCCGACCTGAGGAGTGAAAAACAGAAGAAAGAAGAAGTCTTGAAGACCACCTGCTTCATTTGCGGTAAGACCACTCAAACCAAGCTTTGCGCTGTACGTGCTTCAAACGCTAAAAGAGAAACCAGTCACGAGATCACGAGAGGGTGCAGACCTCACCTACGGATTAAATATTTGTCACCTGCAAAATCAATGAGTGAACAGCTGCTATCTAAGACAATATTTCTCCAAAAGTGGCCCCAAACCAACTGATGCCCTCCCCCAAGTCCACAAGTAACTTACTGGTTCAAAGTTGCAATGCAAACTGAAGCGCTGTGCGTCTTATGTTTTTTTTAAGTCATATTTTAGTGCAGTTAATTGTTCAGTAAGTGCAGAAAAGCTATTATGCAACTAACTGTTGTTAATATTTAATAAGACTTGAATACACTATGAAGTATGCAGCAAATTTTACATTTTTGTTGATGCTGCTCCTTGTGATAAGCTCTATTTTTTTTTTTAATCTCCAGCTATTTATCACTGATACACTTGTCAGAGACTACACAAAGCCAGAAAACTCAATGTTTTTTTTTCTCAAAGACATGGGCGATATGATGTCTCACCATTCTTGACCCATTTTGGTTATCTTGGCATTCATTTAACTTGTCAAGCTTATTTGTATTTTTTTAAGAGTCTGCTTTATAGTGCTAGAGCAGTATGGGCCCTAGGTAAGTTGTCTTTTAGCTTAAAAAAAAAAAAAAAAAATATATATATATATATATATATATATATATATATATATATATATATATATAGAGAGAGAGAGAGAGAGAGATATAGAGATATATATAATATATATAGATATATATATATCAGCTGAAAATGGTGTCATCATGCCTGATTTGGTGGATTCGATTTGATGGATATAGATGTCAAAGGTCCGTTTTTACTGGGCCGGCATTGAATGAGTTAATTAGTCCCATCATAAAAATAAATTGACATCGGGTCAAAATCTAGAAAGCCAACCAGCACACAAAAAGATAGGTGGAAACATCAACAAGTACAAGTTGAAGACACAAGTGTGACAGGAAGCATGGCTGACATCATTCAAATGTGTTATCAAACAGAAACCAACTGTGTATAATGACTCAAACAAAGCTACATTTTTTTTGCACAACAATACTGTAGATCAGTTGTGTTTGACTCCAAGTATCAAACTGCTCAAGTGATTTCTTGATGCCAATCAATCAGTGGCTACAGACCTAAATCTCTAATGAGAGATTGTGAGGGAGATCGACGTCGTATAAAAGCAAGCGGGACCAGCGAGAGGCACTTGAGCGTGCGGCGATGGGCTCCCTCCCTTCGTCACCTGTTCCCGCGCGGTTCCTCTGGAAACCATAAGAGACGGCAGCTGCCCCTGTGGCCTGGCCTTATTTAACATGAGTGAGTCAGAGCTGATGCCTGGCTTGGTGACATAACACTGTTCTCATTCCATATGCTCACCATTGGCCCGGGCCGCCTGACCCAACATGAACATACATGCACATTATCGGGACCAATACCGCACGTACGCAATACAGTACCGCAACAAAACTTTCTTCGGCATATCGGAAACGATGCTCATGTGACGTTAAAACGAGATGACCGTGCGTTATCGGGGACTTTGTTGAAACATATGATATGAAAATCAAGTGCGATTGTGCGTGTGTGAATGTGTGAGTGAGATATGAATTATGGAGGCGCTGGAAGGAAAGCTTCATGACTCAGTCTTCTCAAGAAGCACTGAAAAGGGAAAGGGAGCTACATTTCGTTCGACGTGTTTACAAGGAACCAAAGTCAAAATGAAATCAAACATACCAAAGAGGGGCATTTGGGAGTCGGCCAAGTCACATGACTCGGATTGTGGCGGTCCTCTGATAAAGCAAAATGTCAGTCCGGGTTTAGTGAAAGGTCATAGGCACACAGTCAGCGCCCTTGTAAAGTATTCAAAAGCATTTCACACAGTTCCGTTATTTGTTCTGGCATATTTGATATTTCATGTTTGCTTCATCTTTTTCTCTCAGAACAAAACAGGGCAAATCGACTCTACTAGGGAGATGTTCACACTCTTAGTGTGCCTTCATTTTAGTTCACTCTCAGTGGTAAAAGGTTCACCTTTTGTCTCTAATTAATTTGATAATTTTTCATGAAAATTCATACCTATGAAAAACATTTACATAACCCACTTGTTGTGGACATAAAATGGTTACATATGCATAAGGCTCAGGTATTGACCAATCGCTGTTCAACTCGGGAACGACACATGACCAACCGAAACACGCCGTGATTGGTCGTTGCCAGAGCCATGAGCATATGTGATGTCATTTTCAGTTGCCAGCAAGTGGAAAAATGAAGGACCTGACCAATATGGATTTTTTGGGGGGAGGCTGATGCCAAATTTTGTTAGAAAATAATGCAGATTACAGTAAATAAAAAACACTTGTTTCCTCTCAATGCACTTCAATGGGCATCAATTATAGGCCGATTTTCACTTGACCCGATAGCTATTCTCCTTGAATAGCCGGGGTAAATATAGTTTAAAAAAATGTCAGCTTTCACAATGCAATGTGTTGCTCGGCACATTTAATTAATCAAGTTCTAATAACATTAGTCCTTGTCATGTGTGCTCCCAGTGGTTGAATGGGTATCTTATTTAAATAGATTTGTGTTCGATTTACGTTGAAGTATATTTATATTAAATTAGTAATATTGTTAAACAAAGTGTGACGTTAGGGTTTGTGCACAACCACTTTGTATAGTTCACCTAAAACTTTGTTTTCAAAATTAAGAGTTCTCATTTTTTGAATGGCTGAATGACCTTATCAACAAATTCCGAGACAAACAATCGGCCGATTAATCTGTCAAACACTAGGCAAATGTGTGTTTTTTTCAGTATTAATTGTACACGTAAAAAGTCATTTATTATGAAATTAAACATGGACAAAATGCTGAAAATAGCTAAATAGGTTTTGTATGGCTTTAAAGCTCAGGACACTATTTCACACCAAACTTATCCAAGTGTGACTTTTTTTTGTTGTTTTTTTGGTGTGACAGAGAAATTGGGTCATGGCCAACCTTTCTTATCCATTAGCTTTTTTTTAGCATGTTCCTCATGTTATCACAAATTGATAACTATGCTTTTAGGTATTGAAACCCTGACAACAGAAAATAAATGTGTATCGCTATAACCTCAAATATGAATTTGTGGTGATGAGAACTCACCTTTAAAAACATTGCAATACTACACACGATCAACTCAATCAACAATCTAATAAAATTGACCTGAGATCGTTTTGGGATGATATGAGAATCCGCGTTTTCGTATGCTAAACTTTTTGTCCTTGTCTACAGGTCTTGAGAGGGACAAATTTGACAACAAGACGGTGACGTTTGAAGAGCATATTAAAGAGGAGCACAACATGTGGCATTACCTTTTCTTCATCGTGTTGGTGAAAGTAAAAGATTCCACCGAATACACAGGCCCTGAGAGCTACGTGGCTGAGATGATCAAGGTACGCGACTTAAAAAGAAAAAAACGACACCCACATCAACTTCCTTGCGGTTTCTGTTTTATTGTGTATTCACCTCAACCGTCAATGCATGTAGAGAAATTCCGAGTGAGTATTTATGTGTGTGTCAGTCTGCTTGTGCAGTTAGTAACTATTTGTCGTCTTGTTTTCGTATTCTAAGTCCAACAACGATGACTCAGTAGACTGTTGATCGTGCAGCCACACGGACAAATAATGTTGCTCGATTCTCATCTCATTAAATAAACACACTTGATGTTTAATGACACAAACAGGAAGTGGGCAAAAATATGCAAGATTATTTTGTTTCATGAAGCCGTAATTAGAATTAGATACACCCTCAGTGTGCTGGAATACATCTTAACCCCATAGCAACCCAGTTTGGTTTATTTTATTAGGTTTTTTTTTTTTTTTTTTTTTTTTTTCAGTGCTAATAAATACTGCTTATTGTGAATAGGAGCACAACCTAGACTGGTTTCCAAGGATGCGTGCCATGTCTCTGGTGAGCAGCGATGCAGAAGGCGAGCAGAACGAAATCAGGAGTCTGCAGGAGAAGTTGGAATCGACCATGAGATTGGTGGCCAACCTGTCCGGACAGCTGACTGAACTCAAGGAGCAGGTATAAAATGATTTCACTGTCGACCACATACTATCGACAAATTATTAGCCTCCCTAAAAACTAATAATAAAATTACAAATTCTCACTGATAATTTTGTTGTATAGCTTTAAGAATATATTTATGAAACATCTTTCAGATTTGCAAAATTTAGAATTAAAAAGAAAAATAAAGTAGACTAGGCATTGGCAACTATCAAAAGGAAGTATCGATATCGGGCTGATACCTGGCCTTATTTTTGGTATTGGTACTTGCAGTGGCAACCAATACTAATATAAGCCACTCTTTTGGGTAGAAAGTAGAAATATTTGTCATCAATATTTTTTTCCTGTATGTATTTATTTATTTTTTAGAATATTCTATCCATTTTGATAATTAACAATTTTAAACATACACGTTGACGTAAACAAACCCCACCCTACATCCACCCACATTACATCTCATCTTTCAATAAACAAATTAATGTAAAAGAATAAATATTTAAAAAAAAAATACATCAAGAAAGAGAAATTAATCACGTTAAAGACCAGCACAGTGGCTTTCCATACATCTTAGATACAGAATGATTTGACGGGACTTTCAGTTGTTCATTCCCTTGCGTACAGCATGACAACACGCAAGGGATTATTAAAAGCTAAAACAAATACCGTGTTTAGCCTTGTCATCATGATCGCCATATTATGATTAAAAATGGATTTTTTTGCGTGCAGATGACAGAGCAAAGGAAGCAGAAGCAGAGGATTGGTCTCCTTGGTCACCCACCTCACATGAACATCAACCCTCAGCAACCTGCTTGAGGTCCTTTCGCATCGTACTTTAGGGTTTTGACTTTGTTGTAGAGAAATACCAAAATGTGCCAATTACCAGTGTGCGTATAGGTCGAGGAAGTACTTCACCTTGCACTTCTACTTCCCGGTACGGTTCAAATGTGAAGCAAACATTAGCAGAGTATGTTACTCATTGTCTGTGGAGTCTATCTAACTGTGTGTGGTGTCCACCGAGTGCCTCGGCCGTGTTGGTTTAGACGATGAAAACAACATGCCAAATATTCTTTCATGTGGCCTTGTTTTGATCCTCCATGTTTCACCTGCAAGGTCAGGTCACGGGTTTGCTTAAATATCATATTTACACTTTTAGTGGGTAGACAGCAATAAGAGCATGTCACAATATGCAATGCCTGTATCGGGAAAACGATTTTGGGATTCGGTAATTACTTTCATATTTATTATTGTTGTATTGTTATTTCACACTAAACCAAATCAAAGTTTTCCTTTTTTATTTTGTACTTTTTTAATTCTTTTTTTTATACAAAAGGTGGTTATAAATGCAATTTTTTTCCGTTAAAAAAACTCCATTAAATGGGATCAAATCTGCCAACATGTCAATCATGTGACCTCCTCACCGGAGGATGGGCAAAAAGAACCGAGCTCCCTCCACCCCCCCTCCAAAGGTAGTAATATTTGTTTTCATTTATTAGCATCCCTTGCATATTATTTATTTACCCCCCCCCCCCCAATTATTTTAGTTCTGAACTCTCATCTGTATCACTTGTTTTTCTTTGAGAGCTCCACAAATGAAGGAATGAGTGTATGTGTTGTGGGATTAGGTGGTGGGTGGGGTAGGAGGTGGGCATTTGGATGTTTCTACAAATTTGCTGTGCTGCTTGACCAAAACTTTTATAATAAGTGTTTTGTTTCTGTATTGTACATTCTTGGAGTTAATTTAAATTAAAAAAAAAAAAAAACATGTAACTTTTGAATGTATTTATTAAAACAGATCAGAAAGAAACAAGAGAATTCAACGTCAGAATTATAATCTCATAATTGACCAATCAATGCCATTCATCAAAAATAATGTATTTTTTTAAACTACATTACTGAATTTTAGTGAGAGGGAATTTAAAGTGTCAAAAATCCAGGAGTCATTTATTTTCTCGGTGCTAGCAAACCGTCCAAGCCCTGAATTAGCAAAGCCTCTGCAAACCACGATGCCCACTCCACCATACTTGACGGTCTGGAAGAAGTTTTGATGGTGGTGTACTGTCTTTTTTTCCATCCACACATAGAGCGTTTTGTCTTCCTTGCAAACATGTCCTCCAATGACATTCATTCTTGTTTAATGTTCTTATCATGGATTTGTCAACAGTGACGTCAACGTGTGCTGAAAGTCTTTAGCTGACGCTCTGGGACTTTGTTTTTCACCATATTGAGCCTGCAGTCATCTTTTGAGGACAGCCACCTTTAGGGAGCATAATAGACTCAGAATAGTTTGTATTTTTTTTTTTTATACAAGGCATGTATTGATTATACATCCATTGTGTTTTATTTTTAGGGTAGTTGCAATAGGGCTTAGGGCTGCCTAAGCGGTGATAAAACGTGGCAGTGATTTAGTTGTTGCATCATTCCCTACCAATGACAGACCTTTTCATGTGTGTGCACATGCATGATCATTATGGCCACCTGTTTTTTGGAGGGGTGGGGTGCGGATAATTGATGTCCCGGAGCCTGAAGGCAGGTGCCGCCGTGTGCTGAATGAATGTGCTTAGCAGGCTCAGCAGGCTCCGTGTGCGCCATGAGGAGGCCAACGTGACAGGCGGCGTGCACCGCCTCACGGCAACACAAACACACTCGTCCACACACGGGTGCACGTGTCTGCACCGGAGGTGAGAAGAGAGCTTCCCTTTGATAAGGAGGACAAAGTGGCTTTGGAGATGGTGCGTTTTGGGGAGGAAGAAGAATCCGGAGTTTAAACAATTCCGCATAATTATTTCTTTTAGAAAAACATGATTTTATTTGGTGTTTTTACCAAGGGAATCACTGTGCAATTGTGGTACACGCTCCATTCGTGTCCAAATGCGTCATTAAAAGTGTTTGTGCGGGTTTGCCGCCCGCCGGCACGTTTAGTTAGTCGTGGTTCTCCGCCGCCTTGTTTCCATACACTTCAGCATGGTGGTACACGGGATCGGCTCCGCCCCGCCCACTCAGCTAACGTCAGCGCCATCCGCCCACTCAGATTCCTTGTCCGGTGCGAATGGGCGGGGTTTTTGTCGCGAAGACAGCGCCGCTTGACACGTGAGCCTCATGTGACAGAGCTGGGTCAGGCTGAGCGGACAAGCGGACAGAGTTTATTTCTCTCGTGGATCCCTCAGCCCCAACTCCCTCTTGCTGTCCACGCGGCGTGGAAGACCCGCCAACACACCTCTCAACGCTTGAGGGAGCAAAAAAAAAAAAAAAAAAATTGTCAGCTTTGATTGACAGACTTGACGGGTTTGTTTTAAGGGGCGAACCAAGTGCGTAACTTTTTCATCGGGTGCATTGAATTTGTAAGTGGCGGAAAAGCGTCAAGAAAATGGAGCGAATCCCAAGCGCGCAACCTCCTCCTCTCTCCAAGGCCGATCTAGCTGACATGCACGGGTAAGTTAAACTAAAACATTTTTAAAAACGGATCGGCTTGTAACTTGAATGCATATTTCTTTAAAATACATGTTTTTATTTATGCAGCATGGATTTCCCAATGTACGCATATAAACCCAGGCGCGGAATGAAAAGAGGAGAAGAGAGCAAGGTGCGTTGTTTTTCATTTTATTAGTTTTATTGTTAGAAAACATTAGTACGCTCAGAATAATTTAGCGTTGCTTTGAAGGGCGTGGGAGAAACTGGTCTGGCAGCAGTCGTGTACTGTAGTGCAATAAAAGGCTTGACCTAATTCCTGCTATGACATAACTGCTCATGAATCTTCGGCGGGCGGGTAAAAGCGGCTGACTTTTGTGACGTTTTTTTTTTCTTCCTCCTTCTCCTAGGAGACCTACAAGCTGCCTCATAGACTCATTGAGAAAAAGAGACGTGATCGAATAAACGAATGTATTGCTCAGTTGAAAGATTTGTTGCCGGAGCACCTGAAACTTACGGTAAGTTGTTTTTTCTATAAATCTATATAATGCCTTGCTTGTTGGTATATTTATTCTATTGAGGCGCCACCTAGTGGGCCGGCAGTCCCATTACATTGGCTGCATTCATCAGGCGCAACAGAATGGGCCTTTTATATCAAGTCCACATGCTTTAATGTGGATTTAGCATCACCCGCCTTTTCCACAGTCAATGAGAGCATGTCATCTAATACAAAACGTCTTTGCAAGAGTGTGCTGACGAAGTGTTGTTGTCCCCTGCAGACTTTGGGCCATTTGGAGAAGGCTGTGGTTTTGGAGCTCACGCTCAAGCATGTGAAGACACTCAGCACTCTTCTTGAGCAGCAGCAACAGAAGATCCTTGCCCTGCAGAATGGCATGCATATTGGTAAGTAAAGACACATCCCCCTCCATCATTGTCATTTCAACGCACATGCAATTTAAGAGCAGTCAAGACTACAGAAGTAAAAAAAAAAAAAAGAACATAATACATACTACAAACATATACATGTTGACACGTTGCTTTTAACCCTTTGACCTTTACATCCAGGAAAAAGTTTGGACGCACTTGAGCTATTATCTACAAATATTGTGGCTCTTGGGTGACAATTTGGTAAAATGGCAGTTTTTGACAAGATTATGCCAATTTCTAAGTAAATGGATGAAACTTTTTATATCAATTACTAATAAGGAGGAAATATTGTACTTATCTAAGTACTGCCATAATGTCAAAATAGTATAATAACTAGTAACATAATATATAATCACTGGCCACATAGCATAATTGCCAGTCATTTTTCAATATTTTTAGAATACACTTTAGTATATCTATTCCTTTTATTCATTTATTTGGTGGTAATGTGACAACGTGTAAACAAGTGAGCAAAAAAAAAAAAGATCCAATAAAGATAACAATGTGTGTTCTATTATAATTTTTTTGTGTTTTGTTTTACCTGCATCAAGAATATATTATATTATATTATATTATATTATATTATATTATATTATATTATATTATATTATATTATATTATATTATATTATATTATATTATATTATATTATATTATATTATATCATAATCTTCTCAATGTCCCCCATTTAAAAATATATTTGATACTTTTAGAAACAACTCTAACGTTGTAGTTTTAACGTGAAGGAAGCGCTCACTTTGGAGGTCGCTTTGAAGGTCTAACAAAAACGGCCTCTCGCTGTGTTTCTAGAGCAACCCGTCGTCAGCCAAGAGAAGTCTGAGGAGATGTTCCGCTCGGGTTTCCACATGTGCGCCAAGGAAATCCTTCAGTATCTGGCCAGCCGCGAGAGCGACGGCGACTTTGCGCCCTCGCACGTCATCAACCACCTTCACAAGCTAGCCGCCGACGTGCTCCAAAGTCCGAAGCGACCCCGCTCGCCCCTCAGCCCTCCGCCCGAGGAAATCCCCGCCTACAGCCAGCGCCAAACCCACAAGGAGGCCCCCGCCAGCTTGGCCCCGAAGCCCAGCGAGGGCTACGGGAGGGTTCCGGTCATCCAGCGGGCGCACGCCCCGCCCAGCGGCGAGCAGAGCGGCAGTGACACCGACACGGACAGCGGCTACGGCGGGGAGCTGGAAAAGAACGAGTGCGGCGCCCCGCAGAGGCGCCCCGATTACTACGGCCAGGAGGGCAAGCTGGCCAAGCGGAGCGCCCCCGAGAGGCAGGGCTCCGACGTGAAGCGGGAAGACGACGAGCCCAGGCACAAACGAGCCCGGGCGGAATCGTCCGAGGACGAGATGCTCTCGGGCGGGGAGTCCTCGGCCTCGTCCTCGTCCAGCGGTTACGGCAGCTACATGAGCGTCTCCCCCAACCACCCCCCTCCGCCGCCTCACCCCCTCTGCATGCCCTTCTACCTCATCCCCCCGTCCGCCGCCACCTACCTGCCCATGCTGGAGAAATGCTGGTACCCCGGAGCCATGCCCATGCTGTATCCCGGCATGGGCGGCTCCGCCTCCGCCGTCCCCGGCGAGAGACCGCCGCAGACGGTCATGTCCCCGAGGGGAGGCTCTCCAGCTCCGGCCGTATCTCAGACGCCCATGGACTCCCCGGCTCTCCTCCAGGCACTAAAGCAGGTACCCCCCCTCAACCTGGAAACCAAAGACTGAGAGATCGCGAGGGAGAGCGTGGCTGATCTGTCCTGTTAGTCCATCAAGTCATTTCTCTACTTTGCTTCTCATCCAGGAATTCATGAGAGAGGCGTGGCCCACGTGTGGATGTTTAAAAACGGTTGAATGTTAAGTGCGAATGGACCTGCCGGACTCACAGAAAAAAAAAAACCCACGCACGCACACTTGTTTGAATGTAAAGAAAGATGTTTCAAATGCTGCTGTTCGAGTCAAAAACGCTGACAACACTGGCGCATTTCACTTGGAGCTTTCATGGTAGAGACATGACTTTTTCTTTTTTTTTTTTTTTTTTTTTTAAACATCGCACCAAATGTTAAGAATTCACCCAAAGGTAGTTGCCTATCGCCCGTCACCACCACCGCTTCAAAAGTTTCGCCGGCGCGACGACCGCGCCGAATGCAAAGCCATTCGCTCGCACTTGCTATGGACTTTAATGTAATTATTGTGCATAGACTTGTACATTTCTATTTTTGATACCTGTTCACGCACTCTTTTCCACAGAGTTGGAGGAAAGAAGGAGTGCGAGCGTGGCGTACTCAGAGAGTGTGTACATACTGTAGCACAGTGCTGGACCTGGTCTGCATACTCAACATCTGTTTCCGCTCAAGTCAAACCTGGCGTTTGTTCTTGCCGTTGCCTTTTTACTTGTGAAAAGCTGAGAACACTCAGATGTTTATGCTCCGTAACTCGTATGAATCCCAGAACGCGGCGGTGGGGGGAGAGAAGTGAATGTAAAACGTTTTACCAGATGACTAGTTTTCTAATAGAGAGAGGTACTTGAGATTTTATATTTTGGGACCTACGTGGAAGATGATTGCTGTTTGTACATATTTTGTCTATAAATGTTGGTATACATTATATAAGTGTATTAATAAAGTATTTTTTTCCTGTGGAAAATGTCTTGGACTCTATGTTGTAAGAGCGGCATGGTGATGTAATTCTGGTGCGGCTGGTGCAGCAGGCCCAGCACGTTCGTGTCACAGAGGGACGCTTATGTAACCGAGCGCGAGCAGCCCGGATCTCCTTCTGATAAACCGTCTGTGGCCACTAATAGAAGTGCAAAAGAAGGCGCGCGCTTGTCCACTGCGGCAAAGGCCTTGTGTCTTAACGGAAGCGCCCTGTGATAGCCGACATGATGAAAGACGAGCCTCAAGACAGAAATACCCAAAAAAAGTGCAGCGTTGGAGCCTTGCATGTGGATATTTCTGTCTTCCAAGACACCTGAATCAAAGATTCAGATCATTATCGGGCTTCTGCTGAGCTTGCTGATGATTATTTTAATGTGTTTGAAGACGGAAACTTCAAAAACGTGCAACTGGTAAAACGGACTTTCACTTATATAGCGCTTTTTTACCTTGGGTACTCAAAGCGCTTTACACTAGCTAGTCATGTTAGCTACTGATGACGCAGCATCAGGAGCAACTGGGGGTTCAGTGTCTTGATCAAGGACACTTGGACACGGTCTTGATGGGGAATGCAGGATAGCGGCCCTCGTGTGGCCACTCCTGCTATAACAAAACTAAGCAATACATTACGTCATGTTCCAATTAATTAATTTGAAAATAAGAACATACTGTTCTTGTCACGGCACTAAAAACCATTAAATTAGATTAGCTGATGCCTTCAGTAACTATGTTTAAATCTTACATAGCATTCTATCGTGCAGGGGTGTCCAAAGTCGGTCTTCGAGGATAGGATAATTATCAGGCTTCTGCCGAGTTTGCCTTGACCTTTTACCTTGACCTGCAAATGACCTTATCATTTGAATCAGGTGTCGGGGAAAGAAACCTAGAAAACATGCGGTTTCTTGGCGATTGAGGACTGGATTTGAACACCCCTGCTATAGTACCTTCACGTACAATTTGAGAACCACAGCTTTAATCCGTCAGATGCTTTGAGGTCTTCTCACATTGGCACAAATAGACCAGACCCATAGTGCTGCTCTAGCACCAGCCATTAGGTGATTCATCTACTTCCGTGTTGAGGGGAGCCATTTGAGGTGGCTCGGGCATCTGGTAAGAGTGCCCCTAGGAAGCCTCCCTGGGTGAAGTGTTACGGGCATGTCTTACTCTGAAGAGGCTCTGGGAAAAACCCAGGAGACTAGATGGATGGATGGGGTGACTTGTTGACATTTGTTCTAGTGGTGGTGGCCTAGTGGTCTTTGTTGTCTTGATGTCTCAGTCATTGTACTTGGGCACTGGATTGTCCATGTACTGCAATGCTCTTTGTCACCTGGAGGACAAATCCAAGCCAACTAGTAGGCAACATTGCGCTAGTTGACATCCACACACAACTTTTACTGGTTTAGTATGGATTGTTTTTGTTTATCAGTATAATCCCCCCCCCCCCCCCCTCCACACACACACACACACACTTGTGAGGATGTGGCTCTAGAAAATGGATGAATTACAATAATATTGCATGTATGTGAAAATGGCAGAAAAATAATTGACAATTTTCCACCTTGGTGTGGCGGTGGCCATGTAGCTCCGCCCGTGCACGTGCTGCCATGACAGGGGCTTACTTGTGGCGTTTGCGATATATTGAATTTTCTTTTTCAAATAAATGTCTGTTATTGAATTGTCAGCGTTTCTGCACTAACTGTTCCAGCAATATTGTGCATGCCTGTCAGTTACGTTTTTGGTTTATTTATTGTCATTTTTCTCTAAGTTTCTCTCCCTTGTTTTAACACTTGTATGCTTTCGGGTTCCTTTTCTGTGGATGTAGCGCCTCCTGGTGGAGAAATTAAACACATACATTTTGTTCCTAAATCTCCCAATTCTATTTGCGTTGATATAATAGTGGCTTTAAGATTAATTAAATCTATTTTTGAGACCATATCTAAGCCAAGCCAATTACTCATAGTATACGGTTGCTGCTCATAAAGATGTAGTGCAGAAGTGAGTTGCATTGAACTCCATTTATTGTGTAGTTTTATCAAACGTTGAAAAAAAAAAAAAACTTCCTGTGCACTGTCATTTATACATCGACATAGTTTGCAAGTAACGTTGCTTGTGGAATCTGTAACTAGACTCAATTTGAAAGATCTGCACAGAGGGTTTCCGGTAGGCTGGCAGTATATTTGGCTGCACGCCTTTGTGCCGCAGCAGGGGGAGCTGATCCCGACTAAAAGTGGCCCATATTGAGGGCCGGTACCGTAGCTCGGAAAAGTTCTCGGGAAGGAAGGACCTCCACAGATGCGCTCCATGGCTTGGTTTAATTGGAGATTTACATGTATTTGAGACATTGCATTGTTGATCGGTGCGGGAAAAGAGACTCCGTTGGGCAAGAAGAGTTCCGCTGCCGCCCATGCCCAAATATTGGGGTATCCTCCTTGATTCTTCCGCCGCGTGGTCCCCTGACTCTAAGGCAGCATTGGGAACCTCCGCCGAAGGTGTCTGCTCTTGCACGTTCTCGCATGACTTCACTTGACGTTGATTGACTTGATTATCCCCCGAATAGTTGTAGATTCGCATGTACTGAGGCAAGCGAGGCCTAGTAGAAATAAGCCTGTGTCTGCGTTTTTTAATCGGGGGTTTCTTGATGCCGCTGCCTTCTACTATCAGCTTCACTCCGGAAAAATGTGCAGGTTCAACTATAGGCTGATGGGGCGAGAAAACAAAACACAAAGAAACAATCAAAATATTACTTACAAAGACATATGCTTTTGTGTCACATTTCAGGATGAGTCATTTTTTACAGGGAATGCACCGAAATGAAAACGTTTGGATTCACGGAAGCCTATCAGATTAGGGCAACGTAATGTCACGTGACAGGCAGTCATGTGAAGGAGCTGATGAGAATGAAATAAAACTGCATACTATGGCTTTGAATATTATTCTTGTCCTGTGTTTTAGCGCCAATTTGAAAGGGTCTTTTAATGTTCCATTTTGTGGTAAATGTTAAATTTATGTTTCGAGTCATTGCCATAGCAACACGAGAATGGACTTGATATGATTGATGGGACGTGCACAGCTGATAGACACATGCAACTCACATGCAGCTGAGTTGGACATATCCGATTGACTTCCTTGGTCATTTTTTTTTTAGCTCAATTATAGTCCCAGTAAAGGAGTGGATGTTCAGCACTGCCTTTTTTCTCGACCCGCTGAAATCCTTTACATTAGTTGCTTACGAAGCTATTTCCTCAGCCTTAACCACTTGTAAAAAAGTATATATCACCTGTCTGTAGATCAAGCGGAAGCCTCCCGTATATGCACTGGGGTTGATTCTTCTGTCCAGCACCACCTTCAGCGTGTCCAATTGCACAGCGGGGCAGAGGCGAGCTGTGACATAGCTGGTGCAGTCCATGGTGGGATTGGCGTTGACCTCAAGAAGCCAAGGCTTCAAATCATTCCCCAACATGAAATCAGCACCATATAACTCAAAGGTTGCCTTGCGGTGCTCTACTTGGTCCTGCGCTGTCTGCAACACATGTATTACAGCTTGCTGCATAGCTGGGACCACCACAGTGTCCCACTGCGCCCCGCGGCCCTGCTCCTGCAGATAAGCCTGGAAGTCGGAGCTGGACCACGTGTTGTCCCTGGGCACGCCTGGGTGGCGCTCGTTTGATGGCTGAAGGTGCCTCTGGATGGCGTTGTTGCACAGATGAACTGAGCTGGTGAAACGATAATGGTGAGTGTTCAAAATTACACTTTGGTCCTTATCAGATTGGTCATTTCAGAATTGGAGAACAGTTTCTGTCCCACCCCCAGCCTCAACAATAATAATAATAATTATTCTGCTTTCCTTGCATAAAAACACGGTCTTATTTTAAATAGTAATTATGTGTAAATCATACTAACCTAACAGTTAAAAAAAAATCTTTAGTTGGTTCCTTCCTACCAATGGCCCAGCTTAAACAAAAAAGTAAAATCAACAATGCGTTTTGAAAAAACTAAATTGTCCTCCAATACTGGAACTACCCAAATTAAACATTGCTGTTGGGCAGAATTCACACAAATTTTAAGAAATTATTTGTCATCAAACATTGTAGTAAAAGATCATGCTTTTTGTTTCATATCTTGTTACCGCCACAAAATAAATAAGGGAAAATCACACATTGGTGGTTTCTGCCTAACTGCAATCGTTTGTGCTTGATTGTCGTTTGTGCCAGACCTATCAAGTTTTTTTGTGGAGTAGGGCTGTGTGGAGAACCTCAGGTAGCACTCTTTGTAGAACCAGACAGTCAGAGGGTTCCAGTCAGTGACCAAAAACCACTGACGCAAGTCAAACTTAGTTCCTTTGATCAGCAGAGGTTGCTCCAGGTACTTCTGAACCACCCACTTACTATCGTTCACCATCACTCTGTCGGAGTTTACCAGAGCTAAAATCTGATCCAAACGATTCAAGCAAACAATACCTGGAGTTGGCCATATGAAAGAAAATATTAGATTCGAATATATATATATGTGTGTGTGTGTTTGTGTGCAAAAGCCTGACCTCTTCCTCTTGACATGGCGCCCGGTTTGATAATCCAAATGTTATTGACTCCGTCGATTTCCATCTGAGGACAAACTTCTTTCATCCGGACCAACATGTCTTGGCAGCGATCCACAAAATCAGCGCTACTTCTGATCGGAGCACCTTTACTACACACAATGAAATGATCAGTATCAGTATTCGATTCATCCTCACATTCGCATGCATAGTACTCACTGTTGTGCGGTTATTCTAGTTCTTTGTGTGTATAAAATTGCATTTGACACTGACAAAAAATGGTCAACAAAGACTGAGCCATGACTGGTTGTCACCTGAGCTGTGAGCACATGTGATGTCATAAGCAAATGGCAAAATGTCTTTTAATTGTACATGAAAAACAATGTGGTTATCAAGTTAATTGTAGACAACATATTTTTACAATTGAAAAAGACAAACTAAGTGTGGCGCCCCTTTAAGTCTCGGTGGCTGGTATCAAAAGCCTCTATATGTATTCTAAACATGCTATTAGGGTCAGTATCGACCCAATACCGATGCCTACCGAATAATTATGTTGTGAAAACCTTAATTAAGAACCCATAAATCTGTATTAAAATGCACTTACTGCACAACCAAGTAGTACTTCTGCAGAAAGTGATTCCATTGATTTTCCTCCACAAAAGGCACTGTTTTCGTAGTTGAATCAATGTCGCCGTGTGCTAAGACAGTCAGATACTCCTGACACCTCTGCAAGGCCGTGTTGATCACTCCTGCACTCACTTTAGGGAGAAACAACATTGGCCACATTCTGTTCTGTCAATCTGAGCATTGAGCCAAAGGTTTTACCCAGAGGCATGGCCGTTTCAGCTTTCCCCTCCTCGTTTTGCGTTGGCTCTTTTGTCTTCATGTTGGTCTCCACTACGTGCTTCAGCAGACTGCTGCACGCTGTCCTTCTGAAGTCCTCTGTTTGTCCCACACATACAGTAACAAGAGCACAAAGGTTGAGTTCAGGGTCAAGTCTGGTTGCGACAGCAGTGCAAAGCAGACCTATGAATGCATCGCGCTCATCTTCAGCTCCAAGCTTGTAACATCTTGGAAAAAAGGTGTCAGGGTCTGCGGTGTCATACCACCTGAGGTTCCGCAGGTTCACGCAAAGACCCACCTTAAATCACGACACATAACACTGTCATTGGCACTCCTCTACAAAAGTGATGGATTGCACATTGTGAATTTCAGAGTGTGACAAATCTGAGAGACCTTGGTGGTGAAGTTGCCAGTATTGGCATAGTGGTTGGTTATTTGGTCCTGTCGAAAAGTGCGACAGTAGCTGGCATCATAGCATGCGCTCCAGTAGAAAAAAATCCTTTCGTTTCGAACCAGACGAGCCTGACAACAAAAGGAAAAATGGACAGCTACAAGTGGATGATCACTATTTTTTGTGAAATGTTCTGCTACTATCTTATGTACGACTGTATTTTTACGCAGCCTGTGTACTTTAGCGATTACGGAACCTATGATTATATAAGAATCAAAATATGTGATAGAACATATTTTTTGCAAATTATTGAAATTAATGTTTTTTTTAATGATTTATTTTTTGGGCCACCGCATAATGGTGCGAATTTTTAGATACTGTCCCTTTTAGATGTGGACTAGTGTACGTATATGTTAGCACTTCTTACAAGTAAAATTTTGTTAAATTGACAAAATGAGCAATGAAAATTGTAATGGCCGGCATGCAATGCGGTCCATGTGTTCTCACCATGAAGTCATACATGCTGTCGAGGTCATCTTTCTCTCCTACGTCACCTCTCTCTGAAGATCAATGAGGAAAGATGGATTGGATGTATAAATTTTGTCTAATTATTGCATCGGATAAGCAATAGAAAAAAAATGACTGAAGTGGGATTCCTTAAAGCACAAGTGTCGAACTCCAGTCCTCGAGGGCCGGTATTCTGCGTGTTTTTGAATCCTCTCTCTCAGACACATCTGATTCAAACGATTAGGATCATGTTCAAGCTCCTGCAGAGCTGCCTAATAAGCTAAACATTCGAATCAGGTGAGTTGGGTCAAGAAAACTAGAAAACACGCAAAATACTGGACTAGGACTGGAGTTCGACACTTGTACTAAGCAAACCCACTTGTTTTGTTTATTATGTCGACATGGAATAATTTTAAACGGACCTTTTCCTGTTTCACCACAAAAATACACTCGAGTGCTGTCGTCATCTTCTTCCTTGTCCTTATCACCACTGTGGCGTGGAGACAATCCATCGCTAGTATTGGACAGATATCGTTCCACCCACCCCCTGGCCCGGAGGCCGGCACGAATAACAGGATAGCGCCCCTGCACTGTAAACACTTTCTGTGCCTAAAACCAAAATGAGTAAGAGTACACAATCAAGTACATAGGTGGTTAGTATACAGGAAAGTCTGCACGCACACCAAAATGTGAATTTATTAATTTTGTCTTTGTAACGACCTTGACTGCTTTCTCTACCAGGGCTTTAGCTGCTTTCATTTTTTGCAGTTTGGTAGCTGGAAAGCTAAAACGCGGCTTTATATCCACATCTGAAACAAAACGTCGTTAGTGTTTTAAAACAGGACCTGATTTATAGAAAGTTTGCAAGTGAAAATGATGTGTATTATGGAAATGTACAAATACAAGTTATGTCACTCTTACCTGACATTTTTACACAGGGTTTCTCTATTTAACCTGCAGTGCTGAGTTTCTGGGTCAAAAAATGAGCTGTTAATAAAAAGAGCATACTAAATCGAAATGCGTTCAGCTCATTTTTACATTTGTGACCTCGAGGTCCGTTTGTCTATTCTGCAGTCTGACATTTAACTCCTTGTCATTTAATCTATCGATCTATCTAATCTGCAGTCCGACATTAAATTCCTTGTCACTTACTAAATGAGAGCCCCATCAATCCTGCTGTCATTGCGCCCACAGATTATAACCATAACAACCGTGCACTGTTTTAAATTACCACGAGAATCGTTCCACAGATATCGATATAGCATATCGACTCCACAAGCAGCAACTATCGGCAATAAATCACACAACGTGTCAAATTAGTGGAGTTTAAATGATAACGTCAAGAGGAAAAACGAACAACCTGTTACATAGTCAGCTGGACTGGTCCAACTGTCATCCTATCGAAGGCATTCCCCTCGTGATAAAACCTGCCTGACACATCTTCGAATTTGTCAGCACCTGCAGTTTGTCACCTTCTGAATCAATGTGCACTCATCATCTGTGACAACGAATCCCGTCTGATCGTCTAACAACGCACAGAACGTATTCAAACGCAACATTACTCGTCACCGTCAACCCCTGCATGTTGTGTGTCCTGTCTTATGTAATTCCGAATCTTTACGCATGATGGCAGCATCGTCCTCGATTTTTGCATTCCTCCTCCTTTAGTTGACAGTTTTTAACAGTTAATTAGCCAATTGTTAGAAGCATTGTAAAACAATAATGCGAACCGATTTCGTGTGAATTATTTCGTTACTCGATGTTGTGCATAGAAAACTACGTTTCTTTAATGTTGCCCATTTTTGATTGCTACTTGAAAACACCCCTCAACGTTAGGAAGTACGAGCAAACATCAACCACAATAACATAGATAGATAGATAGATAGATAGATAGATAGATAGATAGATAGATAGATAGATAGATAGATAGATAGATAGATAGATAGATAGATAGATAGATAGATAGATAGATAGATAGATAGATAGATAGATGGATAGATGGATAGATAGAGTTAGTTTCATTGTTGTTGTTTGATCGTTTTTAAGTTATTGATATACATTATAACGATGGCACGATGTAATACTTGCGTGTCGTTATTTTCTACTGGTGTAGCTATAATGAAATATACAGTGAGTAACATCACTTAACTTTGTGTCCAAATACGTGTTGGTAGCGGGTGTGTGTTATATGATGATAAGGTTGTTGTTTTTTGCGGCTGAAACAATAAAGTTGAATGTGAATGCAATAGTTAACATTGATACACGTAGCTTAATTGGGTGTGATTTACAGTAGCTCGACTTTGTTACGACTAACGAGAATCAATAAAAATTCTAATCGTGTCTATTTGGCTGGGTAGCAGCAGCCCCTCTCATCCGCACTGTCATTGGCTGATATTCCGCATCCTTCGCTCCAATTGATCGAGGCAGAGCCGCTCTCCTCATCCTGAGCTGTGATAGGCTGGTCTTTCACGACGCTGCATTGTGTTTCTCACAGCCTGGACCAGGACCAGGCAAGGGAGCGCAGGGAGGGGGAGCTGGAAAGCGCGGCCGGGAAAGCATCAGCCTTGCAAGGGATGTGCAATATCATTTTCTTCATCCGGAAGGGATGTCGACACGCGACGTGCTAGCAGAAAGCCAAGCTATTGGGACCAGCTCTCCGCTGTTTTCTTCTTAACGTCTTGTGCAACAAAGCGAAGGTCCAAGGCGGAGAAAGTGTCACCTTTGCCGCGTCCAGGTCAAAGCAAAGGCCACCAGCATGCCCGTCCAAGAACCTGACAGCATCCTAAGCTACCAGGTACACCAGAGCATGATGCGTTAACTATTAGCCTGCACGTGCACAGCTATTAGATTTGAATTTCTCAACATCACGTGAACAAAATGTGTTCCGGGAACTTTTTAAGCACACTTCCCATTTGCACCTAGATTCAAAGCGCGGTGAAACGTTTTACGTGACAAGAAATGCTCCACGTGATTAAGTTGAATCCAACTATCGGCTGCGGAGGATTGTTGACATTATGACGTGCGAGCACATGCGCTCAAGTCATTTTGGCAGGTGTTATCACGTTGCAACACGGTGACGTCATTGATGCGCGTTAATTTGATGTGCTTCTGCAAAAGTCGCCACCATTGCAAAAACGTGGATTTCCCCTAGTGGCTCCAGTCGTGGAATTTCAAAGTTACCCTCAAATGACCTTGACGCCATTCTCTGCCGCTGTGTGCATGTGCGAGCAGATTATTAGTCATTTACGGCAGTGAGGTGAAGGAGGGCATCTTAAGCATATACTGCAGCAGGCTGCATGTTTTCTTGCTTGATGTTTGATGAGAGCTGCAGTCAGGTGCTGATGTGAGGGACGGCCCATAAGCGGAGCGAAGCAATTCAGCAGCGTGGCCATGCCTATAATCAATACTGATGTCACAGTAAGGCCTATAGATAAATGGAGATGAATAAACTAAAAGTCAATTCATTTTTTGGAGTCCCCTTGAAATGTGCATGTAATTTTTACATATCCTGCACATGTAATATGATATCCGCCCATATTCCACACCCCTTGTGCTCATTAGGATTGCGGGTGTTTTAAGGAAAGTTGCTTCCAAAATGTAACCTTTTAAATATATCATTATCCATTGAACAACATTTTTATTGTGAAAGTAGCTTGGGTCTATGTGGAACTACACTACATGATAACGATAGCTCATTGTATATTTATTTTAGAGGACAAGGAACCAAATTTGGTAACATACTCTGTTGCCTGAACTTCTGGGAAGTAGGTAGTTTCCCTCTGGGAACCTCTATGATCTGACCAGAGCCTTCCAATCAAAACAAAACAACAAACATGGCTTATGACGTCTTTGTCCACTAGAGCGACATTCCATCCAATTATGCTGAGAACTTCACCGACTGTAATATATGAATACAGTAATAATAAATATAGTCCTTGGACGTTTTCAGTTCGGTTCACATTTTCCATGGCACCACTTTTCATGTGTGCCATCAGGTTTCTTAACCTCGATAAATATGGAAAAATATTAATGCAAGTTCTTGAGCAGGTAGCTAGGACTTGTAATATATTTAGTTGAGTTGTGACCTGCTTCTTCATGAGTTTAAAAGAGAACCTACACAAATGAGCCAAATGCATTCAGATGAATTGATGCTGTAATCATCTTCTGCTTTTGGGTGTTTGAAAATGATTTGAGCGGAAAGTCACTCCGTGGAATGGAAGCAATATACAGTACTCTAACCATCAGATGTGAGAAATTAAAAAAAAAAAAATAGGAATATGGGCTGGTCCAAGGTTGAATAATATTATGGAATATTCACTGTGAGGCTCAAAGATAAACGCATTACAATAAATTATGCTGCTGTTATGAATCGTAAATTTGTCCCAGTTTTAATGACCTCAACAATCATAGCTCTTTGTCTCTTTTATTGTAGCAGTTTGGCATATCTCCCAATAAACTTTCATTTTCATAAGTTTAATTTGACAATGAAATTTTGCTATTATACAGTATTAGCTATACAGTTTACAAAATGCATTCTCGTTCATTAAAACAGGCCTAAATGTGCTAAGCGCGCAAACAACTTTTGATGGTCTTTAACTGATCCTGCGAGAAATGAAGTGTATTTGAACACCTCTCCAATTCTCATTGACTGCCCCAATCCATCATGCAGCCACAAAATCCAACTAAACTAATCTTAGCGGCGCTAAAACAATTAGAGGTGGAAGGCAGGGGAGCGCAATGGAACATGAGGCATTGAGCGAGGTGCACACGGAATGACTCATTCTGCCCGTGGGCTTAAGCAGTCGTTAGAACGCCGGCTCTCGCCTTTCCTGTCCGGCTATCACATCCTGTCATGTATTGATGAGCGAGCCCCTGTCACACATCTCCAGTTCTCAAACACCCAGCGTGGATTTATGCGATAGGATGCGCGTGTGTGGCCGCGGCACGGAGAGGCCGCCGTGGCTGTCGTCAGGCGCCGACCTCGGTCTGGAAGTGACAGGTCCAGTTGTTTGAGTCAGGATTTGTGTCCCCCTTGTCAAATCAGGGTGTTTCATTGAGAGGAGAGGGGTGGAAAGAGTCCACGGTGATTTACTTAAAACGCACTTGACAAGTGCTTCATTAAATAGAATCAGATCTGCCAGTTATAGTACAGTAGGGTCAGCCTGCTGCCAGAAGATTTTTTTCATGTTAATCTGCTAGTCTTCTCTCACTACATCAATTTGGTTATCACACTATTAGGGACTAAATACACCAATCCGACATAAACCAAATATAACCGACAAATAAGGCGTATGACGAAGTTTGACGGTTTTCCGTGGTGTTATAAAGTCACGTCAGGTAATACTGTCTACGACCAGTAATGAGCATTTTGTTTTGTTTTTTCGCTTAATCCAGTGCTTCTCAATTATATTTTTGCAAGACCCCCTCCAGGAAAGAGAAAATGTTTCATTCAATGCAATAAAGAAATAAATAACAGGAGTGGTAGTTTTATACGAAACAAAATTTATTTGGTTTATTCACGCTTCATCAGTGAAATATGTTTTGCTTTGGAAAAAAGGCATGTGCTTGAAAAACTCTAGCTTTTTTCTGAGCCTTTTGGATTGGCAAAAGAAAAATAAATCCTCTGTGTTTCTATTGTTTAAGGCTGATTGAATAAATCTGAATCTGATTTTGTCATTCAAGTGTTTGGAATTATCAGGTCATTTGTGACCCAACTTTTTTTATTTAAATCTATAACCCCAAAGACTTGTTTGTCCCTGTATTGAATTAATCTGGGTTAATTTTGGCCTAACTTTTTTTTTAGAGCGCCAGCTATCTTCTACAGACTATTCTTGGAGATTTACATTGACCCACAATGAAAGAGAATTTTATGTGCTAGAATGCACTCACACAGAGCCAAGAAAAAGCGAGCTGTATGTTTTTTGTTTTTTTTTATTGCGGACTTTCAGTTAAAACACACCAACTGAAAAATGGTTTTGGACATGGCACATAAAATTTTAAGAGGAGGCTAAAATGGGGGAAAAGTGACACTGGCTTATTGAGATTTGTGAAGCTTTTTGAAATTGGTCTTAAAAATCTATATCCATTTTGTTGGAGTTTTGATGAATACATCTATTCTTTTTTCACGGGACTTGGACATACTCAGATATAGATATATTAATTCAAGCGGAATAAATAGTTTTGTTACAGCCCTCTTTTTGCATGCTATAAATGTACAGTAGTTGCATACCAAGAAATCTAAAGTGTGCTGTATTAGTATGCTCTGATAGCTTATGAATAGAAGAAACACGAATCACGAGTGATTCAATACCGCAGAAATAAACCAAAATTCGTACTCTGGTAAGCGGTGATGCTAATTAGCGCTTTGGCGAATTTAGCTTAGCAAAACCTTATTTAGAGGGGATTTAGTTATCTGCTGGGGCTGAAAACCCCCCACAGATCTTCTATAATGCAATTGTCTCCATGCCGCACTATTTGATGGGCCCCAACATGCCTCATCCCATCACAAGTCTAATGGCGTGAACGGGAAAGCACATTGATTGACCCGCTTATTCGGAAAGGACTGGGGCTCTTTGGTTGAGAGTGAGCGCCATGGAAATCAATGCTGCTCTATTTGTTGGGACCAATTCAATGTCTTTCAATGACAAGAATGTTCATATATTCAAACGTGTGACATAAGTTGCTTCGGTTCTATTGATTGCATTACGTTTGAATGGTAACAGCATTGCAGGCCTCCAAAACAAATTAAAACTGTGATGACATTATAGGTTGCATTTCACACTTGTGTTTAATGTGTTTCTGCATCAAATGGTGGCTTAGCAGCATTCTTAAATAACTAGGTCACTGTGTTCTGTTTCTCTGGTGTAATAGTCATAATATTCTTTTGGGATGTATTCTAAAAAGCAGAATAATTATCATGTCTTTTATCAGTTCCTCTATCTAACAAAAGGTGAATGATGTCACCAGTCTGTTTTTGTCCTTTATTTGTTTCTCCTGTTATCAAAGGGCTTTAAGAATAGGCTAATCAAGTGCTGTTGGCTTAGGTTATTAGATTTGGAAAAATGTGTTATTGCTAGAGTTTGTTTGGGCAGATGTCTTTTTGTCGGCAGATGTCGACAATTTCGAATTTAAGCGGTTGCTAAACAGGAGATCCAACTGTCAGCATGCCCGAGTTTAATGTATTGCAAATGTCTCATTTCAAGGAAAACTGCACATTATTGGCCGTTTTTCTTTTGGTTCCTGTGCACTATTTCTACTCTAAGATGGCGTCGTTAAAAGAGGATGAATATACAAAGGAAGTGTCTCAAACTGAGTGGATTAATATTCAGCACATTGTTTTGCTGTCGTTATATATATGTTTAAGTGGTTAACTTCTTTTCATACTTGTGTGGCAGTTGTAGTTAAGATGTCTTTGTTAGTTGTTCTTTTGACGTGGCTAGTATTATATATATATATATATATATATATATATATATATATATATATATATATATATATATATATATATATATATATATATATATATATATATATATATATATATATATATATATACATTATATAATAGTGTTATCCATTGCAGTGGTCTGCGAATTAAGGTGTGAGTATTTGTGCATATGTGAAGGCAGTTCATGGGGTTTATGAGATTCTTAACAGGGATCTACATCTAATTCAATACTTTTTACTGCTGTCGTTTTCAAATTAAGAGCAAATTAATTGGCACATGAAGAAACTTTTGTTTCCAAATCACATGAAAATGAAACATTTATATGCCTTTGTTTTGTTAAATTTGTTTTAAACCGTTGTGCTTTGTCATTAGTAATCATTTCTCAGCAGGGCAACCAAAATAACACATGATGTTGTATGATCTATCTTTTGGAGCTGCTGAATAAAATATGCCACAACAAAAAATGTAGTTCCTAACTTTTTTTTGTCTTTTTTAAACTAGACACAACTACTGCTTTGTATTGGCTAAGGGACGCTTAACTAGAAAAAAATTCACAGAAGTGCAGCACTGAAAATACGTTGAGGACCTCTCATCTGTGTGCATTTGCAGTTTCAGAAAAAATAACATGTTTTTTCCCCATTGGATTTAGCTAGATCTCTGAATTAAATGCTCATAAAACGCAGTGCAGTTCTAAAAACGCCGTCGAGCACATAAACAATTATATCTATTCTCATTACCATGTAAATATTCACAGTGCAGCGTTGAAAAAGTATGCTAACCCCAAGTCTAATGACTTTCAGACAATTTTAATTGGAGAAGTTGGCTATGCTGCACAGTTCTCACCAGTACTCACCCTTAGAAAAACAGATTTCCCATTTTAATTGACATTTACAGTATCCATTACACATAATCTCTTTTCACTTCCTGTTGCACTTGAAGGAGACACAAGGACAAGGCAGACATTTTGCTGAGAATAATTTGCATGGAAGCGTGTCCGTAATCTGCATGGAAAATGAGTTTTTAGTCAGAAAGCTTCCTCAGTCGCGTTTCGCCGTTGTTGAGTGCATAGAAAATATTCGGTTGCCGGGAGAAAGAAGCAGGCGGCACAAACACACAGGATGTGCCCCGTCAGTGGAAATGTGCACGTGTGTCCACAGAGGTACGTGCGCTCACCTGCAGAGGAAAAACCCTTGAGTGTCTTGTGAGCCTTTAATTATGTGAAGCACTTAAATGTGACACAAGGGAGGTGAATGCTGAATGATAGGGAACCATTAACCCGCACAGAGGAAAGAAAAACAAAAACGTTCGCATGAATATGCGATTAGGTAAAGAGAAGCACACGGCAGAACAAAAGATGGAAACGGCAACGCGGTCACGGGGCCTTTCATGTGTGTGTGTGTGTGCCTTTGAAGCAAATACATCCGCAATTGACGATCTGATGCAGCATTGCTATTTCTGGGACAAAGACCTTTCATAGTCTCGCTCTCATCATGCTCTCTTGTTTGGTGTTGATATCCTTGGTAAAGCTCCAACTCTAATGGTGCCTCCAGCTTGAGCTGCAAACCCACACACTGCATATGGCTTTCACTTTGCCAGCCACAGCTGCAATGACTGATAACGCTGAGTGTGTGTGTGTGTGTGTGTGTTGGGGGGGGGGGGGGGGGGGGTGCGTAACATCTTTTCTATTTTAGCACAGAGATATATTCATATGAGAATACTAATAGCAAGATCACAGGCGCCTGCTTGGGCTTTACTAACATTTCTCACTCACAAAATCAATGAGTGAACATCTTTGACTATTCATGAAATTTTCATTTATTGGCTCCAGAGTAAGGGATGCAGCTGAGCATTTTTATTATCTGGGTATGCTACAAAAAGGTATAATTGAATGTGGAGTATTTGGATAAACAAAAATAATTATATGAGAACACAGGTACACTTAATTATGAATGACCAACTATTTTTTATTTTTATTTTTTAAGATTTTAGAAGATTCTAACTCTAATTATATCTAATCAACAGATTACAACCTGAACCAGACTTGGCCATCCATGATTTAGCACATGCGTAAACCTATTGAGCCATCTACACATCTTGATTAAAAAGTTAATATTTTGTCTAAAATCAATTTCATAACTAAATTACTTTTCATGTACAGTAAAAATGCATTTTTCCAACAGTCGTCACCTGAAAATGACATCATGTGCTTAAAGGGACAAGGTGTAAGTTTTTCATTAAAAAGGAATCAATTAAATGATTGTACTTTTCAAAAACTTGCAAATTAATGTGTTCTCAATGACCAACAGTATGTTTTGAATATAGTCATAGGTTTAGTTATCATGATATTTTATGGGGGGGTAGAACTTCTCCGGAGGCGGCCATGTTTGTTATAGCTACAGAGAATGGTAAATGCCACACCTGCAGCACCTCCTGCTGGCCGTAATGAAAAACTGTCCAACTCTTGCACACTATCCCTTTAAGACTCAGGTAACAACCTATCACAGCTCAGTTTGTGACTATAACACAACCAAACCCAGAAAACAAGTGAGCCCTAATTGGTCGTTACCGGAGTCTTGAGCGCATCTGATGTCATTGTCAGTCAACAGCATGTGCAAAACTGGCAGAAAATTCCTCAAATTTGACATTTAGCAAGTATGAAAGCGCTTTAGAATGTAAACACCGCTGCTTCAATCACATCCCGATTGTTTTATTTCATTGTGGTGATGTATGAAGGCGTAACTTTGTTATTGTTGAAACGCTTTTCAACCTACCTATAAAGAATTGTAGCCTGAAATTAGCACACAATACAAACTCGATCGCAAAGGCCAATGAAAGCATTGTCTAAAAAGAGACAGTTTCGCTATTGAAATGTTCAAGGTAGGCACAGTCAGAATAACAGCATGATTTTGGTGACATTGCAGAGTTAACGGCACATTTCTATTTCAATTGAAAAACATATTTCATCACCTGTCTTTTTATTCCGTCCTCACACTTCACCTCCCACTTACACAGTGCAGTATTAGATGACGAATCAGCGGTCGGCCGCAGCATGGCTTCTCCAATTAAAGTCTTGTTTGAACAGAAAATTCTCTTGAGATCGACTTAGTCACAGGCTGGAGAAAAGATGGCAAAGTGTAAAATCACATCCAATTAAGCTGTCTACTTGGCTTTTGCATTAAAGTACTCTACAATTTCATTATATTGACATATTCTTTTGTTTTTCCTGGCGTAAATGAGCAAGCATGTTTTCCACTGAGATTTTAACCGGCATATTACCTCTTGACATGACAGCTTCAAATGTTCTCATTTCCTGACTAATTCAGACTCGCAGGCCTTTTTAATGTCATTTCAGGAGGATGCATTGTGAACATTACACCCAGTGAGCATTGCATTAGTTAGTCATTTAATAGTGCAATGAAAAATGACTTTGACAAACCGCACAAAATACACTGTTGCATTTTAGTAGGTTAGAACAGGCTTTGACCAAATGGAAAAAGGCTCAGTTAGGACATTACGACCTCAGGTAATGGTCTTTCAAAAGAGTATGCTCAGTCGCTTGAATGTCAGCGATGAGAAACATGACTTTAAAAAGGGTCGTTTTGTGTGTGTCATTCAGCGACCAGATGAGGAGGTGGTGATCGACCAGGGTGGGACCAGCTCAGTGCTCAACATCCACTATGAGAAAGAAGAACTTGAAAGTAGGTACAAAAGCGCAACTTCAAGCGCGTTCTCAATGAGATTTCCTGAAACGAAAACGCTAGACATCTACAAAATATTGGTCATCGGATGGCGAGATCGGAGCATCAAACTGAATCTGACAGTCTTGCCGACCCACCTCGCAACCTCTAGGGGGAAATTTGCACGGTGGCAGCAAATTGCTATGATTTGCCGTGATGCACTTTCTGAAGGAAATACTATTCCTTGTAGGAAATGTCTTCTCTTCTAATTCTGTTAAAGTGCATCTGGATCATTTCTCTTCAAGTGAAAGTGACTGGTACTGCGACGTGCATCAATATCTACCACAAATCAAAAACAAATGCTGACACTATATAATGACCTTTCGGGACTTCAATAGCTGCTGGTTTAATGACTTTTTATGTTTCTGTTATATCATCTGTAAGAATTATGGAACCCGGGAAAGAAGGATTTTTTTCTTCAAGACACATTTTCTATCCCAGTTGACTTAGCAGGCGGGGGACACCTTGAACTGGTTGCCATCCAATTGCAGGGCACACAGAGACCAACAACCAATCAAGCACCCAACCACACCTATGCACAATTTAGTATGTCCAGAAGGAAAAATATATATGGCTAAAAAAAAAGATATTAATGTATCTAAATACGTTTTTAGTTTCAATGGGCTTATCAAAAGGAAGTTTTCAGTAGCTAGCGGAACCTATTTGTCGAGACAACATGTGTGCAACCATACTTACCAGCAGGGGGCAGGGTGACATGGTGTCATTGTCAGCCAGTCCTTCCTTCTAATTTCTGTCATTCATTGCCCAGCAATTTTTATGTCACATTCTAATGAATCTGAATCAATCCCACAATTTATACTGATGCATTGAAGGACTTTGTGCCTTCCTTCAAAAACGTGCTAATATTTCAAATTGCATGAATTAATTTTGATTTGGCTACTGGTTTGGTCCGTAACGTGTCAGAAAATAGACAGAAATGTTGATTATTGTTGTAAAAGCAAATTGTATTTTTCTATTTGACGTAAAGATAATCAGTCTGCCTTCATGGAGGACTACAGAAATCAGCTAACATGTAATTAAATGTTGAGCATTTGGATGGTTTTCATTGATTATCAAAAATTGATTTATCATCAATAATTTTTTTGATTGACATTGCACCCCTACACCTAATCATACTAATGTTACTCAAATGACAAGGTCACAATATTCAAATTATTACTGTGAAGTCAGAATTATTGATACAGCTCATATTAGACTTTATTGTGTCATGTAGGTGTATACAGTATGATGGTGTGTTCGTTGCTTCCTTTGGTAAAGCAAATATTGAATATCTTCGGTCATCTTCTTTTCAGGCCACAGGACTCTCTTTGTGGGTGTTCGAATGCCCCGGCAGAGCCACCGACACCACAAAGCTCATGGCTCTCGGCATCGTAAGAAAGACAAGCGGACGGGAAGCATTACAGCGCCACAAAGCGCTGCAAACGAAAAGACAAGCTGTCACGGTACGCAAAGAAAGATGTTTCATTCAGATTGAGAGACTTGGGACAACTTTGCTAGTTGATCTGATCAAAAATTGTTACTTAAAATTACATCACACATCATTGCTATCAATACTGTTGAACACACACACACACACGGATGCCCCAAGGCCCAGATTGACAAGCCTGCTAATTAGCAGGATATAGTTTGCATGCATGCTTATTTGCACAGACAATACTTATCGGGTACACGCCATAGGATGCAATCGGAAACATTTTCACTCAAGCATCTACATATAAGCGGTGTAAAACGTGTGACACGTTTCGAGGAATGGCAATTCAAATGAATCGGGACAAGTTGTCACACATGTCGTCATATTATCAGACACGCCGTCCCAGCGGGTCCAGTTCATTCTGGGTGCCGAGGAAGATGCTGAGCACGTGGCCCACGAGTTGTTCACAGAGCTGGATGAGATCTGCGTGAAAGATGGCAAAGATGCCGAGTGGAAGGAAACAGCCAGGTCAGTATTTTCCTCCGGGAGCCGTTAATAAAAGCTTCTGGCGGCTCGGCAGACGCGGGTTCAATTTCCTGATCAGGAAGAACTCAAGTACACTTTCACACCAAACGCAAAATATGGAGGAAAAAGGAACAGTATTACTGCCACTGGTGTCTTTTTCAGGTGGCTGAAGTTTGAGGAGGATGTGGAAGATGGCGGCGAGAGGTGGAGCAAACCGTACGTGGCTACGCTGTCTCTCCACAGTCTCTTTGAATTGAGGAGTTGCATCATCAATGGCAGCGTGTTGCTCGACATGCACGCCGACTGCATTGAGGAGATTGCAGGTGCGTAATGCCATTCCGCCATTTCAAATCATTAAGACTGGTAAAGGCCTGCATTAACAAATATACTGTTTGTCAAATTCATACTTGAAATGTTTCTATTACGTCACGGATTCAGATGTAAAACATCTAGAATTTGGGGGTTAAAATTTAGTTACAAAATCTATGAGTGGGGTGCACTATTTCTAGAGCAGGTCCATTGGCTACTCGTGTGGCCCTCGGGGCCTAACTGGTGCCTACTTTTTGCTGACCCCTGGATCCCACCCAAAAAAATGGGTCAGTAGGAAAAAAAAATAAAGAAATCAACATCGATCATTTCAGTGAGTTCATTTCTTATTTAGACTTTTGATGTATCATATCAACCTAAGTGTGAATTGTGTATTTTCAGCCGTGGTTCAGCTGTCCCCATGTTGGTGGTTTAATTAGCAGGCCTGATTATACTTGCGCTGAACTCAACACGTCAGCACTGGCCTTGAGATGTGCTCAGACTTCATGTGGAGTGTGTGTGCGTTTTTGTGTGTCTGAGTGCAAACATGCACACTGCCTGACAGTAAAGCAGGAAAGAAAAGTTCAGTTAATGACTCAGCATTTCATAAAGGACAAAGTGGAAGACGAGGCAATAAGATCAAAATGCGCTGATGATTGGTTGGACAAGTCAATTATTAAACGATGTCTTGAGAAATATGACACTAGCAAAATACATTAAAGAAATGGAATCCCTGTTGGAGGATTTATAGGATTCATTAACTTGGTCCCAGCAAGGACACTCACGGCCCATTTCATGAGGTACACCCGCAGTCTTACAAGAACTCTACCAAACATCCTGAAGTTATTGTTGTTGTCGTACTTAAAAATGCCAAGACAACTACAATCATAAATATGTCGTGTGATACCTTAAAATTGATCATAATGTAATTCAAGCTTTGTATTCACACGTTTCTATCCACCAGACATGGTCCTGGACCATCAAGAGGCATCTCATGAGTTGGATGACAGCGTGAGGGTCAAAGTGCGAGAGGCCTTGCTAAAGCGGCACCATCACCAGAACGAGAAGAAGAAGAACCTCATGCCCATCGTGCGCTCCATCGCAGAGGGGACTCGAAAACAATCCGAGCCCCACCTCACAGGTTTTCATTGTGCATTTGATTTATAGTCAACCATTAAAAGCAATGGCCCGTGATCTAAGCCAGTAGTTGTCAATTGGGGCTAGAGTACCCTTGAGGTACACTTCAGAGATTGCGTGTGTGTATTTCTGGGCCCCACTGTTGTTTTGTGTTGTGTCTTCTGGTTTTTTGTATGACTACAGATGGAAATTAGCATCTCATCAATTCGCTGCATTCAGTTATGAAAATATATACATATCAGCAAAACTGATTTAATGTATTTTAATGCAATAAGAGGAACAGGACTTTTTTAATTGAGAGCAAATTAATTAGAACATTTAACAACTTATTGCTAAATTGTGTTTTTGTGACTCTACAAACTATAGTGCTTATGCCTTTTACTTTGTTAAGTTCTGCCATTACTGACACAATTTTCCGGCAGGCAAGCCAGATATATAATAGACATTTTTGGAACTACAAATACAGTTCCAAAGTTTAGTAAATCAGACATGGGTGGCACAGCCCTCTTTTAAGTATTTTTTTTTTTTTTTTTTGTCCAAACCAATGTTTTTTCCCCAGCTGGGTCAGCAACATCTCCCCAATCTGCACCTCTTACGGAGCCCGCTAAAAATGGCGCGGGACACGAAGGGCACCAAGTGGACCTCACTAAGGTACGTTAGCATTTAGCGCATGATTTTTAATGGTCCAATGCATATAATGAGGGCTGTGTTTTAGTACTAGAATTATTTGTTTGCAGGTCATGTTTAGGAGTCTGTCAGCAACCAAAAATTTCTGCTGAAAATTTAAAACAATATTCCAGAAGATGACTATTATCACAACTGCTATTTGTCAGGTGGACCTCCATTTCATGAAGAAGATCCCAGAGGGAGCAGAAGCCTCCAACGTGCTGGTCGGAGAACTTGACTTTCTGGAGAGGCCCATTGTGGCCTTTGTTCGCCTCTCGCCAGCTGTGCTGCTCACCGGCCTCACCGAGGTCCCGATACCCACCAGGTGGATAGGAACACCTCTCGACATTCAAGTAAACACCACCTCAATTGTGTACACTCGGTACTATTATCTGTCATCGTTTCAGGTTCCTCTTCATTCTCCTGGGCCCAGATGGAAAAGCTCAGCAATACCATGAGATTGGCCGCTCGATGGCGACCATTATGACGGATGAGGTAACGTTTGCCCACAATTTACTCCGCTCACCAAAATCAAGCCCACTACTGTATCTTGGGAGCGTAAATATTTGTCCAATGTGTCTTTTACATCTCTGTGGGCAGATCTTCCATGGTGTAGCTTATAAGGCAAAGGACAGAAGTGACCTCCTGGCTGGAATAGATGAGTTCCTGGACCAGGTGACCGTCTTGCCACCGGGGGAGTGGGACCCTTCTATTCGTATAGAGCCACCCAAAAATGTCCCATCTCAGGTACACAATTTTTTCTGCTTTGATTGGTGCTCTACAAAAGCAAATCATTGATGATCATTTTTGTTTTTGTATACTTAAAGGAGAAAAGGAAGATGCCTGGGGTCCCTAATGGCACAGCTTACCAAGTAGACGAAGATGCACATGCTGAACACCATGGACCTGAGCTGCAGAGAACTGGGAGGTGTGTTCATTTCTACCAGTTATGCTGGTTTCAAATTAGTGCTCCATATAGGCTGGCGTGATGAACATTCATGATGACACACAGTTACCTTCGCTACTGATGAATTTTAATGCTTAAATGGCCATTGGCCACCATATCTGTTCGTCACACTAACATATGATTTTTTTACATTTTAATTTCTGACATTTGCCTGGAAATGAACTCAATGCATTAAATCTTCTCTTATACTTGTGAGACATTTTGTGTGTGGGGGCTGGGTGAGATTACTGGCTATTAAGTAGTATTCCTAGAAAGATGCCAAATTTTCTAAGACCATCCCTCGCATATAACATATTTCTGGTTAGTTTTTCAAAGGTCGTAATTTTATTTTTTTGGTCATATCTTGGTTTATTGTGGAGTACTGTGCATTATCAAGAAACTAGTTGAAGAAAAAAGAAAAATAAAGAGAAGCAATACATTTCTAGGTTATTATTAGGTTTGTAATTGAGATTTAGAAAAAATAACAACTTTGGGTTTTTTTATAAATTGGTGTCCTGGTATTTGTGTCTATATTAAGCAGAAAAGGCAAGGACTTTTTTCAATGATAAGTTCTTAGTTTGGCCATTTAAGGGTTAACAAAACATACTGACTCAAACGGGCTGTTTTATTCAACAAATGTATCTCTTCGACCAAAATTTATGGGGAGAGATTGGTCTTAAATCAAAGTAGTGTGCAGCTACAGTTCAATAAAAAATGTTGATCACCCCAAAAAAAATCAAAGTGTATCATTCATAGTTAAGTGCAATTGTTTTTTGTTTGTCTTCCGCGTTTATATTTGGTAGAAAGAAGAAGGAAGAAAGATTGAAATGAGGATAGGATATCTGCCAAAAATACTCAATGATTACCCACGTGGTATTTTGCATTGGTTTTCCAAAGACGTCATTGAGAATATTGTTTATCCGTTTGTGTTGTGACCAGATTGTTCGGTGGATTAATAATGGACATCAAAAGGAAGGCTCCTTTCTATGTGAGTGACTATAAAGATGGTCTAAGCTTACAGTGCGTGGCCTCCTTCCTCTTCCTCTACTGTGCCTGTATGTCTCCTGTCATCACCTTTGGCGGTCTGCTTGGAGAGGCAACAGAGGGGCGCATTGTAAGGACGAAACACTCGCACGTATTGTCTGCATGAGACGACAACACATTCACACACATTAGTAGTTAATTGTTCACAGGATGCGCTTTTTTATTCCAGAGTGCCATCGAGTCCTTACTTGGTGCATCCATGACTGGAGTGGCCTACTCATTGTTTGCTGGCCAGCCTCTCACAATTCTGGGTAGCACGGGACCCGTCTTGGTGTTTGAGAAAATCCTCTTTAAGTTCTGCAAGTAGGCATCGTAGGAGCGCCAAGTCAAATCTTTGTTTGTTGTGCCTGATGTGTGTTGTTGATTTGACTCTTTAGGGACTACAACTTGTCCTACCTGTCTCTGAGGGCCTGCATTGGCCTGTGGACGGCACTGCTGTGCCTGTTGCTGGTTGCCACAGACGCCAGTTCTCTCGTGTGCTACATCACTCGCTTCACAGAGGAGGCCTTCGCCGCGCTTATCTGCATCATCTTCATCTACGAGGCCTTGGAGAAGCTGTGCCACCTGGGAGAAATCTACCCCTTCAACTCTCACAGTGATCTGGACCAGCTGACGCTAGCATAGTGAGGAACACGATTTCAGAAGTTTCAGAATTGCAAACAGACAGATACTGTCCATAGAATGACATGGACTGATGAGATTTTTTTTTTCCAACTATGATTGGGATCCAACGAATCAATTTTAGGACATTGCTGCATTCTCGCTCTTGCTCTCTTCTCATTCGGTGTTCACATGTTATCGGTTTACAGTAGATTGAACGTAGAGGTCAATCGGCAAATAAACGATTGCCAAAATGCTTCTGATAGTTGATTTGTTGCTTTGAAAACTGAAATTGTCCAAGCCTCTCCACTGTTGAATCAAAATATGGTGTTTGCAAACATCTGTTTTTAACTTTAAAAGACAATGATCAATATTTTTGCCGATATTCCAACATGCTACAGCATGAGATAAAATCAGCAACCAAGTCAAATAGCTTTTTTCTGCCACTTCAATCTGAAAAAAAAAGACCTGTTTTTAATTAGGGACATTTTTTTTTAATTCCCTTTTTAAATTTGATGCCTGGATGGACAAAACAGTCAACAGGTTAAGGGATTATTATTTAAATAATAATAAAATAAATAAATACCAAGATATAAAAATATATATTTATATAGAATTTTATAAAAAGCATTCAAACATTTTTAATCAATCAAATATTTGTATAAATGTTGTTAATTTTGACATTTTAGAAACAACTGCAGGTATTATTTTATAAATAATAATAAAATAAATAAATACCATGATATAAAAATACATATTTTTATAGAGTTTTATAAAACGAATTCAAACATTTTTAATCAATCAATTATTTATATAATTGTTGTTAATTTTGACATTTTAGAACCAACTGCAGTTAGCTTCTTTTTGCATTTGTTGGTGTGACTTAGATCAGTTAAAAAATAAAAAGAGGATGAGTGAGCCACATCGCAACTAGTTTTTGCATTATTCGCATTGGTTAACTTCAATTTTTGCTTTAACGTAATTTAAAGTAAAAAACAGTTGATCAGAGGTCAACAAAAATGTTGTTCAACTATGCATTGTTCTATTTTAGCAGATTCCGATGCACTGATTTTTTATTGTGTTCTCTTTTTAGTTGCCGGTGTACAGAGCCCATTGATCCCAGCAATAAAACTTTAAAACTGTGGAGCGAGAGAAACATTACAGCGTCTTCTGTCCCTTGGGCCAATCTCACTGTCAAGGTACCAAAAACACACACGTGCACGCACACACGTACACAAGCACAAAATGCACTTGCACATGCGTGTTTGTATTTGTTACCAAGCTTTTGACCTCTTCCTCTTCTCTCAAGCCATTAACCTTTCTGGGGGTTAACAGTGATAAGGACATTTCATCGATTAGCTTTTCTTCACTGAGCACAAGTCTAGTTTGTCTTGTGAATGCTCAAAGTACGGCGCTCCAGCGGTCACTCATTCACTCATTGGAGCTGCTGTTTCAAGTTCTTCTCAGTTCTTTGCTCAAATCATGTGAAACAAGCTCTTGCTTTTTCTACAGGAATGTGTGAGCCTGCAGGGACAATTTGTAGGGACGTCTTGTGGCCATCACGGGCCCTACACCCCAGATGTTCTCTTCTGGTCTGTCATCTTGTTTTTTTCCACTTTCTTCATGTCGGCATTCCTCAAGCAGTTTAAAACGAGTCGCTATTTCCCTACCAAGGTAATCAGCAAAATAGACACACACACACGCATACACTGATGGGGAAGGTTGTTGGGTTCTGAACTGTCGCGATGTCATTTTCAGTCAACGGCAAAATGGTCATCCCATGAGATGGAAATAAATAGATTGATTTTGCTGCTCAATACATATTCCCAAAAGCAATATTCATCAGAATGCCGTGTTTATACTAATGGGGACGCATAGAACATATAGTAAAGAAATGCTTTACTTCTCTGTTAATTGTACTGTACATGGAAAAAATATTTGGTTATATAATTAATTACGGACATAAAATTTACTGTTGAAAACGGCAAAATAAATTTCGCATCGCTTTAAGATCTCATTCCAGTTTCTGAATCCAGTTGGTTGTTGTCCCACTTGACCTCAGTACAAGTGGAATGCGACATTTGAGTAAAAATAAATTTTGGGGGGGGAATCATAAGCTAAATTTAGTGCTCAGTTGGCAACCTCTCTCAAGAAAAGGGTTGTATCTTCAAGTAAAAAGATACATCTGGTCTTTGCTTTATGGAGGTAATAATAACATACTGCGTTCATTTTTGTTGATAACTCATATGCGCCTTGGCACACCTACTAGCGAGTGACAGTTTGGTGGCAGAAAGTAAATTGAAAACCTTATGTCTGCTTTGACATTATTATAGTTCCCGTGCAATGTAGCGAGCTGGTCTAACATGGCATATTTAATTCATAAATATGTAAGCATTAAACTCTCTGAAGCATTATACGTTTAAAGTCACCCTACTGGGCGGCACAACTGTGGCTGGCTTTGATTGATTGTGATAATGTCAAGTGTAACCACTCCAAACCGCTCTGAACGGGTCTAACCTGGCCCCAATGCAGAGATGTGCCCATGATTTAAATGAATCAGAAATCCAAAAAGTGTTAATATTGTTTTTAAAAAAAAAAGGTTTAAGTTGCTTTAAGTAGGAAAAAAAATTACAAAAGTGATCACTGACCACCAAACTGGAATTTATTACAATATTGTGACTTCATATACAATTTGCCTGGGTAGGGCCACTTGTGTTTATGTTATAAAATATTGAGTTGACTATAACTAACACTAGTGCGTGGGCTCTTATAAAAAAAAAAAACTGTAATGTCTCTTAAGAACTGAAACTAGGAGCTTGCTGATTCCTTGAGAGACACTTGCCTTTTTAGACCATACTACTAAAATAATATTTATTGGACTACAGGACAACATTAGTCATAGCCTTTCTTTGAGTGTTTTTTCTGTACGCAATCAGGTGCGATCCGTGATCAGTGACTTTGCCGTCTTCCTCACCATCGTGGTCATGGTATTGATCGACTACATCTTAGGAGTACCTTCCCAGAAGTTAAAGGTGCCCAGCAAATTCCAGGTAACTGTGAAAATGCTCACATTTAGGTAAGTTGAGGTCCAATTCTATTGCGGTTTGTGAATGTGTTCCTTAGCCCACCAGAGATGACAGAGGGTGGCTGATCAACCCAATTGGACGGAACCCCTGGTGGACACCCCTGGCCGCCTCTATCCCTGCTCTTCTCTGCACCATCCTCATCTTCATGGACCAACAGATAACTGCGGTCATCATAAACCGAAAAGAGCACAAACTGCTGGTACTTCAATTCATTTCACTTGTATTTGATCCTATGTGTTGTTGAGCCTCAAATTCCATTTACGCATGTACAGGGGAACCTCGTGTCCAGATTTCATTTATTTCAGATTTTATCAAAGAAAATCACGGAAATTACGTTATTACATAACTCCCTCAACGTCAGCCATTTTCAAAATAGACATCCAATTTAAGCACACTGACTGCTCTTTCAAGGCCCTCGCAATATTGTATTTGATGATTATGTAAATGCAAGATTAGATTCTCTTTCTATTAAATAACTTAAAAACAAGTTTGCTTCACATTGGGGCTGTCACTATCTAGTCATTTTAAATCCGTTTATCCTAGTGAATATTCTAATGAATTTAAAAAAAAGAATCTACTACATTTGAATGTTACTTTATTTTTTCTAAATAAATGTGGAATTTTTAGACACACAGAATTCTCCAATGTTTAGCAGCCACGATTAGCATTAGGCTGCTAGCGATTACTATATAAGGTCAACAAAAACCCAACATTTGTTTATTTCACACATACATAATGTTATATAAACATTACGGCTGTAATAGTGTTCTTAAAGTCACATACTGACGATGCTTCAACAATATTCCATGAGTAAATTTGAAAGTGAAGTTGCCTGTTAACTACCAGGAGGTCAATAACTTCTTTATCTTCTTCTTCATTGTCTTCTTCTGGTCAACGAGCAGACTGGGCACATTTTGAACAAAATTGGAATGCCTAAAACCAAACCACTATAGATTATTTTTGTAGGGACAGGTTATATTCTCAGATTATACAGATCTAAGGATTTTGGGGACCTTCTTTCTTTTGCTTTGGAAAACTCCATGTGCTAACATTGGGTAGAAGAGTGGTAAGCATGTCCGCCTCACAGCACAGGGGTAGTCGGCTGGATCCCAGTTCCGACCTTTCAGTGTGGAGTTTGCATATTCTCCCTGTGTTCGCATGAGTTTTCTCCGGGTACTCCGGTTTTCCTCCTACATTCCCCAAAACATGCATTGTAGGTGCATTGAACAGGCGTACCCCCCCCCCCCCCCCCCCAAAAAAAAAAAAAAAATGGATGGATTGGTGGTAGAAATAGCATCAGCCATTTGGCCACTAGGTGGTGCACAAAGACAAGGAATGGAGTATTATGTCAAGATGGTCTTTGCATAAGTTTTTTTTTTTCAAAGTACTGCTACAGTATGCCTTTTCCACCTTCCATTTGATTTTTGTTTCTTTATTTGGAAATGATCCCAAACTTGTGATATTACCCGTTTGTTTAAGGTGTAGTTCCCCCTTGCTGCCATTGCAACACCACGCGCGTTTGCAAGAATAATCCATGTAGAAAATTGTGGCCCAAACATGGTTCCAACAGACTTTTGAGACTGATATTTTTAGTCGACCTGTTTTTAAAGTCACCTCACCTAACTTGGTCCACTTTTTTTCCTGCCCTACTTCACTGGACCGCTTACTAAAAGTGCTCTCAAACATCCTCTTTTTGTACAATTAGAAAAATTGCCACCAGAAACTGTTTTTGAGTCTTACATGTAGCGTGAGACTGTTGTCTAACTCTTAATGGTTCTCCATTTGTTTCCCAGAAAGGTTGCGGGTATCACTTAGACCTCCTGATGGTGGGACTGATGCTTGCCGTATGCTCCATCATGGGTTTGCCATGGTTCGTAGCCGCAACTGTTTTGTCCATCACTCACGTGAACAGTTTAAAACTGGAGTCGGAGAGCTCAGCTCCAGGAGAGCAGCCTCGTTTTCTGGGTATCAGAGAGCAGAGGCTTACTGGACTCTTCATCTTCTTGCTCATGGGATGTTCTGTATTCATGACTGGAGCGCTTCAGGTACGTGCTGCCACCCTCTGGTTGTCGCAGGAATTTGCGCCAGAGACTTGACGAAGATGTCATAAATGTCGTCTCTTACTCAGTTTATTCCAATGCCGGTGCTATATGGTGTATTCCTCTACATGGGAGCTTCGTCCTTGAAGGGCATCCAGGTACTGCGTTATCTTATGCTCAACACACAGCTCTTTAAAGTATCTACAGAGGAGATTTCACATAGAATTTGTAGATGTCGTATTACTGTGGCTGGCGACTGTATGGCTCAATTAGATAGAGTGTGTTGCACTTATGCATATACGTTTTGAATGCTTGGCCGCAGTTCTTTGACCGTCTGAAGTTGTTTGGGATGCCGGCCAAGCATCAGCCGGACTTCATCTACCTGCGTCACGTGCCCTTGAGAAAGGTTCACCTCTTCACGCTCACTCAGCTGACCTGTCTCGTGCTCCTCTGGGTCATCAAAACCTCACCTGCTGCTATCGTTTTCCCCATGATGGTGAGGTGACCCAACCCAAAATGCGCCATCAAATGGTTCCATCATTTTTTATTTATTAATTTTTTTTGTCTGCAGGTGCTGGCTCTTGTATTCATACGCAAACTACTGGATCTGTGTTTCTCCAATCGGGAGCTCAGCTACCTGGATGATCTAATGCCGGAATGGAAGAAAAAAAACCTTGATGATGCTTCTAAAAAGATTGAGGAGGTCACTGAAATGAAAAATATAAAGCTTTGTTGAAAAAAAAATACTCAAATGCTGGCTGCGCGTGTTCCTGTTGTTGCAGGAGTCTCAAGTTATGCTCAGTGCAAAAAGTGAAGACACTTCAATTGTTCACATTCCCTTGGAGAGCAGTAGACCAGTGCAGGCCTCCAAGGCCCATGATCCCAGGTGAATGTAAATCCATGGTCTTAAATCCAGAATAAAATTTCACACCCTGCCGATTGAGAGTGGAGAATCTAATTCTAGTGTGGTATTTTCTCCACAGCTATTATTTAGCTTGCCTTCATTTTGACATTATTATTAAGCCTTTTCGAAAAGGGCTTCCTCTAAGCTAAATGTGATCGGCTCTGACAAAAGGCTTCTTATGAGTCAAAAAAATATTTTTAATATTTATTTGTTGCAGTGAGCATTCATTCAAAGAAATTAGGTTATTTGTTGACAGCTTCCCCCAACATGCTAGTTATGAACACGCTAGCTAATGGCCAAAACAATTGCTAAAATGCCTTTATAGTCAGTCAAATAAAAAAAACATACTGTATATATATATATATATATATATATATATATATGTATAAAGAAAATAAATATAAATGTTATATAGAACAGACTTAATTGTTTTTCATTGCTTGGACATATAATTGAGTGTGTTTTTGGGTCCATCCTGTTTGTTTTAACACTGTCCCTTCCCCTCCCTACGTGAATTTTGAGCTTCTTCTCTTCTTCCCACCTCCTCACTCCCCAGGTGTGATCCCTCTGATATTAATATATCCGACGAAATGTCTAAAACCACCATGTGGAAATCTCTCAGCTCCAATCAAAAGGACTCTCGTCCTATTTCTGCTAAGAAGGCAAGGCTTGACCCTGAGCGGAAACGCTCTCACTCTGTTCCCTGTCTCCCTCCATGTTGTTTTAGTAGCTCCTCAAACAAAGTAATCACACTTCTCTCTAAAATGGATTTGTTTGCTTTTGTAGGATTGAAGAGATCGCCTTCATTGATGAGTAAAGATGAATGCAGTGCGCGCAACTGTGGCACGTGAAATGTCCTTCTGGAGCCAATGATGTGATTTAGCTGCTTGGGACCACCCGAGCAATTTGGGAAAGTCTTTGTCATCATGAGCAGCTCCACACAACACTTTGGAGTGCTCATGAACACACACATGCAAACACACAAACAAAGCCAAGCGGGTACGACTACTTCTAATGCAGTCTGATAGCGAGATGATTGTGAGTGGGACATAGTCTTATGTTTCCAATAACCATGAAATGAAAGTCATTAGAAGCAATGACATTTCTGCACCTTTATCTGAATGTAAAATCTTATTGGGTCTTCCTTGGCCTATGTGCCCCATATTTTAGCAAAATTAATCGTTTTAACCTGACATGCCGAGTAATGAAGGCATCGGAAAAATGACATGACCAATATAAATCACACAAAACAATTTTCTGTCAAAATCTGCACTTAACTTAACACATTTTAATATTAATGTGAGTCAATGTGTAATTATTGATATAGTATTTTGGAGGTAATTTTATGTTATTTGAAAAATGCAAACCCAAAGTAAATTTGTGTCCAAATTTTACATGCACTGGCATTGTAGAAGCTAGACTTTTGAAGATTCCCATATGAGAAAGTTGGGTCTTCACGTTAAGCACAGCAATACGTTTACACGTTGACTTGTTTTCAGCTTTATTCTTAAGTGGACTCTCAAATAAAAGGGGGAGGGAATTCCATTTGTGGCAAACTGTTTGAATATTATTTTAAAAAGTAGAATGGAAATATTTTCCGCAATTTCCCCTAATTAAATGCAATGTGAAGTTCTGTCATGTTTCTGCGATGATATACACGTTAAAATGTAAATAATACAAAATCTACATCAATGGAAGGAGCCAAAAGTAGTGTCTTATTCCTTTACCTCAGACAAGTTTGTTAAAATTCCTGCAAGGCACTTTGGATAAAGGACTTTGGATGTGTTGGAGTCGTGTAGTCAAAGAACAGGAATTGTGTAATGTCTGCTTTTTTTTCTGACAAGGTGGGGATGGGGGAAGGGGGGCTATTTAAGCAATAATTTACCCAAAGTCCATCCGGACTGATCTGCAAGGATCACAGTTTATAGTACGTTCTTGTTCATCAGGGATCCTTTTCTTCAATTCAATCTTGATGAAACTAGTGAAATATTTAATTACATGTGAACAGTGGCACATTTTCATCCATCAGACTGCTTCTACTGTCACATACAGATCTTCTTTTAGGGGGGGGGATGTCATACTTGATCCGCACACACTCCAACTTAAATGAAAACTTCCTTCGTAGTAGCACTTTCTGTAGATAAGTCTACTGTATGATGTTTATTTTTTATTCCCCAAGAAACCTATTGCTCACCATGACCTTATGATAACCATTACAATCATTTATTTTTGCTAATGATTCTAACCTGGTATGTGTCTTGACTTTCTGTATATAGCATAACATGGTTGGTGGTGTCATAGAAAAGCTGAAAAGGCATTTGTTTGCCTCAAAATGACCTTGAATTCAATAAACTAGAAAAGTAATGTGAAAGTGATATAAGTTCTGTGTCTTAGAATTTGCCTTTAATTCTCTAATAAGTAGGATACACTTTTTGTTTTATGGTCTTTTGCTCTGTGTGTCTTTTCAATTAATCTCTCGCTGTATCATGTTGTAACACTTTCTTCTTGGACTGTTAGTTTTGTATCTACATGGTCGGTACTGTCAAATATCTGTAAAACATCTGAATGTTAATACTCTGTGTGTATACAGTATGAGGACCAATAACTAAGGTAATCATTGCCATGATGTAATATTCTTACTATTGTACAGTACATATTCAAAGCCACAGGTGAGTTGAAATCCAAAGAGAAAAACAAATATATATGAATATAAAACGTTTAAAAAAAAACTATCATACACCAAACCAAACTCTTCAGTGATGTGCGCTAAAAAATTCTCTTTTTTTCCCCATGTAATGTGTCCTGATTTGACATCATAATGTATTTGTGAATGTATAGCTGGAACGTAGCGGAATTTCGTCAGATGTACTCGCTAAAAATTGTATTCAGTAGAACAACCATCACCTCCTGTAGCATCGTTATTGATTGTTTTTAAGCATCACAACTTCACAAGCTAAACATTGTCACAATGAACTCGGACTGTTCTTTTCTGTATACATAGTACAGTATAGTGTACAGTAGTGAAAAATACCTGCTTATGATCATGTGTAGTCAAGCTGTGCATTGTGGCGATTGACGTGTGACCAAGGTCAAGAGAAGGCAGTGTAAAGTTGCCAGAGGGAAGAGGGATTGTACTGTTGTTCAAATGGAGCCATATAGCGTGAGTGCTCACTCTACTTAACTCAAAGAATGTTTCAGGCTAAAGTGTACATGTTTTATATGTACGTGTATGTAATGTTGATTTTTGAATGATGTAAAAAGAAAAAATAAACGACACAATTCAATCTCACGCAGTTTGGCCATGGATTCCTTTTTATTTTTTAAACAACATTTGCATAATACATAATAATGTAATACCAATTTCCACCACAAGGTAGCAGGCAGGAGTCACCAAAGACTGAAAGCTCCAAACAACAAGAGCATGTTTTGGCCTGTGCAACTGAATTCGATCTGAAAAGTACGCGAACAGCGTTGACAGTTTCTTTAAAGTGCGTTAGTAAATTTGTGTACCCCACAATAAAGGATATCATCGACGCTCGATGTTACGAAGGCGCATGGGGACTTTTGCAACGGACTCCCATGAGGGTTCACACCCAGGGTCAACTTTATTGAACTGGTCCGCTCAGTATTCACAAAGGTGAGTGAGCTGTTTGGGGAGTTTGATGATCGACATGACAAACAAATTGTGGTGTGATGTTAAGAGTATGTTGCTTTTTGTGGCAACATGCACAAAATGAGAAATTGCACCTACTGTTGTTCTAATAATAGGTATAATAATAATAATAGGTAGGCCTATCTATTATTTGTAAAAATTGTTTATTTTTTTATTTATTTTGTAGTTGTGTGCAGCAGATATTTTCTAAACGCGCGTTTGAAAATGAAATACCATTCAAATACGTACTCCTCTGTATATGGGTTCAAAATAGTATGACCAGAATTTCAAAAACAGAAACTAGGACACGACAAGTCTGCTCAAAATGAAAGATACAAATAATTTCAACAAATTTAATCTTTGCTTGCTAATGCTAAATGCTATCATGGGTGACAACAACGCAAAACGTTAATGCACTTACAATGATCCAACCTTTTATGGTTGGTCTCGGTGTTGTGTCAGTACAGTAAAGTTTGTATCCCCTGCAACTTGAGCTGACATATGGCTATTCTGATGATGCTTTGTCAAATAAATAAATAAATAAACGTGTATGTCAAATAAATAGATAAATAAAAATGTTTAAAATATTTTTATTGTCCCACTAGGGGGCAGCCACAATCCCTTTAGGAACATTCGTCCCCCGACTCAGGGAGGTCACACCATTCCCATCTTGTCTGTTTCTTGCCCACCTAAACTGTAGGATCTCCTTCCATATGCTTCTCTTCTCCCTCCATATGCCCCCACTTCCACACACACACACACACACACACACACACACACACACACACACACACACACACACACACACACACACACACACACACACACACATTTGATCCTTGAGGTGAGAGCAGCATGCACATCTGGAGGTGATCCTCGCTGCAGAGGAATAGCCTGTGGGAAGGCAGGCCTACCGGGTTAAAGATGCACAGCACCCTTCTTTATGTATATCTAAATGTGCACGCTGAGCCCCAGGGTGTCATGTGATCCCCACTCCCAATTCTGATGATTACAAACAGCTGGCGGGCTGTTGCCTTGGCCAATTAGATATGAGCTGGGTTGTGACATCACGGTGGAGGAGTGGGGTGTATGGGACATTTTAGATGGCTTTTCACCTTTTGAGTTTAAACAGAGACCAGCAAAGTGACGTGTCCGACACTCTAGTTGCTAGATTCCCCTTGCTTTCTATCTATCTATCTATCTATCTATCTATCTATCTATCTATCTATCTATCTATCTATCTATCTATCTATCTATCTATCTATCTATCTATCTATCTATCTATCTATCTATCTATCTATCGCCTCTCCGTCCGTCCATCTGTCTGTCAAAGACATGTTTCTTCCTTCCTTGTAAGGAATTAGATATATTATTATTATTATCGTTACATTGAAAATATCTTCTCAAATGCATCAGTTCTCTATTGGTTTCTTTTCTTGAATGGCAACGTCTATTTAAGAATATTATACCATGCTCAAATACAGCATCGCCACATGTGGTTAAGCAATCAAATTAATCTTATTTGTTCCCTGTTGGGGCCAGTGAGCTGTGGTGCGCCTTTCTGAGTGAACAGAGGCAGCTCTGGGCTGGCCCTCCCCTTCATCAATCTCTGTCATAAATCTGTCACGGCAAGAAAAAAGAAACTGCTGAATACAGATTTGTCAGCAATTAATCTAACCTCTATTACCGCCAGGCCTGGATATTGTGTCCTCTATATCTGAGAACAATGCAGCACTCTTAACATGGAACATGGCAATGCCTGTGTTGAAAGAGAAGAGCACTCTTGCAAAGAACAAGGCAATTTTGGAGATGAAACAGTGTGATTCAAAACTTCCCTTCGTCTTTTTCCCCTCCTCAGCACAACTCTTTACACATAAGCCCGCCTGTGTGAACCCGCTGCCGTCTATAATTGGAAATCATTGAGACAGAGCGGTGCCATTAAACCTTGAGGAGACACAGAGGACTTGGCAAGTGAGTTCAACTAATTGACATTCTGCACTTGATGAAGAACGTGCGCAAGAAAGACATGGGCCTTGTTTCACCTACGCGCTCCTGAGTGTTTGGATAAGCATCTTCACTCTTGTTTATATCATTAAATAAATAAATAGGGCCCTACCGATGGCTCTTCAAACATCGGCCAGATAGCCAATATTTGCCAATTATTTTAAATTTGTATCTTTATGTACTCTTACTGTTTACAGGAGTTGTGTACAAGTAACACTGCTGACATTATTTTTTACCCATAAACCCATACCATCACCTGGTATCCTTAAAAGTATCCATGAAATTTGTTGATCTGTTGACCTCTGCTATTTGCGAATTACCAGGCCAGCTCGTGAAGAGTGAAAATTCCCATCTAACTGACACGTAATGAAATGCAGTTGGAGGAAAACCATGCTCTTTTATTCATTAGAATTTTTAAAATTAATCAGCTGAGTAATTGGTAATCAGAATTTTTTTCTGCCAGTAATCAGCAACAGCTTCAACAATTCAGTTGGGCCATAATATATAGATTTTTTTCAAACTTTTTTCAGACCAACACCAGTATGAGTACTCAACTCCAATGAGTACTGATACAAGGACAAATCACGTTAAATAAAAGCTCTATCTACTCCAATGTGCCATGATCCTTAAAATTCATAAAAGAGTGTCACTAAATACGATATCGCAAGCGCTCGCACGAGATCGAGTCTTTAGCGCATCGGCATCGTAGTGAAACCGTGACGCCGACCAATAGCAGATCAGCATCTTAGTGACGTATGCAGTGACACATATAGTGAGTGTGGCGTGGCTCGCAGTCGTACGCACGCACACTGACCGCCAAGTTTGAATTTGATCATTGTTGTTGATGCCGTAAGGCAGGAAAAATATCTTAACAAGGCGACGAAAAAAACGTCATATTCCACTTCATAACGTGAAAAAAAACATAAGCTAGGGATGCCGTAACCAGGGGAGTCCACTGTGCTTGCTATCATTACTCACCCATCCTTTAACTTAGAGAGATTTTTAAAAAATTGACAAAATATGGACGTACTAAAAATGTATTGAGCCGTGGCCCCAAAATGACTGTACAGATCGTATAGCGTGTATGGCCCCACCCCTACTAAGCGTTCAAGCACAGTATGTATTTAGCGAAGTGACTTTAAACTTTTCAGGATACTAATATGATTTTCAAAAAGCCTTATCATTTGACCGCAGTGACCCAGTGGCGCATTTCCTCTTTTGTTTATCAGATATCCTTTTCCTGTTTGCTCCCTTTGTTGTTGCACATTTCACCCTTTACATCATTTCATGTACAACTGAGCCGCTGGACATGACATTTGTATTCAGGCAGTCCAGTTGAAAAAAGATTTGTGTGCCGCGTTTAACCCCCTCTTCTTCACCCGTACACACCAACATGCACACATGCGCGCACCATTATAATTACCGGGACAGTTCAGTGGAGCAGTGGGCCTGTGCTCAGCTGCTTGAGACCGAATTAGAGTGGCAAACAGCTGAGCTTCTCCAGGGTACTATCATGTGACCTATCCCACCCACAGGGCCACAAGGACCAAGAGTAGAGTTACCATCACGGCCAGTTTCCTGCAAGGCCTTATGTGTGTTGATAAGTGAATTTGCGGCACAAGGTCCGCAGCAAGCAAAGGCAATTTGCTGATAAGTCTGTCTTCGGCAAGACTACGCAGTCCTTTGTAGCCGTTACCCCCCCTCCCTGTTTTTTTCAGTCACCCGCTTTGGGCCGCATGGCGACACGCCGTGGTGCTTCTTCTGTAACAAGAGAGCACATCTGGAAGCTTCAGCTCAACGCTGCCTTATCTACGATGAAAAGAACAGCCCCTGCAGCACATTGCGGGATTGTTTAGATGCATTGTTTCCTTCCCTGGAAAGCAACAGTGGGGCTTTTTTTTTCTTTCTTTTTCCAGTGTCTGTCAGCAAAGCACGTAAATGTGAAAAAGCTGAGCGCTGCATGAGGTGCACCCATCTGAGGCACCTGATTAAAATTCTTATTGTAGCAGCGTGAGACTTCCAAGCATATGAATGGCTGAACAATTCTGGTCAAATAAATAAATGTGATTTTGATTGTCCAGATCCCAATCACATGATCGGAAATCGGGGCTGATTGCAATATTTTCAACTGTTCTGGAGTAAAGATTGGGGAAAGTTTCATTTTATTTTATTATTTGTTTTTTTCTTCACATTTAGTGCCAAGGAAATTACACATATACAGTATTTTCAAAAGATGGTATAGTCAAAATGAAAAACATATTAGTGTGTACTATACATGTCAATATAGCCAGAAACAGCGGAATTAAACACCGCTAGTGGGAGAACATTTAAAGTTTTAGACCACTTGTTTTAAACCACCACTTCAATAGCCATGTAAAAGGGATGTACATTTTCTCAAAACACGATGGAAAATGACATCATATAATCAAAACATAAACGGTATTACTGTATTCTGATAATGCTCAACACTAAAGAGGTTTTGAGAGTTTTGAGGCTTTTTTTTTTTATTTTCATGTTAGGCAAGACCTACTGTACTGCACTGTGGTACTACAGGCTGTTTTAGTGCAACGTATATAACTTAGTGTGAATCAAATCTTTTTATCGATTATTTGTGAACATAACTAATTATTTATTATCTTCTATGCAAATTAAATTTTAGGCACCCACCAAATTTGCCTGTGCTAACCATTGAGCAATCACAAATAGCATTAACACACTAGCGATTACCATTTAAGGTTGTCAACACTAACTACCATTTAGTTCATACATACATATTTGTGGCCGTTACGTCAATGAATCACATTAAAGAATAACCCTGCCTCTGTTTCCTATATAATTTGCTAATATTCACTATAGGTCCATTTATATAATATACAGTCATATAGGAAGGTATCCTGCCTTATATTGTGTTTTGTTATGTTCCTACAATTTAAATGACTATATTTGAGAATGTTTTAGTTTGTTTTATTCTGTTTATCTTCTTTTCAGAAGTGTTTTTTAAATAAATAAAAACAAAGGTCTGGGGGTAGGGGCTTCCCAAAAAAAAGTTTAGATCTGTGACTCAAATCCAGGATGGGATCCGAACCATGAATTTTCTGATCTGTTGCACCCTTTCTTTGCAACAACTATACTTTTTTTTTTTCATTTGTACTCAACAAATATGGTACTGTCAAAAAAATACAGAAAAAAACTAAAGCTAACAGACTAACATGCTGTAGATTTGAAAAATACAAACGAACAAACCAGCTCTAAAACCTAGCTAAAGCTGATTCAAAAGACAAAAGTCAAATGAAATTAAAAAAAAAAAAAAAAGCTATAAGGAAAAACCCCAAACTATTCCAACCCACAGCGCGCATGAGTGTGTGCGCGTGCACGTGTGTGTGTATTGGCCGGAGGCCTGGTGTTGTGCGTGGAGTGTGTACTGCTGAGCCGTGACTGTTTACAGCAGAGTAACATGAGGAGTTGACCGGCTTGTCCCGCCTACACCATAACTCTAAATGCAGAACCACAGCTGTGTTTCCACGTTTGAAGGCGCTAAGTAAAATATAGGACATAATAGCGTGTGGGCAAGACATGAACACATTGAAACAAAAAACAGCGTGTTGACATATATGAAGCGGAATAGCTCTTGGTGCCTTACAGGTGAGGAAATGGGCCCAGGTTCTATTCAAATGTTGCAGGCCAAAACCGGGGTCATTTGCTCTTGCCCGTGCATGTGTGTAGGGGGATGGTGTACATGGGGAATTAGGTAATATTGACATGGTTGTTGCGACCCCACCCACCCAACAATACGTAGATCGATGCATCTGATCAATAGAAGTCATGAGAATAACTGAACTTCTCATGTGGTCAGCCGAGGAGAAAATTCACTATTTTTCAGTCGTGTGTCCCTATTCATGCTCATCCATCAAAGTGTTCTAATAGATAGCGCACACACACTCACACACACACGAACATATGCGTGCATGCACATATTTATGCAGTGCAGGGGGAAGCTGGCTCTTCTCTGACATAGCATGATTGGTCATTTTTTTTCTCTCTCTTTCGCTCTCTCCTTTCCTGCTGAAATAGTTTTAACAAAAGAGGGGGAGGGGTTGTGCAGTTGGGGGAGGGGATGTATGTGTTGCTCTGTTGTCACTAGGCCTGGGAGGGAGGGAGGGAGGCTGAAGGGCGATCGAGGGAGTGGAGGAGAGAAAGATATGGTCCCAGAAGGGAGTGCATACACACCACGCACACACTTCGCACAATCTCTCGGGCTCCCCGCTTGTTTTGTGGAGTAGTGGATTACTTTTCAAATATTTGGCAAGCAGATGCAGGCATGATCAGGTCAGTAATCATTTGCTAACGTGAAGCATTTCAAGGTCTTGTCAACTTGCTCTCCCTTCGTCCTCATGTGATCTGATCTCTCTAATGTGTTCTTCTAGGATTCCACTATACATGCTGTTGCTTATTCCTCCACCGGTGTGCATTGCATTCCAACTAGTTTGCCCGGATTAGGTCAAGTCAAGGGAGGGAAAGGAGTGGAGACTCTTAGCACTTAACCGTGTTTAGTTCGTTCTTCAAAATGTCACTTTTTCATTTGCTTGGAACTAGGTTGGACATCTGAATGCGTTGTGATCTTGTTGTGTACTTTGCGGTGCACCTGGTCTTCTAAAGGATTACAAATTTACCTGCCAGCTGACCGTGTGGTTTTGCGGTCAGTGTGCAAGTCAGTTCAAGTACTCAGCAGGACAGAATGGACAGAAACTGAAAGCGTCGAGAGTGCGGGTTAAAAAAGACATTGATGCAGTTACCTTTGAAATGGTTTTAGAAAGCATCGGGCATACGTACCGTCCTGTTCTTTAGCTTCATGTCCAAAAACTGTGACATAAACCTGGGAAAATATTAGAATGATTGCACCAGTATAGTATTTTGAATTTTATGGACAATGAGCTTTTTATTTCCCATGTAATCACCATGGAAATAAAACTCAACACCATTTAATGTCAGAAAAATTTTTCAACCTCTGAAAATATTAAAATGACCGCGACAGATATTTCTGATTTTATGGGTGTTTAGTATTTTCCTCTCAATAAAGACATTTTGATATGCAGCAACTTCAACTGCTGCAAATATTAGAATATCCTCAATATTTGAGAAATGTATGAAATTCATTTAATCTCAAAGACATGTTTTTGTGTTGCAAGTTGATCATTTGATGCTTGTAGATGGTTGTATCAAACTCACTTTTGCTATGCTGGGGTCACAAAATGTGGAAAACATGACAACGTCAATGACGAGACAAGGAAATGAGGAAAAGTCATACCGCCTTTACTCGCCACACAGGACTCACTCTTTACAGAGCAAGCGACAAGCTACATTCTCTTAAACATTCTCCTCCGCTCTCCCTTTTGGATCACCACACCCATGAATTTATGCATCTACTTTTTTTTAAGTGTAAGTGTAAAAGAGGGACACTGAACGATTTAACGTCTTCCTTCTCGTAGGTGTTCATTAAAGCTAATGTCACTTAAAGGTCATAGAGGAAAGATTTCCTAGGGACTCTTAACATTTATATTTTAATTGCAAATGTTTTGGTCAGCTAGTACATACATTTCACTTCTGGAAAGCTGCCAAACGAGGTTTTAATTTCAAGTATTTCAAGTATCTTGAATGTCTAACGAACTCACCGAAGCTTGAGGCATTGCAGGTTTAGTTCATTTATCCACTGCTAGGGTTACCGGAAGAGATGTTATAATAGCTAAAAAGCAGGCCACACCATAAATATACTGCACAATCGTGAATGCGCAACAGGAATACTCAATAGCTTTTTGAATTTGAGGAATTGGTTATTTGAGGAGTGTGAGATTTTTCACCACAGAGTGCTAACACACATTCCCTATTCACGTGACTTCTTTAACGTCACAGCTCAGGAACAGGAACGACTCGAAGGCGCGTGATTCAAATCCCAAATATTGTGGCAATCGTTTTAACAATCGTAGAATGCAAATTGTCCACATTCTTTTTGGTGACAAGTTTTTTTGCACTTATATTTGATTGTCCGGTCTCTCCATGTGTATAACGGCTCTGACACTGACACCGTGCGCATTCCTCAGGTGGTCGTGTGTCCAAGCTGCCTCGAGGTGTGTGATGAACCATGGAAAGGTGCGGGGGTCCGCTCACTAGCCCAACTCGTGTCCGCCCAACCGACCGCAGCCTGAAGGGCTCTTGCGCCATGCAGTCGTGCTCCCACTAGCACCAAGTGGACCCGGTCCTGTCCTCCTTACCTGGGGCCAGGACTGCAGAATGCTCAGTTCTGTCACCCCTTACAGTAAGTTTGCATGTCCGAATGGAATTTTTTTTTTTTTTTTATGACCCATGTCCAAAATAGGCAGGAAAAAAAGTTTTCCATTGGCACATCATTTTTTTTTTTTACCGTTATCTCATCCTGTGGCAGTCGAGGACAACAAGGGGGTCATCTGGAAAGACTGGACAGACAGACTTGCTAATGGCTTTTACAGCTGAGTCTCCAGGCTTTGCATTGAGGAATTTCACAGAAAGTGTTCAGCCCCGCCATGTGAATATAGTGCAAGTTTGTTTAGACACTCACTCAGACAAGAAGATGCCTGTACTCACATATGTTCACAACAGCAAACGATTTGCTGGTTTGTATAACAATCCCAGGTTTAGGTTCTTCGCTATACTGGGAAGAGCAACTATTTAAAACAAAAATCTGACATTTTCTGTGCATGTCTAATCCTATAATAAATCAAAACACATCCAAACAACACTTTGCACTATTCCCTTGTGTTAATCAGAAGAGGTTGCTATTCAGCCTCATGAATATGCTTATATTGATTGACTAGACTTATTGATTAGGGCGAGCTTTAACAGGATTACACTGCTGAGCTGATTGGAATAATGCAACAGGAATTTATTTTCAAATTTTCATAGAGCGATCCCAAGGAGAGGTGAGAAATGTAAGATAGTTGAAGGGTACTTCGGAGGTGGTGGGGGGCTTTTTTAGGCTAGACACAAGTAGCTCTAGCGTGCATCTGCCACATTCCTCCCTCCAAAAAAGGCTCACATCTTCTTGTTAGATGACTTATTTCTATTTTTTTTTTTTTTTTTTTTTACTGCCGCTGCTGTTGTAATTGCATGGCGGCACCTCTTGTTTGCACCACAGTGGAGCATTGATGAATCCAAACACCACTCCTAATTACATGTTGCGTTTATCACAATGTGACATCAAGAGAATGATGTTGCCGCAGCCAGTTGCCAAGGCTGTGTGCTTGCGTGAATGTAGAATGGATTGTTAGTAAGTTGGTGTCAACAGCCTCTCATTAGTCCTGTATTGAAGCACACATTAACATGTCCTCCGCCTACACACATGCATATGGCGTCTATTATAATTAAAGCTACTTGTTAGGCAAATTGTAGCACATCTTTGGTGCTCATTAGGTATCATGGCAAAAAATGTGGCGAGTGAAAAGAGCAGAGTGAAGGGCAGATGGAGAGGACGTGCAAAGGGACTGGTCAGCTGCAGCCTGATATATGAGTGGACACAATAAGCAAAAGGGGGCCAGGCCTGCCTTTGCCACATGTGAGTGTGTGAGAGAGAGAACTGAAGGGATGGGGGAAGGGAAAACTGACCACACAGGCTCGGACAGAGTTGTCTTTTACAATTGTGCCAAGAGTAGGAGGCTGCTTTAAAAAAAAAAGGGGGGGGGGTAGAACATTTAAGCAATACAAAGCGATATGAATTACTCTGACTCAGTTAGGGCTGTTTTAGTACAAATGATTGAGAGCGTACTATGACATAATATGTGTATTGTGGCTTGGAGCTCAAGAGAAAAGGAAAGGACCCCCCCCAAAAAAGCCGGTCATGTTGGACTCTGCTCACTTCTTACATAACAATGCAGCCCCCTTTACTCTCCAAGCAAAAGGAAATAACGTTGCATTAGGCTCCTCATTAATATCCCAACCCTCCCATTGATGTGTTCTATACGACTTGACACATTAGTGTGAAGTCTTTAACTAGTCCAAATGACCCAGTAATGTGCAAAACCGGGATGGGTAGAGAGGGGGGGTTCACTTCTCAGCACTGTGTACAAGTACAGTCCATCTTACACTGTAGAAGGGGACAGTACGTGTGCGGCACATGGACAGAGAGAGGATATGTGCTGTGTAAATAGATCACAGGTTAGATTCCTGGCATTCCAGCAGCCTGACTCATCTGAAAGATGACCAGGAGTCTCTCTCTGTCTGTTTGCTAGCCCAACGGTACACTGCACCAAAAGGTGCGGACCACTTGAGCCTTCCGCTAGGAAATGTAAGACTTTGTTTATTGGGAGTGGGGTAAAAGCAACAACAACTCCCAGCCATGTGTGTGTGTGGTGGGGTGTGTGTGTGTGTGCGTGTGCATACGTGTGTTTTTCTTCCCCTTGTGCACAGGCACTTCTGATGCTTCTCAACCCCCCAAATCCCATTCCCTCTCAGACCCTTCCCCCACATCTACTTTCATCTAATTAGCCCCTAATTACTCAAACTGACCATGCAGTGGACTGCGGGTCCAGTTTGCTCTTGCAAAAATGCTTGACTTGCATGACTTATGTTCTTCTTAAGAGAAATTGTCTTTCGATGATTGTAATTACCAGATTGAGGCTTTAAAAGAAAGTGTGCTTGTTTTACTTTTAGTCGATCCATTTAATTGAATCAATCACACTAGTTGGGTGATTTAATTTAGTTTTATCGCTTGAAACATGAATAAATTGGTGGTAGAACTTGTATTGACGGCTGGTGTCATTCCTGCTGAGGTCAGCCAAGACAAAAATTGTAGGTGCAACGCATAGCAGTTAGTGTAAATGCTTTCTGCTTTCCCTGCCATATTATGCTTTGTAATCTTCTGCAAAGTTGTAAAGCATAGAACAGATGGTACTATTTAGAATAGAATAGAATAGAATAGAATAGATTAGAATAGAATAGAATAGAATAGCTGGTATACAATGAAACTGGGCGCACTTCTCCAATTGATACATATTCAATTCCAATGAACAATACATAGAATAAGTGTCATAGAATATTTTTAATAGAATAATGTGTCAAATGCAGACTAGTCAGCATTAACATTAAGTTATTGAAAGTACAGTAACATCTTGGTTGTAATCCCACAAAAATCTGAGTTTAAATCTACATAAGGGCAAACCAGACAAAATTAGGGTATTTTGTAGGTCTGTGAAAGTGGACACAAGAAAAAAAAAAGGGGGGGGGGGGGGTTGGCCGATGTGAACGTGAACACAGCCGACTTCATTTTCTTACAACTGTTGTTTTCCTCTTTATCAGACAGTGAAAGATGATCGAAGCAGTTCGTCTCATTCCCTTTAAATGCAGCGCGCAAGTGACACGCTGATTTTATGTGTCTGTGTGATTGACTAGCCAAATTCAAACGGTATACACTCCATTTCGTGATAACAAGCAGTCTAGAAACGGATGGATGGATGGATGGAGACTTCAGCAATGATGTAGCACCATGTACAAAATATTTATTGTTGTCTTTATATGTAGGACTTAAGAATAATCAGCACGGTTAAAAATGCTTTGGGAAAAAAAAGTCTTGTTGGCTAAACTGTCAAGAATTTATTGTGACTCCTTAGACTTTCACAGCTATAGTAGGAATTTGTCTTTCTGGTTCTTAGACAATCAAGTTCAAGTGTTTATGGCGCACTCCTCAAAAGACATGATAATTACAAGAGGAACCCCAGAAAATGATCATATTTCATCACCATCAAATCACACACTCCCTTGTAGGCCCTAAATCCAATAACTGTAAATGAGCAGAGTACAGCATGCGCCATTTAGTCCAAATTTGCTGCACAATGAGTGGCCATTTCCCATGAAGGCGTCATCTATGCGCCCATAGACGTGTGATGTGCATCAAACTGGCAGTACCACTGTATGATGATCACACTGATTAAGGAAAGCTGTCACAGTACCAAGCCGGCTTAGTTCTCATCTTTGTCTGCTGCTAAGCCAAGCGTGGCCAAGAATGGAGGGCTCTCTACAAGTTCCAAGCCACCACCAGTTGCTAGATTAGGGCCGGGGCTCCCTCACTCATCCCTCCTAATTCCTGGGCTAACCCCCACTAGCCCCCCGCCGCCGCACACCCATATACGCTCTAATATCTTCCCTCCGACACAGATGTCTGATGCTCCAGCACACATCGGCGCTTTTAATGGGTCACTGAAATGCTCGTTGAAATATGTAAGAAAATGGTGGAATTGAGTGGGAGAGTACAGCTGTAGTGTATATGTGTGTGTGTAATGTGTTTATATGTGTGTGTGTGTGTATATATATATATATATATATATATATATATATATATATATATATATATATATATATATATATATATATATATATATATATATATATATATGTGTATATATGTATGTATGTATGTATGTATGTATGTATGTATATATATATATATATATATATATATATATATATATATATATATATATATATATATATTATATACGTATATAATATATATGTATATACGTATATATTATATATATAATATATATATAATATATATGTATATATAATATGTGTATGTATATATATATATATATATATATATATATATATATATATATATATATATATATATATATATATATATATATATATATATATATATATATAGGTTAGTCAAAACTAACCTAAATAAGGTTCAAAAAAGAGGTTGGGGTTGTTTTATGCAAGCATTTTGGGTTCAACCTGAGCCAACTTTACTTGGTTGTGCCCCCCCCCCCGAAAAAAAATCTATTGGTTTGTTTAAAATTTTCTGGGTTATTTTGTTCAGTACAACCCGTAAAGTTGTGTCTAATTGATCCCACTATTGGGGCAGTTTGTTTTTTGAACTATATTTGGGTTATTTCTAACCCAAATGTTTTTAGCATTCATTTTATGCAAAATTGGTGGCTGGTTGTAATGTCGTAAATTTCTAAACGATCATTCAAAACATTACACAAAGTTAATCTGGTTCACTTCAGGGATGTGCTGCCATTTTTAATCATCTAAAAATTCTCAGTATTTCCAATCAGTTTCTGATGTTATTAAATATGAATATTTTCTCAGTATTCAATACAATTATTTACCATTAATAAATAATTCATGTTTTGGGGGATGTTAATGTTTTCATTGTATTAAATGTATTAAATTTTATGTTTATCAGCCTTTTTGAAGGAATTTTTAGGGTCTGAATCTTAAATGTTTTTCCCATTGGAGGCCAAGTGTTTGCCATTAGTGGGCCGGTCAGCTGTGCAGTAAATGTTAGTAAACAATTTGTTTTAATTGGATTGGTTATTCTTTTGTTTTTTCAAACAAGCTGATCAGTGGACACCTCCAAAATCTTAAGCCAACGCTTTTACTAGTCAAACATGGAGCACATAAGGATTATTTTGAATTTGGATTGTCGAGATTTACAGGTTTTTACTGCAAGCTAAATAAATCAGAATTTGATGTGTACACCGGTCACAGTTTGAGTCCAATGGAATTTCCTACAGCATTTGCTCATTGTTTGTCTTTTAGCTTGAATTAGCTGTAAAAGGTTGTGTGGCTGTATTACTATACATTCTACAGACACGTCCAATGTTTAAAATTTAATAGATTAGATTGTTGTTGATTATGTTCAAACTTATTCGCACCCTTGCGAACAGATATGATGACTACTGCTACATCAAATAAACACAATGCTATATTATAATGTAATGATGATAAAGTGTCAAAGGCTGAAAGCAGAAATATTTGAATCGGTGTCCATCGGTCGTTTGTTTAAAATTTTGATCCCTCGTATCAATCAGCATATGTCATGTTGTATTGGAGCAAAGATTAATATTTCGACCGAGCTTGTAGAGATGTCTCACAATTAGTTGATGGAGGCCCCAAGCCCTCCAGCGGTGCTGGTGATGTCTTCAGTTTGTCTGGCTGAGTGTCGGATTGTGACACAACTGAGCTAAAGCCTGTGAGCGCTAATCCTTCATTAGTCTGCTTTCCCAATCTGTACACACTTCCAACTCTATCTCTCAGCGTCTGAGCTCAGTTTTTACGTTCCATTCTATTGAATTTTGATGAGGATTCCAGGTCGCACTAGATTACTTTGCTCGAATATGTCTTTAAATCGATTATGGGCCATCTGCTGAAGACCGGATGAGAGTAGGTTTAAACTATTTGCCTGCAATCAGTGTGAGCGTTGATCCTACACTTTTTAAATTCATGAATGTAGCGCTTCGCTAAATTATTCAACAAAGCTGCAATCTGGGAAATAGCTAACACTCAATGTAATATTATATATTACCTTCATCTTTAAATGAGAAATGCTAACGAAAAGACCTCATATTGCTTTCGACCACACCTTTTTCTCCATTATTTTAACATTTGTGTTCACATTTAATAAAGATGATCGCCGCGTGTGACTTAATGGTGCGGACTTTCACAGCAAAGTCAAGTGGTCACGTTGACCCAATCAATTCTATGCAAATGGAAAGTGAAAAAAGTAGAAAGGTGTAGCACTGGTTTTCTGTGGGGTGGGGGGGTTGTCAAAATTTGTCTCCCTTTGGTTTATATGTTTTTGAGAATTTTGTGCCTGTCTATGGGTCAGTGCCATGATCAGGAATTCCCTAGAGTGCAGGGATTTCTCCCATCCTGGGCGGGGCTTCTGAGGGCCGAGAGCGCTGCCATCCTTGGATTGGATGATCAGGATTATTGGTCTGAAGGATCATTTAATTTAGGGATCAACATGTGGACCGTTTAGAGGCCCATCTGGTGGTCTTGGTGGACATGTGACACGAGCAGCTCTAATCTGCATGTAGACAGCGTCAAAGTAGAATGAGCAAGTGTGTGCGTGCATTTGTCTATTTATTAACGACCAAACACAAACATTCAACACTTAATTCCATAAAAAATTGTTGTGAACTAGAAGTGGCTTGAAGACCTCTAGTTAAACAGTCCTAATTACTGTACACATTTTCGTAGCTAACAACTCCTGCATACGTGTGCCTAACTTAGTTTTTTTGGGGGGGGTAAATGTGTATGAATTAATTGGAAAATTAATATACACATAACCTCCTTGGTAAATATTAAAAAAAAAATAAAAAATTATGGGAGCATGGGGGTTCAGTGCAGGATCTTAGCTGCAGTATTGCACTTAGAGAGTGCATCGAGCCGCCCACTATCTGTACCGGATTCTTCACCCTCCACATTTTCTCTAATTCTTCCTTCACACCTTGGTATTTGTCCAACTTCTCATATTCCTTTTTCCGGATGTTGCTGTCACTCGAGATTTCTACATCAACCTGTCTTTTGATGTTTGTCCACCACTACTATATCTGGCTGGTTGGCTATTACCAATTTGTCAGTCAAGATCTTTTAGTCCCACATTGTTGGCCTGATTGTTCTTGTTTGAAGGTGTCTGCCATCTTGTTTCTACGACCTCCAATCCATATTCAGTACAGACGTTATGGTACACTATTCCTTATGCAACTTCACGTACGCTTTGCCCTCCTGTATTTTACACCCGGGTATAATTCCTATTTTGATACAGTTTTGTTTTTAGTTTTCATGAAAGAGAAAACGTTCTGCGTAGGGAACGGTCAGAAACCCCCATGGCCATAGCCTGAGGTCTGTACAGATTAAAATACTCCACAATGCAAGGAATGTCAGCCTAATGCCAGTCATGTAGACATGGTCTGAACAAGGCAGTCAAGGGTCCCTCTGCTTGTGTAAGTGTGCACAATCAGGCATGAAGACACTTTTTAGACCGCCGAATCAAGTGCTACTGTCAGCATGCAGCTCGACAAAGTAACTGTGGTTCAGCGCTACAAATGACCCCGCCCACGCTCGGCCCCCTGTCCAGCACACCCCTGAGGTTTGGGCCGAATTAGATCATACGCTCGGTGGGGGTGGTTTTGTTGACCGGGAGACTCGCTTAGCGACAACAATGGCCCCAATGTGAGAGAGGCATAGGCAGAGGACAGAGCTGCGGCCGATGGAGGCTTATCGCCGTGGAGACCGGGCTGGGGGCTATGTTGGCAGCTTCTCATAAAGATTAGGACAGTTGTCCCCCCTGCCTCAATGAGATGGTGTGGAAGAGCACAGGCTAAGCATTGACATGATGCTCAGCTAACCGGGGTGACTCTGCTTCCTAATCTCCTTGAGCGCAAAATATTCCAGTTTTAATCTGGACAATTGAGTCCTGCACGAATACATTTATGGTGGCCTGCAAGATTCTTTTGGGGGGTGCGCTGCTAACAGTTTAATGTGGACAATCAATTTGCGTTTATACAATTTACATACTGTACCAGAGATATATTACTGTCTGAGTGTGAATGGGAGGCATTAATTTTGTGCCCTTTGCAGGTTAACACTTTAAAAAGTTGTCCATTACCAAGATGTAGTTTACGTGTGGCTCCGCCACCTCAAATATGGTGTACGTGCTGACGTAGTGCAATGAGTAAATACACTCAAGGTGGAGTCTGTGTGTACCAGTGGCACTCCGTGCATTTCACACTTAGGCCTTCAGTGATGTCCTACTCCAATAAATACCCCTCACAATATCATCATTTGTGGCACCACGGCTGGATAAATCATATACAGAAGCACACGCTATTTTCCAGAGCGTTTAAACAGCAATAAACCCCCATCCGCAATTAAAACTTAGCAATACGCGTGTTACGTGATATCCCTTAATTTAATGTGAATGAAATTAAATTACAAAACATATTAAAGTAGGACTTAAGTTATGTAGCGGAGATCAATGTTAAGTTCCATCTAAAATTGACTATTTGACTCAAATGCAAATCAAGTCATGTGCTTTTCTGTTACCCACCTCTGTCAACTTAACTACAAATATTCTAGGGGTGTGTTCACACTTTCACATTGGTACTCTGGTGTGATGTGTACCTAGACAAGTCACATGCTCATGCGGGTATTTTTATCATTAAGCCAAAAGTTGCTCAGGTTAAAAGATGTTGAAAAGCGAATGGGCAGTATTTGTATCATGTGACCTTTTTCAAAACTTTAAAGCAAGAATACCTGCTTAGATAAAAGCTGTGGTTTTCAATCTTTTATTTAACTATATAGTCCCTGTGAAAGCATCTCCAAAAACGTAAAAAGACTCGAAACGGTGTGTTATGTGGTCAGTGTCTAACTTTGGAACTACATTTGTAATGGCATCACTAGCACCTCCAGAAGATAGATTGTGTAACATCATCCGGTGGATTTCTGGCTTGTCTGCTGGAAAATTGGGCCACTGATAACAATGCGTATCCGTTCTTCCATTTAATCTGCTCTCAATTTGAAAAGGAAGTATTGATATTGTCACAACATTAAAAAAAAAAAAAAACATTAAAGGGTCCTTATCATGAAAATAACTTTTTGGAGCTTTTTAACATGTTATGATGTTAAATTATCGCTCAAAACACCCCCAAATTATTATTTTACTTAATTGCTGAATTTCTAAGAATTCCTTGCTATAAAAATCACTACAATAAAAAGTCTTGCAAGAGGCAATAGGACAAGAAGCCCCCGTACGGCCTCTACACCGCCCCGACCCCGCCTTCAGTCTGTTCTTGAGAGTCGATCCACGAAAGTAAATGAATCTAACTGTAGTGTTCCCTACAGGTCTATTGAAGATGCACTGGTCTCCGGAGCACACCGCCCCTATATCTCAGTGGCCTGAGCAGCACCTTGATGTCACCTCCACTACTTCACCCCCGTCTGTCCACAAACACGAGCCCTACACCTCAGCCGCTCGCCGCAATTACCCTCACACAGGTTACCCATGGGCCAGTGATGACATATCAGCCCTCACCGCTTCTTCGCTTCTCAAGCGCTATGCGGAGAAGTACTCGGGACTGGAGCTGCCCTATGAGCGTCCCGCTTCCGGCGCCTACCCGGATCCCGGAGCGTTCCTGAAAACCGAATCGGAACCCTGGGCTCTCAGCCAGGGCATCGAGTGCTACCCCGGAATCGAAGCGCTGACCGGCACCAAGGTGGGCTCGGGATCCACGGGCATCACGACCACGGGAAGCGTGACTGTCGTGAGCAGTAACTTAACCTCGGACCCGGGCTACAGTGCCGCCGGCTCCTGCGGTGCCCCGTCGTCCCAGGACTACCCACCTGCCTATAACAGCACCTACCTGTCTTCAGGATACTGCCCTCAGCCAGGCACAGCACTTCCCCCTGCCCCTCTTCACTCTTTGCAGGCCACGCCCACTCTTGTGCCCAGCTATAGCGCCAGCACTCCCGTCTACAACTACGCGCCGGGCTGCTATCCCCAAAACAGCCTCTCTTCCGGCTACAGCCACCCCAGTGCCTCCTACTTACCGCCAGGGATTAGTGCCCCTACCCCTCTGGCCCCCAGGCCCACGATGGTGGGGGGCAGTTACAGCTACCCTTCGCACAGCCTCGGGGGCGGCGGCGAGACCGGCGCGCCGCTGAAACGCAAGGCCTTTGAGATGGGAGACGACGGACAAGAGGGAGGCGAGGCGGAGGGAGCGCGCTACAGGAAATACGGCAACGGGCTCAGCAAAGGCAACGGCCAAGGCAACGGCTACGACATAAGCGGCTCCGCTTCCGATCCGCAGCCCTACAAATCCGGGAAGCCCCTCATGTCACCCCCTTATCGCGGAACGGGGGATTACAGCCCTCCATCCGGCCTGGCTGTGGAGAACGTGTCCGGGGAACACGGCTTTCCTCAGCAGAGGATGCCCATGAAGATACCGGCATCGCACACGCGAGCCGAAGACCCCACCGGGGGCCGCTGACCACCCGCTTCAAGGGGATTCCGGTTTTCACCCTAACACGCTTGCAAGTATCCATAGACGCGTTTCAATATCACTTGCAACCACAAGAGGGCACAAGAATACCGTTTATTTCATTATCAGTGTTTTCCCAAAGATCCACGGGGCCAGATTTTACCACGTGAGCTAGGAGTATTGTTGGCGCATTCTATACGTAGATAAAGCAAGTCGAAATGTATGCTTCTCTCAGGATCTATTTATTCCTTTCTGCTACTGTGGCGGCAGCGTGGAAGTGTTGCTTTTTTTTTGTTTGGAAAATGGCGTAAATATAGGTGGCCATGAATTTGAACAGGCCCAATGACTGCAATCTACTCTACCAACCCGCAAAGATCATTTCTGACCAAAAAGTAAGGAGAGCAATAATTCAAAAGGTGAGCTTGCCATACTACTTCAGCACAATCATCCAGTAGCTGATTCGGAGGCTTTAGGAAATGAATGTTCTCATATGCCTCCCCTCGCCCTCTTTTGCTTCCTGCCTCTTGTTTTCAACCTGCTCAATGCTACTGTTGTCCTGTTTATACAAATCATGCTGCTTATATAAAGCTGGCCTTTAACTTCTTTTAATACAGTAGGTCATTCTTGTCGATGTTTTTGGCAGTATACTTAATGTATGCAACTTTGGGGCACGTTGTTTACATGCAGAGGCTTTTTTTTTTTTGAAACGTCAACTAGAATCCAGCATTTATTTTGTCTTAACAACGAGCAACAATCATGCAACATACTGCTGAACATACCAATGCAATTTAGCGCCTGCGGTAACACGCACACGCCATGTAAACACAGCGCAAAATGGGCCTGCTTGGATTTACTTTACTGATATTCATTGTCTTTATTTTTGCCTCTGGGAAGGAAGATTTATCGTCATGTTACTGAATACTCAGGAAAAATATTGTTACCTCAGAATGATGATGACGAGAATGTATGTTATTACCTTTGGAGTGCTTGTTGGGAGCCCTTTGGAGCAAAACTGGAGCTGTCGAAAAGCAAAGCGTACTCTGAAATCTTCAGGGAATTTACAAGGCCTTTGACAATAACAGTGAGATGCACATACGCTAGTACATACATTACATGCTTACACGCACACAGACACACTTACACACACACACACACACACACACGCACACACACACACACACTGCTTTGTTGCTCTGGGAGTAAATGTGATATTTGTACCAGGGCCTGAAATGTTGAATGTAATTCAGATTTTTTTTTCTTTATTATAGAAAGGACAATACATGCCATATTGTACATCGATGACATTTTTAGATATATGAAACATATTTTCTTCATGTATAGATTCCCTTATAGATTTTGGTGGAGAGATGAGCGATGTTATGTGTTAGTTTATGTAGTTTGCAGCAGGGCGAATGATTTCATGGGCAGACCGCGCTTGATGAATAACTGAAAAACAAACACGCTTCACTGTATGTTCTCTATGTTTTGAAAATGTCTTAACGTCTAAGTGTTTGGGTCTGTTTTCTACAGCATCTGATTGTTGAATTGGCATCCCATGTATTGCTTAGTGCCATTTTGTTAATCAGCTTAATCATTTAAAAGCACGCCCCTCATTGTAGGATTCTGGTTCTTTAAAAGAGGGCACAAATTGTGTTAAAGATTAAGTTTCATTGTGGTGATTTGTATCCTAAAGCATCACATTTTTGCTGCATTAAGTAAAACACCTGCCCTTCCAAGAGGCACATGACTTTGTCACACGTCTTCAAATTAAAATGAGATTAGAAAGGTGATACACAACTAAACCCCAGTGTTTTAAAATTTAAGCGCTTAGCTATACGAATTGAATGCTCTTCGGTGTCACGTAAGCAATATGCTACACAAACTTGCAATATGCTACACAAGCTATTGTTTTTCTTCAGTGAGTTTTTTTCCACCCAAATTTCAGTGTTACCTTTTTTTCCATTGTTGTATTTTGTGCATTCTCTGTAACCATTTCTACCTCATTTTGAAGACATTGTACATGGAAATATTTATTTCATGTCCTTTCATATGCCAGAATAGGAGCAATGTTTCTCTACGTTGACTTGTTAAAGTCTACCTCAGTAAAACTGTCTTCACAAAAATGAAGATATCGTACCTGCAGCCGAAAAATCAAAAATTGTCTTTTTTGTCTATCAAACCAAAAATGTTTGACGTTTGAGTGTTGTTTTTCACTAAAATGTACAATGTTGACAACTACATGTGGCACTGGTGTTTTTTCTTGTACAAACTGCGATTGCGTCATGAATGAGCTTATAATGTCATTAAAATGAGACGTTCTAGGAGGCAAATCCCCTTTAATAACCACAAATAATCAAATACTACCGTAAAATGCGTTAAAACAGCGGCGTGTTTGATCACTGCTTAAACTCTTTGAAATCAATTACTAGCAGGAGCCAGATAGCATGGACCACAGCGACACCTTCGGGCTCTTAATGACTTTAAATGGGGAATTCTGCAGTTACGGTATATTTGATAGAAGCATTCAAGTTATATCAGAAATGAACGCATTTGCAAAGATAAAATAATTTTATGTGACAAAATGTATATAATTTCAGTTGTAGGTCGCAGCGAAGAACTGCATTGCATCGTATTGAGAGATTCACCGGAAGTGTGTTCACTCGATGTATAAACTACAATAAACGTTTTTAGACCTCTGTGAGATGGCGGAGGAGCTGCCCGGAGTTAGCGATAAACCTACGCAAGAAATAAATTGAGGGAACTAGTTTTTTGCGTTTTTAGGGATTACGTCGTCATGCAGAAATGAGTTTTCTTTTGATTCAAAAACAGACAAAAAAAAATCAGGTCAGGAAAAAAGTGTAAACAAGTCCTTTTTTTCATCTTTTTCTAACCTTGCTGAATGGGCGTTTTATAAATGCCTTACTATTCATGGTAGTTTTTTTTCTACATCTATTTTCCTTTCTAGATTTTTAAAATGACAGTGCATTGCAATACATGGTCGTTTGAAAAAAAAAGTAACTTTGTAATCATTAATCAGACATGTCATATATCAATCATATCATCAGACACGTGTTTAATGTTGGCACCATGAAAAATGGAGGTGATGAAGACTGGGGATGACGAAAACTAGGGGACTACCCAAAAGTTAAGACAATTACCAAATTCCATCCATCTATTTTCTAGAGCCGGTTATCCTCACAAGGATCGCAGGCTTGCTGGTGCCTATCCCAGCTGGCTTGGGGCAGTAGGCGGGGGACACCCTGAACTGGTTGCCAGCCAATTTCGAAAATTACCAAGATGTTTATTTTAAAAAGACCATGTATATGCTCAATATATTTAAATAGGCAGTTCCAAAGAGATCTGAAAGCAAAACAAACATCATTCAAGCATGATCACTCAGCGATTTTTGGAACAGTCATTTGAATACCGTTAATGTGTGTAGAGCTTAATTTACTCTCCCATAAAATACACCAAATTTATATTTTATGTTTGAGACAAATACTACTTACTTACTTACTTACTTACTTACTACTCATTCTTAGGACTTCCTCTTGTATTCCTGCTGAAACAGATAAAACTCACACTCGACTCACAAAACATGTCCTGACAGCTTGCTGTTGATTCTTGATTGACTATTAATGGTATCTTGCAGAATGCTCATGACCGACATAAGGACTACATTTTATACACACTAATCAGAGGAAGAACATGTCTGAACAACAGCTTATACAAATAAATGTGTATAATATTTATGTCCATATCCACATCTGTATATGTGCCTTTATTTTTCCATCATCTTGTGCAGCAGTTCTTTTAGGTGGGAGTAAAGGAGTGTTCAAAAGATTCTCAGGCTGCTGATTCAGCCCAGGCCACTGCATTCATACATCTGCACTGCAGTGCTGCCTCTGCTAAGCCCCACGCCTTCCCTCAGTCTCTCGCTCGCTCTCTCCTACACACATCTTACAACTCAGCCATTTTGGTGGCTGGACCACGATTCTATGACATTCTTTTGTGTTCAAGTGTGTACAAAAGTGTGTTACAAAATAAGCATCTGGCCAACGATATATATTTGAGATATATTTGTGCCGCAATCGAAGCATGGTCACATATAGTATGTGATGAGCTGGTTATCAAATTATTTATATACAAAATATACTGTAAACTCTTTCCAGGCGGCTTGGTGAAAGAGTGCTTAGCAAGGCTACAGAAAATGGGTGGATGGATAAACTCTTTCCCGCTGGAAATGGCTAAATAATTTTGTATCAATTTAAGAAGACATTGCTCATTAAGGTTTTGAGTACCATTCCACTTGCGCAGTGCTTCTCAATTACATTTTGCCAAGCCCCCACAGGAAAGAAAAAAAATGTTTCGCCCACCCACTCGACACGCTGTCTTTGAATAAAATCATTATCTATTAAAACTGTATAGGCATATGTAAACCTGTATCCTTTTTAACATTAACAAAAGAAAAAAAAACAATCAACTTTCAACAACTGTTAATTATTTTTACAGTGTATATTTGGGTTACAGCATAATCTAAAACTAAAAAAAATAACCAAGTGCATCAAAGTGCCTGAAACTTATTAAACAAAAAAAAGAATATTTTTGTTATGTTATTGCAATTCCAATTCACATAACAAAAACAAAACTTTTTCCCTACGGTCATCCCCCCTCAAGGGGGGTCCGCCCCACTATTTGAGAAGCACTGCACTTGTGGAAGTGAGAGAAATTGAAACAACATTGCAATTTTGTGACCCCATTTTCTGGCCCAAGCATTCAGCGCTACACAATATAACACCAGACGGTAAGATGTTATTGGTAATAATTGCTTCGAATTAAAATGGTCCACTGAAACTTTTACCGATCATAAATGAAAACCAATCCAGATTGGCACAACTGCTAGTCACCCAAAAACGACACTAGTCAGTCTAACTGGAAGGCTGCTTTATTGTTTGGAAATAGATTCGTGCTCAAATGAAGACATTCTTTCACCGATTCTCACTGAAATGTCTTGTGGTTGTGCAACATGTTCCTCTCTGGCTGCATTAGTGGCAAGAGAAAATGACATTCAAAAGTTGTCCCCCTCCCCCCTCCCCACAGCCTATTTTAAGCAAAGGAAAACAAAGATACCCCAGGCATGCTTACTCAAAACTATGGCCTTGTATAGTGATGATCCAATATTGTAAAATATTAGAAACTTGCAAACAAAAGATTAACAACACAAAACCAGGGGAAAAAAAGATCAAGAGAGCAAAAGAGTATGGAGAGCCCCTCTGGTGTCACGCTACATTCTATTCTTTGTGTTTATTCTTTTCTCATGAACTCAACTGTGAGTATGAGTACATATTACTAAACTGTGGGTACAAATGTCTAAAATGTAAGATTTATTAGTAAAGTGTAGGCAGTGGTTAGTAAAATGGGCTCAAATTACTGAACTGGGAACAGATAACTTAAATTGTGGGTACACATGACTAAATTGTGGGCACATTACTAAACTAGGTACAAATGAGTAAACTGTGAGTACAGGTCACTGAAAAGTGGGCACCGATTAATAACCTGTGGCTATTGATTACTAAACTGGGATTGATTACTAAACTTTGGGTACAGGTTACTAAACTGGAACAGATGACCAAATTGCGTGTGTAGATTACATAATTGTGGGTACATACAGTATTACTGAGCTGTGGTCACAAATGAGAAAACTGGGTACACTAGGTAAACTGGGCACAGTTCACTAAACTGTGGGTACAGATAGATGATTAAACTCGGTAGTTCACTAAAATGTGAGTACAGATTACTAAACTGTGTATAGTCTACTAAACAGTGGGCACAGATTACAAACCTGTGGATAATGATGACTAAAATGTGGATAGTTTACTAAATTGTGGATACAGTTCAATAAACCAAGGGTACAGATAACTAAACTGCGGGCAGATTACAAAATTGTGGGTACAAATTAGAAACCTTTGGGGATGGATTAACTGTGGGTACAGATTAGCATTTTTTTTCTCATACCCTGGCACCAGAGGGGTTCCACAAGAGAGCATGAGTGAGACAGAGAATGTGAAGTTTGTCCACACAATAAACCTACATGATGAGTTAGCTATAAACCAGTTCATTCTGGACTCAATACATCACTACTATCATGCTCCGTTTCGATTCCCTCATGTGGGTTTTGGAGATCCGCCTAGCCGACTTTACCAAAAATAGGAAGCTAAAAAGGCACGTGCCGTTCACAGAGATATTGCACCGGAAACAAACACACAGGCAACTAAGATTTTACACATTTATCAACATGGCAGCGGGTTCGAGTTGTAATGTGCAAAACGCTTCACACTTAAGGAAGGGCTAACTAGAAACTGGCATAATGAACATGTGCACACGCAAAGAAAACAGGAGGCAAAAGACTGATTGCTGCGGATGTACAAAAAGGGTGTGCTGGTTAGTGCAATCCTCCAACCGATGCAGGCGGACTCCCGGATTCTCAGCGAGCAGCCAGCGCAACACAATGCGTGATGTGCTGGCAACTTTGGCTGAGTTTTGGTTATTGACAGAATACACACACGCAGAAAAAGCTCAATGATCCGTTGTTGTTTCAAGGCGAGTTGGAATCACAAACATCTTAAAATGCGTGTGTGTGTGTGTATATATATATATATATATATATATATATATATATATATATATATATATATATATATATATATATATATATATATATATATATATATATGTGTGTGTTTATGTGCGTGTGTGTGTGTAAACCCCAACCTGCCCCCCCCCCCCCCCCCAACCTCCACCCCCACCCATGCGAACATTGTATGTCCATAAATAAGGTGTATGAAATGTGTTTAGTAAAGCCCTCCCTACTTTTCTTCCCCATGCTCAGTTATCTTCTAACAATAGTATGGCGATTGAATAGTCTTGAATATGTGCCTTCATTTGAACAAGATTGTGTTAGGTCTTCTGACTCAATGTCAGGACTGAGCGTGGGAGTGTTGCAGTGCATCTTGCACTACTGTGAGGTGACGGTGCTTCAAAAATTAAAAAAAAAAACATGAAGAAAAGTTAAGCGCGAAGTAGGGAGGGTACTATATATATATATATATATATATATATATATATATATATATATATATATATATATATATATATATATATATATATATATATATATATATATATATATATATATATATATATATATATATACATACACACACACACACACACATATATATATAATACATATAATATGTAGCTCTGTATATGAAGGTATTGAATTTTCCTTCATCTCTTTTTCTGAGTGAAAAGTGAATTGTAAAAAAGGGTCTAGTCCGACAAACAGGTGATAGCCTAACAAGTGTGACAGGGCATAAGCTTGAAGCCATTCTGTTTATGCTTATTTTTATTTAAGAGTAAGTTTAATAGCTGTAGCTTTTGACGTTGTCCAGTATTTACAAAAAACCCTATACATGCCATTTAAATAAAATATTAGATTATGAAAGTCCATTTTAAGCTTCAGAACAAAGCTTTTATACATGTTTTATTTTCTTCTTTCAAATTTTATGAACGGATTATTTTTTAAACACACGATGAGCGAAGAGAGAACTTTTCTGCTTATCATTCGAGGATTTATTTGGCCACACTGATTTTGGAGCACTCATGCAGATAGCGGACCATTTGCTAGGACTTGGGATCACACGGGGGGTTAACTATCCATTAACAGAAGGTGACATCACTGCACAGTGCTAAAGATCTGTTGCTGCGGTGAGGTGTGTGTTCGCAGCACCGTCAGATGTGTCCAGTGATCTGGTAGATATTTGGCATCGAGTGCGGCGCGGAGAGGGTCGTACAAATCGGTGACATCACCTCCCAGTGTTTCCCATGTGTACATTCCTCTGGGGTGAATCCCATTATTTTGTTTCGAGACATGAAGAATTGAATCCATAATGACTTCCTCTGAGATGCAATCCACAACTAATTTCACCAGCACCTTTGCAAGCAAGAGCAAAACAGATGCTGCTAGCCCTATAGGTCAAAAGCAGAAAGTTTGACAACAGAACGTACCGTGACTCCAACTGAAACAAGGCGGCCGGCTGAGATCGTTTCCCGTCATCATCATAGCATAAAACACAAAGGCGTAAAATGGGATTTAATTAATGCGGCCATCACATTCACTTGCATTGTGTAGCAGAACTCAACGAGTATAATATCTCCTGAGAAAAAGGGGAGGATTTTTTTTTTCAAGCATTGCATACAATTCTCGGGTCTCTGCTGAAAGCAAAATCAACGAAAATAAACGGACATTTCGTCATCAATACAAAGCCCCTTCACTGATGAAGAACAACAAGGCAGATCTCTTTGGCTTCTGCACACACTCCGACGCTTGCCTTTCCCATTACTCAGATCAGACAAACGTGTTTCCTTCGACATCTTCTTAAATGAGGCTTATAAAAAAAAATAAAACGCACACGCACGCACTCACACGTGCACTCGCACACTTGTGTACATGAGCTAAAGATCTTCTCTCAGCCCTTTCAGAAAGGAAATGCATCACCAAAAAAAAAAAAAAAAATAAAAGGCCATACTTGTAAAACCCCCACTGACCACTTATAAACAATAAAAGCAAATGGAGCATTACATAGGTGCATAGAAACGTTAAATATAAGCTTCTGATTTTCTGACATCACGTCCTTCATCTTTCCTTCCACAACTTGGAGAGCAGCAAATACAGTACGTATTCCCATTACAACTGGAATCCACTAGTGCGTGTGTGTGTGTTTTAGTATACCAGCATTTTCCATTCTCCTATTTATAGAGGCAGCAATTGTAATGTCTTGAGGGATGAGACAAGGTTCCCGTTTGGGATGATGGATCCTCGTTATCGCGCCACTGCGGTGTTAGTGTCTTGTGGACTATGAAAAGTTCATGCAAGAGTTCTGGTCAAAAACATGCCATCATGCAAATCATTTCTATGCATCGAACAAGCACAATTACCTATGTATTTGTTTTTCGGAATCGTTCTGAGTAAATGTACGTAAGCCCTTGGCCTGAGTTCACCCCCGTAATAAACAGACCCTGAACAAATTGGTGTGAAAGCCCACGTTTGGAAAAAAACCAAAGGAAACAAAACTATTTGTACTTGGGTATAAATAATGGGAGTTAAGTGGCATGGGCAAAATGCTAAATAGTGTTCCTTTTATACTGCTTTGCATTTTTGCTGCTCACATCAACAATTTCTAGCTTTAATAAAACAATGACTCCCGATGCGCTCGATTATTTGTGTCGTACACTCAACCGCGGTTGCATTCTTAGAGATATTTCAGTTACTTGCGCAGTGCAACTCTGGCAAGAGTTCCTTGTCATTCTTCCTTTTCGCCGGGAGCTCCTCGCGCCCTCTGCGGACGTGACTCGTCGAGAGACCGCGATGTCTCCGGCTGATTACGAGAGGAGTTCAAGAGCCGTCGAAGGCCGAAAGGAAAAACACTGATTCTTTTCTGACTTGCAAATGAAATAATCTGTACATCCGTGCGGGTGCGAGTTTCCTGGTGTTATAATTTGTGGTGTTAATAGCGTGATTATTGTTATCCCATCGCCTTAACATTTGGATTCCCTGACGTCTTTTTGGTTTCTTCCTCTCTCGTGCCTCCCTCCCTTGCCCTCGTTGTCGTCCTCCTTCTCCTTGTCGGGTTTGGTGACGCTGTCGTAGGAGGGCAGGGAGGCGGTGGAGGGCGTGGCCTCTTTCTCCTGGTCCTGATTGTTCCCGCCGTTCTCCACCCGGTTGTTGGTCGGTGCGCGCTTGCAAACGAAGCCCCGCCTTGCCAAGTAGACGCGGTAGGCCCTTTGGATGATGCGGGCCGACACGTCCTCCTGCTTGCGCCTCAGCGTGGTGGTGATGGGCTCGTAAGAGACCTTGGAGGGATTGGCCGCCACGAATCGCTCCTCCATTTGTTGCCTCAACATGTCCAACTCCCCGCTGTCACCCAGCACTCGTTTGGTGAAGGCGAACAGAATATCCAGGCAGTGTATGCGGTCCCCGCTCACCATGGGCATGTCCATAGCGATGAGTTCGATGGTGTTGGGCTTGGGGACGCGCAGCGGGTGTTCAAGCGCGTCCGCAAAGTCGGAAAGTTTGGCGTACGTGATGAACTGGGAGGCGGTGGGGTCGAACTTCTCCCAAATCTCGTAGAAGGTCTCGAAGTCGTCCTCGCTGAGCGGGTCGGCGCTCTCCTCGGTGGCCACGCTGAAGTTCTCCAGAATGATGGCGATGTACATGTTGACCACAATGAGGAAGGAAATGATGATGTACATCACAAAGAAGAAGATGCCCACCGAGGGGTTGCCGCAGTCTCCCGTGGAAGGAGTGCCGGAATTCTCCAGCAAGGGGTCGCAGTCCGGGGGGTAGTTAAGAATGGGGAGCAGCAGGCCGTCCCAGCCAGCTGACGTGGTGATCATAAACAAGATGATCATGCTGTTGCCGAAGGTCTCAAAGTTGTACATGTCGTCGATGCCGGCCCCGTGTTTGACGTAGCCGAAGTTGGACATGCCGAAGATGGAGAAGATGAACATGACCAGGAAAAGCAGCAGGCCGATGTTGAATAAGGCCGGAAGCGACATCATCAGTGCGAAGAGCAGCGTTCTGATGCCTTTGGCGCCCTTGATGAGACGCAGGATTCGTCCGATTCGAGCCAGTCGGATCACCCTGAACAGTGTTGGTGACACGAAGTACTTCTCGATCAAGTCGGCCAGGAACATTCCTGCGGTTGAACGGAAAGAAATAACGGCAGGAAGTCATTCAAAAGAGCACTTGAACTTCCTTTTACACTCCCGATGACGTGTGACATTATTATTTTATGAGCGGTTGGTGGTTTTTAAAGGAATTCCTAAAAACCGAATCCTCCCGAAACATAGCCTATTCACGTGTGTCCACGGTTGTGGACATTTGTTTTAGGTCTACATCGTTTTACTCATTCAAACTACCCTATTAAGTCCTTGTGTGCTCAGTAGAGGACATCCAGACCTTGATGTCTCGTGTGTTTGGATGGGGGACAATTAACTAAGGTTTCTTGCAAGACAAAATAGACAAAATAAAAAAGGGCTGGGTATAAAAAGGTTATGGAGGAATTGAAAATTTGTTGAATAGCATTAACATGTCGTTGTTTTTTTTTATTGAGATTCATCTTCATACCACCAGGAGAAATAACAAGTGTTTTCGTAGAGAACCTTGGGGTACACCATACGCCGTGCTTTAAAATGTAATCTAAACATTTTGAATACTGCATTTCATTTAATGTTGTGGTGATAGAACAGTTATCAGCCGGGCCGATAATCGGCACTGGTATTTGTTGGAAATTTACAACAATCATTTATTAGATGTGTAAAATGCATTAAAAAAAAATCAACATCAAGCACATCTGTAAATGTATTTGATAAACATATCCATAAAGATATTTCAACAAAGTTAAGCGTTGGAGTTTGTATTTTTTTTTTAACAACAATATTTTCCTGTCCACTGAAATGGAAATCAGCTCCAAATCTTCATTACTGACCGTCAACACTCTGCATTTGAAAAAACAAAAATCTAGTTTAATAGCCAACATGTTTATTTAGTCATGCAGGGAGGAAGCATATGAGGTGATTAACATCGATAAATAGTAATGCTTTCCATACAGTTAATCCCGTTGAGAGAAAGTGAAGATTTACAGTAAACCTCTATCTACATTTTTAGTCAGTGGTGAAATTTTGGTCCTAATCTATAGCTGTCATTTTAATTTCACTTGATTGTTTAGCATTGAAGGTGAAAAAAAGGGTGACTTCACAGCATGCAATTAAAGTTTATTTGACAAATTCTAATCAAATGACGTGACACATGTACAAGAAGCCTCGTGAATACTTGCCCACAATGGAGAGGATGACCACTACTACGTCAAAGATGTTCCAACCGTTGGTGAAGTAGTAGTGACGTAGCGCAAACAGCTTCAGTAAAAACTCGCCGGTGAAGACAACGATGAAAATGAAATTAACCCAGTAGAGCACATCTTCCGTCTCTTTTGACTGATCGTCCGTCTCCACCATCATGGTGACCATGTTGAGGCAGATGAGGATCATGATGGAGATGTCGAATACTTGCTGGGTCACAAAGTCAAACACCATGCCCTGGATTTTGTTCTGAGATGAAAGATTTTTGCAAGTTTTGGTTGATGGCGGTGTTGGCGATGATCAACAATTGTAGTCCTTTATTTTTTGGTTACCTGTGGTCTGGGTATCGGCTTTTGCGGTTTCTTTGAGCCCAGTTTTTTCATGGCATTGTAGTATTTTTTCTGTTCTTCCGTCATGAATATATCCTGACCTCCAAAGTAAAGGACGGAAAACAATGTGGTTACAATCGTGAAGTAGGCACCTCTCAAGAAAATGCACAGGCCAGGAAAAGAAAACTTATCTTTTTCTTTTGCTGGTTGAAGTTATCAATGATGACACCGATGAAGAGGTTGAGGGTGAAGAACGAACCAAAGATAATAAAGATGACAAAGTAGATGTACATGTACAAGTTGTCTTCGTACTTGGGCTGATCCTCCACCTGGAATGGGAACAAATAAGAGGCCAACAAGAAAGATTAGAGTTAACAAATCAGGAATCTAATTTCTAATTAAGTTCTTGTTTCTAGTTTAGTTTCATAGTTTCTTTGAGTCTCTTCAGATGAAATTTCCCAGTCAGTTTTCCAATTTAGTTCCATAAGTCTAGTTTCTGAGTATAGTTTTCCGAGGTGTGGTTACTTTGGAGTTTGTGTATAAAGAATTTCTATTTTTTCACTTTTGTGTCCTGTCTGGTCCGAGGTCCAAATCCTCCTCCTTGCATAGCAAAAATAAAAATGAGAGTACTTCTGAAAAAAAATGACAACTGAAACTATGGCAAAGTTAGAATTCCATTGTAAGGAGACACCTTTTTGTACACTATGCACAAGACAATAAACATGACAATACACTTTGAATCTTGAATTCAAGATGGTGGCCTCCAAGTTAACAGAGGGTGAAAGTGATCTCTTCCATCGTCTTGTCCCATTTTCGCTCATCTTTTTATTCTGGGGCCTGACATGGTTAAAGTCGATGATCAACTAATTTACTACTCCAGGATATCTTCTAAAGTGTACTGCCACATCGCAACCTAATTTGGATTGAAAATTTCCACTAATATATTCAAAAAAAAGAAGTCAAAATTACAACCAGCCTGCTAACAAAACTTACCTTTCTAGAATCTATTGCTGCATACATAATATCCATCCAGCCTTTGAATGTTGCCTGCAAGGTCAAGAAGCAACATGTGAGGAAAAACTTGCTATCAAAGAGGAAGGACATGGAGAAAGCGCTCCTCACCACTTGCAGGAGCGCCAGGTAGCCTGCCCCCACATTATCAAAGTTGATCTTAACATTTTTCCACCTGACTTCAGTGTGGTTGTCATTGATGAGCGCAAAGCACTCCGTTCGGTTGTTAACTTCACTGGGGAGGAACATCTCCTCTTGCGTGGCATTATAGCAGAAGTAGTACTTCCCAGCAAAGAGGTTCACCCCCATGATGCTGAAGATCAGCCAGAAGATGAGACACACCAGCAGCACGTTCATAATGGAAGGAATGGCGCCCACTAAGGCGTTCACCACAACCTACAGAGAATAAGTGAGGAGACACGCTATCGTCACATCTGGCTTACATTGACCGAGTCACACAATTGCTGAGGACATTAACACACGTAAAAATTGAAATGCACATTCACTCTGTCCTTAGATAACTCTTTAGGCCTTTCAAAATAAGCCATACGAAGAAGGAAATACTTTCCTTTAAAATATGACTTGTAGTTTTCCTTGCATATTTTTTAAACAGTTGTTTGCATTGACATCTATCAAAGCACCTCTTTCACATGCAAATATCTAAATCCCCGCCCAATAGCACTCTTGGAAATGTGTAATCCATCATAAAAAGTTGTATGAAATACAATAAAGCAATTAACGTAAGCAAGAGACGAAATGAATGTGCATTTTAATAAATAAAGGTTGTGTGATTTCACCACCAAGGAGTATTAGGGCCACACAAACACAAAAATGTTGTAATATTATGAAATTCAAATTTTAATTTAAAGTTGTAATATGAGGAAAAAATATATATATTTTATGAGAATAACATCCTTCAGATAAGGACAATCCAAAATTTCCAAAAATTGAATCTAAGATTTTCAGCATATGATTGATAAAAAGAAATAGGCAATGTTAACATTTTCATCAAGAGATGTTATCTTAGAGCACAGGTGTTGAACTCCAGTCCTCGAGGGCCGGTATCCTTCATGTTTTCAAACATTTTCCCTCAAAAACTGTGCTCTTTATTTGATTGCGTACTCTTCTGTTTCCTCACCCAAACCTGACAAGTTTGTTGTAGTGATAGCCAACTTTTTTCTACATTTTTGTTCACCTAAAAATTCAAAATTTCCCTCTTTTTCATTGCAGTTGCCCTAATACTACTTGTGAATTATATGGATCCAGAAAAAATAAGAAAAGGAAAGGGAGGCGCACACATCAACACACAGGGCTTGCCAAACATGAGACGATGCATCCAGATGACTACCGAATCGATGGATGGCGAGCGAGGATGAGAGGGAAAGGGGAGCATATGCAACCAGAAGTTTGGTGGTCTTCCAGTGTGACGATACCAAAGCCAAACTGCCATAAGATCCAGTGAAAAGCGCATTTTGTGACGGAGCGACAAGCAGAGGTTTCTGAGCCTAACACATTTGTTCCCTCTTTGGCACCAACAACAATGTGACAAGCCCCCTTCATGACTGAATCAGGCTCAGAACAGCTATGGAAAGAACTCACTGGAAACTCTCATGTATTCATTAGGGGAGCAGCAACCAAGTTCATGCACAAGCCGGTTTGAGGATCCTTTCAACTTATATGATGTTTACAAACTTATTTGGACCATCTTAGATGATCTGCATCCATGCAGAAATGGCTGGCAATTGAATCGATTTCATTTTCTGGTTCTTTTCTTCAATTGGCATGCAGAAGCAGCAGCTGCCTGTTATCTTGGGCCTTACCCTCATCCCTTCAAAACGTGACAGGGCCCTGAGGGGTCGCAAGGCCCTCAGTGTCCTGAGCGACTTAATTGGGCCAAGATCGGAGAAGCCCAAGGCATTAGCTATAAGGCTGACTATAGACACCTACACAGATAGGGACAGACAGGGGACAGAAGCAAAGGAAGAGAGGACCCACATGGTTAGATGGGACAGAACGAGGAGCTTGGGCCCTACTCAAAACATCAATAGGTACACATCGACTGCAGCTTCTATGAAACAGTTGCTCGGTGAATTGTAAAAACCCCGGCTCGCTTGTTATTTCTTGTTTACTTCTGTCTGTTTTGGGCGTAGTTTGGCAAGCGAGTCGAGCGACGACCAGCTCGACGGCACACCTGGAAAGAAACTTGTGGTTGGCACAGTGAGAGGGAGAAAAGATAAAAAGAGTCCAACGAAGGGAAAATAATCTGAGGAGGGATGTTCTCACAGACACTCAACCAATATGACACGAGAACATACAGACGAGTACAAAACAATCAATTTTCTACGCCAGAGGACATCTCACTTAAAAGAGGACATAGAGAAGACTGAGGATTTTCAGGGCGGGGCACAGAAGAACCTGTGAGAATCCCAGCACTGCAACGCAAGCCTTACCATGGACCCTCAAACAAGACCCTCTGTCACGCTTAACTTAAAGTGCATAGAGTAGAGGCACCTGCTGTGAGAGAGAAGACATTATAGCAGAGAGTCGCATTAAAATGAGACGGGCCCTTCAGCGACAAAACATTCAACTTGACATTTGAATTTTATGGCTTCCCAATATGGTGACCCCTCAGAACTTCAACCCCCCAAAATAAAGCTAAAATACTAGATGCTAATTATCATCTGGGCCAATTATCTTGACAAATATCAGCATGTACTGCAGAAAACTAGCTACTAGTTAGTTTTAATTTGCCGGGCATGCCACTGATACTGGGAGCTCATTGACCGTTTCATTAGAATTTGAACACCACTATGTATACATTCTAAGATTAAACAAAAAATAAGCAACTATGCAGTTTGAAAGTGGATCAATAAATATGATTAAATACATTAAACCTTTTTTTTCATTTTCACTGAAACAGAATATTGGCTCTATTGACTGGCCTCCTTGACCACTCATAATCAGCATTAGTATTGAAAAAAAACAACAACAACATATTATTATTATTAACTACTTCTAGTTTTGAAGTTAAAAGGCCTGTTAGTAAGCCCACAACATCACATGTTTCGATGAAGTGTACCTGTGGTGCTGAGAAGGAAAATATACATGGGTTATCAACCAAAACTGCACCCAAATGCATTTCTTGTTCTTATAATAGCTCGGGGAACCTATTTGTCGAGACAACGTAAGCGCAACCATACTTGCCAGCAGTGGATGGAGATATGACACAGGAATGTTGACAGTCTTTCCTTCCATTTTCTTCCATTCGACGTGCAACATTTTCTTGTTAAATTCTAATAAATCTGAGTCAGTCTCATAACTTTTCAGAGTCAGGATTGAAGGACCTTTCGTCCTTCATTCTATTGCCTCACATTCCATGCTTTGTGGTTTCTTGGTCAGATTCTGATGAAGCAGAGTCTCACAATTTTTTAGCGTCAATGCGAATGGATTGAAGGACTTTTTGTCAGTACTTACTCTGGTAAATTGTGAGACATTTGTCAGAATCTGACTGAGAACATGAAATGCATTGAATGAGATAAAATGGAAGAAAATACATGTTTGCCTTTCAGTGACTTCCGGTTCCTTTTGCTGTCTGCTATTGGTACTCTGTGGCCTCTTACCCTTGAGAATTTTGGAATGTGGGGACAAGTTGGGACGTATTTTTTGCAAAAATATTCAACACTCCAAAAAAAAATCATAACATGTAATATTTAGGTAAGACAACAACACAATCCACAGCTACAGTAAACAAGTACATTACTAAAACAAAACAGTATATCGTCTACAATGTGGATTTTTGGAAGAACACAAAAAGCACTTACATCCACAATGAAGAAGTCAAGCCAGCACCAGGCGTTAGTGAAGTACTTGACAAAGCCGTATGCCACCCACTTTAGCAACATCTCCAGAATGAAAATATAGGTGAAAACCCGATCGGCATACTCCAGAATAATACGAATGGTCTTCCTCTGCTCAATGTAGACATCTTCAAATGCCTGCAAAGCAACACAGATGTTTTCATGTCTAAACTGTTACATTCATTGAAAATAGTTTGATAGCTTGTTTGCATTTCCGCTGTGGGTTTGCTATTATTCATTTTTATTAATATTATGAGGAAAGTGGAACGAAGACCAACTTTGTGGCGTTTTTTTTCAAGCGCTGCAAGTGAACATTCTACAGCATTTAAGTGTTTTCATTTGGCCACGGGCCTTCTCGCTTCGGAAAGCTGCAACGCTAAGCTGGATTTTGTCGGATGAAAGGTTGGTGCATTAAGGCGCTTGGCTTTCCATTAGCAACAATCATTCTGTATAGGAAGCAGCCGCAGAAGAAAAGGAAGAGCTGGTCTTCCTTTTACATCTCAAATAAAGGATTCGTTTTCCGTTAATCTTATGAGAGCATTTGACCTTGCCATTCAAAGCATTCCTTTATTTGATTCGAAGGGACAGTTTTCCATTCTTCAATTAAAGAAATATCACTTGTCCTATTTGGTAAAACTGTCGGGGAAAAAAAAGTGACAGTAGTGTGTCAGTCAAATTTGATAGGGGGGAAATATCACCCTTCTGAATCCATGACGTTCATTACTATTACACATATAATGTACAAAGATGATAAATAATCAGTAGTTATATCCACTCACTTTAACTCACGTACAACCTTTGTAGATTGATTAAAAAAAAATCGGGGGGCTGGCAGGTGCGATTACTGGATTCAATGGACTAAGCACTAAGATAATTGATTTGAAAAAGATTCAATAGCGACAGCTCTAATGATGATCTTACCAGAGCTCCACTGCTGAGTAAGATCATGAAGATGATGAGTGTTTCAAACCAGTTATGTTCCACTATCAGATAGCAGGTCTTCCTCAGGAACCACCAGTGCTTGCCCCAGCCATGAGTGATGGGAACATCACAGCACTTGTATTTGGCCACGCATTCTGGATGACAAATCAGTTGGCGAACGAGGCAACGCGCGTTATCGAAATGGGCGATCAATCTTCGGGATGGTGTTAATAACACGTACCATCTGTCCAGCAGGCCTCTGGGTCAAGGTACTCCTCCACCACCTCAACGACTGCCACCTCCTCCACGTCAGGCTTAATGTCTATTGTGCTGCCCTCGGATGAACTGGTGTCATCCAGCTAGAAGGGAAGCACAAACACTGACACTTAAGCGGCCTGAGAGTACAGTCATTTTAATAGGGCCGGTATGTGTTTGTATGAATCACTTGATTTATTACCGCTATGATGTAAGTGTTATAGTAATGCACAGCAGAGTGATGCATCCTCGCCGTGACTCGCAACCCTGAAGCTTTTAGCATATAATCAAAAGCGAGCAATTAAATGTATGCTTTAATATTGTTATTGTTAGCCATTCATAAATCATATCCAGCAAGGATGATTGTTTATATTGAATACGATGACGGCACCAATAGAAAGAATCGCTCTAATAACTAGAGGATGCAATTCTTAATGAAATTGCGTGTGAAAGGCTGAAGGGCTGAATGAAAAACGTGGAATCATTTGGAATGATGTACAATAACCTGGAATGAGGTGAACGTGTTGAAACTGGAATATTTTTTGGTATTTAAATGATAAAGAGAAGGACATTTTGTCATCAGTATATTGAACTGAAATTGAAATATTTACATTTTTGTGGGTATTTTATGATGATGATTATGCAATTTTGATAAGTAAGGATTTTGGTCACGTTAAAAATAATTACATAGGTGAGTTGAATGTGACAATGATTTAATCTTCAAATAGGAACTGAATCAATTTATTTTGAGGGTGTCCCTTGGAAATGTTTTGAATTTTGGGTGAGAATATATTGGAAAAATTTGAATTCTTGAATGAGCAAATGAGTAAGCTTTGAACTTTTGGATCATGTGAATCACTCAATAAATTAAAAATTAGTGATGAGTCATCTACATTGTAGGAATTGGTGAATTTTTGTGAAAATTTGAGGTCATTCCAACGAAATGTGGTCAAAGATTTAGAAAAACCCTGTAGACTAGGCCATCAGCTTTCACAAGAATGAATGATTTTCATGAAAAACATGCACACTACTAATTTAAAAGTCTGCACAAACACCGAACGAATTCAATTCATGAGCAAGTGGTGCTGCACTTTGCAATTTGAAATTGTCAGCAAAAAACTGCATTTAAAATTGCTCCTGCACTCGCTCTCATTTGTATATGTATAAATAAATACATAAAATGTGGTATCTAAATTATTTTTTGTCCAGGCTTATGCTATGCCCCTGTTGGGGCATGGCTGAAGAGTCGTTTTTTTTTTTTTTTTGTCTTCAAAGATCTCCTTGTGCTACTCCTGGTCTTGTTGTCCTGTGTACCTTGTCAGTCTGTCTTTCTATGTTTCCTGGCTGGCTTGAGGCACTTAAGAATAATGGAGAGAAATCTGCAAATAGGTGAACCCACTATGTGCTGTCAGTTCTCACATTGATCAGTGCTACTTACATCCTTGCTGTTCTCCACATCCGATTCACTGCTGAAGTCCTCTGTGTTAAGGTTCTCAAAGTCCGACTCCCCGACGGCGATCGGAACGCACACAGTCAGGTTGGGGTTGTGGATGAAGGACATGTAATCTTCATCAATCATGTACTTCCCAACGCTACTCCCAATGCCGCTGGTGGTGCCGTTGCCATTTTTAGCATAATCCAAGTCACGGTTGATATCCACCGAGTGGTTGGCAATGCAGTTGAGCTTTTTCTCGTACATTTCATCCAGAGGTTTTTGTTCATCCTCAACAGGCTGCAAGTCAGAGTGGCAAAAAAGTCAGGAACCTGGACGAAACATTAGTCCTCGTGTACACAGAAGGGCTGAAATTATTTCGCTATCAGAGCCCAATCAAATTATAAAATGCTTTTTTTACGTTGTTAACATTTGTTACCTTTTTCAGCATTAACTAGGACTTATGTGATTTTCTGACATATCAACCACTAGAATGGAAAACAGAAGCCTAGTTATTTGATTAGGTATTGTAAACATAGTAAGTGACTGGATCGACCATTTATTGTAGTTTAATAAAAAAATCAAAGTAATTTTACCCTCATCATTCTTTTTGATATGCAGTGGTCTCTTACCACTTTGTGCTTTTTGCAGCTTCAGTGCTTTGTGTTTTTTTTTTTTTTCCCTCAGAAATATATGTCGACCATCAGTGTTTATGACACTTTCTGTCACTGCTTTACATTGCATGGACTTTTTCTTTTTTTTTTTGCCATTTTCATGAGTGAGGAAGTGCTGCCGCTGCGTGTGGGCTTTCATGCACTTTGTTTTAGCATACCTTTTTGAGCACCGTCGCAACAAAGACACGCACGTGCGCCTTGACCCAGGCAATGCCAAACTTAATGCGAGCAACAGCAAGCTGGAGATTGTTGGGCTCGCCATCGTCATCTGTGGCGGCGAGGTTGTCGGCGCTGAATGAGCTCAGCAGCAAAGCCAGGAACAGGTTCAAAACCTACGGATGATGGAAACGTCAATAGGTGTCTTTCTTTTAAAAGCTTTGACGTGATTGCGATTTTTGTTGTTGTTGGACTTACCACCAAGTTCCCGATGACCATTACCATCATGAAGACTGTGAGGCACATTGTCTGTCCTGCCACCTCCATACAATCCCACATGGTCTCAATCCACTCCCCACACAACACTCGAAAAACAATCAGGAAGGAGTGGAAGAAGTCATGCATGTGCCAGCGAGGCAGTTTGCAGGTATCTGCAATCTTACACACGCAGTCCTTGTAGTTTTTGCCAAACAGTTGCATGCCCACCACAGCGAAGATGAAAACAATGATGGCCAGCACCAGGGTCAGATTACCCAGCGCCCCCACCGAATTACCAATGATCTTGATCAGCATGTTGAGTGTGGGCCAAGATTTGGCAAGTTTGAACACTCTCAACTGCAAGAGACCAACGGAATGACTTCAATATTTGAACTGTGAAACATATCTGCATCACTCAAAAAGTCGAATCATGGTCAGAAAAGATGTCCAGCGCAAAGCATTCACTTACCAATCGAAAGGACCTGAGCACTGACAGACCTTCCACATCCTGGAGTCCCAGCTCCACTAAACTCAGTGTCACGATGAAACCATCAAAACAATTCCAGCCTTCCTGAAAGTAATAGTAGGGATCCATGGCTACCAGTTTGGCAAACATCTCCCCAGCGAAGATGCCCGTGAAAACCTGCAGACCAACAGAGAAAATCACTCAAATTATTGCCAATTATTTGTCAAAGAAAAATGCTGAAAAGTTCAGTTTCATCATGAAACAAAACACATATTCGGTTTTCTCAAGGGGACCTGTTTTTGAAGGTGTGGTTGACTGTTGAGGATCAAAGAAGAATCTTTGAAACACTAGAATATTTCAAATACTGTTATCAGCAACCTTCATGAAAATGGGCCTGGATTTTTTCTGACACACCTTTTATTCATCCCATTAAATTTGGGTCAAGTCCCATTTCCACCTAGCAGAACAGTTTGATTTCCTTCTGTATAGGTGCACTATTTTTGCATTCCACATGAGAAACATTGTGATTGCACAAAAATAAAGATCCAGTTTTTAAAAAAATGTGATTTGACGCTACTAACTACTTGTTGACAAAGGCCTACAAGAACACTTGAAACATGCATGTCAGTGCATTAGTTGTTGCACTACAGAAAAACTGAGTGGCAATAATAATGGTTTAGGATTTGCTAAGACCTTATACCAGCTGAAAAAGCAATGTAAAACTCTTGTCACCAAAATCACATTTAGCAAAATGTGTACACTGAACCTTTATCAAATTTGACATCAAGTAGACAATTATGTGGCGAAGGGAACACCCAGTGACTCATACTGCACCATCCCCTACCAAGCTGACCTAATTTCCTGTACCGACACTGAGTCAGGGCTTTTGCCAAAAGAAAGCTGTTCTACGTTGCTAACCGACAGCCAAAAACAGACTCAGTCCGGTCACCTACCTACCTGGTGGTGGTGTTTTTCATTATTTCAAAGCTTACTGAGTGCTTGGTATTTGTGTATAACTAGGACATTTGAGCAGAAGTTGAGGTAAGCAAGACACAGCGGAAATTGGAGCCCGACATCAGTGGGGGTGATGAGTTGGAGAGTATGTGGACGGGCTACATTAAAACTCAACTACATTTTTAATGAGGCACCATCAAAGCCCTATATACACTATATATGTGTACATTTAAGTGCACATACCAAATTGACGCATGCGTGGAAGGGGCAATTCTTGTAATATTTCTCAAACTGGGCGGTGGGCCAGTTCAGAAGGAATACAAAACGTGTTTCTTCTCACCAGATTGCCTGTGGAGAGGACTTCCTGAAAGTGGTCTGTCATAGGATAGTGCTCCATGGCCATGAAAAGCGTGTTGAGGACGATGCAGATGGTGATAGCCAAGTCGACAAACGGGTCCATGACGATCAAGTAGACTATATGCTTGATCTTCAGCCAATGGGGATGGCACTCCCAGATTAGGAACGTGTTGGCAAATTTGTACCAACAGGGGGGGCACTTTCTCTGCGATTCTTCCAATTCTGTGGAAATTACCAAAATGGAAGTGCAGAAGTGAGAAATGAGTGAGCAAAAAAAAAAAAAAAAAAATCTCAAATTACTTTTTAATCTACAAAACTCATGTGTGATTTGGAACTTTAAACCTATTTTGGATTGAATGCGTTGAATGAATGCCATAAGAGGAACAATACATTTTCTTTTTAAATTAAAAGCTAATTAATTGGAACATGATGCAACCTTTGCTTAATTATGTTACAATGACACATTTTCAAGACATTATATGCCTTGATTTGGTGAAGTTTTATATGGATGCACATTGTCAGTAGTAACAGAATTTTCCTTACACAATCTACAGTATCTTCTGCAGTTGTCGAATAAAATACGCCAAGAGATACCACGAGTAATGTAGTTGCGGATTTTACTATATTCGAAAGGTATGGCACAGCACTCTGTTTTAAAACTTTTTTTTTCCATCCGAAAATGCCTTGTGGTGGTTATGGGGTGCTTGGCTGAAAAATATTTCCTACAAGAGGTTGAGAACCACTACACTCGCCCATTCATGGAGTAGAATGAAGGTATGCAAGATTGTATACCCTCTAAAAGAGTGTTGGTGACTACGCTCATCTGACTGTTGGCGCGGTCTTTTCCTTTGAAGGAGGAGTTGAGCTGATCCACAGAGACCATGAGAGAACCAGAGTGCTTCTTCTTAATTTCCACATCTGTAGTCTGTACTCAGAAAAGAAAGACAAAAACAGGCACGAATGAAAAAACACACGTTAACAGAGAAGTGCTTTCCCTATTACGGAACCACCGAAGCGTTGTTTCAAGTTCCCTAACTTAATTAAAGCATCTCATTTAAACTAGTGTATCATTTTGCTTAATCGTCGGCAGGGTAATATTTCCTTTTATTTATCGATTAATTTCCATCAGTAGTTTTGGCCCACGAGTCCTAATGAAAGGTACAAATTTGTGAGTAATTCGAACAAGCTAACGCATCAAATTTCACACTCCGAAGCAGGGGGCAGCAGCACATTGTCAGGAAATATGCATCTCAATCATAAAATAAGGAAAGAAACACGAACTTGCATTTTCAGACTCCAAAGGATCGGGTCAAAATGACAAGAAATTGTTTGACGTTTTGAACGTAAGATGACAGCTTGCTTAGTGTGGCTCTTTCATAGCCATTGATACGTTTCTACAAACGGATCCATTATTATCATAAAAAGCACAAGGAGCTTAGACGCAGCTCCTTGTGTTACTGAGTGTCATTTGTGGATCGATGATGGCGAGAGCTTAATCAAGTGACTACAAATGATACCTTTATAGCACTAGAGAAACCCTCGACGTGTCTTAATTGAGTCATTTCCGAAACAGAACATAACGACAGTCTACATGCAACAGCATGCAGGTCATGTCAAGAGAGGAATTCAAGACATTATTTGCCGTTGTACCATGCTACATCTGTAGAGAGGTTAAAAAAAAGAAAATGTTGGCTACAACCGAGCTCTTATCATGCTAGCTAGAATGAGCGGGGATATTCTCATAAAGGGGAAGAATCGGTATTCATCTTGCACCATCCAGTGGTTCAGCAGCCGTGGATAACTGAAGAAAATGTAATGGGACGGCCTAAGGAGAGGAGAGCAGGAAGGGAAAGAAGGTACAAAGAGAGATAACAAAAGAGGGACCAAGACCCGGTCCTCGAGGCCCGGGCTCCTGCATGTTTTCCGACCTTCTCTCTCAAACACACCTGATACAAATGATTAGCTCGTTAACAAGCTCTGGATTAGGATCATTTTCCCCGCAGCGCTTGCTAATGAGCTAATCATATGAATCAGGTGTGTTGAAGAGAGAAAACTGTAAAACATGCAGGACACCGGCCCTCCAGGACTGGAGTTCGACACCTATGTGCAGCTAGACAGATTATGAATGAATCTCCTTATATTATTCCTCTTAAAATACAAAGTAATGGAGAATAAATCAACAGAGCTTGTAATTACACGAGGGTATGGAAAGTATTCAGATCCCTTTAAATGTTTCACTCTTTGTTTCATTGCAGCAATTTGACATTAAAAAGAAAATCATTTTATTCCTCGTTAATCTACACGAGGGGTTTCCAAACTTTTTCGTTTGGGGGCCACTTTAAAAATTTTGACTCACTTACTAAACACCCCAAAATCAGTCAAGAAAGCAATAAAATAATGTTTATATTTTCAATTTGATTTGATAAACTGCTACAGACAGCTTACTATTAAAGTTGATGAGGCAAATCATTTAGGAATTTCCGGGTGGCCAAACAGCCTGCAATCCATTAGACCTAAATGCACCCCAGCCTTGAAAAACCCAATCCTCACGTTCAGAACAAGAGCAAATTAATAGTCAGCTGACAATTTTTAAAAAGTCAAATAAATTGGACTATGCCACAATTTTTTTTTTGGTCTGCAATGATAAAAAGAGGGAATATTTTAAAGTGTCTGAATATTTTTCATACCCGCTGTAATGAATTTTTTTGCCCTTCATTCAACTTAAAAGTGGAACTGCTGTTTGCTCAGCAGACTCTGGCGCTGAATTCACAAGTCATTCCAGCCATGGGAACCACCACACTAGCAAAAGCCGCCATAGAGCTCAAGATCGAGAATCTGAGCTGTTATTGTTACGGTTAAACATGTTTACCATTCTGGAGGATCAGGAATTGACAGAAATTAATATTGAGGATTGGATTTGGCTATCCTGAATGTGTACGGCACTACATGTGAAATATGGTGCAACCCACCAAGCGCCTGTTTAACTTTCCACTTACTGGTATATTCTAATGTGGTTGTATGTTAATGACTATCCTTAGCAACCAATGAAACTGTTGTAGCTGCTTTACGCTTTCTCTATTAGAGGACATCCCGAAAAGGGCATTCGATCAGTTTAAGCGATCCAATCAGATTAAATGATAGCACGGCTTGGGAGATGTAGATACGCTTGAAAGAATTCACGTCGGAAGTGGAAGAAAAGGAGACTAGAGAATTTAGGAGAGAGAGGAGCAATCGCCAAGGGGAGAGGAGGCTGTGAAGGAGAAGCTGCGGAGCTGGAGGCCACCACCATCATGCCTAAACTGTACCGGTGTCCCATGGACGTCCTTACACTGTCATCAGTGGCTGCCTTATCTATTTTCACCTCAGGCAGAAGCCGTCTGCCAGGCCCCGGGCCGATGAGAGACACCACGCCATTGCAGTCCACCGTGCTGTTCCTCTTCCCTCCTGAGTGAGGCGCCAGCGGATGAATGCGGGACGAGCCTTGGCTGTAGCCGCTGTAGCTGTTCCGGCGGAAAGGGATGAACAGGGATCCTCGGCGGTCCTCGCTTTCCTCCACTGTACTGTGCTCGTCGTCTGCAAACTCGTTTTCCGAGCCCATGTCCTTGGAGCGGCCTTTGAAGCTGAAGATGCTGCTGCGGCTGTTGTGGCGGGACATGAAGGGCGAGCCCGGGATGCTCAGGAGGGACTGCGGAGGGACACACAGACAAACAGATGGAAATTTGTAAATGTTAGATTTGGAAAAAAAGAGGGCGAGTGACATAACACATAGATATGAAGTAGAGTCAAGAAGAATACGCCTGTACAGTGCAGAAATGCTTGCTTCATCCAATGGTATTAGCATTGAGCCACGTGATAATTATTTTCCCGGGTATTCCTGCATATAAATGTATGAAACTGAAAACTGAACATGAGAAACACTTGGCAGAAAACCGAAACAAAAAAGGACAAAGTGTCTTCGCAAACGACTCGCGAAACCACTTCAGGAACAGACTGTAAAGGGGACTAATTACAGTAAGTAATTAATAAGTAAAATAATTTATGTATATATTATAAAACAATTAATAAAAAATCAAATTCTTGATATATCACAGCTTTTATAGATTGATAAGAAGCCCCCACAACTTTGTCGAGCTTATGAACATTTAATGCATTGACAGACTCGTTTTCTGTATGAGTTTGAAATGGTTGAATGCACCATATGCATAGTTGGCGGCTAATGCTAACACTTGAGACTTGTTCCGTGTCATACAATTGCAGTGTAATTGGTTTCTTAGTGGTTTTTAATGCCGGTCGATGTTGAGTCGCAAATACTCAAGCTAGCTACTCCACAACCACAGCTACAAAGGCAAACTTCAAAAACCGTTATTAATTTTAGAGCACTTTTCACACACTAGCTGCACTGAATTTAAGGGGAATGATAAAAGCCGCTTCGATTGTTCAAGAAGTTGGCTGTTGGCGCAAACACTCATTTCTAAAGATTTCAATCGTAAACAGTATGTGCATCGGGGAGAGTTTCTTACCTTCCCCAATGCACGCACATACTCTTGAATAAATACTACAGTACCGATCAAACAGGGGAAATAATGATCTTATTAAGATTTATTGGCACTACTCTTGTATAGGATCTTATTAGAGAAATAAATATGAAATCATACACATTTTACAGTATATTAATTTGTACTTTACCTGGTTCATGATGGATGTCTTCCTGCCCAGACGGCTTCCCGGGAAACGAAGGGTACTTCTCTTGCTTCCATCATCTGACTCGGACTTGACAACTTTCTCGCTGTCGCCCTTCTCTTTCTCCTGCTCTTTCTGCCGCCATTTCTTCTTGCGATTGCGACGCTCCTTGGCACTCTTGGAGCTCAGCTTAGAGACCTCAGAGGAACTGCGGGACAGATGACCCCCTCCCTCATCCTCCAATGCCACCTCTGATACAGTGCCCGCAGATGTCACCATGGCCGCAGCCTGAATGGAATAAAAGCCCATAATTCACTTCAAATGCGAACCTCCGTAGATGTGTACAAGACATACCGCACCGACCTGTGTTTCTTCCTGCTGCTTTTTGAGCTGCTCCAACATAGCTTTGAATTCAGCCTCCTTTTGCTCAGCCTCTTCAATGGTGGCCTGGTTCTGCTCCTCGTAGGCCATGGCCACCACAGCCAAGATGAGGTTGACAAGATAGAAGGAGCCCACAAAGATGACCAGCACAAAGAAGATCATGTAGGTCTTTCCCGCCGCGCGCAGAGTCTGACACAAAACACAGATGGCGCCAGGAGAAGATTTAAAAGATTAAAAACCAAGTAACTGACTGACAGCTAAAGGACTCTGAGATGTAGGATAAAATCTCAGGAACACTGTTTGATCCGTGACCTTCTTGACAAGAACGTTGAATGCACCCTGATTTGGTCATCAATCAATTACAGGGCACATATTGACACAGCAGACCCTTCATGCTCACATTTATGGGGACAGAACACTGCTTTATTACCAGCATGTAGAGATTTTCCCAGAAGTCTTGGGTCATTAGACGAAAGAGGGTAAGGAAGGCCCATCCAAAGCTGTCAAAACTGGTGTAACCGTAGTTGGGGTTCCTTCCAGCTTTCATACACGTAAACCCCTCAGGACATCGTCTGAAAGAAGAGCACAAAACACAGCACAGTCAGATGTCAGAAAAAAGGTGAGCATTAAACGTTAATAAGTATCTAATCAATGTGGCATTCTATCAATCTAGAAGAGCTGACAAATCAGGAAGTATGAAGAAGACTGTAATATTTTACTTGATCGCAATACATGGTCAATCACGTCTCTTATCAAATGACAAGGCTTCCGTCTGCAACTCTCGTGTTTGGTGCGTCAATGAATGAAAATAAAGAATAAAGTAGCAGTTGTGCTCCACATGTACTTTCTTTACAATTCAATTTAATAAATGTTTTGAAAAAAAAGACAATTAAATGTCTCCATTTGTCATTCTGCTTTGCAAAGCAGACTGGAGTAGATCATGACCAATCTTTGCACATCTATAGGTTGAAGCAGAAATCACTCTCAATCACATCATTTTAAGAGTTTTGAATGTCTGATACTGAATTAAATAGATGATCTAAAAATCAAAATTGAATCGAATCAACTTGTGAGTCAAAGATTCCGACATCTAATATTTTTGGGGTAATAAACTGCATCAACCGAAGTTCTTCTGATAACTGAGTAACTATTTTTTTATGTTGGGGAAATCCCCCACCCCTCCAAGAGACAGAAATATCAACTTACCCCGAATCTGAACTATTTCCACATAACAATGCATCCCCCTGACCAGGGTAAAAGTAGAAGTTGGCTGCGGGAGGATAAACACAAGAAATGCGTGACCAAAAATAGGACAATGATAGCCTACTGGAGGGAAAATAATTAAAATAATTACAATAAGTGGTTTCCATATTGATGCAATGTTATTTCATGAAGTAACAGGGACGTCATGGCTCACTTTCATTCATGATGTATTCATCCCAGTCAAAGCCCTTGGAGCCATTGGACAGGTACATGTTGGTGGTGTTGACAGGCCAAAAGACGCATTTTTGCCGCAGGTTCCCCATGAAGAGCTGCAGTCCAATCAGTGCGAAGACACTGAGGCAGAAGACGGTCAGGATCATCACGTCCGAGAGCTTCTTCACCGACTGGATCAGGGCGCCTACGATGGTCTTGAGGCCTGGCAACACACGCAAAGCGCACACATACACACATGTGCACAAGTACACGGAAACCGGGAACGCTCACACATACATTCACGCGAAAAAAAAACAAAAAAAACTCACACAAATTACATGAAGCTCAGAATCCTGTCTGGCTTTGAAACATACAGTATTTAGCATCCAAAGTGGAAAGCTCAGATTTTTAACCATAAATAATGTAAGCGGAAACAATAAAAGTGTAGCTTGTGGCTGAGTTGGCTTCAAATGTGAACGCAGGGGTGACTGCATGCAGTCCTGCCTCTCAGCATCCCCAGTTTGGCTCAGGAAATCGTCTTAAACCCATATTGCTTTTCAAAGGAGCACAACAAGGTTACATTCGTTTTGGATTATTTATTATACTTTCTTTTTAGTGTGGAAGTTTTTTTTGTTGTTGTTTTTTTTAATTTTGTTCAATTAAATTGTAATTTTAGAGCATGTTTTTTCAATTTTGTATACCTTAATTTAATTTGCTTTAGATTTTAAATACAAATTTGTCAAGCGCAAAATAATATATATATATATATATATATATATATATATATATATATATATATATATATATATATATATATATATATATATATATATACATACATTTATATGTAAATTTTTTAAAATGTTATTAAGTATTGTATAGTAAAATAAATGACAAATTTTAAATGACTGGTTGGCCTTGCTTATTTGTATAAACGAGCGTATTTAGGCCTTGTTTAGGGGGGCTGAAGTCCCCCTAAAATTGTTATAAAGATAATCTCCCAAGTCTCTGAGAAGTTTTGAACTGCCATGTATTGAGAAGTAAACACAGTCTAAAAAGGCAGCAAATAGTGGTGACGCAAGTGCCGTTGTAATTGGCAGACGATTGGGTAAACTTAGAAAAAACAGTGACCGACAACAAATCTAATCTGCTAATCTTTGACATCAGTCTTTGAAAGCGGCTAGTAAATTATTAAACTCATGCACTGGATTCGTTCACATCTTGTACATTAGTCTGAGGGCTAAGCAATCGCCCCTTCAGAGTGACCGTACTGGTAAAGACGTACAGAAATACGCAGAGAAATCAATAGATTTAGAATTGACCCCGAATTCTCATGTTTGATGATAACTGACAAAAACAAAAGCAAGGATATTTTGAGCATCTTTATAGTTAGCTTCATTTATTTGTATAAATATTAGATGTAGTATCAGTTAGCCTTTGCTTTATAAAAACTATTTTTTCTCATTGTTGAAATAGTGTAGTTTTTTTAACTTCCGTTATCTTGGTTTTCATCAACTATTATAACCATGGTGCAGAATAGAAAACAACTTAGAACAAAATAGAACTTGTGCAGAGGTGTTTTATTTTTCATCAGGCATCTGATACTTGGATGGAGTGTTTTTATACTCACTGTATAAAAACATTCAATCTGCAGTATTCAACTAGTTTTAGATTGAAAAAAAACAATCAAGGACCAAATATTTGCAGCTACATGGGATGTTTCCTTTGAGAAGAAAATATATTTTCTTATATACTGAATGTCACTTACGTATATAATTTTTACACACGTACCAGCAGAAATGAATACAGAAGTGATTGTAATTTTGGAAATAGGTGTATAACCACAGCCCAACCAACATCGAGATTTTGAGTTTGTAAAACATTTAACATGACATTCCTTGTCAAACATCAGCCATCCTTGAATGTCATTTGAATAGCTGACACTCAACGTGGCAGATCATTTCGCCTGGAAAACATCCCTTATTAGTTGCAAGTTAACAAAAATAAGCTCCATTCAACATATCACAGCACGGACACAAAGCAGGAGGTGAAGACAAGAAAGAGAGGAAAGCGAGGAGGAGCAATGAAAGGTGCCATGCAGGTCATTTAAACGCCAAGGCTGAAGATGCTGACTGTGTTAGCTGTCTGTAAACTAGAATTAGAACTGTTGCTTCCACTAACTGCTCCCACTCATGCGGAGGCTGAAAGCTGATTTTGCTGTATGCACTGGTGATATACAGTGGAAATACAAAGTTTACACAGACTTGTTCAAATGCCAGGTTTGGTGACGTTTCAAAACATTTTCCATCATTAAAGAGACGTATAACCTTAAATGGGGGTCGGCAGACATTTGCAACTGTCTAAATGTCTCTGATTGCCCACAATTATGTTTGGATGCTCTAGTAAGGCTCTTGTCAACATTACTGGAGTCACATCTTACAGTTGAGTTCATGTGACAACATTATTCCATTTAATCATATGCTTGGATTAAAAAGTAAGGTGAGAGAAAAGTAAGGGAGGTAACCCCTACAAGAACACATGAACTTGGTGTGAGGTTAATAAGAGGCACTTTAAATGGCTGTAGGTGTGTGCTGACTTTAATACAGGTTTGCGGCTGGCCACATCCCCTACTTATAAGAGGAGGCAGACACCTGTGCAACCACATAATCTCATTTTAATTCCAATCTTGATTAGATTTTTCCTATTGCGTCATATACTGTACAGGTCACATTAATGGTGGAAAAGGTCTTGAAACAATTTATTCTTGCATTAGATAAAGCGTGTGTATACATTATATGTACTGTATACATGTGTGTGTGTGCCTCATGCTCAAATAATCTCATTTATCATGGAATTTCTAAAAGAGCCTCCAAAAAGGCAAGGTTTGGTGCTTTGGGAATTGCTAATTAGTTCTTTTGAAGCCAAACCTGTAAAAAGCATGTGTTTCCAAGCATCATGCAGCACTAATCTGCAGTCACATTAGGCTTTGCAGTCTCAAGGAATGTCAGTCTTTGGAAAGAACATTGAAAGAAAGAAAGAAAGAAAGAAAGAAAGAAAGAAAGAAAGAAAGAAAGAAAGAAAGAAAGAAAGAAAGAAAGAAAGAAAGAAAGAAAGATCTCAACATCTCATATGGATCTGAACAGGTCGCGGGGTAATGCTTTATTCAGCAACCCCAAAAATGAGCAGTTTGGAAAGCTGGCTCAAGAAAAATTGTCCCGAGGCCACTGGAGCAGAGATTAACATTGGAAATCAAACACAGGCGTTAAAATGTTCCGACTGCCAATAGACTGCCAAGCCTATCAAAAATGTATTACTACCATTTTTGATTAGTTAAAAAAAAGGTAAATAAATCAAAAACTTGTTCCATTCACTTCTTATAAATAAAGGAATGAGTCAATGAAGATGGCTAATAGCTAAGCTCAGCCTTAGTGTTTAAATGGGAATCTCACCTGGAATGACAGAAATAGTTTTCAATGCTCGGAGAACCCTGAACGTTCTGAGGGCCGACACATTCCCAAGGTCCACAAACTCTGTTATATATCTGTAACGAGGTAGGACGACACAAAGAGCAGAACTCCATGACACACCACACACGACACACATGAACAACACGCACGCATGGACGTGCAGGAGTGCGACGGCATCACCACCATCGAGGACCGGGAAGGAAAAGGACACCACAGTGCGGAAGGAAGGAAGGAAGGAAGGAAGGAAGGAAGGAAGGAAGGAAGGAAGGAAGGAAGGAAGGAAGGAAGGAAGGAAGGAAGGAAGGAAGGAAGGAAGGAAGGAAGGAAGGAAGGGAAAAGAGTACAGCAAGGAATGAAGGAAGGAAGGAAAAGAAAGGAAGAAGGATGAAAGAAATAAGAGGACAGAAGGAGTGAAGGAAGGAAGGAAGGAACGAAGGAGGGGAGGATGAAGGAAGAAGCGAACAAGGAAATAAGAAAGAAAGGGAGAAAAAAACAAAGGCAGGAAAGAAGAATAAGAAAGGAAAGAAAGGAAGCAAGAGGAAAGAAGTAAGAAATGACAGAAGGAATACAGAAAGCAAAAGGAAAGCAGGAGTACAGCAAGAAAGGACGGAAGGAAGGATGGAAGGAAGGAAGGAACAAGGGGAGAAATTGAGAAAGAAAGAAAGAAAGAAAGAAAGAAAGAAAGAAAGAAAGAAGTAAAAAAGAAAGAAGGAAAGAAAGCAAAGGAAAAGAGTACAGCAGGGAAGGAAGGAAGGAAACGAAAGGAAGAAGCGTGAAAGAAATAAGAGGAAAGGAGTGAAGGAAGAAAGGAAGGAAGGAAGGAAGGAAGGAAGGAAGGAAGGAAGGAAGGAAGGAAAGAAGGAAGAAAGAAAGGAAGAAAGAAAGGAAGGAAGGGTGAAGGAAGAAGCAAGCAAAGAAAGAAGAAAGAAAGGGAGAAAAAAAACAAAGGCAGAAAAGAAGAAAAAACGGAACGAAAGAATAGAAGCAAGAGGAAAGAAGGAAGAAAGGAAGAAATGAAAGAAGAAAGACAGAAAGCAAAAGGAAAGCAGGAGTACAGTAAGGATGGAAAGAAGGAAGGATGGAAGGATGGAAGGAAGGAAGGGAGAAAGCAAGAAGGGTGAAAGAAAAAAAGATGGAAAGATGGAGAAATCAAGGATGAAAGAAAAAAAGGAGTGAAGGAAGGAACAAGGAGAGAAAGGGGGAAGAAAGAAAGAAAGAAAGAAAGAAAGAAAGAAAGAAAGAAAGAAAGCAAGAAAGAAAGAAAGAAAGAAAGAAAGAAAGAAAGGGGGAAAGAAAGAAAGGAGCGAAGCCCAGTCCGACTCGTGTGAAGAGGAAGACGAATGAGGAAGAGGAAGGGTCGGCACCCAAACAAAACCACAGCTAACATCAACCCGGCGCCTCGCCCTCCCGCCCACACAAACACCTGGTCTCTCTTACCTGGGATAACCGATATTGTTTTCAAAGCCCTCAGAACCCTGAACGTACGCAGAGCTGACACATTGCCTAGGTTTACAAACTCTGTTATATACCTGCAAGGTGGATCAGACACAGGCACTCAGCACTCGTCCCAAGGACTGGAACCACAGAGAATGTTCTCACATCACGAGCGGCATTATCCATTTGTTCGGGTGGACGCCGATACTAAAAAGTAGGCGTGGAACCCGGGGGATCGGCTCAAACTTACGAAGAAAGGGACGCCTGTAAAATCTAATCAAATCCAATTATGGTGGTCGGCTTTGAGGTTTTCCTCATATCATTCTTAAACACAGTTTGAGATGTAACATCGCAATCGGTGGCCGATCGGAATCAGTGCCCGATCACCACTGGTGACCGATCAATCGGCGCGTCGCTAATACATATATGCAGTATATATGTATAGTTTGTAGGCTAATACAGAAAGACTCCAAATTGAAAAACTAAAACATTTTTAACATCTGAATTTAAAGTGGGTGTCAACCGGCAAATTTGTAATTTTCTTGACAGCAATACGTTCTATGGAGCTTCACTCGTCCAACCGTGCTATTCTGCGTAATATTACAAAATTTCATAGGGCGGCCATTTTGCTGTTTGCTGTCAACATCACAGCTGCTCTGCGCTAAGATGACGACCAACCACGGCTCAGCTTGACAAGGTCACGTGGCCAAACTCAGAAAACAAGCGATCCGTAATTCGGTCGTTACCTGAGCCCGCGGCGGCTGCAATGATTGTTTTTTCGTGTGATAGCAAGGGAAGAATGGCCTCCCTTGAAATACACTGAAAACTTGTGGATTTTACTGCTCAATTCATATTACGCAAATGCAAGATCAAATAAAATGCCGTTTGTAGACTACAGGGGGCGCAATGAATACTTTGTTGTTTGGAAAACCTTGGGCTTTCATTTATTCAATCAATCCCAAAACAGTTTTTATGTTTTTTCAGTGTCCAGGCATTGAATTATATTTCGGATACTTATATTTTATTGTCGATTTTTTTCCCCCCAGCGTTTGTCTACAGAAGGCTTTAAACAGGATGGTACTAAACAAATTAAGGAATTACTTTAGGTCATTAAGTACTAGAGACAATTACTCTTATACTTACGTTCCTCAGGTATTAATTACTTCAGTACCTCAAGTAATCAATTACTTGATGTAATAAGGTAGGAAAACAACTAATGGTTTACTTTTGCACTTAATACATGAAATAATTGATTACTTTGGCACTCAATGTCTAGAGTGGATTACTTAGTGGTTAATTGGCTAAAATAATCAATTAGGTCAGTATTTGATTACCCAAAGTAATTGATTACTTTTGTTTCTAATTCATTTAGGATCACCCGTTTTCAGAACCCTCCTTTAGCCAAACCCTTGAAAAAAAATGAAAGCAATTGAAATCAATGGACTTGAATGTCTTGACTCTTGAAAAAACAACAACATAAAAATATGTCTTTGGGATTTTATGAATTGATTGAATTGAGACAGGTGTAAAAATAGCATCACTTTGTGTGTCAAATATTTTGAAACATTAACTGTCACCCAGTAGCAAAATTTGTTTTTTGTTTTGGTATGCTAACCTCTGTAAAATGCTAACTCAATGAAACAAGACACAATGTGTAGCTAGCATCCGGACAGTCCCTGATTTAACATACAGCCGATGAAGGAGACTAAAACTAAAATGATAACAAATGAGCTATTTTAAGGCCATGAGCTATTTTGTTGTTTTGCTTCTGTTCAGCTATTTTTGCCAGCATTCAAAGCACTAAAAGGTTTCTATTGCAAACCCCCCAAAAGTTTCAATTCCTCCTTTCCAGCAAAATAATACTTACGCCATTGAAATGACCATGAAATCCAGCCAGTTCCATGGATCTCGCAGAAAAGTGAATCCATCAATGGCGAAACCTCGGGCCACAATTTTTGTGAGTGACTCAAATGTATAGATACCAGTGAAGGTGTACCTGGAAATAAAGAAAGAACAAAATAAAGCGATAAGGGACAAGATGAGTAAACTTGGAAAAATACAAAAATAATGAAGTGTTGTACTTACTCCACTTGTTTGGACCACTCTGGAGGGTCGCTAAATGTCATGAATATACAGTTGGTCAAAATGGTGCACATGATGATCATGCTGAATAATGTGCGAGAGGGTTAAGGCTGAAAACACTCGTTAGAGTCACACATACTACATGCAGGGCAAAGTGAGCATTGAAAGCAAGGAGCAAATCCTGCAATTGAAAGGATATGAATGTATCAAAATCTTAATTGCTATTCGCCGGAAAATATTAAAAGGGCTGATGATGTACAGGGAGGGCGTGGCACTAAAACGGAAGATTGTTTTCCCCTTGTTTAGCACTATGAACGTCTGCAGAAAGAGGGAGAGAGAAAAAGAGAAATGGTATGGTCCACATTACAGTATTTGGGCTCAGCATTTTTTGTTGTTGTTGTTTTGTAAGAATGATTGGCTGCCTGGCTGCTTAGATGATGTCTGAGTCACGGGCGTCTTGCTGCATTGTGTTCCCTCTACAAGTACACCGTTGCTTCTCAAAATCCATGATGGACAAGACCCTATAGTCTATTGACAAATTATGATGGAGATTTTTCATAACACCTCCCCACTCCCCCGCTCATATTCCGGCTTTACACATTGTCTTCTACCTAGTGCTGCTGTGAGGGGAAAAAAAAAAAAAAAAACCGCGTGATGTAATGGCCCTCCCCTTTACAAAGGACGCGGCACAAACACAGCGCAGAGGTGCCGCTTGCATCAGTTCTGCAGTGCTTTCTTTCACCACGACGGAGGCAACAAACAGATGCATGTGAAGCTCCACTCGCCGCTTGCCAAATGAGGCTCTTCAGCCCAGGTTTAAAGCTTTTACTGGAAGAGAACTGCAAATGCTGTCATTGATCAGTGGCAGATCTGCTGACTCCATGCTCTCAGCAACCACTCCCCACCCATAAACGGCACTGGGCCAAGTGGAGCTGGGCACTGGACTGCGAGTCTACATGTGACTCTGTGTGAATGTTTTTGGCTGAGATATGACATGGCAGGATAAAACATATGACCATTATCATACGGTGATTCAAAAGAGTGCCTTGAGATACACGAGGAATTGACCGTATGTGTGTGTGTGTGTGTAGATAGAGATAGAGAGATAGATAGATAGATAGATAGCTAGATAGATAGATAGATAGATAGATAGATAGATAGATAGATAGATAGATAGATAGATAGATAGATAGATAGATAGATAGATAGATAGATAGATAGATAGATAGATAGATAGATAGATAGATAGATAGATAGATAGATAGATAGATAGATAGATAGATAGATAGATAGATAGATAGATAGATAGGCTGCGTCAAGACCCCCCGACGCCACCCTATCCGGATTTCCTGTGTGGCGTTTGCATGTTCTTCCCAAGCCAGCATGGGTTCTCTCTGGGCACTCTGGCTTCTTCCCACACTCCAAAAAACATGCATGGCAGATGTATTGTAATTTGTCCTTAGGTGTGATTGGGTGTGTGAATCATTGCCCTATGATTGGCAACCAGTTTAGGGTGTCCCACACCTACTGCCCGAAGACTGCTGGGGTAGGCACCAGCAAGCCTGCGACCCCTGTGAGGATAAGCGCCTCTAGAAAATGGATGGATGGATGGATGGATATCATATTATTTTTGAGAGTTGTTGGGACATCTTAAATGCGCTATGTGTAATTCTCATAGTATTATTCTTAGTTCAACAATAAACGTGAATTAAATAGGTTGAAGCCTTTTTCTGTTTCACTGCACATTGTTTGCCATGTAACTGTTATATCTAAAAGTGAAATGCTAATAATATGTTCTATACCTCCTAAAAGCACCAACAATAAAATTGTTCAAAAAATATCACTTCAGTAGTAAACTTTAATACAACATAGAATACTAACATAATTGAATAGCTACATTCCTCATACACGGACAATAAAAGCAGGCAAATACATTACATCTTCTGATACACGGTACTGTAGAAAAGTAACTAATAATAATAACAACAACAACAACAATAATAATAATAATAATAATAATAATACGCAGCTAAAATACCAAATATGGAGTTTCAATTTCAAGTGAACTGCCGAATAGATAATGTCCCAGCTCCTCTGAACTAAGTTTTAAGACTCACTTCTTCAGTTTAGGCACAACTCCACACGATCAACACAAGATGAATGCCCATGATCCACTGTAAATTCATGTGAGTGTGACCGGGGGTCAGGGAAAGAGTCTTGCTGGCAAACCAAACAGTCTGTGCTAGGATGGAGATATGAATAATGAGCTATTTGAGAATGAGCCAGGTGACAAGAAATGGAATTAAGAGTAATGCCATACATGAACGAATGGTTAGCATTTTGGGCTTCCCTAAACTGTTTTTTGAACAATGAGGAATGCGCAATTGTTTTAAGTCATAGAAAGGCATTTGAATGACTCACCAGTCACTAGTGTCACACATACAACAAAGTAAAGCAACATATTAAATGGACATAAATTCCATTGTTTGCATTATTTTGATAAATACATGTATTTTCAAAGTTTACTGATTTTAAAATAGTTTTTAATACTTTTATATACTGTTGATTAACATATGTTGTGTTTATGTGAGAGCATTGACATAATTAACGGCTAATAAATCGCAACGATTGTACAGTCATTTGCGAGAAGGGAATGAGTGATTGACACTTAACCACTTTCCATCATTTTCAAAATCCATTCAATTGATTACTAAAAAACTAATAAGTGGGCATTCATTAATCAGCCCAGGTATCATTATGGCTAATTATATTTAAGAGTGGGCGTAAACATTAATTCAATGAGTCAAACAGCAAGCCTGCTAACCAACAAACAAACGCTGTCAACAGTCGATCGAGGACATAAACAAATGCTCAAACGTACTCGATCGATGTTTACTAATCGGAGAGTGTGGTTAAAAACTGTGCCAAAACTAAAAGATTAAAAGAATGGACAAGTAGTATAAATGAGGTAATTGAAGCGGAGGTCAACCCCCAAATTTATTTTATTATTTTCATCCAAACAAAGCATTCTGAATGAATAAATTTGAAGAATATGAATTCCGCAGTAAATTTTAACAGTTTTTTTTTTTTTATCCATCTCAGGGGGCGGCCATTTTGTCACTGTCTGTCCACTGAAAATGACATCACAGTTGCTGAGGGTTCAGGTAACAACCAATCGTGGATCATGTGTTTTCTGAGTTCAGTCATGTGATGTTCAAAAGCAGAGCAGGGATTGGTTGTTATCTGACTTTGGGGCAACTGTGATATCATTTTCAATTGACACCAAAGCAAGACACTAAAGCAAGAGATAGATTGGAAAAAAAAAAACTGGTATATTGTGGTATTCATAATCCACATTAGATATTAATACAAATGTCGTCGACCACTGATGTGAAGTTTGACGCTTGCCTTAGGCTAAAATGCATCTCAGTCACTGTTTTAGCCATGCCCCAAAAAACTGAACAGAGTGAAATATTCTTCATGTTATTGAATACAAATGTAGTACATACTTCTTTCTTCTTTGCAAATTTTCAGAAATTATTTTCAAACATGGATTGTTATGCCTGGATTTGCTTCCTGGGTCTTCTTAAACAACCCTTATTTATTCCAGTAAATAGCTGAAGCTACATAAACACTTTTAACACAATAAAAAAAAAAAAAAATCAAGGTTGCCTTGTCCCCCATCTTGCTATACTGTACACAGTGACTTTGTGACTAATATTTTGCACTAAGTGTCCATAAGTGATTAATTCTGCACTCATCTCATTTGAAGAAAGCCCCCTCAACAAAGACATTCCAGAAGGACAATCATTACCAGCCTTATTTGCTGCAAATCTGTCAAACTAAGTTCTGTATGTAGCTTTTATTATATAGTAAAGTTGCACTATGACAATTAGGTGATGGAATGCTGGATGAATGGATGGATGGATGGATGGATGGATGGATGGATGGATGGATGGATGGATGGATGGATGGATGGATGGATGGATGGATGGATGGTGGGAGGGAGAGAGGGATGGTGGTGATGATGGTGATGTTGATGATGAAAGCAAGGAAAGAGGGAAAGGGAAGGATGAAAGAACCAAGAAAGGAAATAAGGAATGAAGAAAGGAGGGAAAGAAGGATGAAAGACCCAGGAAAGGAAGGAAGGATGAAAGGAAGGAAGGACAGAAGGATGAATAGCCTGTTGCCAGAAGCTTTTCTAATGACTTGACCGATTAACAGTTATATATCAATGGGTATCTTCTGACATGATGAAAAATGAGCATTTTGTTCGTGTGTGCGTTTATCTCGTCGCAACTTGCAGCATCAAATGACCTTGACAAAGAGTAACACAGTGCAAATAACTTACACACGAGGCCTCTTTGCAGAATTATAAAATTATGTATTGGAAAACATGGACATTTGCTGGACTGGAGCCCATGCTGTCATGAGTAGCTGACAGTGGTTCCTAAATCAATATTGCTCACGGCAAAAATTTTAACACGGTGGGCCAAGAATGCTTTAAACACAGAGATGGGTGCAAATGGGTACACCATGCCTGCAAATGATCCAAAAGACCCCTTTACCTGTGCGATGTGATGCAAAACCCCACCCTCCTTCTCTGTAGCAAGCACCTAGCACGCAGTCACAGTCCCACACACACACACACAAATGCACAGAGCACCCCATCCCGCCCTTACTCAGTGCAGCAGGATGCTGTGTCATCAGAGACTGAGGACTCAGACAGAGCACTAAAGCCTGGCCCCTGCTCTAATTTACTACACCCTGAAAAAAAAAATAACAGAGGGGAAGAGGTGGCGCAAATGAGTAAGAGGAAAAGACTTTTGTCACGTATTATAAGTAATGCGCCAAGAAAAAAACATAGTGTGACAAAAACTGTGTGGGGACACCAAATCTTACTCTAACGTGCACATGAGTAAAAACATGGTGCCGCATCCATCCCATCGCAGCCCTTGGCTTGGCCTAATCACATGAGGCGTTTGAAAAGCCCAGGCAGTCTACAAAGCATCGCAGGGGAAAACAAGAAGTGCAACGCTGCATTTCTCCTGCTCGCCAATGCTCCGTCTTCCTCTCTCTGTGATGCACAAGTGCTGTGATCAGGTTTCCTGCATCTGACCGTGACACACACACACTGACATACTGGTGATGCTATGTGATAGGACGATTGACAGTCAAGTGTGAAAACAGGAAGGGGGTGCAACATACGTGCGGCAGAAGGCACTTTTTCAATTCAAGTGATTGTATTAATTGCATGAAGAGGATCCATGCATATGTATGTGGGCACCTGAGTTTATTTAAATGGGAGAAGTGTTTATACTTTACATAATTAAGACACATATTACTGCAGTAAACATAGTTTCTTAAATCTTGATTTTTTGAACCTTATACAGTAACCATATAGTTATGCCTTCTCTTTCCACGTCTTGGCTGTATGTAGTCGGGATCACGGTGAGCCGCAGTTGCCCTACGAGTAGAGTCAAGCAAGTAGCTGACCAAACGTGATTAAAAAGCGGAGTTCACGCTTGAAATTCCAATTTATTACAAAAGGTAAGAGGATCCCAAAGCTTCCCTCTTTCTCGATCCCTTGCAGTGCCCATGTGTGATTGACTGAGAGAACTTACTAAAGCTTATTTAATTTTTTTTTTTTTTTTTTTTTTAAAGTATTACTGTTCTCACCTGAATGGCCAGACAATCTGTCAGTCAGCTGAAAGTGCACTCCAACAAGACACGGGCACCAATGAGGAGTGGATTTCAACTTCTGAGCAGGAGTAGGTTACAACTCCTGCCCTCATTGGTTGATTCCCACACCGGCAGCCAATCACGTATCTTGTAGGAGAGCCCCTTGAGCTGACTGACAGATCACCTGGCCAAATTACAAAATTTGAGGTATAGAAATTTGCCATTAATTTCATTACTTGTTAAGGAAATGTTTATATTGGAAAAGTATGTCTTTCTTTTAAATAGTCTGTGTGTTTTTGTGGGGAAATTTGACGCAGCAAAATAACTCATAGTCGTGGTAACTACTCAAGAGTTGAGTACTCATACTGGTATCGCTCTGAAAAAAAGTGGTCTCGAGCCTCCTTAATAAGTAGGGATGTCCTTATCCAATTTACATTTCCTTTTACATTTCCTTTTTCTGGATATGTTGCATAGAGTATAGATCTTTTTTTAATCTTTTGGCAAAGAGCTGTGTACTTTACTTGTCTTAAAAAAAACAAAGAAGAAAAAATTCCCAACCCAAATTCTTTTATCTCTCCAATTCCAATTAGATGATATGATTGCGCCCCATTTCTGATCACCATTCTGATCAATAGGTATTTTATAAATTAAGTGCCCTCAAGATAACGGACGGATGAAAATTAAACAAAATAATAAAACAGTTGCAAAATGTTACAAACTTAGTCACATAGTCATGTTAATGTGCTTTATCTAGTTCTAGGTCTACATTTTTTATTTTTGTGCATGTGCAAGTATTCCATTTAGTAAATTAAAGTAAATGGTTTTTTGGAGGCAGAGCAGTTCGAGGTAAAATTTTGGAAGGCAAACCACTTTAGTAAGCAGTTAAAGTCATATTATTCCTCCGCAGCAGGTCTTGAACGCAAACAAGATTGAGCTGCTGTTCAAGTCACCGCCCACATATGTGTGAAAAAGTCAGCAGCATCTACAAAAATAGAGAAATATTAGATATCATATTTTGAAATCCCGCCCATAAAACCAGGTCAGAAACTTCTTTGTGCCGCATCTATCTTTTATGTTACATTATCGGTAAAAAGAAACAAACAATGCATTTGTTTCACATTTCCTCTTTTCTGAAAATGTTCAAATATGATTTTGCATCTGTGCTATAAAGATAACAAAATCTAAATCTCACCAGCAAGCGCTAATGAAAACAAAAGCTCTCACATGTGTGCTTGGTGGAGGTTAAAGCAAAAGGCAATACGCAAAGACGAGCTCTTCTTGTGGCTCATCAGCACAAATACGGGGACTGTACAGTACATGCCTTTGTCATGACCTTTCCACTTCCTGTCCTCTTCCATCTTATTCTGACTCACTAACACAAAAAGCAAAAGCAAAAAGGAGCTGTGACTTTCTCAACTTATACAAACGTTTGCTCCATTAGTTTAACCAGACCTGACGTTTGTGTTGGACTTGTTAAGTGGTTAAGTGATAACCTCTAAAATCTGTTTGTTTTTTCATTGTCTTTTGTGCGTTTCTTTTGGTAAAATTTAAATACATAATATCTATTTTTTTGTCTGGTCCAACAGTAAATTATCAAGAAAAATAACATGGTAAAACTTTTATCGATACAGTATGGTCATAAATGAAAATCCAGGATGAGTTAATTTTTTCACTTGAAAAAAATGATTGAGCGGTAATCTTTGAAAGGAAGAAAAATTGCCAGAAAAAAAACAATGTGAACATAAATAAAACTCCGTGATAGAGTGAAGTCACAATAACTGAACCACCATGGCTATACTGGCACCAGTATTTACTTGATATCAGTCAAAAACAAAATCACTCGTATAGCACAACTCTAGTAAGTCAATCGATCATATATTTTTTTCAACTATTGTTAGATTCACGCTCTTATCAAAACAAAAAAACGCAAATGATTTTCCACAAGTCAGATTTCAATGTAATATTCAGAGGGTTGTTTAAAATAATTTTTTTTGACAGATATCGTTTAAATGAAACTTGTGGGTAACCAAATTGTTGCACTTAGAAAGAGGCCATATAAGCTAATAGCTGAATTAGAACAAAAAAAGAACACACTGAAAATAACAAATGCTTCATAAACTATGTTTTTTTTTACCATACAATATTTATTCTATTTACTGTTCATATTTATTTAATATGCACCAAATTGTTGTATACTAGCTATTCAATGGCAGGTTTTAGATATGGTTTTTATTCTATTCTGTTCTATTCTATAGTTGTGGTGTGCTGATTCACTATTACAATGAAGAATGATATGAATCAAAATCAAATCAAGTTTACCTGCTGATCACATTGACTTTATTGGATGTGACAGGACTGACACATTTACTAATTAGCTAGCAGTTGTTTTTCAAAGTGCTCTCTTTTTCCAAACAGTTTCGACTGATCCATCCCAAATGGAGAGTGGAAGATTTGTTGTTGTTGTTCAACGACACTATACCATATTTAATACTGATAAGTATTAATCGACCTCACCATTCCTTATTCACATTGTGCAGAATTGTGTCCATTCTGTGGACTAATTCTTCCACATCATTCTGGCCGCCAAGGGATGGCATACTCCCGGAAGCGTGATAACTTAGTGTCACCATCTGGGTGAAAATTCAGCTTCCTGGCGTCCTTGTTTCACTGCTTTCCCCTTTGATGTAAAATGCCTTTGATGTAAAGATCAAAGGATTGGACAAAACACTGCACGTGGCTTAAAGTTAAGACTGCGGGCTCTGGTTTCGTGAATGACGTAAATCCTACGTGCGGTGTAATTGCACAGAGGCAGGTTAGACCCTGTATTGGTATTTTCAAAGAAGGAGCGATGTGCTGCTGTGAGAGTGGGCAACCCAATCAAAACGGTTCTTCTTCATCTTTTCATTTAATGTTGCCTCAAGGTGGCGGGAACGCCAAGTGTCTTTGAAGCTTCTATGACAGTTTAAGAGTCTTAAACTTATACAAATCTTGTAAGGTCAGTAAATGCTTAGTAATGCCAAAAGTCTGATTTGAAATTTCAATTCTGCAGTGGAGGGACACAAAAAAACACATTGCAAAAGTAGCATTTGTTGAATGTCGCATGGTGTGAGCGCGTGTGCGTGACTAACTTTCTGGTTGACATAGTAGGGGTCCAAATCCTCTAGCGGTGTGGCCACCATGCCATTTGGAATATCGCCATAGATGAGTGGCAGGCTCTTGCCAGCCTCCAAGTCCCTGTTGGGCTGGGGCTCGTTCTCGTCTGACGTGTCGCGGTGACTGCTGTCCGACCTGGGCTTGGCTGGTTTCTTGTTCTTCTCTTCATTGATGCGTTTCTCGATGTTAGCGAGCGACTCCGGGGTAAACTTTTTGAAGCTGTCAGGTCCTGGGGGTGCAAGAATGGGTGCGGCCATGTTTTCATCCTGCAGCTATTTCTTCTTTATTTGTTTTCCATAGCAGACATCCAGCTCTGAAAGACAGAATCGTTTATTACAAAGACAAGAATTTGCATAGATGATTTAGGTTTTCTTTTTGGCATGGAGGCAAGGTTAAGCACATTTTCCTCAATCTTCATCCACTGTTTATTTTCACTGAACAAATGCAACGTTACAGACGTGAAATTTAATCAGCAACAAAGAGTTCCACGAGCAGATTGGTACAGCGGTCCAGCACTCCTAACGAAAACCACAGAGAAGACGAATGAACTGCGCTTCAAGTAACCCAACCTCGGCACAACCTCCAAGTATCCTTCCACCCATTGATCTACTTTCAAGGTGATTTCAAGCGGGGCGCTGGAGTATGGACAGCTGTGCATGCACACTGTGTAACTGTACAGGACTGTGGGGCTCAATGCATCATACTGGTAAATTACGTGACATTATGAGATATGGAAAAAAAAAAAAAGCACTGGTAGCTCGTGAGCAGCCCTGTATAAGAGCATGGAACGCATCGGTGCTAACCCGAGTAGCGAATCGACCATTGGAAAAATATGCTGAATCAGAATTGTTCCACTTGACTCAAATGCGTCATAGCATTATGGCATCAGGGAGGAAGTGTTTGTACATGTTTTGCTAATGAGCCTTATATTTAAACAAGACCTTCTAAAATTGTACTGTGCAGGGAGCAGGCTTTGCTTTTGTCTGTCAAGTGGAATTAAACATTCGCAGCACCAACGCAGTGGCACTCTAATTGTAAAACTCTGTGCAGAAGTTATATACTTTAACAACAACAAAAAACAGCACATTATCTTAAATATTTAGATCTTTTTTCTGGATATGTATATATCAGGGACTTTGATGTACTTTAAGTTATCTATTTATTTGTTTCATACTACACTTTAACCTGGAGGTTAAACTAAGTGATTTTAAATTGAAAATGAAAACCATTCCATAGGATTGTTCCCAAAAAGTAAATATGATGGATTATTTAAGGTGTTTTAGACAAGCACACCACATTTACTGTTGCAGTATGGTCAAATTGGAATTTTTATTTGGTGGATTATGCAGTGTTTCTCAGCAAAAGCATCCTGATTTTAATGGGTTGGGGTTCCGCCCGTTATATGGCAAGCAAGCAGTAACTGTTGATTCGGTGTGCGCGGGACAAAACATCACAACGCAATTTGACCTCTGCCTTTTACTCAATGCAACCTGGGCAGACAGACAACTTCAAAATGAATCATCAGTAAAAAATCTACTTCAAACAAAATGAGTCACGTGGCTCGGAGACGACGAGGAAAACAAAAAACGCTGAGTCTCGTTTGTCTCCCAAAAGCTCGTCCATGTTCAGCGAGCCGCTGTGTCCTTTGTCCCGACACACATACAGGCACACGCACACACACACACACACACACCAGTCTGCATTCCAACATTTGACATAAAGCCGCTTCATTCCTCTCCCTCCGTTCAACTAATCACATAACATCTGATTGGAGTTGGTCCGATTTGTTCCAAAAGAGGAAGAGGCGTCACAGTCACTTTGATGAGTGAGAGGAACACACACAGGCTAGAATATAAAATGCTGATCTGTCACCTGCAGTCGTTTCTTGCTGCCGCTGCCACCAAAAAGCAAGCAGTGAAGGGCAAACTGAACTCAAGATGTGGTCTTAACATTTGCTTTCCTAACCTCTATCAATTTCATCCATGGAGGAATATTTTATTCAACAGCTTTAAAGTTGAATATGACATAACAAGAATTAGAAAAGTTAATTCATATGAAAAGACTAAGAACATGGCCTGTGTGATGGACACTTTAAAAAAAAAAATATGATACATGTTTTGGATCTTCTTGAACACGCAAAACCTGTAAATTTCAAATTGGACCAACTAGAGCTGAAAAATTTGAGACCAACAATTCTAAGTTGCCATGTCATCTTTTATGATGTCAATATCAGACCTCCGCAAGCCATGCACAACTTTTATTTATACAAGTGTGTGTGATCAGTTTATGGACGTGATTTCAATGTCGGCCATACTGCACCACACTTGGCCTCTTTTTCTTTAGAACGGGGGAAATCAAGTCAAAAAATGTTCTTTACAAAATGTGCTCATCCATCTATTAGCTACCACTTTATCTGGAATCGGGCTGCGGGGAAGTCCAGACTTCACTCTACCAAGCCACTTCGTCCAGCTCCTCTGGGAGGCATCCAAACCAGATGCCCAAACCACCTCCACGGGCTCCTCTCAACGCGGAGGAGCAGCGACTTGACACTGAGCCCCTCCCAGATGACCGAGCTTCTCACCTTATCGTTAAGGGGGAAAGTTAGGAGAATACTCCACTCACGTTTATCCATTTCGGCCACTTTGTTACTTGCTGTGGATTGGAAATGATATCAGTTGCTTAGGGCTGAGACGACTTCCAATCGTGGCTAAAAGTATGAATATCATATGACCAAATTCAGAGGGCTGATGACTTTTTCCTCAAAAGCAAGTGGCAGAACAAATAAAAAAGGCAGACCCCTGAGACGGGAAAAATGGGTGGATTTTGATGATTAATTAATATTCCACAAATGCTATATTAATCAGAATGCCATGTTCAGACGAGGGGAGGACATAGATTATTCTAGAAATATATTTTTTTTACTTCACTTCCCTTTCAAGTCACGATTAATCAACCTTTAGTTCCAGACATATAACAAAATTATTAATTGGCAGAACGATTAATGGCTAGGTTTCCGGAACGGATTGAGTTTGACCTGAGAGGTTCCACTGATTGTTTGAAAAAAGTCAATCAACAGTTACAATACTTTCCACATCATTTCATCATTAGTAAACAATTAGATAATAACCTGAGGGACCCAAGCACTGCGTAGTCCATTTCAATCAATTTATTTTCCCCCCACAGCACTTCTTCAAGTATTGCACTGCCGTATTTTACTTAAGTCTAACAGGCCCGTGTCCAGCATCACTGATGAGACCGGCTGCCAAATAATACAGGCCTCAAACAACCTCCCATACACACTCATACGGGTGCGATTTCATTCATACGCCGAGCAGAAATTGAATTTTGATCATCGGCGATTTAAACACACTAGTATGGGAACACACATGATGTGAAAAATTAGGCCATTTCTTCCCCTCCCCGAGCAGGATAATTGTCATCTTTTCACCTTAAGAGGCATTTGGTAGCAGCAAAGTGTCATACTGCCAAAGTCTAAAATGACCTACTGCAGTGTGGTCCAGTATATTGCTGCTATGGGACCTCACAACTCATATAGGACACCGATTATATCCTGACGACTAACAGCAGCCCGAATCAGCAGAACCCATTCCACACCGCAGAGAGCATACATTTATAAATAATCATCCTCAGGGCTATTTACCACACCCCAGTGGAGTACATGAGGGGGGGAAATGAACAAAAGGGGGTGCCACTGTCGACGCGAGGGCTCCCAAAGTAAAGACGCATCTTTCGGGGGGGACAATGGTGCAAGATGAAGTGATGAGGTACATCCAAGTAAAATAACAAACGGGGTGAAAAGGCATCATCTGAAGTGGAAACAAGAGGCTCACTGGGAGAAGTTTGATCACACTTTGTATCTGCGTATGTAGTGTGGACCAGTCTAATGTCTTTCCAAACATGCAAGGCCAACACCCCAAACAACATGCTGACTCGCTATATCACCGTGAAAAAAAAAGACAGGATCGCTAGCAAACCCTCGTTCTCCCTAACAACGTTATTGCAATTTCAGTGCAAAGCATAGTTTGGGGTGATCCAGCGCCATCCCTCCGTGGGAGTCAGCAAGGATGCTGAGAAGGGGAGCGCTCTGCCGCATTGGGATGCAGTCAGTGGCCAAAGTAGGACTGCGAACCCCGCGGCGACCGAACGATGACACAAAGCGCCAAAAACGTCTTAACTACTTACTTTTCCGCGCCTTAACAAGAATCCGCACGGCGTCCGGAGGAATGCAGGTGTAGAAAAGAGTGTGAAGCAACTGCGGCTGTCGCCATATTGCTGCTGCTGCGCCTGCTGCTGCTGATGCTCGAGCCGCCGCTGCTGCTATCTTGGCTCGGCGTGCGCGCGGCTGCCCTGCATAATTGATGACTCTGGGCAAATTGTTAGGGAGTGTCGGCAAATGCCTGCAGTCTCAACAACGGACCGGACCGCAGCAACGCAGAAGATACAAGTTAGAAAGCCAACATCCTGGACGATCGGGAACGGTCAACGTAAAGCCGTATTTGGTTTTAGCCGCCTCCAAAGAGAGTTTTGCAAAGTCGGTGACTTAATTTAAATGTTATGGCACCGGCATGGTTGCACCTCCCAGGATCAACGCGAGGAGAAATCCCTTACAGTGAAGACTCTGCATTAGCAGGAGTGGAGAGTCCCACCTGGTGGCGCTGTTTTTCCTGGTTTTAACATACTTTTTCTATTTGATACAGAGCTAAAGGGTAGCTGGGATAAGCTTCCCTCCACACTCCAAAAACATGCGTGGCAGATGTATTGGACACACTAAATCAGGGATGTCCAACTCATATTTATCACGGGCCACATTGTAGTTATAGTTTCTGTCAGTATGTAAAATCAATTACACTTTAGGTGTGTGTGTCATACTTAGAACTAGTTTTGAAATCAGAAGCTGGTAAAAACTGTTCAGAAAAGAGATTAAGACCAAAAAATATTGGTTTTTTTTTCCCTTCCAATCTTTTAAAAGTTGAAGACAACTTGCAAATTTGGTATTTTAGCCAGAAACTTGAATTTGAATCGACATTTCGCTGGCCAGATAAAATGTGGAGGGCCGGATCTGGCCCTTGGGCCTAGAATTTGACACCAGTGCACTAAATTGTCCTCAGGTGTTAATGGGTATTTGAATGATTGATTGTCTTTGTGTGCCCTGCAATTGGCTGACAGGGTGTCCCATGCCTGCTACCCTGGCTTGCTGGTGCCTATCCCAGCTGAGTTCAAGTCACACATCACATGTTTTTCATAACACCTGGATTGGCACCCGTTAGTTCACAGTATAAACACACACACCATTGTAAAACTTGCCAGTCTTTTCAATGGGCTAAGCTTATTTGAGATATGAGTGACCTGTGTTACGTTTGTGTTCACCTAACGAACCAAACTCGTTTGTCTAAGTCACCCATTCGCCACCACATAGATAGTTTGACCTCAATAGGGGAGGGTCATTGTTTATTGAAGCTCTTCTGACCCCTAGCGGTCATATATGGCACTAAAACTTTATGTTCTTCAGTTCTCAAACCCGCTTCCGGTTGTGTATATTGAAATAAACTTTATATTTTCTTAAACAGATTGCCAATTGCTCCAGTGCATAGCTTACATCTTACATTTAAACACCTGAGTATATTTTACGTTTTAAACAAATGTGGCATTGAAACCAAAATCTACAATGAAATCAGTAGTTAATGTTTTAATATTTTCTTTTGAAATGTTACAGGCATTTGCGACATTGCTGACAGTATCTGACTTAACTGTGCAGTTATCTTCTGACAGCGGTGACTAATTCTGGACTGACACCGATTGGCTCGAAATGTCTTTTCTGATGACAATTTGTGCTTTAGCTGTCAAAGTATTGTGCCTGCCCTTTCATTTGTTGGACGCCGTGGGCTTGTACAAATTGTATAAACGCGTCGTTCCTTTCTGCTTGTACCGTCTCTCTAAGCTGTACAACAAGAAGATGCATGAGAGGAAGAAGGAGCTGTTCGCGTGTCTGACGAAGTTCAAGCAACCCGGAAAACAACTCACCATTTTGGAGGTCGGCTGCGGTACCGGCTCTAATTTCCACTTTTACCCGGCCGGTTGCAAGGCAAGGCAGCTTTATGTGCTATATTATAGCGCAATTCATGCATAAAGTACATCACATAATTAAAATTCAACATTTAAAAGCATTTAAATCAAAAGAATGTTAAACATTCAAAAATGAAGCAAAACGTTCCCTTTTGACCTGGATTTAAAAGGTCAATATCATGATATTTTAAACTTTCCACAGTGAAATATATGCATAAAAATTACATTTAGCACATTACCTATTTATTTATTTTAAATATGAGTTTTATGGTGCTGATATTTCTAACCAGGAAGTGAAATGTCTGGTTTACCGAAGCCACACCTCTCCCTGTGCGTCTGCCTCATCCCCATCATGACATTGCTCAATGCAGGCCGGCCATGAAACATCTATTCACCCATCATCTTGATCGCTTATCAATTTCTGTGTGTTTAGGGTGAGAAATCAATATTTTACCATTGTTAAAATCTCCCAAACATTGAACTCCCATGATATGACCCCTTTAAAAGAATTTATAACCATAACAGCTAATTGCAGTTGTGTTTACTTTAAGTTAATTACAATGCTAAGAATTAGCATTTCTTCAATGTATTCAAGACCTAAACAATTTCATGATTTATAGTAACAAAATTTTAAAAATGTATTCTGACTGGTAGCCAATAAGCCTTCAGAACTCGAGTAACATATTCTGATCTATTTGCGCTAGGTGATCTGCACGGACAACAATGTGCACTTTGTGAAGTACCTGCAAAGGAACATGCACGAGAACCCCCACGTCATGTATGAGAAGTTTATGGAGACTTCTGCGGAGGACATGAGCTCATTCGAGGACGCGTGCGTGGACATTGTGGTGTGCACCTTGGTGCTTTGCTCGGTGGACAGCGTCCCGCAAACTTTGAGGGAGGTGCTTCGCGTTCTCAGGCCTGTAAGTCCAGCTCCTCCAATAGGATCATAAACTTATAATATGCCTTGTTATAGTTTATATTCCTGTATTTTACAACGTGAGTTCAGTGTGTGCGGCTCATTTGGTTCTCTACTACTTATTGTGCTCTGCTGTTAACTTCTTCTACACCACACTCATCTTATTGCTTGGTGCATGTAAAAACAGTGACTAGACCGGAACCATGAAAAAAAAATCACTTTAAATTGCAAAACAATCGCTTTAGCCCTACTTAAGTGCAAGAGGCCAGTCCACTTTGGACCAGTCAACCTGGAGATACAATCCCAAAATATTCCTGTAGATTTCTCAAAGTTTTCAAAAGGGGGTATGAGTACCCCTGGGAATACTTGAAGACACTTCAGGGAGTACATAAGATAACCAGAGGGTTTCTGAAAGTAACAGCAAATCTAATCGTGATGCACTTTTAGAAAACGGGTAAGTACAGATCTGACAATAGTCATGGGTGGGCTGCGGTTTTCAGCCAAACAAACATTCTCACTCCTTTTCATACCTGTGGACAGTAAGACGTCTTGTGAACCTGACATGCATGTTTTGGGAATGTGCAAGGAAGCATAAGTGCCCAGAGGAAATCTTTGCAAGAAAGGGGAGAACCATAAACACAGAAAGACTAGAGCTGAGATTTGAACCCAGAACTCCAGACCTGTCAGACCACAATCTGACCCTCAACGGTTCTTAGTTTGTCCACCTCAAAACTGTGCAAGTTTTTTTTTTCCCAGCACAAAACATGAAAAAGGAAAAAAAAACAACCTCCAAATAAATATTTAACACCAACCGATATTTACGTTGCAGGGCGGAGCCTTCTTTTTTCTCGAGCATGTTGCCGCACAGCCGTCGACGTGGACATATTTCTTCCAGCACGTCCTCAAGCCTGTGTGCTACTACATCAGTGATGGATGTGAGGTCACCCGGGCAACATGGACGCATCTGGAGGCTGCCGGCTTCTCTGACCTCAAACTAAGACATATAAAAGCGCCACTCATCTTCTTCAACAAACCACACATCATGGGCTACGGTGTAAAATAGATTTGTGTCCCACTCACCTGACACTAGAGGCCATTTCCCGTCCATAGTCGTGATCACATTTTGCTGCTTGTTTTATGTTTCTAGTCAACTGATTCAGAGCACATTTTATTTATAATAAAATGATTACGATGCTCTGGAAATCCAGTAACACAACTCATTATAAGGCATTGAAATATATTTGCTGAATTTAATTTTTCTTTACAATAATGATGTAAAAACACCACCTTTGTATACATTAACCACACGATTCAGATTAATTTTGTGGAATCTAAACATGAAAAAAAGCAGCAAAATCCACCCATTTTTCACTATCTTTGGGGGTGGCCAATTTGTCTCTTCATCTCGAATGAAAATGACTTAACAATTGCTCAGAGCTCAGGTCCAATCACCGCCTATGTGTTTTTTGGTCATGTGACATAAGCAAGATGAGCTGTGATTGGTTGTTACCTTAGCCCTGGGCAGTTTGAGTTCTAAAAACTTAAGTTGCCAGTTGAAGGACAACAAAAGTGGTTTATTTTTTAAATCAGAGTAGTAGACAAAATGGCAGATTTCAGATGCATTTTATTCTGAAATGGTGATGTAGTGTTCCCCAGAACTACTTCCATTTTAGGATAACAGCGGAGAATCGTTTTTCGAAATAATACCAGCCATTTTGAATCCGAAGTTCTAATGTCCACACATTTTTTTATTTTGATCAAAAATATTGACATTTACGCGGCTCTCTTAAACTTCGACTTTTCCATGTGAGGGATGGCTTGACCGCAGTATTTAGTAAAATAAATAAAGGCCTTGTCTACATGTAGCCAGGGTTCTTGCAAAAGGACAGTAAATTGCCCTATTTGCTATTCGTGGCCGGGCCTTTTTTTTTCATCAAAATCGAATGTTTAAAAACCTGAGGCGGAAGTTATTTCTGATTGGACAGAAGTTGTGACATAACTGCCGCCTAGCGACTTGGCATGTTTGTACACGAATTTGAAACCGCATTATGCGGGTTCATATAGACGTGACTTTTTTTTTTTAAATAAACAACGACGACGAGGGGGAGTCTATGCGAATTTTAATTAGCCGGTTACACGTAGACAAGCCCAAAGTGAAGTTCAGTCGAAAGTTTGTTGATACAATGTCGCCACCGTGTGGCTAATACGTGAAGGGCATCCGACGAGACGATTAGTTAATGCGTAATCTTCTCGAGAGGTGTACAGTATTTCCTTCCGTTTGCACAAGTAAATCGAGGATCTCCGAATCCCAAAAATGAGGACCTGTCTCCTGAAAGTGTGTAGGTTCATTTGCCAAGTGTTGACTTTGCCTTTGTGTCTCGCGGAGGCGCTTGGTTTACGCACCGCTTACAAACGCCTCTTTCCACTGCTCGTCTACAACATCACGTTCTCCTACAACGACAAAATGCACCGCATGAAGAAAGAGCTCTTTCGAAACGTGTGCGGTTTCGCCAACAGCGACGGTTCACTTCGCCTGCTTGAGATCGGCTGTGGCAGCGGGGCGAACTTCCAGTTCTATCCGTATGGATGCACTGTGCTGTGCGCGGATCCCAACCCGCACTTTGCGACTTTCCTGAAGAGGAGCATGGACGCTAATAAGCACTTGACGTATGAAGCCTTTCTGGTTACCTTTGCGGAGGACATGAAGGAGCTGCAAGATGAGTCTGTGGACGTTGTTGTGTGTACGTTGGTGCTGTGTTCTGTCAGAGACGTCAAGCTGGTTCTTCAGGAAGTCCGGCGAGTGCTGAAAACGGTGAGTGTGGTCCTCGGATTTTGGCGGTCTATAAATGCTCCGAATGTGGTTACGGGAGAGTTTAGCAGTGTTTCGGAAAATCAAATGCAAAGTTTTCTAATGCAATGGACGGTGCCTATTTCTTTAAGACTAAATGAATTGGAACAAGAAGCAGTAATGCTTTTTGTTATTGAAGGGACTCACTTTCCAAATGTTCCATGCCCTTATTTTGTAAGGTTTCTGCGGATACGCATTATCCATTAGCGATACTTTATTTTTGGCTCTTAATAAATTGTAAGACTATCTTCGAGAGTTGCTGAATGAAGTACTTGTAGATACCAATGTAGTTTTAAAGTTTGACTAACATGACAAGGATGGCACAGTATTCTATTTGTTGTTTTTTGTTTGAATCCCAAAATGCTTAGTGTTGAGTGGGTATTTAGGAGTTAGAACTACTGCTCTAATGAACAGCGCTTATAAAAATATTAATGTAAATGATTGGCATCATACAAATACCAGTAACTACCCTGCCCCTCGACATATTTAAAAAAACATCTTATCTTTTCGAATAGTGGTTGCGTCTAGTAATATGACAGATTGCATGTAAAAACAAGAGTTGTTATTGATGCAATCTCCACCACGTGACTAAATAACCAAAACAAAAAGATTTCCGACTGTCTTGCACATGCAAAGCTATACATTTCCTCGGCAATGACATGAATCCAGTATGATCTCGCAAAACTTGTAGTGCAATTAAATCTGATGACGGAAATAATACCGTGTATATCATATACTTTCTTCCAGGGTGGCGCCTTCTACTTTATGGAACATGTGGTGTCAAAGCCCTCAACCTGGACATTCTTCCTCCAACACACAATCGAACCTTTGTGGGTTTATATCGGAGATGGATGTCTGATTACAAGAGCGACATGGAAGAATCTGGAGTCGGCTGGCTTTTCTCAGCTCCGCTTAAAACACTTTGAGGCGCCAGTGACTAGACTCATACGGCCGCATATTATGGGCTATGCCATCAAGTGACTGAGGATGAAATTTCAGACTCCCTGCAAAGAATCAATGAAGAAACTGCTGAGTATTTGATGCAACCTGTACTCACCGTGAATATCAAATCTCAGCTAAGCGGGTACAAAAATCTCAAATTTTCCTCAAAAATGCTCGTGTTACTTAATACAACACCTGGTTTTTGTTGATACTTTCGACATGCCCCTGTGGACAATTAAAAGAAAAGGCCCCTGATAGGAAATTTACTCACTTATGCTGAAAATGATTAGCAAAAAACAGAGTGAAAATATAGATAATTTACTTACATAATCAGCAACATTTCATACACTGTTCCACAGCCCCACCTTTTCCATAATGAAATAAAATATTACTCAGACACTGTGCAAATGTCCAGATTGTCTAAGATAGCATCAGCCAATAAAAAATCACACGCTATTTTAGTTACCCTTTATATCCCATTGCACAAAAATAAGGAACGAAAACTGTAACATTTCCTTATTTTGATTAAGAGAAATTTCTGTGTAGCAAACATGTTCACATAGAACTAATACAGTAAATTCTGTAAATGCTGTTGGTACACCTAAACACCAAACAGCATTTCTTTTAAACACAAGTACATGTAGAAATTGAAAAACCTTTAGAAATTGAGAGTCAAAAAGCAAAAGCTCATCATTTCAAACCTCCCATTTTAAAAATATACACAACTATAAATGTTATAGCGTTAGTAATTAAAAAAAAAAAGCTGGAAAAAAGTCCAATTTTTTTTTTTTTTGTTGAGATATATGTATATACCAATATTCTATTGAGCGGAGTAAAAAGATGGTGGATCTCAACCTGAAGCATTTCCAGAAACGTGGCGGCGTCGCATCCAAAGAGTCGAGAGCTGTTCCCACTGACACACAAGTCTCTGCGCTTCTGGCGCTTTATCCTGTTTTGACGCAATAAAGTTCCTTTAAGCTTTTCAGTTCCTCAATCAGAGTTTTGTTTTGGTTCTCCAGCACGGCCACCCGATTCTCAAGGCATTTGACGTATTCCTTTTTCTTCCGCCGGCACTCTCGGGCGGCTTCCCTGTGAGCAAGAAGGAAGTAGTAAGTTCAGAAAAAACAAGTGCAGCAAACAGATATATTTTTGTCATTTTGCTGTAAAATGGAGCGAATGTAATCACCTGTTTTTGGCAAGTCTAATTTCCCTCTTCATAGTTGGATCCTCACTTTTGCTCTGAGGCAATCCAAGAGACGAGGCCATCACTAAGGCCTGGGGTAGGGAACCCGATGTTGGTGTTGAGCGAATTTGGTACGTCTGTACTTCTCCCCCTGCATCTTAGAAAAAAAAAGCACCATGACTGTCGTCACTAGTATGACGGCTTAAGAACAGAGGTCATATTTTTACTATGTACTTGTATGTAGTATGTGTGCGAGACTCAAAACTATTCATCTTACTATGTCCTGCAAAAAGAGAATTTAAAGCTTTTTGTTGCCGTGACAGAAACGGTATTTTTCAAATTAAGATCAAATGAATTGGAACATGAAGTAACTATATTGCTAAATTTGTTATCGTCAGTCCGTTGCAGAATCCTGCATGTTTTTTATTTTGCTAAAGGGTTAGTCCATTCAACCATTTTGAGAAGTACATGACAGAAAATGACATCACGTGCTAAAGACTGAGGTAATGACAAAAAACAGCTTGGCATGTGAATGTCACATGACAAACAGGTGAACCAGGTTTGGTCGATGCCTGAGCCTTGAACACAGATATCATTTTCAGTTGACAACAAGTGGAAAAATGTGTTTTGATAGATTGTGAAAACTACTTACGGTGCAAAATTAACTACCCGATTGTATTGTATGGTAAACAAATTATCACTATTTTGGCGCCTAAGAACAAAACACTATGGACTAGTAATTTAATATAAGTTAACTTAATGAAAATGTCTCTTAAAGTGATTAAATAATTAAATTATATATATATATATATATATATATATATATATATATATATATATATATATATATATATATATATATATATATATATATATATATATATATATATATATCACTTGGGGGTAAATCATTAATACTAATACTACCTGTAAACTCTGACAATGAGTGACACTGCCACCTACAGTTATGGATGTCCAATTACACCTCAATTTAGTACGGCTAACTGAAATCATCGCTCACCCTGTACAACCACCTGGTTACTTGGTACCAAGATCTGTTGGCCATCAGGGGTCTGAGCATACTGAAGGATGGTTGTGCCCTGCTGGCCACCAGTGGGGTTAGCCATGGCAACCTGAAGTTCCTGAATGCCATCAGGTCCGGGATTTGTCAGCTGGATCGTTCCATTGGGAGTTACCGTAACTAGGATGAGCACCAATCATTTGCATCAAAATCAGGAAAGGTCTTTTACACGCTCAAGTCGTTCGAAAGTTACATACTGTACTGGCCGGTGGTCGTCTGATAGATGGGCGCAGGTATGGTTACACCCGTCACTCCCGTGGTTGTCGAGCTATCCTTCCCTTCGCTGTGCGGGACGCCCTCCGATGAAAGCTCATTTAGGATTTTTCTAATGTGCAAACAAGAAAAAAAAAAGCATCAGACCATTGAGCGGTTCTTAGGCCAAGTCAATTGAATGCCGCGCATTTGATTTTCTCACCTGTATGACGGTCGCCTGGCCAGGAGCTCTCGGGTCTTTTGGGGTGTGGTTCCACTTTCTGACGAATCCTGTGAATCCTCACTATCCGAACCCTTTACCGTGAAAGTGTGGCAGGTAATCAGCACAAAGGATCCTTACAACACTAATGGTCTAGTTAGTTGAAAGGAGTGCTGTGGGATTCCGATACAAGTAAGTCATAGCATTATAGAAAAATGCCGACCATATAGCCAACGGGTAATTTCACATGTAAAGATGACAGTGCGGCGTTCAGCAAAGATCAAAATGGAAACAGAAAACAAGTTGATGCCGAAAAGAGGAAACCGTGATTCCACGGTTTTGTTTTTGAAGTCAGACACTTGTACACTTGCGACTCGAAGCACGTACTATACATTTTGTCTACATCCCATATAAAGCAAAGAATAGGACAAAGATCTCATGAAGTTGCGACAAAGCCATAAAGCAATGAAAAGAAACAAAACCTGTCCTTTAACTGTAGTTACATGTAACTAACATAGTTAACCTCGTATGTTTTCCTGTCCTTTATGTAGCTATGTATCTCAGTAAAAATAGATTTGTGACGTCTATAGCTGTCATTGGCAGTGAGTTAGATGCTCTTACGCAAAATAGCGGATTAAATCAGTTAGTCAATGCACATATTTTTATCCTCCGATATATACAGTACTCAGTGATGTAGAATGACAACTAGAATTAACTCATTCACCGCCAGCCGAGTAAAAATGCATCTACAGCTATCAATGGCAGTGAATGACTTATATGGAGAAAATAAAGAGAAACGTGCCATTCATTCACTTTCATTTTAAATAAATTATTTTGGGACCTGTGTAGTTATAGTCATATTGGAGTATAAAATGTTTGCCGCATCGCACAGCACTACTTGAAAGTAGTTGCAGTCTGACCTGTGAAGTTTGCGTCTGTGGGGCCTGAATGACCGACGACTGTGGAGACTGGATCACTCCTTGAACCTGGAGCTGGCCCCCTGGCAGCTGGACGAGGGTCACAGGAGAACCACCAAGTGACATCTGCCAAAACAAAACATCCACATCCTTTGCCTTCAGGAGCCTTTTGATTACTTTGACACTTTGTTCAAATGTAGTGGCTATTCTTTCCAAAAAGAAGCACAAGACATGCAGTGACGCTACTTCAAACAGAAAAGAGGTGTGCATGTTAGTTTGTTTATTTTTTAACTCCAAAGTGTAGTGTCGGACTGTTTTGAAAAAGAGCGTGAAACGGAAAAAGATTGTCATGTAATAGCTCACACACACATCTTTGAGAGTGTTCGGATTAGGTCTATTTTCAAAGGTTGAGGACACTTGTAAAAATATTTAAAACAAAAATTCAAAGCATCACAATATCCTTTTACACATATTAAATGTTTATTGATAGATGGGACAGACAATTTATTTTCTTCCTCCCCTACTCGTCGTTATTTTTCTTTTCTCATCTAAAATCTCTTTGCGCATTTTGGGCCTTTTAAAGCAAAATTTTGTTGCATTGTACTTGTGCAGGTTCAAGTACAAGAAAAACTTTGGCCATTCCACTTTTGAGTGGTGAAAAACTCCCCTCGAGGTAGACATATAATACATGAATTTGAAAAAAGATCGTTTGGGAGACCTAACCTCTGTAAATCGTTTTAAAAACACTAACAACTTCAAAGCATGACACTGTATAAATTAAAATGATATTAAGTTGGAAGCGGAATGTAAGATGGCTGATGGATATAATATAGGTTTTGTCTTTTGAATGGAATTGCTATTAATATGTGTAATGAGCATTTTTTACTTTCTATTTATGCAATAATATAAGCAACAGCTGGCACTTTCCCGATATGGCAATAGAACCATTTTTCAGGTGAAAAAATGGATCATCAGCAAGATCAGCGGTTTTTTTTTTAATGCTGTCAAATGGAGTTTTTGACATTCTGTTTGGGAACTCTCGATTATTTGCTGTCCAACTTGGAAACATGACATCGGTAGCAGGCCCCGGACTCTGTGACGTTCTTACACCCTCGAGTTGAAGCGGCCAACATTTCAAAAGCAAAAAAAAAAAGTGGACGACTTCATCCGAAAGAAAACGTTTGCAGAAAAGCGTTGCAAAGAATCTCGTGCATCGCAACGCTGTCTGTTTCGCGAGGGCGTCGAGTTTTCCTCGCTAACGTCCGTTGCATTAAAAAGAAAAAAAAAGCGGATGTTGAATCCTTTGAAGCGCTCAAATGAACATTTTAGTGAGGCGCGTTTAAAACAAGCCCCGCCACCGCGCTTCACAGCACGGACGAACTTAAGTCTCTGGTGAGCGAATGAGTGCAACTCTGTTACTGGCATTCGGATTGCCGCGTCAAGAGACGTCAGCGACACGGGGGAGCCATTAAGCCAACTCCACCTTATCTTATTCGCGAGGCGCAGAAGGAGTTCAACGCAGCAACAGCCGCCATTACAACCACGGCGGCGCAGACCGCGAACGAACGCGACGAGGCGAACTCAAACTTACCTTTCAAAGGCCGCCGAACAGCTCCCGATCACGGCGTGGGCTTCGGAGAATTCCTATTTGACACTTCAACGACAAAAATACTGAGGAAAGAAAGTTACTCCGCGGGTTTAATTAAAACCCCTTTTCGCGAAAAAAAATGGAAACGCCGAATTGCCGGATACAGTTAGGCTTGTATCCAGCCTCAAAAAATGTTTACAAATATCTAAGATCAATAGTGTCCGACAAGAAAAAAAAAACTGACGTCATAAATTTGGGCCTCGTACGGCAGAGTCTCTGTGACAAAGTACGTCACAGAGCATGGAGCACGTCACCCCGCCTTCCGCCCGCCTCCTTTTTTTGTTCGTTGTGGTTGAGCGGTAGTTTACAACCATTCGCTTGCACTAGCGCCCCCCTGAAATCACGCAAGCGCTACAAACGTCACCTGTCGAATATAGGATTCCCTCACTACATCGCGGTTCGGTTATTGCGGCTTCACTCTGTCGCTGATTTTCATTTTTAGACTACTGTATAACTCTTTTTCTGTTGCAGGTTCACATCGACATTTTTCTTGCAATTTTACTCACTTTTTAGTCAGACCAGTCAAAAAATACCAATTTTATTTAACAAAAATCAACCATGGCTTTTTATTTACAAGAATGGATCATTGTTTTTACCAAGGAAAGAGGAAATATTTCACGCCCCCCTCTCGCTACAGTGACTGTAAATTACATCATTAGCTATAAAAATGTATAAGTACACCTAAAATTGTACCCTGTTTAACATTAACAAAAGAACAAAGCAAAATAAATCAACTTTCAACATTTTAATAGGTTTATACAAGTTACATGTTACAATAACCTAAAGAGCATCAAAGTGCCTGAATTTATTTTTCAAATAAACAAACTATAAATCAACAAAAGCAGTTACTGTGGATATTTTTGGGGACATAACCCCTGCAATAAACGAGGGAACATTTTACTGCGCAACAATTTCCCCCAATTCGGCCAAAGCAATCATTTTAAATGAAAAAAATCTGACATCATGAAAAAACATTGCGTTATACAAATGCATTTTTTGTTAAATAGAAACGTTAGGCATGTTGAAATTTATATAGGTGAATTGAATGTGTGAACAGTTTAATATTCAAATATTAATTGTATCTGTGTCCCTAGGAAATAAGATTTTTGTGACCAATTTTTCTAATTTCCTAAAAAATTAAGTTTTTCATGTTTGTAGAAATTGTGGTGACTCGTGTACAACGTATGAATTTGTGATTTTGGGATTGAAGAATTAGTAAATTTCCTCTGAAAATGTTTTGTTTGTAGAAGTGTTTTGAATGTTGAAATGTGTTCCAAGGTGAACTGAATACGCTGAATCTTAATGAATTTCAGGGTGAGATTGTTAAAAGTCGGAAAATTTGTGAAATAACAGAAAATGGTAGCTTGACTAGCATAAAAAAGAATAAAAAAGAATTGTTGATGAAGAAAATAACTGACTTCCAATGCACAAGCTCAGCAGAGATGATTAAATGTTTTTATTTGTTGTATTTCTTTCACAGTATAAAACAAATTACAACTGAGCAAATTATCAAATAAGTGAAAACAAACAAGGAGTGTACCACCTGGATTTCTGCACTACATTGAGTTGAACTGCCTCCTTTAGTGTTATCACAGAGCAGTTAAGAATGAATCGATACTTAATATTTATACAACATGCTTGAGGGTGCATACACAATATCAACAGAACAACTCAAGAGAGATTAATATCGCCTTAAGTACTTTTGAAAACATGATCAGTGGCTTTATAGTGATTAAAAATGTGTGAGCATTATTGACCGACAGTGCACGCTTCAACAAAACTGCACCGTCAGCAGGTTTGCATAGTGTGTGAAGAACTAACAAAGAAGAGCAGGAAGCCAAAATAAGATCTTTTTTTTTTTTTTTTAGCAATGCAGGTAGAATGTAGATGAACAGTATCTGCTCCTCTTTGTTCATTAAGTGTAATTCAAACTATATTTAACATTCGATCCCAAACATGTTTTTACGTTTTTTTTACGTCCAGACATTCAACTTCAGGTAGGCCATTTTATGATGATTTTCACAAATTCAGACTGTTAAAATACATGGAGGGACCTTTAAAAATGGACAAATAACAGTTTGAAAGTTGCTGAGTTTTCCCTAATTTGAGGAAGAAAAAAAACACGTTTAAAGTTTTGGTGCATTCATCTTTCCACGGTGTGGGTACTGTCTACTAAGTCCTTATTTTCATACATGTTGATTAGAATTTAAACTTTCTGGCTGTTGGCAAATGAAAGTCGAGACCTTAAACACTAAAATGAATAAAGTCCTTTTAGGTACTTCAATGTATTCATCGATTCTTTTAATAATCACCTAAAGTACTTAATTACCTTAATACTGAAGTCATTTTGTCCCAGCCTCTGAATTGAAAATCATATACAAATTGTAAAAAAGTACCTGGGATTGAATCTCTGGGATTAAAAATAAAAAAAACAAAACAATAAATAAAAAAGGTAAAAACATGTCTTTGTGAATGAATGAGTTAACAATTTGCACCAAGAGACCACCTGGTCCATCCCTGTATTAGCTGAGTTTAGTTCCCTGAATATATACATATTTATATATCAATAATATATATATATATATATATATATATATATATATATATATATATATATATATATATATATATATATGAGATGCCCCTGTGTGTATGTTTGAGGACACAAGGTTAAAGCAAAGAATGTGTATTTGTTCCATCAGGATTTCAGTAAGGGTTGAAACCGAATGACAAGCGTTAAATTTGGAAACTCCACAATGCAGTCTATGAAACATGAAATCGGGATCAAACATTTTGAAATGATTTCTACAGTACAGTATGTAATGACAGTGCAAAGCGCTGCATTTCCAAGGGTACAGTTGATCTTGCAGTAATCGTTCCAAGATTGTGTTAGTCATGTTTTAATGTGACGCCTAAGAACATTATGTACATGAAAAAAATAAGGGGTCATCACCAAGAGGTCATTGTCCAGTAAGGTCGCTACAAAAGATGGCAAAAAGCACAAGAAAAGCACAAAGGTCATTTTCACTTGCCTCTTAATGCAATTTTTTTTTTCCCTGGAGAAATGGATGGTAAGTCATCACGTTTTGCCACAATTGATCCAGATATTCAATCGGGAATAATCCAAATACTACATGACTTGCTGTTTACCACCCTTGGAACTAAAAAAAAAAAATCTTCACAAAATTCCACAAAGACAAAATATTCAAATGACCTTAAAATGAAGGAAGGATGTAATCTTCGACTTTACCAACATATGTGATGAATTTGGTGGACTTATTTTTCACAAAATAACCTGTAAACAGTCATCGGATTGTTTCTCTCATTGTCATTGTCACGTATAAGCTCAAATTGCTCCTGATGCCGCGTCATCAGCGTGTGCACAAGTTGGTTAGTCGCCTCGCTCATCGTCAGCGCGGCTAAACGAGGCGACGGCGTAAAGCGCTTTCAGTGCTGGCAAGGTAGAAAGGCGCGTTATTAGTGCTGCTCATGTAAAACGTTTTTTTTTTCTTTTCTTTTAATGGCCTCAAACCGCAGCAGCCCTCCTGGTAAACTCATGAGCCCCCCGTGCTTGATAATGTTCCTGAAATGTTACTCATAATGCCTTATTGTTGTAATAAAATAGAAGCTTTTGAAGAAAGTGCAACATTATGTGTATCGTGTCTATTGATGATTTACAAGTGTTTATTTTGACTCTGTCATAACTGATATTGCAAGTAGCATCAAATTGGTTCACTCTTATTTACAGTCTTCTTTCTGCTACCGTCTTGCAGCCAAGTCAACCATCTAGGATTCATCAGCTGAGGAGTGTACATTTTTATACATTTTTTTTTTACACTTAAAAATATCTTTACAGTAACAGTATCGAAAATACAAAGAGGCCTTCAAGTGCAGTATATGCCTCTTCTATGATTCCTTTGGCTGTTAGTCTGGATTGCCAATAAAAGCCAAAGGAGAATAAACAGCCATTAAAAATAGATTTATTAAAATGAATAAGAGGAATGTATGGCTGAAAATCTATAAGGCAGGAAATATAGAATATCAGGGCAGGAAAGCTGGGAAAACATTTGGTTTCAATATCTTAGGAAGTACAGACAAGCGGCTCGGCACACAACTGATGTCAAAGACCCGCTTCAAAAAAAAAATATTGAGGGAAAATGACACCGGCTCAGCACATGCATTTGCGCATTTCTTTGAAAGCTGCAAGTAAAAAAACAAAACAAAAAATTCAAGTTGAGTAGTAGCTCTTTGAATCAGTGTCGCCACTAAGAGGAATGCGCTTAAAGAGGTTTTGTGTTAGTAGTAGTATTCGATTATTTTTTTTGAAAGGCAATAATACAGAATTTTAAAAGTGGTCTAACGTGGGTGGCCAAACTAAACGTGCAAGGACTTTTTGGGTGTCCCACTTGTAATCCAACGCTCCTGGCAGCTTGGCATCGCTGCTTTGGAATGATTTGCACAAATCTATCATTAAAACACAGTGACTATCCAAACATGACAGGTCCAGTCACAGACATGCAGTGGGGCGCCACAAGGGGGTCTGTGACAAACAGTACAAACCGAGCCGGCCCCGATGGCAACCGGCGCTCACATATTGTAGGCAACGTAGATGGGGTCCAGCTGGTCCGCCAGGAACGAGTCACGGAGGTGCATGCGTTGCTTCTCCCCCCTGGAGTTGATGGGAATGACCCCGGGGTCCACGATGACGACCACGCCCACGATGAGATGATGCTCCTCCAGGACCACGTTTGTTATCAGAGGCACCAGGTCCAGAGCGTCCTGCTCCGAGCCGCACAGCTCCGACACCACCACCAGAAGGTTGGTCCATGTAAACACAGCACTGGGAACCACAAGAGTATAGCAGTTTATTTCCTGCAAAGAGCGAGGTCCCTACCCTGCATGTTTCGGTATTTCCGTCCTTCGACGCACCGGATTTAAATGCTCACCATGGGGATCAAGCTTTCTCTGACAGAAACATCAAAAACTTGCGGGTAGCGGCCCCCGACCAAATTTGGAAATCACTGCTATACGTGGTCATTTTTTTTTTTTTTTTTAAAGAAAATCCTTTCTATACCGGGTCATTTTTTAAACGCAATATTTTTTTAAAAAGTCTTATTTTACATGGTCATTTTTTTTCACACACAAAAAAGTCCTGGTTGTTTTTATCGCAATAAAACAAGCCTGATCATTTGAATCAGGTGCCTCACAGGATGAAAGTATCAAAACCATCCAGGATAGCGGTTCTCGAGAACTCAGTTTGGACACCTAAGCTCTAAGACTACACAGTCATTAATTTCAACTAGGGAAGCTCTGTCATGAAAATGTTTGGCCAGAACCAAAAAATGAAAAACTCGTGGCCAAGATCTTTCTATGCGCAAACCCAATAACGCAAATCATGACATACTAACCGCTGGAATGAAAGAAAGAAGCCTACCGCTCGTTATTTGATTAGGTATTATGAACTCCAGTGACTGGATGGACCAGTTATTGTAATTACGTTACAAAAAAAAAAAGGCAAAGTAATTTCACCCAGCTCAGTAATTACACTCAGCGTTTGTGTAAAAAACAAAGGAAGTCAACGACCTTCAGTTTCTTCCTATAAGTTGATAGGATGTCCACGCAGTATAATTATCTGCTCTAAGCAGTCCAAATGTTGCATTTTTGAAACCTCAATTAAGCAGTAATTGGAAAAAAAAAAAAAAAAAAGAGCTCACCTCTCAGCGATACTACGATGGGCACGGGACACCGAGGTTTCAATATCAGTGGGGTGGTAGCGAAGCCCTCGAAGCTCCAAGGTCTCATCCAATGAACCCACCACAAAAAGAGCATCATGACGATCTGTGCAGGGGGATACACATACACACCATCGTGGTAGTTCTAGACTAGGTTTATAATGTACGTTGTATTTAATTTTCCATTACCCCCACTGGCATCCAGAAGTTCTGTCCTCTTCACAAATCCCAAGTAACCAGTTCTGGCCCATAAGGTCTGCGGGTCACCAAAACTGAGCTTCGTGTTAAAGTGGTCAGCCTGGAGACTCTCCTCTCCATAGATGGTGTAGTAGCCGCTTGCATTGTGAGGGCTGTTTACCCAAATCTAAGCGAAAGAAGCTCATGATTGGCCACAAATGACATGAACTGGTTATGCCAAAAACTGAAATTGCAAGTTGAGGCTACTTCTCCAAGATGAGAGTCTCCAAGTGGCCCCCTGGTCTCTGGATTGACAATTATGACTCGCACGCCTGGCAATATCTGGGAAAGGAAAGAAATGTTAAGTGGATCATTTTTAAGCAGAAAGCCAGAGAGCCACAAAAACAATTATTTACTACAAATAGCAATGTTTGTTCGATGCCAGAAGTAGAATTAACCTGTGTTTTCACCGTTGTCATTCACGCAACAGTATAGCGTACAGATATACATTTTGTCTCCAACTAAACAGGTCCAGACTTCCAGAGTAAGTAAAATAGTTGCTAAACCAAGATGAGAGTATATCAGAACATGACTATTGGGCCTATTTTGTTAGGAGGTGTTTTGTGGGATTCTTCTGATGTAAAAAATGGTATATCCCATGGAGCCCTAAAGTCCGGGAAACGGTACTAGACAATCTCACCTTTCCGGATTCCATCAAAGGAAGACTTTGAGGTGCTCCTCTCTCCACCAGTCTCACTCTGAAATGACAATGTATTGTAACACATACATAACACAAAGAGATAGAGATTTATCTATTACAGATTTCGTGTGTGTGTGTGTGTGTGTGTGTATATATATATATATATATATATATATATATATATATATATATATATATATATATATATATATATATATATATATGTATATATATATATAAATATGCACCTATAGTCAACTGTGAAATGTTTAAAATATTATAATATGGACCCACATTTCTTAAATGCACGAATGATTGTCTTAGGAGTTAATAAATACCAAATGTGCATAAATATGCCTGTTACCTGTCATGGCGGAGGGATTTCATGTCCACATAGACTGTGCAGGGGTCAGGGCCAGTGGTACCCTAACACAATGACATGCATGTATACATAAGTGTTACATAATATCGAAATGCGTTCTTTTTTTTAACAAAATATATGGCTCCAAGTGAGGAGGACCTACCTGCAGGCAGACGGCCAGGTTAACTCTGGAGCCAAAAGCAGTGCTGACGGCTCTGGTCGACAATCCCAGATCTTTAAACAGCTTGGAGAAAGAATGCGTGAGGGCCAGGCGAGGGCGCTCCTCTGCAATCACCACACAACTGCGTACGCATGAAAGGTTGACCCCACGGGCCTGAAATAGACAAGTACAGGAAGCTTCTCAATACAGAAGTTGTATTCTCCTTCTACTGTAATGGATGGATGGCAGTCTGCACCTTGAGCATCTCTGTTTGTGTGCCCAGCCCTTTAGTGCAAAACTCCATGACGGAGTATGAGCAGAAGGTGTCCCTGACGCGGTACTGACTGAGGGTACTTAGCCAAAGAGACAAACAGCTCTCCAGCTCAAAAGGAGGTATGAGGATGGATTGGTGACCTGAGTAAACACTGCAGGACAAGAAATCAAAGCAAGACAGAGTTAGAGAATTTAATATGAGAGAGCATTAGGAGAGAATTTCATGTGCTAAACTGATGATTTGATTTACTCTACCTTGCGAGGCACCACAAGACAAAGCCCAGACCGCAGTAAGGATCCAGGCAGATGGCGATTTGGCGAGAGGAGTAGAGCTCACACTGCAGCTTTATAGAGCGGCACAGTGCACTGACAGCCGCGTGCGAGATCTGAACGGCAAAGAGAATTTAGTCACCGACACACCACTTCATCGATTTGTCTATTAATAGTGATATAGATTAGATGAGCATAACTTTTGAGCAGTGGCAATTGCGGCCTGCGTGCATTTGTTTGTCAAAAAAAAGATGGCAAGGATGACTGGACTGCACCACTCTTTGTTTTCAATGTAAAGAATCACACAACAAACCCGGTAGGTCTCAACAAAGTACTACCTACAAAATACTTAGCTCACAAGTGTTCAATGAAAAAAAGACACTGGATTTATTCCTAAGAAATACATTTAATATTATTGTATGCTACTGAAATGAATTTAAAAAATTGAAACTTTAAACAATGATTCAATTAAAACGTATTGCGAATAAAAAAAAATCTAATTGAGCCAGTGTTAAGGTATTTACATATTTAAAAAAAAGAAAAGAAAAAAACCCACATTATACTTCACAAAAGTGTGTCCTAGATTAAAGGATACTTTTATTTGTGGAGCCATTGTAAAGAGTGAAAAGTTATTACTAGTTATGTCTATAATTAAATTGACAACTTACTAGCAGCTTTAAATATATATATTTTTTCCATCTTGCCGTTGACTGAAAAGGACCACATGTGCTAAAGACTCAGTTAACAAGTCTCACCTGTTTTCTGGGTTTGGTCATGTGATGTTCGCAAGCTGAGCCGTAATTACAGTAGTTGTTACATGAGCAAAATGTTTTTAAAGGTATTCATTGTACATGAAAAAATTATTTATTTTTTGAATAACTCCTGAAAATGGCTGAATAAGTAAAATATCCCTTTAAGTAGCTCTAACATTTTCAACAGGGAACATTTAAAGCTATGATTGTTTTTACACCACTGGAGGGCGCCCGTGCAGCATCGATCTTGGCAAATCACTAAGCGTGCACAAACGTATTGATACCTAGGGGAAATGAAATGTCCCTATTTAGTCCTGGCATTCTTACTCTTACAGCTCACCAAGTCTTTTGAAAGCACATTTGTCCCTTTTGGGAAGAATGATTTGTCTCATCTCACCTTGACCCCAGTGAGCATGCCTGTGGTGGAAACGCTGAAGTCTAGATACGCTATCATCTCCGCTGTGGGCGGCTTATAGATTTGAGGAGGCCGACGGCGAGGGAGGTCATCTGCAAACAAAAGCACCGAAAGAGTTTTAGTAGCTTTAGACTTTTGAAACAACTTATATATGGGAATAACAGTTGTTGGTAAACACTAATCATCTAAATAAAAATTAAGATTAAAAAATATGCATGGAAACAACTGTAGAATCAGGGATGCGCTAGAGTGTGTATGTAAAAAGTATTTCATGCAGCTTACCAGTGTCAATGATGGTTGGCCATGTTTTAATGTTTACGGAAGCAGCAGCCTCTTTGGAGCGCAGTATCCGCATGAGATTTTGAGTTGTGAGGATACATGCTGCTTTACTGACCTGGCGAAAACCAGATGTTTGAATGGCTGATACATTTATGCAAAAAAAATGCAACTTATTTTTTAGACTTTAATAGAGTATAACTCATCCTTTGGTAAGATACTCAGAAATCCCAAACTTTGAGAAAATAAAGTTATTCAGATTAGGGCTAGGGGGAAAAAAAGATGACCAAGTCGGGTAAATTGACAAAATAAATAATGTGTCAAATGCCAAGGATAAAAATATGTGCCTCAAAGCTCCGCCGGAAACATGTTTGCGCCACCATTTTCTACACGGACCTTCCTTGATGTCACACACAGTGTTGCAATGCCAGCAAGGGAGAAAGAATCCCCCCCAAAAGCTGAGGACATCAGAGGTTTGGGATTATTACCTTTTAAAAAGAGTGACAAAATAATTTTTTTTTTTTTTTTTTTAAATAGTGGAACTGTACTTTGACAATGTTTCAGTAGCTGAATGGCTGATGCTATTTGAGCGCTTAAAAACACTTACTGATTTAGTAGTTAGTGAGGTTTCATTAAAAACATAATTAGTGCAAGGAGCTTCAGAGAAAAAGGGAAAGAAATATGTGAACGTCACTAAAAAAGCACTACGAATGTAATTTATTAGAATATAACCTATTACTCCAATCTACGATATAGTGGTTTGATTTTAGGTGTTCATATTTTAACCAGAAGGAGCAGTAAAACATCAAATGTGTCCAGTCGGTTTGTGAAGAAGAAGAAGGAAGAAGGTTAAAGAGAGAAGAAGGACAGGGTCGCAGGTGTGCTGAAGCCTGTCCCAGGTCGGCGGGCTACACCCTGAACTAGTTGCCAGCAAATCGCAGGGCAGCTACTGTCAATCCCAACTGCTAACCGGTTTCAATAGGCACATTTTAATAGATGATACCAAATAATGAGTTCTTACAGCCACTCACAGTGACAATGAGTACTTATAGCCAATCATAACAGCTCTGTTTCAGATGTTTGTTCTGAATTTCTTGACAGTAAAAATGAGAAATTTGTCATATTACTGAACAACCAACCATTTGAACTCCCGAACCAGCATATTCACAAATGAATATACGTGCATAAACTTACATCAATGATCATACGGACAGTAGGCAGAGTGGCCGCCAGGTTCTGAGGGTGTGGAGGTCTGACGTTTACAGGAACACATCCAGCGTAGAGGCAACCGTAAAATGATGCGATCAAGTCAATACCTTACAGAAGAAGATAAAAAATATATATATATTAGTCGATTAAATCAATGGGGAAAAAAAGCAGCAGAACCTACCAGGTGGATAAAGAAGCACCACATTCTCGCCAGTGTTGATGCTGCCTTTCTCCATGAGCGCGGCAGCAATTTTCTCAGCTCGCTTGTGAAGTTGAATGCAGGTCGCCGTGCTCACAGCCACACCCTGCAGGATATGAGGGAAGCACATAGGGACAGAAAAAAAAAGTTGAAAACACTTTTTTTTTTTAAAGTTTGTTGTGTGATTTGTTTGATCAAATCGTTACCTTGGCGTTAAGAAGCACGTAGAGAACATGATCGGCATCCGTCTGCGCCCTCCACTGTAAAGCCTCTGTCAAGTACTGATGCTGGGAAAAAAAGTTTTTGTTTCACTTATAGATACACCTCATTAAATTGAATACAGAGGGTATGTACAGTCACCAGCCACAACATTAGGTACACCAGCCCACCATAAAGCATTCATAAGTAGTATGTATTGTTTTAGGCCATTGACGATTTTTGGCCAAAAAAAAAAAAGATTAATTTTAAAATAACAAATTAAATCTGTTTCTTCCAAATGCATTTTAATATTGTCAATTATTTGCCGATTTTCACTATTCACGGGCCAGCCTGAAACGGGTTCAACAGTACATATGTTGGTGGGGGGGAGGGGATCCATTTTGGTACACATAATGGCGCAATTAATGAAGTTACAGTGTAAGGACATTAATTCTTGTCATATGTTTTGGTGCTATTAGGAGTTGAATCGATGTCATTTAACACATGTATGTACGTATGGATGAAGAGATGGATGCTTAATTTATGTAGTTTCTAATTTTGTAAACAAGCTGTGACTTTATGTTGGTTGTAAAGTAGTGGCATCCTGATCACTTATTTGCACAATTTCCATGCATTATTCCCCTAAGCATTGCTAATAAAAACTTCAATTTGGACTTCCACTAATATTCTCAAAGCGCTTCACACTAACTAGTCATTTACCTTCTGACGATGCAGCAGCAGGAGCAACTAGGGGTTCAGTGTCTTGCTCAAGGACACTTCAACATGGTCACAATGGTCAAAGGATCGAACCCACAGCCTCTCGGCTGAGAAACGACCACTCTACCACCGAGCCATGGCTCCACTTGTTGACAGGTCCACAAAATAAGCGAATTTCCATCCATTCATTTTCTTGAGCTCATGATATATAATTAAGGATACAATGTTATGGTATTGATTTATGTGTAATAAATAACGACGCCAGTGTTTCTCGTATACAACTGCTGTAAGTGGTTAGAGTTCCCAAAGGCAAAAAGTTACCATAATCAGCAAATATTTGTGATTTGGCCGACGTTTGGAAAGCCATAATCGGTCGATTTTATTGAACGGGCAATTAACCGGTGGGGCCCGAATGAGAAACGCTATAATGTTCAGTTTTGAGTGGCAGTCGGAAAACTATTCATTTAACATTGGTTTGCGGTAGTGTGGAGCTACTTTGCACCATAATGACAGGTGTGTATAATGTTTCGCATCTCCTAAGAAGTACCGAAATACAGTAAACAAATTGCAGTACGATGCAATGCAGATTGATACCTACCACTGTGTTAAACATAGTTAAACTTCGACAGCAAACGTGTGCTTGTCTGGGATCTCGTTAAAAATGCGTAGGTGTACAAAAGGAAGTGTCCAGTGATTCTACAGGAGGGGCTTCGGCCTGGATGCGACTAAATCTTATACACCTACACAAAGCAAGAGCTGCTGCATTCCTGAACATACAGCTGCATAAGCAAAAATAAATACAAAAATAAAATACAAAAACAGCCTTAATCAAAACTATACAACAAAGGTTGAAATAGCTTATGTGACAAAAGAATACACATAGCTTTGCATGTGTCAGGCAAGAACACAAGCAACCAAAATGAAAACACAATACAGCACTGATTAGAGCGTGACAAAAATAAACAGGGGTATATGAGGAAAATACTGGAAGGGGCCATAAATCTTACCATGACGGTGGGCCACATACAGAGCTACATCCACAAAGACAAGTAAAAACAGAGAGAGAGTATTTTTTGTTTTTACATCTCAATCTGACTTGTGGCCTACAACAGTGTCTCCATTGCCTAACAGTCAACCATCAGACGGCAATCAGAGCATACGTGCGTTGAATGTGCATGTACTCGATCCTCTGGCGTTAGGGTTGTTTAAAAGTAAGCAAGTGTTTGAAAGTGGGAGGACAAACTACCTTCCTGACGAGATCCTGGTCGTCGATCATGCCCAGCTCCCTGCCCGCCGCCTGAGCGATCCGCTTTCCTGCCACCAGATTTCCCACCATCACGGATGCAGGACCGACACCAACTACAGGACACAGGATTATTTATTTACTTATTTATTGTATTGTAAATGTTATTCAGTCAACGATGTTTGCGGAATGTATAAGGAATACTAAAAATGATTTGGCTATTTTCAGCAGTAAAAAGTATTTTTTTCTGTAATGAATTTGATAACTGAATTCTTTTTTAACTGAACTAACTAAAACTTTTAAAACCACATTTTGCCTTTGTTGTCAACTGAAAACGACATCACCTGCTCAAGGCTCAGGTAATAACCAATCACGGCTCACGCGTTTTTTTTATTTGGTCGTGTGACTTTTGCATGCCGAGCCATGATTGGTTGACAGCAAGTGCCAACATTTTTTTAAAAAGTATTGATTCCATTTGAAAAATAATTTAGATATCAAAACAATTATAGATAAAATACTAACATTTAAAAGTGCACTAAACTAATTAAATCAATTTCATCATTAAAATGTTACTATTTTATCTACGGTATATTGGATTAATTATTTTCACACACAATTAACTCATTCAATTCCAAAGATATTTGTACGTAGCTTTTAAATGTCTAATTTAGACATCTCAGGTACTTATTTATTATGTTGTTAAAAAAATGTGGCTTTAAAGGTATGCAATTTCAATGAAATGTATTGAAGTCATCAAATTAATTATTGAATAAAAAACGTTTTACTGCTTAAATGGTTAAATAAATGTAACATTCCATCGCAGTTTTGTGTGAAATGATCACTGGACAATATATGAACTGGTTAAAAAACAAAAAAGCAAAACCTGGCTGCTTCTGACGGGGCTTAGGCAGGTTGGTGACACAAGTGTGAGGACACATGAGGATGTTGCAGGGGTGCAGGTTGCCCTCTAAGAAGAACTGCTTGGTGTCAGAGATGTGAATGCCACCCAGAGGTGTTTTAGGTAACGTGTTGGCTGGGACCAGAGACAAGCAGTAGAGGCCTACTTGGTGGATACTGTCAATAGCCTGGACAAAAAAAAAAAAAAAACAACAACCCGAGAATGTCGACTACCTCATACACAGCATATTTGATTCCACGAAACATGTAAATCAAGACGAAGTAAAACAGTTGGATTAAGCTAGTACCTGAAGTACTCGGCTCATCCATTGGAAACTGTCTTCCTCGCTAGCATCTGGTCTCTGCTCAGCCACAATCACGACCCTCTCATCGTAGAACACAGTGACTGAAAACACAGCAATCCTGACACACACAAGAACACACAAACGCAAATGGTAAATGGGTCCGATATCAAAGTATTGTTTTGAAAATAACTCGATGCTGATAAGCAAAACAGCTCATTCACACACTGATATTGCACCAAGCCCTTTCCGCCTACCTATTTCGCAGTCTCTTTGGTTTTATAATCCTGGACCAAAATAGGTGTAATAAGTCTATTAGAAAACGTAATACTGAACTAAATTCTAAAGTATTTACTGAAAAACATTGAGTAGCAGTAAAAAGTATTCGTATCTAGTCAGTAACTTTTGATGTATTTATGTGATTTGATCATCAACGTCAAATAAACCAAATTATAACACCTGGTTATGCAAATTCAGATTCGGGCCCATTCAATATTCTTAGGCCATTTTTGTTCATAGAATGCAACGTGCGGTTCAGTTAATGAAATTATGAAGAGCATAGTTCTTGTCATACGTGTTTGTGTTACTAGTAGTTGATGAATGGATGTCATATTTACACATATTTATGACTGATTTACCAGTATATTGTACTATGTATTTCATGATTGTGTCTTTTTTAAGCAATGTGTCATCCAGCACAATTTCCTTTTTTTGCTCACTAAAAGGTACAAGGTTATGCTATGGATTTACAGTATGTGTCAAAAAATAATGACAACAATGTTACTTGTATATAACTGTTGCAAATCGTTGGAGATTAATTTCAATTTTATTAAGCATGAAAAAAAACTGACCTTAAAAACTGATCATTCAGTCGGGCCCTATTTCAAATAGTGTCAATATCACTTAAATGAAAAAAAACAAATCACAGCAAATTAAGTTACATAATTTGGTCTTAAATTATGTTTCTTTGGTTAGAATGGATAGGAACCCATTTTTGAGATTTCCAAAACAGGAAATTTGGACATTTTAGGAAACAAGATGACATATTTTGTTCCTTCCATGCTTCACAAAGCAATCTATCAACTTGCATGAATACAAACATGAATCTCAGTCAATGTAATGAAATTAAACTAGAGGTTCTTTGGAACAAAACTGTAAAGTACTTTGCATTACGACAAGTACAATTTATCCAAATAGTTATTTAGGTAACTGTAATGGAATAAAGGTAGCATATTCCTACCCAATCCTCTTTTGCCTAATGGAGGACAGTGAAACCAAAGTGATGATGAAAATGTCAAGAACATTTTAAAATATGTTAGGCTCAGACTTATTTGTGGTTCTGAACTGTCTGGAGTTTTGACCCTTTTCCCGTCAATGTAAACTCTGACATTACAAGTACTGTAATCTTACATAGTATCTTAGTGACGCTGAAGTAGTAGTATTTGAACCATCTTCTCACCTTCCACGATACACAGTCTTGACTGGCTCCACAGCGAGCGCGGTGGCCACTAAGTCGTCGGCATTGTGTCTCCGTCCGCTCACCTGGAGAAGACCCTCGATTTTTCCGACGACAAAAATCAGACTTCCCTGGGAATGCACAGCAGGGTTGTTAAAAGCGTCAGGAAGCATGTTTCACGTTGGCACAAATCTGATCAAATAGTCCAACTTACTGGACCAACAAAGCCCAAGAGTCCTGACCGCACAAATGGAATCTCTCCAATGGGAACTCCATTAGCGTTGACCGGTATCACCTGAGTGCAAAGAGAGAAAGGGTGGTGAAATTTAATGAACAAAACAAACCGTGCACGGGGAACTTTAACTCCACTTCATACCTCAAAGGTGTTTTTGGTGACCCCTGGCAGGCCGTAGTACATGGTGCCTCCGGCCCTGGAATTAATTATGATCTCACCTATCTCATCTGTTTTACACAACTGAGGAGGCCCATCTGGTTTGACGATGCACATCAGAGCTGCATAAACACAAATTCATAAAAAAAAAACAAACAAACAAAAAAAAAAAAAAAACAATGTTCATTTCAATGGTTTCCTTAAGCGTATTCTCTTGTGTTTGAAAGAAACTTACCTCCTGGCATGACATGCCCTACGTCTTGCACGGTGAGGGCAGAATTTTTGTCCTCCGTGTTGACCCTGATGACACCATGGCTCAAGCCGCCCAGAGAAAGGACGGCACGGGCAGGAAGTGGTGCACCCGGTAATCCGGGTCTACATGAATGAAGCAAAATGAGTTACTAAGCAACAACAAAATACTTGTGTGAAGCATTGAAAAGTGGGTGAGTGGCAAACCTGCGTATTGCTACTGTCATGGCTTCGGGGGATGTGGCACAGGGACAGATGACCTCAGGCTTTAGTCCGTGGGATTGGAAAACGTTCAGGAAGGCATCGCAGGAAGAAACAGACCCTGAAAATGTGGGCACAAAAAATGGGTGGGGCTCAAGGTATGACTGCGTTGTTTGGAAGAAAAGAGGGATTTCTCACAAGGGTTGGCGCCATCGGCAACAATCAGCATACGTAACGACACCAGGCTGATGTCTCTCTGCTCCCGGTGTGCCATCATGGCCCAGTGCAAGTCCCGACACTTCACCAAAGCTAATCGGGCTACAGAAAAAAAGTTGACATACTGCATCAACTTAAAGTGTTTTAAAGTGTAAATCCTTCTCAAGGTGAGCCCATTTTTTCTCTTTACCTTTGTGGATGTGAACCCTCTGCACCCAGGAGAGAGGACACGCCTTCATGACTGCATATGGAACACTTATTGTGTGGATTCTGTTCATCACGGCCTATTAGCAAACAGCATTTGATAAAGCAATTAACAAAGCACCCAAATAGGTTTTTGTATTATTCTTAAATAACAATTCATGGAAAGAATTTGACCAATATATATACTGATAACAATGTATTGGTCCTTATGTAACTATAATTTGGTCCATTTGTTGGATTAAATTATTGAATTGGATTAATAACAATCCCATGTTTGTTTAGCAAACGTGTAAACTTGCATATCTTATCAAGTTTGGGTGAACCCAAAATTCTGTCTTCACATAGATAAAACATAATACCATATTTATACACACTGACATTGATATTTATAATCAATCAATCAAATTGTATTTGTATAGCCCTAAATCACCGAAGTCTCAAAGGGCTTCACAGATGAAAAGAGGTCATGCGGAGACCTCTTTCGAAAAAAGAAGTCGTACAGAGACATCTTTTCAATGTAAGGTACACAACTGGCTATCATTACCACCCACTCACCGTGAGCACCCCATGCCAGAGACCCATGTCCTTCTTACAGTCCAAAACATTCACTAATGTTTCACCTGTGGCAGAGAAATATAGGACATCGCATTTTTATTGGCCTGTGATTTAAACTCTCAGGAAAAAAAAAAACATTGAATGTCCAGGCTCACTCACCCTCGCAGTAGTTGCATGCCTGGGTCAATGCCTGGCAGTGGGTCAACATGGCAACCTTAGACACTGCCACACCGACAACAGTGCCCTCTTTATTTGCCTTGTACTGTGTAGAAAAGAAACAGCAGTTGCACAGTTCAGATCAGGTGGATTTTATTGTAACAATTTATTATCAGGTCACAGAAATATTTAGAAAATGGACAGACGGATATTTCAAGAGAAGCAGCTTTATCACCTCAATGTAGGCGGGGTCTGTGTTGGCCGTCGGGATGTGCGGCTGCCAGTCTTTCGAAGGCTTGGTTAGATACTTTGAGTCCGTAATCACCCATTTCATTCGAGGCCAGCCTGGCAGAAAATGTCATCAGTAAAGAAAAATGGATGTAGACCTTATTTTAAAATAATTCTATCAGATTGAGAAAATCCCTGTCAGGAGTCATACTTTGATTTTGCTTGCAGTATTTCTTGGCTAAAGTATTTGTGTGGAATTGCCTGATGATGAATTGCTCTTAAAGTAAAATGGTGCACTACTTGGCTGCAACCACCAGACATGCTGTTGATTCAGTCTCAGCTAGTTTGTGGCTAAATGACATCGACTAATGTCTATATTCTTCTGCTAAATTTGCCTGCACAGCATTAAAGGGCTACCTTATTTTTTTAGCAGTAAAAAACAACCATTTTGTGTATGATTACTTTGATAACTAAATGATTTTTCCATGTAAAATTAATACATTTAGAAATACATTTTCCTACTTGCTCTTAACTGAAAAAGACATCACAATAGTGTTGGGGAAAAAGTTGACCAAGTCATGTAAGTCAACTTTCAAAATAGGTTGACTAAAAATGTCTGTTTGGAAGCACCACTGGAACAATGTTTGCGCCACCATTTTCTACACATTGACCATCGACCACAGAAATAGAAATTTGCCCAAATTTGGGATCATTTCCAGCACGTCAGATGTGATTTTCAGTCGACAGGAAGTAAGTAAGAAACAAAGTCTTTTTAAAGCCATTATTAGAACATTAAAATATTTTCGTTAACCAATAAATTATAGACAAACCTTTGAACTGCATTATTTCTCCAGTAGGGGTCTTGGGTAAACCCTTCAGACATATCTCACTGGTCAGCGCCAGGCCCACACCACAGCTACCAAGGAGAAAGCCCACCTGGCTGATGCCTGCATCCTACATGTCCAAAACACACACACACACACAAACATTAACATTCTTAATTCTTAAGAAAGTAGAACATTTGTGGAAGAAACCTATCACCTTGCGGGAGAGCGGCACCTCAATTGGTACAGGTATGACCTCTGCCAGGAGGCAGCCATAGAAGGCCACCCAGAACATCCCAGGGTCGCTGTTGGGGTACACGAGTGCTACCTACAAAGACATAAAATGGACTTTTATAGAGGTAACATCATTTTGTTGAGGACACAATGTTTGTGTGACTCTTTTGTGTCTTCACCCTGTCTCCGGGTTTAAGAATCTGCTCATTTTTGGTGCCCAGCTTGTTGAGGAGAGTGTAGGCAAGTTTCACACTGCGACTCCAAAGCTTCCCTAAAAGATGGAGGGGTGGAGAGTGACAAAATTAAACATTCAAACACACAAAGTACACCCAAGTAGCACAAAAGACTTTTGGATTAAAAGACAACATTTTTAAGTCAGAGTGTTGCATCAACCGTGTTTAATCTATTAAACTTTGGAACTACATTTATATTGGTATCTCTAGGCATTACTTGAATCAGCAAATCCATAGGATAAAATGTCTGCTATTTCTAAAGACTTACACTGTTGTGCAAAGGAGTCACTATAAAACAATTTAGTAATAAATTGCACCATGTTTTCATTAATTTGTTCTTGATTTGAAAAGAAAGCGGTTCTGATCCTGTCTCTTAAAGTATAAAACTACATTTGTTGATACCTGCAGAAACTTTGTTAAAATCTTAAGCTCATTCACTTAGCCCTAATTGAGAATTGCAGGTCTATCTAAAACTATGAGCCATTTTCTTTTAAGTTTTAAACATAATTTGATTACCCATACACTGTAATTATTGCCAATTTTGTGATATTCAATCAATCAGGCCTCACCATAGGTCAGTGTGTAGAGCGGTTTGCCTGTGATGTCTAGCGCTGTGAGGGCGGGACTTTTCCCTTGCGTGGCCCCCCATCGGGCCAACGCAGCTTGCAAGGCTGGCGGCCAATTGCTGACCACCCCCAGGGGCTCGCCCTTAACCGGGATGATCTGGCGGCCTTCTGGCTTGGGTGTGTTGGGATCCGGCTGGGGCACTGAAATAAACAAAACATCAGACTGGCATTTTTACAGTCACAAAAGTGCAAGGCAATAAAGATGAAATAGAATGAAAGTTAAAATGGAACCGAATTGAATGGAACTGGAAGTATAATGAAAATATAATGATCAACAGCTGTAGCATCTCACCTTCGACTATCTCCTCTGAGTCATCAGTGAAAAACTCACTGAGGGGAGGCCTCTTTGGTCTCTTCAGCGTGTTGAGCAGTTGCTGGATCTTTGTGGACACCCTGCTGTTCACTGGAACTCCTACAAGGCATTGGGATATATGGGTGGTGGAGGCTTGGGGTGAATTTGTAGGACATGATCACACACGCACACTCTTGTGCACATAAGAACAAAAGTGTTTGCGCATCGTATTTTCTCACAGTCTGCTGCTTTTCAGCCCATAAAATGTAAGCATTTGGCCTGAATCCGTGTGTCAACTTTGGGAATGAAAAGGCAGCACACCTTGAGTGGGATCACAGGGAAAACGAGGTGAGATTTGGGTCAAGAGTGTTTCGGGACTGGGACTGCATGTCCACCGTGTGTATTGATTTTTGTATGCATTTATTACAAACAATAGGGAGGATTAGGATAAAAACACAAGGCCGCGGACAATATACATGAAGGAATTTCCTTACGCTGGAGATTAATTCTTCCTACCAGCCGGCCAAAAACATGGGACAAGGGCAGAAACAGAGTAAAAGCAGAAAAAAGCAGCACAGTCCGATTAATGGCACAATTGGAATTCAATTGAGAAGGAAAGATTTAGAGCGGCTGCCATACAGCTTTCAAAAGCAAAATGTCTCAAGGTTGTCGATTACCGTCCGCAGTCTCCATCATGCTAGTGCGACTCTGCCCTCGACTCATCCCACGGACCGTAGCGTTGGAGGGCAAGTCAACCCGAGGGCCTCTGGCTGGAAGGACCACTGCGGTCACATCTGGAGGTGGGGCGCTGGTCTCAGGTGGGGCTGCGGATAGTGGCACAAAAAATGATCAGATTTAACACATTCGATCGCATAGAAATATTTTTACAATTTTGTCAGAGTCCAGATTTATTATTTTTTCTCTCAAGAGTTAAGCTGAAGGTACTATATCAGTTAATAAACATTATGTAATAGCATTGGCTTAGTGATGATGTTATGCCACAAGTTTAAAATGGAACATTTAAATGCTTACTGCAGGGGTGATCTGTACTAAGGCACACTCAATTATTTGCAAATGACTAACACAATATCAAGCCAAATTTTAGATATGATTCTGTAGATCCCTCCCCCAAGGCATCTACAGTATATGTTGTCAGAGATAAATTGTCTTTTTGTTGGGACGTTTTTTTCCAGGCTTTTGCTATGTCCTCGGGGCATGGCCATAGACTAGACTTTTTTTTTTCTCTTTCCCCTACCTGACCTTCATGTATCCTTTCTCTGGAAAGAGAGTCCTGTGTGGTGCATCTTGACAGGCCTTGCTTGCCATCGGGCTCTCCGTGTCAGTCAAGTGTATTGTATGTTTTTAGAATGGTTCGTTAGGACAAAATTTCATTGCCTTGTAGTTGTGCACATGTAACGGCAATAAAGATCGATCTGTCTGTCTGTTCATCCGCCCGCCTGCCTGCTCAAATATAAGATTCGATTTGAGATTTTAAGAAATGTAGCAATATAAATATACAGTAGGTATAATACGCAGGAAATCTTTGACATACATTTGCTAATATCAACATAACAGCTTGCACTGAACAAATGCTTTGCTGTGAGAAGGTTCACGATAACTGCTTTCAGTGAAGAAATGCTTTGCTGTGAGAAGGTTGCTGCGAAAAGTTTTCCCAAGCTCAAACCGCAGACAGATGTCACTTCACTTGTGATTAAAAATATCTTGCAGAATGTCTTGCTCCAGTGTTGTGCCATACAAAAACTAATCTTCCACCTACACATGCACACACATATAAAATAAATACACTGGTTTCCGGCCGTGCTTCTCCCCCCAACTGCACTTTTGCCCTTTTAGGGCTGGAACCTTCATGTAACCTTGGGACCTCTGAACAAAATAAAAAGAGACGGTTCGGAAAGACTGTTTCAGAATGCATCAGAACTGTATTCATGCAGTCCTTCTTCGTTCTCCTCATGCATGATCAGAAATGAATGCCTTTTCTCCTTCTTTGTTTATAGTTTTTCACAAATGTCTATTAGGTGAACCTGACAGGAATATATTTTATCTAATTTATTTGATTACTAAATTGTTTGTCATGTGCAATTAGTGCCGTTAAAACACATTTTGCCACTTGCTGATGACTGAAAATAACATCATATGATATTGACATTTAGTTAAAACTGTGGAAAATGTGTTCAGCTGTCTCACCGATGCGAGTGTGAGCCATCATGTTGGTGACGGCGGCAGTGTGCGGCGGCGGCGGCTCGTGCTGGGGCTGGTGCTGCGGCTGGTACTGAGGCTTGTACAGAGGTTGGTACTGAGGCTTGTGCTGAGGCTGAGGCTGGTTGTGAGGCAGCGGCTTGGCTTCTCCGTGGGACAAGGTGGAGGAGGCCGACGAGGATGTAGACGAGCCCTGAGGAGGGCGGTTGATCCAACAGTCGGGGCTTTGCAGGCCGGGATTGGGCAAAGGAGCCGGGACGACCACCGACAACTGCCCGCGCATCGACATCTCGTCCTCAGAGGCCGATGAGGAGTCTGAAATGAAATGGGTGCGCCGTTAGAATAAAAAGAAACTAACTGACATGTTTAAAGGCCATCGTGCCTTCCCGTCCTACCTGGTGGCGTGCGTGTTTCGATGGGGGACGGCACATAGGTGGAACGCCGTTTAGTAGGCATGGGCAGAGCCATCTTTTCTTCTTTATGTTTAGCCAGAGCAGCTTGTACAGCTTCAGAGTGAATATCTGATCAAAGATGAAGAACATATCAATAGAAAATAAAGAGAATATCTATTTCTGTTACAATAATAATCCATTATATTTGTTGTATTGCACCTTTTACACAAACTGCAAAGGGATTGAAGAAACAACAAATGAAAATCTTCTGGGATTGCCGAATAAAATATGCTTAGAGATACCAAGCTTTAAAGTAGCTTTAAAGTACTAAAGTAATAAATGTAAAAAGGAGCTTTCAAGTTTGACAAACAAGATGAGACATTTTCCCCATCTAAATAAGAAATATTTCACAAGGGGTACGTCATTAAAAAAATGATTGAAATTGTTGAGATTGATATTACATTATACAGTACATTATAAACATTTCTTTTCAGTTAGTTGGCTTTCATGCAGCAGTCTATTTTCCAAGAAATGAATACAATTATTATTAATTTAGCTTTGTTTTATCATATCCATAGAAAAATAAAACAAAGATAAAGACTGCTTTATAATCCATTATATTTGTTGTATTGCACCTTTTACACAAACTGCAAAGGGATTGAAGAAACAACAAATGAAAATCTTCTGGGATTGCCGAATAAAATATGCTTAGAGATACCAAGCTTTAAAGTAGCTTTAAAGTACTAAAGTAATAAATGTAAAAAGGAGCTTTCAAGTTTGACAAACAAGATGAGACATTTTCCCCATCTAAATAAGAAATATTTCACAAGGGGTACATCATTAAAAAAATGATTGAAATTGTTGAGATTGATATTACATTATACAGTACATTATAAACATTTCTTTTCAGTTAGTTGGCTTTCATGCAGCAGTCTATTTTCCAAGAAATGAATACAATTATTATTAATTTACCTTTGTTTTATCATATCCATAGAAAAATAAAACAAAGATAAAGACTGCTTTATCCTGTAAAAAAGTAGCTTTGAAAAAGCTTGTGTAAGGTTTGCAATTTATTTTTGTTAAATGATTCGCTGTCAGGGAACGAGCATAAAAAAGGCCGTGTTTTCTGGCTCAGAGCGTAATCACAACAAGAGGAGGCTAACTGTTCATTAACCCACGCACATAATTGCAGATGCTTTCACTTGATGACACCCACAGGCACATTAGAAGGACTTACATGGGCAGCGACGCGTTCACGTAACCCACTCGCTGACAAATAGCATCTACTGACTTTGTTCGCGCATTAAAAACGACATCAAATCCAGCTCACAATTACATAACGATGGATCTTTTGCACACATTTGCGGCAGGAGAGAGGATGATTCCTTTCTTGTCTGGGAGGTTGTAAACAACTTCTCCATGGCAATAGCACGGTGAGGGGTTTCTGGCATGTTTTGCTTTAGTGATGCTGAATCACTACTTTCCATGAGGATACATCAAGGATTTTAATATTCTGTTTGAATACTTGTAGAGCACATTTTCGGTAGGTCTTAACATAATAAGCCTGTAAAGCCAATTGTGCCAGTCATTAGGGCTTTTAACACCCCAGTGGGAGTTAATAAACACTTCTATCCCTATTGTTTCGGAATAAAAAAGGGTCAGTGTGGTATTTGAAAAGTCTTTTTGTCAGAGAAGAGCTTCTAATAAGAAGGGGAATATAAGGACAGCTTATAGGTGTGTCATATCTTCCGTTTGCAATCCACTGCTTAGCTGTCTTTTCCCCCACAGATAAAAATTCCTCTGTTCCCCACAAGGCCTCCTCCTACATGGCCGGAAAGTGATGTCATTTTGCCAAGGGAGGAGCCTCATTGAGGGGGATCCCCAGCTGATAATTTGTCTCTGAGGAAAACATCACTGCACTACTCAAAATTGTAGATCAAAAGTGTGTTTGTGTGTGAAGTGTCACACATTCTCATACAAAAGAATGCTCATGGGCTGAAAAAAGTCCTTGAGTAATATGAACACCTCAGGTAAAAATAAATTTCTTGAGGCATTGTTGTTCTCAACTCCCGATACAAACAACATGTCATTCCAAAATCACATTCAATCGTCAACTTAGGGCACTAAAAAAATGATTTAATTACACTGACTGACATTGACATTGACCTGATGTTAAGCAGTGGTTTAGGCTCCATTATACCTGTGACTAGCATGAATTAGCCAATACCTAGCAGCACTCAAATCTGATACTCGATATTTATGTACTGTATTCTACAGAAAAATCTATTCTGTTAAATATCAGAATACCCCCCTCCCCAAAACAAAAACAAAAAACAAAAACAAAACAATGTTTCTCTTTCATTAAGTTGTACTCCGCACCTGATCTGTATCGGTCATCTCTGGTTCCGCCATTGCGATGTGTCCTACGGGAGCGTCTTTCACGGTAACGGGATGAACTGGAGGGGGGAGGCCCATGGCTGGAAGAAGAACTTGGAGCAGGTGGCTGCACATTGTTTTTCGGGGGCGGCTCCACTGTTCGGAAAACAAAATAAAATCTGGCTTAAAAAACACACATACGCCATCCTTTTGCATACAAATTGGGTTATTTTTGATTCATCTATTTTGAGAGTGAACAATTCAAGTTAATGCATCAATTAATATTTCATTAGGCTGTTAATGCTCTCGCTTATCAATGCACTTCCTAAAGTGCTTTTCTTCATTCAGGTGATGATAACTGCAGTCAATTCCAGCCATTCATATCCTCTCGTGTGAGAGGAATACCGGGAGAAAACACTGAGATGAGATTCGAACCGGGAAGCTATTGACTATAAGACAGATATGCTAGTCACAACCTCAGCAAGCTGCCAAGACTTTGGATGAAACAAACATGAATTCTTTATCATATATTGAATACAATAGAAAATTGTATACCTTCACTTTGTAGAAGCAAATTGGGTAAATTACAATATGACTGCATTTGAAATGTAAGACATTACACTCCTATTGCATTACTTTTATATTACGCTCACTGCCATAACTGGAAATATAGATTAGCCATTCTAAATGTAGCTCATTACACATCCAGGGAAAGGTTGGCTTCAGCATAAAACCAGTACCAATAATTTCATCTGTATTGTAAAGTAAACCTTAGAAGGGCCAATGTGTAAGATTTAGACCGTTTTTCATTCAAAAGAAATAAATTAAATTATTAAAAATGTCAAAAACTACAAATAAATATGTTATAGACTGTTATTAGTAGCAATTGTACAGTGAAAATTAGCGTTAGCTTACTATGTCATTATTGCTAGTTGCTAGAAGTTTCCAAATGTTGGTGAATCCACTGTGGAAAGCGGCACTTTCCACCACTTTCAGGCTAAAAATGCATTTATGCATTACTTTATTCTCATTAGAAACATGTATATATTTTTGGGTGTGTAGAATATTACAATACCGTGTTATAGTAAAAAGTAATGCATTAGAGTAATTTCATTACTTTTGTAATGCATTTCTCCCAACACTGGTTGTTGGTAGATTTGTGATAGCACTAGGGGGCAGCAGTCAACAATGCCAACTCTTACTGTGACGTTTCAATTCTAGAATATATACATTATATATGTAAAGTTGATGAAGAAAACAAAGACATTCACCTGGGGTGCGGATGATGTATGGAGCCAGGAGTTTTGTCCTTTTCTTCTCATAGCCCTTCTGTGTGATGTCACCTGTACAAGAAAAGACATTTTATTTCAATCTTTCGTCAGCAACAAGTGTAAATGCAGTTTTTTTACCATTTGTTCTAGAGTGCGTGCAACATAAATTATAAAACAAAACAAAAAAAACCTACAGAGTCTACAGAGACATGACAAAACCCTCATAAATGGCCTACAGTGTTAAAGATACACCTTAGACAGCTCCACACTTAAATATGAAACATGGGGAAACAAAACAGCCCTAAATTTGGAAACATCCTAAAGAGTGGGCAAAAAAAAAAAAAAAAGATGATTCATTCAGTGATACCCTGAGGAGAAGAGAAAGGCGGGAAACTGAGATGAAACTTTGAGGACACGACAGATGCAGGCGAACAATGCAAGTCATAACAAGGAACTGAGGGCCAAAAAAGGAGAAATGGCTGGAATCTATCATTTCGGAAAATTATTTTTTAATACATTTTTTCAATATGTTAAAAAAAATAATCTTCTCTACTGCCACCTACTGGCTTGGCATGCTTGTATGTGAATTTAAAGAGTACTTATGCTTTTGCGTGTACAGGCAATTTGTTTACACAAACACAGCTATTGGAGGAAGATTTTTTTGCAAGTGAAAAGGGGAGGATTATAAGATTTTGGATATATGTGGACAAGGCCTAAAGCTTACATAAAAAAAATATTTAAAATCAGTAAACATTATTTTCTGAATATTTTCACAAAAGTTTCAAAGTTTTAAGCCTTTAAATAAAATGTTTGTAGGGTTTATTACTGCAAAATGCATTGAAATTGTAACTGCCAAAAATTGAGATTTTATATAATGGCCAAATTGCCCAGCCCTAGTTGATGGCTGTAAATGTATTTTTACACTTGTGAGACATTTTATGAAATATCTGTGCAATGTGTAGTTTTTTGTTGTGGTTCGAGTTCATCATCAAAAACTAATTATTTATTTACACTCCTTTTCATGGGAAAGAACAATTATATGTAGATTTGTACAATTGGGAGTTTGTGTTTGATTTCAGAGGCTTCGCTGTAGCTTACTATAACTGCAGCAAATTTACTGGTATGTCAATTTCTTTCGATGCATGTCTCATGGCTTGTTATAACATGACATGAACACTACACATGAGCTCAGGTTATGACAATCAAGATGAACAAGTTCACCCCCCCAGTCAAACCACAACTTGGAATTCTGGTATGATTTCAGCCGTACAGTAACTTATAAAAGTCAGCCATGTCACATTTTTAAATTTATACCATTATTTCATTCTCACTCATCAGTTATTGTGTTATCATGTATAGTATAGAGGTGTAGAGGGTAAATATTTGAGGAAATAAAGACATATTTATAAGTATGTTCCTTTAGTAGTCAAGGTGATTGACTTTAATTGTTCACACAATGAGGGTACTAGCCTGAAAGCCGACGGTTTAAGGCACGGGGATCATTTTCTCTGAGGAAAAAAATGGAAGAAAGTAAACAGTACCATAAGTAATGCATGAACAGAATGGTTGGCCTAGCTCAGTCACATGATTTATTTTTAGCTCATGTGAACAGGCAGTTTCACTGCGGAAGGGGAGTGGGAGATGGCGTCTTTGTGGGGGGAGGGGCTGGACCAGCATTAAATGAATCTCTAAGTAATCACTCTTCCATCTGGATGAATTGAAATTCAGCTGTACTGTATGCCACTTCATTTAAGGGTATCGTCCGTCTCAGGCAGCTGAAGAGTTAAACAGATTGACAAATTAGCCATAAGAATGGATTTATAAATACAGCTGCTGAATGTGGTCTATACTTGGATGTTGGTCAACCTCCAATTTGTATTTTAGCCATTAAAACATACTAACTGTACAGGAAATGTGGTAACATTAATCGTAATTGTGTACTAGCTTGTGGTGGTTTTGCAAGGTAAGCAGAGCTGCACTGAGCTTTGTTGGATCCAGAGAAAAAAGTTAGCAAACGGCATAGTGGATGATGCAGCGCTTCGTTGTGATTGGCGATGTGTCCATGAGCCACGTACACACAGTACTGAATGAATTTCAGCCTCCATATCTAATAGAAAACTCATTTTCCCCCTCATTCTGCAAGACAACAACTCTGTAACAACTATCAATAATCAGAATTTCCCAAATATAAGACGTGACGAGGCCAAAAGTATGGATAAGTCGTATAAACGTTTTTTTTTTGTTTTTTTTTCACAATTCGAGGACAATTGATCTGTCAGCCACATAAGCATTTTTATCTGCCATATTCGTACTTACAATAAGTAGCGTAATGTTGCAAGCTAGAAGGTGGATGTTAGTTGGCTGTTAGCAAAAAGCCCCTTTTGCTGCTAACAGCAGCTCGTTCTATCTGTGGTTATGAGGGCATTATTTTCAAGAAAAGAAGCGAGCAGACCGAACCACCATCCGAGTCCATCCTTGTTCAAACAAGAATATTGCTAAAATGAAGAGGCTCATGTAAAAGTTATGATGTCTCCAGCTGATTCAGTTGAGAGTGCACCAGTTAGTTTTGAATAATCTACTGGGGTTGAAAATAAGAAGAAAGGTTACATGCTAGGTCATTCTCCCAGGGTGGGGGAGAACGGAAAGCCAAACAAAAACAAACTCGTTGAATGATGTGATAAAAGAATCAATTTGTGTCTACTTGGGAGGCAAAGCGCTTCTCTGCCGGGGTGACGAGGCCCCATCTCGTTAACCCAAATTCCCACAGTGACCGAGTCGCGTCCGCTCTTTAGTCGACAATCAAATTTTTCCAAGCTATAGCATGCATTCATCCCAACCGCAATAGTGAGAGTGATTCCGTTTAATTTTTAACAACCGAAAAGAGAGAAGCTTGAAAGCAGAGGCGTTTTCCAAGGTTCACTCATTGCCCAGCTGAGATGAATTGCATTTGCAGCAACTCTCTCTCCCTCCATCCAGCAGGCACTCAGTCTGAATTATAATTAAGTGCCGACCACTATCCCCCTTTTCTTGCTTTTTTCCTTCATCGCACTCGCTTGCCTTTTCTACAACATGACAAAATCGCATTGGACACCTGCACGGTGAAAAAGATCCGAACACATGCCTGATTTTTAAAGCTGTTATTTCATAGAAAACAGCCTCCCTTTTAGATGACGACATGCTAAGTTGTCTGACTGTGATTTTGGTTTAAAAAAAACAAAAACAAAAAAACGCAACAGACGTAATTTTACGAGAAGAGAGCATGGCCCTCTTTGTTTTGACTGAACCATCGCTGCTTTATTTGCCATACAAAGATCAACTCCCCTTTTTTTTTAACCTTTCTAAGCAACAATCCATGTTGTTGTCAGTGACATTCTGTCACAAGCAGGCTCACACAAGGGCAGGAAAAAAAGTTGACCAAGGCGGTTAAGTCCAAAAAGGTCAACTAAAAATATCCGCCTCAGATTTCCACCAGAACCAAGTTTGCGCCACAGTTTTCTGCATGCCTTTTATGCAGACGTACTCAGTGTTGCAATGGCGAAAAGGGAAAAAGACTTCCCCAATTAACAACAAAATCAAGTGACTGGATGGTTGATGCTATTTGTGTTTTTATGAGAGTAATACATTTTCAATGAAATTGAACAGTTACAGAACAAAAATGTTTTCCTGGATGCTCTGACACAATTGTGTATTTAAATATACAGCATTTTGAGCACTATAATCAGATATAGCAATGATAACGAGGAACAAACTTTCTTTTTATCACCAATAAGTTATGTTCTTTCATAATTGTGAGAAAGGCATCCATGTTGTTGCATTAGAAAACCTAAAAAAAATAGTTTAAAAAACTTTATTTGAGAGGACAATTATTGTTTGATAAAATTAACAATAACATTTGTGCGAGCTGGACATGAGGGTGTGGCTAACTTGCGTTTCAGTCACCATGCTAGTTTCTAAGTGAGCTCAGAAAAGGAATGCAGACACTACATGCATAGTCACACTTACACACGCATGCACTCACGCAAAGGGCCTTGGGGGAGCAGGAAAGGAGTGGAGGGAGTTAACGGAAAATTAGACGTGACTCCACTTTAACTCCTCTGGGCAAGGGCAAACAAGAGGTGTGGCTGACACACCTGACACACTACACTTCACACACATCAACACACTTCAAGCAACCATAGACTCTCACGTGGGAATTTCACACAGGTCACAGCAGCTACAAAAATAAATAAATAAATAAATAAATAAATAACAAAAAAGTGACCCAGACAACACTTGAAGCAACCTATGGGAAGGTCCAAAAGTAAAATGCTGCCATTCTACCTTTTTATTTGTTGTCATGGTCATTTTGAATCATTCTAGTGGCTAGCCAAGCATAGTGTTTAACTATGCAAGAGTATCACTTCCTCATCCATCAGAAACCATCAGGAAGTCTTTCTTGATTTGCTTTTCTTTTCAAAGTAGCATTTCCCTCTAGATGTCATTAGCAATGTGTCGTAGGTGACAAATGACTTCCTGAACCCTATTGTGTGTTACAAATAAACACATTAGCGAGTTACATCTCGACTCTAATCAAACTTTAAAGGAATTTGTTTTTATGTATTCAGTAGATGTAAATTTCAAGAAATGTTAATACATGTATCACAGATCATGAGTAGGGCCCAACTGATTACATTTTTTTTACATAATGTTTAAAAAAAACAACAACAACACTTTCCTTCATGGTTCACAGACGGCATTGCGGCACAATTATGGAGGTTATAAGGACATAATTCTTGTTATATGTTTGTGTTATAACACAAATTACTAGTATATTAGTCGATTGGTGGGGATCATGTTTAAAACATCTATGCTTAATATATGTTGCACATTGTATTACTCTAAGTTATCATTACTAAATAATGGTTAGTGTGCATAAAGGTAAAAACGTTAAAACAATCTGCAAATATCGGATATCGGCCAATCATTTTTGGCTGATGTTTGAAAGGCCATAATGGGCAAATTTAAACAGCCAACCAATTAATTGGTCAGGGCCAAATAGATTTTTTTTAAAAATGCACACAGCCTGACTTTGTGGGCTGAGAGTACACATATCCCCCATTAATAGCCTTGCAAAGCCTTCAATTGCCGACATATCTGACATATGGCTGCACTAATTCAGTGAGGGCTTAAATTCAAAATGTGTATGTAAGAAGGAAGCTGGGGGCTGGGCATGGGCTCCATAGGGACAGACACGCATGCCTGCATTACTTTGTAGTGTTGTACATTGCTCATTAAATGGAATTGTGCTTACTATACTGCAAAAACAATGTCACACAATCAATGAACAACTGCCAGTGTAAGAGCTGTAATAAGAGTGGCTTCCTGTCAAATGTAATAATGATCTGTTGTTATTGAGGCTGTCTGACTGATTATTAGTTTTATTTTGAAGTTGTACTTCATAGCAATGGCAGCAGAATGGCTAGCTTGAGTCCTCGCGACTCCATGTTTATTGGCATCACATAACATCCACGCACAGACAAAAAAAAAGAAGACAAAACATTTATATTCAATCGCTACTTAAGAACGCAAAGAAACTACTAGTCAAAAATGTTGCCATTGTATGATACAGCACAAGTCTCTGGCATTAGCGATCGCCGCTAGCTAACTACATATGTGGTGCATTCAAATGAGTATTTCGTTCTCAGACAATGCCAATGTATGGATACCGGTCAATTGGAGGGGGCCACTGGATTAAAACGCAAATTTCAAAGGGGAGCCAAAAAGAAGGTGAAAAACCAAGAAGCAATGTTGAAAACGGTTAAGTGGTGCCAGCTTAGTGTTCATGCTATTTTCTATTAAATTCACAGTTTTGAAGCGTGAAATACAGAATTACGCTGCAAATGTTTGTTTTGTTTTTTTTCCTCAAAATGCGGGTTCCCGGAGCTATGGAAAAAAATTGACCCCAGGTTCTCGGCACATTGTTTCTCTGTGTACAATCTCCAAAAATAGGAAAATTTTACCAACTGCTCCCAATTTATTGACCTGTACCTAGATATCAAGAAGAAAGATGGGGTGAAATCACTATGATATTTTTCTTAATTACGATAAAAGTTCCATTTAATCACTCTAATAACAGCCAATCTAATAACTCGATTTCCGTTCTAGTGATTGATATGCCGATGAATCCAAATAAAGGATAAACTTGCCGTTGTTATATCCAATTATTACAACATTTATTTATTAATGTATTTCATTTTCATCAGTTACTTACAGGCTTGTGCAGGGCGCTGCATGTGACATTAGAGTCTGTTTCCAAGTTTACATTTTTTCTCCTTTCTGTTGTTCAGTTTTTGGCAGAGCGATTCTCATTTTCAGCTATTGGTTCAGGCCTAACATTTTAATTTTCGTGCCGTGAGTGAATCGCGGCATTTGACCATTTTTAGTCTAGAAGACATGAGTCAGAGATGCGATGAGCCACAAAGGGAGCAGCCAAATGCGAGTTCCAACTGCGAGGTTGCTAAGGCTCCTGCAGTTCACCGTCGAGTTGAAAGTAAGACATTTCAGTGACCCAGCTGACACTGTGCGTTTGCGTGGAGCGTTCATTTAAATTATTCATTCTTTCTAGTCCCCATAGCGTCCATGCAAGCCCCATAATGCCTGTTGTATTTACGTGTGGGTCTCCGTGTTTAAGTAAGGCGAAAATAGACAGTTGAGATGTTAGGTAACACTCTGGATTCATTTCCAAAAACCAGTATGTGCCTGTGTGACATACGGAGAGCAGCAGAGGTCCGCCTGCTGGCCTCGGGCGCCACAGACATCATTTGAGCAGCTCCTGTGCAGCACTTAATGAGCTTTTGAACAGATAGGTGAAATCAGCTTTGCTTTTGCTTGTGTCTTCCCTGGTGCAGACTCATGAACAAAAAGGTAGTTTTTTTTCTGCATCCTATCTGTCATAACAAAAGGGTTATTATTTTGCATTCAATCAGTCAAAGAGCTACTGAAAATAAACCAATAAGGTTTCACTGCCAGTTCAGAAATGCTGTCTGGGCGACACGTTTTGTCATTACGATAACTGGGTCCTCTTGGGATGGACACGGACGGTTTTGTATTTAAACAATTTCTCCCATAGGAAATAACTTAAATAGACATCATGAGTTCCAGAGAAAAACTGATGCCATAACAGAATATTTATTAAATTCACAGACAATGCTCTGAATCAATTAGTCAATAGTGGTTTTATGACCCTCACAACTCTATATTTGTCATGAATCTAATTTTTCCCCTTAGTCATTACAGGGTATTGTGTAAATAAATGTATTAAATGTGGGAATACTGTGAAAATGAATATTTTCCTGCCGAGCTGCAACAATTAATCATTCATCATTTTGAATTTAGTATTTTCCAAGCTTTTCGATTTTCAGTCTCCTAACAGTAAATAAGATTTGGTTTCTGTAGTCTTCCATATAAGCATAATTATTATCTCTGTGTTGAATCAAAATTAACAATTTGCAAACACCTGATTTTACTCTGGAAAAATGTTTCTTATTTTATTAAATGTCATGTTTTTCAACAACAACAAAAAAAATCAAAATTTGATTTTCAAATGGAATTCAATGATTAATTGACAGATTCATCAATTATTAAAACAATAGTTAGTTGCAGCCCTACTTACCGGTTGCAATGAAAATGTGCATGTCAAAAGGTCAAGGAGTGTTTTTTTTTTTTAAGTTTTTATCCTGATCGCACTCGGCCATGCTCTCAGGCAGAAAAGTTACTTCATTTTTTTTTACAGTTTGACTTCAGCATTTTAATGTGAAGCTTCGAGCTGTTTCACTTTGTTTTGTTTGGTTAGGATAGTTAATATTTGATTGCAGACATGGAATTTGAATACCTGGAATGTTATTTTTGCAATTTTGGTGTTTCCGATGACAAAACCCACTTTCTGAAAGAGTATCTACCAGTGGTGGATTGTCAGGGCCAGCAAGTCCTTCTCTGCTGGCCTATTATAACCTGACATTATCATAACTATAATAATTAAAATAACTATGATAAAAGTCCATTTCATTTTAATTTATTTTTACTAAATACATATATTTTATACATTCAATTATACTCCATATTCTATTCTATGATAAGTTGAATTGCTGATGCGGGTTTATTGATGCATAAATGCTCCGGAAAAAAGCTTGTGTAGCCCAGTAACACATACGTGTACTTCTGAGGGGTTGAATGACTGAAGGCCTAAGTGTGAAGACTGCCACTGGTATCAACTGCCACTGGTATCGACTATCTTAAAAATTAAATTAAAAAAAAAAATTGTCCCCAACAAGAACTGCTTTTCTCACGGGATTCGTTGGCAACATTTAATGGTAAACCTGAGGACAAACGTGTGAAAAAAGTATTAAAAAAAAAAAAAAAGGAAAGAGTGGAAGCAGATATATAAGCAGACATATATAAGCCTCTGCGGTGTCATGGTGGTAGTTGCAAGAGATCCGTCGCATCCCGGCCCAGTGTGGCAGGCTTGTTGCCCCCTGATGCTCTGTGACCTAGATTAAGAGACGCAGCCAGGACCGTAATCTCTCGTTTCTCCACCCCCCTTTAGTATGGAACAGGCTGCTAACGGGGAAAAAATAGCCTTTCAGCTATGAATTTAAATGTTATGCTAACATGCAACTGGATAACAAAATTGTTCCTATTTTCTAACCCTAACCCTAGAAAAATGAACAACTGATGAACAATTGAGGATGCATCTCACAGTGGAAATGATAAATCTTCCTTCTACAGCCTCCAAAAAGCACCATCAAAAATTTTTGGAACCTACACGCAAGAAGTCTGCGGTCTACGCAAGCTTGATGCTTTTTAAGATACGCCAGCTAGCTAGCAATGAACTCACCTCCACAGCAACATATACAATACACTTCTGACAAGTTATGGTTCTCACATAAAGGTTACAAGGATGGATGGACAAAGTAATGCTAAGTGCTAAGATAACTTAATATTGATATGTAATAGTTTTAACAACGGAATTAAGTCCTTAGGTGATCAAGTACCATTTTCACAGAAGTCAAGCTCGAACTAAAAATCACACTTAAAACGACATTTGAGTTTCTTTTCACAACAGAGTCCAGAGTTTGCTAACAAGAAAACTGCTTCACTATGCTTCCTATTTTTTTAGCCTTGAACTAAGGACAGTTGTATTGCCCGTCTGCATTTGTTGTTTGCATTTGTGTTCAAATATCCGTTGCTTAAAGGGTTATATCAATGAAAGCGCTTGTTTTTTTGTCCCATTATTTGTAAGGTGTAATTGTAAGTATCGCCAGGGCTCTCAACCGTAATGTCTAAACAATCAAGTGCACAAATGCCATGAGGGTTGCACGCTACCAAGTTGAGCAGCTTTAACGGCTGTGGCTCACAGCTCGAAATTCCAGTCCGACTCAATCACAAAGTCTTTGATCCCCTCAATGGCGTTCTTTGTGTCCTTGCAGTCAAAAACTTTAAAGTGGGCGGTGTTTCTCTCACACACATACACACAAACTACTGAAAACAACCGTTTCTGTGCTGTGTATTTCCCTCTGCTTGTTAGAGAAGGAGTCCCAGTTCAACCAACAATGGGAGGATTGTTTCCGAAAAAAGATATCCATGAGAGAGCTCTGGACTTATTGGAAGGCCAGATGCTGCTCGGCCAGTCCTGAGCGAAGCACGCCACTGACGCATTTGACACTTGGGGAACATGTGGCAGCACGGCCGGGGCATCTGGACAGCGCGGAGCCTTTGGTGTAATGTTGCAAGCAAAGACACAGACGTCAGCTTCTGAGCGCTGGGACGGTCCCACTCGGGGAGTCACCTTACTACTCGATCTCCAGCCTGAAAAGACTGAAACCGTCACCAACTGAGGCTCATTCTCACATGCACTTTCCCTTTAGTTCTCCGATTTCCTTGACATTTTGAGGTCAAGTTTTCTTCTTAATTAGACAAATACATAACTTGACTACGTTTAGAGTCTGGACAATACTTTTTTGAATGTAAATAGTTCATGGATCGGTCATTTACTTACTCATTTCCCAGAAACCTTTGCAGTGACCAACATCATATTTATCCACCTTAGGAAGCAACTATTTTGCCACTTGCTGTCAACTAAAAATGACATCACAGGTAATGACCAATCACGGCTCAGCTTACAAATACCACATGACCGCTCAAAAACAGGTACTGTTTTCACAATACAGTACTAGAAAGGCTTCCGGAGAGCACAAATACGGAACCAGTCAGTGTAGTGTAGTATTCGACATCTTTGACAGGCACCGTCAACACTTTGATTTGACACAAGCAAGCAAAACAATGCCAATGATATCTATTTACAGCCAATCCCTGTATTTAATATCAAAACACCGTTGAAAATCAACAAACAGTCCAATTTACATTTCAATGAGTGCATATATGATGCAATAATATTTTCCGTTGCATGTAAGTGTTCTAGGACGGCAATCCCTCTTGCAAAACACTACCAGTGGGCCCCATTGCTGGGCTCTCCATGCCAAACATGACATTACTCATCCACCCTCGGGCACCTGAGAGCTGCAGAGCACCAATCAGGCTGCTGCACCGTGATTCACTGACTTGCATAACACCACCACCATATTCCATTTTGTTTCCTCGCACTCAAACAAGCAAGCCTGCTGTTTCTGCAGCGCATTCAGGACGAAGATGAGCTGTGAGCTGCATGCAGCATCACGACTGAAGATGCATATGCATACAGTGCATGTAAAGATTTATGGCGTCCACACTCAAGGCCCCCCAAGTTAACTCACTTGACCCATTTTCTCTGACATAAGTGCATGATGTAGCTGTGCGGTTAAACGCGGACACAATAAGGGAAACGACATGCTATAAAGATAGAATTTCCTGTCCAACTGCAACACCAACATACAGTAATAAACAGCGATAATTAAATTTGATGCTACAAAAGCTAATGTTTAAAAAAAAATTGAGGAAAAATGGTAATTGAGTTCGTATCCAAAGGCAACACTACACCTGCTGAACATGTACCTCCTGAGAAATCCGCCTTACCTTCGGACAGCTCCAGGTCCAACTCCGCCAGCTGGTCCCTGACCTCTTTTGGCAGAGCCGACAACTCGACGCCGCGGTCGGCCATGACAGGAACCTTGAGCAGCCTGCGGGGTGTTCGTGATATTTCGGCCGACGATGGATACAGTCCCGCATGAAGATGGCGAGAAGGACTCAAGAGGCTGCGGCGGCGGCGGTTACTCCATCCCCGAGACTCCCGGACACCGCCATGACTACTGAGGAAGCTGGGGAACAAGTCGACGTTCGCGATCACGTGACCTAGCAAAACACTCGCGGTGCAACGGGTTTGGAGTACCCTCTAGTGGTGACTTTCTCACATAGCAAACACCGTTGGAACGAAAAATCCTGATTGGACTGTGCAACCGCGATTAGTTACGTCTTCGTTGGACAATTACTGTACTTTTATATTTATTCTACAAATGGACTCTTTTTATTTCACGGCATTTATTTTGGCTGCACTATTTCGAGGAGTGGTCGATGTGTGTGTGTGTTTATAAAATGTCAGTCTTTTTTAATGGTATTAGTGCACAAAAAGTAAGTTTTTTATCAGATTAATTTGAGACAAAGTATTCATTTTGACCGCTGAAAATGGCCAAAAGAGTGGACCATCCCTTTAACTATATTGACTGTTTTTGTACAATTTAAATACAATTCATCATCTTCACAACTTGAACTGGGCCGCAATAACTACAGGTAGGTCAGAGCAAGCCAAGCTTGACTAGCAAACAGCTAGTTGACCCAAAACTAACATTTATCATTGGTGATGTCAGTTTAGTATACGTTTGCACAAATAAAAACAGCTTCAGTTTTCTGAATGTTCCAACAAAACATAATTAAAAAGGACATGTTCCATCTTTTTTTGTAGATTCTACAAAGTTGAATTAGTTGAGAGCCTAACGCAAGATAAAAACATCAAGATGAACCTGTCTTTTTCCATTAAGTTATTTTATTTGCCCAAGACAATGATTTCAGACTATACACAAGTAGTTCTCCCATCTTGAGGCCTGAGAATTTGAGAAACTCCCTCTGAACAAGTCTTTCCTGGAGATATATGTATGTGGTTCAACCTCTATTAAATAGATGCAAAACTGGTTTAAAAAAAAAAAGGAAAAAAGGGGGAAAAACACATAAACGACGACTTTAAAAAAACAACTGAAACGAAAGACAGGATGTTTTAAAGGAGACAGTGAAAGGGAAAATAAAAGGAGTCTTGGAAGAAGAATGCGGTATAAAATGATCTCCAATTAAAAACATAATTCAAAAGAAGCACCTTGCAGAACCACTTTTGTCTACTTCACAATACAAAACTGCTTTTCAAATGTTGCAAAGCACTCAGCAAATCTGTACTTCTCCACAAACATGCATAACCACCAAGCTCATTCATTCAAAATTACACACATTCACATTTTCTCTGGTCAGCTGCATCAGACCACACCCTCACTCTCAGCGGCTTGGCTAAACACAAAAAAAACATTGATACTTAATAGAAAAATATATTGCACTAGTCGTTCCTCAAATGAAATGCCGGGGAAATGGCTTAATATCTGGTTGTTTTTCTTTTCCATTTTAAGGGGTCATCAAAAGCTAACCATTAGGACGCAGTGATGTTATAAAAATTCCTAAAATGCAGAGCAATAAATTGACGCAGTGACAAAAAGTGGTAGACCTCAACTTTGAACAATCCATGCAGTCATAGTTTGATATTTTTTTTAAATTCATCATGTCGATTGGAGGCTGGTAAGGGGGGAAAAAAGGAAAAGTGGGGGAAACATTTGTCACCCACTATACAAACGTTTTTTTTTTTTTGAGGAACTCAAAATAAAAAAATAAAAATAAAAAAAGCCTGCCAAAAAAAAAAACAACTCCCCAACTGGATTAGACTAGACAAACCGGTAGAAGTCATCCATTGGATAATTACTGCAGTGATTAAAAGGTTTCAGCTGGCAACATTTTTTTAACTGTACCATATGCAGTGAGAAATGTTGGAAGGTATGTTCATTGTGAGTGGAAATGACAGCACTCTGTTTAAGGGAGGGGTGAATAATTTACCTGGATTAAGAACTGCCAAACACAAATTCAAACAATTGTGGTGAATCACCACATTCCAGGAAGAAAAGTGGTGAAAGTGCAATGATGTAAATATTTAGTGGATCCAAATAGTAACTAAAAACAGTAAAACCCATGGTTATCTCGAGCAGAGAAAGTTTTTTTCCCCTCTGCGTGAGTCTGTAATCTTTGGGATGTACAAAAGAAGACCGAAATAGCAGTTTTATCTATTATTATACGATAGATAATAATGTAAGCAAATAAATGTTACTTTTGAGGTGAATGAAAATGAATGTTTAGAACATTGCATAAGCTATCAATTGCCAAGTCAAGATATTTAAAGCTAAAGGCCATCAAGCCAAATATGACTGTTTTTTTGAGGGGGGTGGGGTGAAGGAGGTTGTTTATGGGGTGGGATAAAGAAATGAAAAAATGCAAAGTAAGATGCCACAAGAGCCTGCAACAAGCCAGATAGGTCACGGGAAGATCGCTGCATCAGTACATGACGGTTTGAGCGCAACTATTCAGGCCAGTGAATGATATTGCAGTCAAATATTCAGTCAGATGCATCAAAGCCTGCTTTGTGGGTCACGCACAGACAGGCACTGAATTTTGCGTGGAACTCAAGTGATCAAAGACTGATGAAGATTTTTCGTTCGTATTTTTCACTCAAATACAGGATGTGACCGAAAACTCTGCAGAGTGTGTTCCCTATTTACATACACAAAGAGGAGAAGGGCGAGGAGGCCTGATGACGTGTCTTTGTGTGATTATCAATGGCCGTGAGGGAAGGAGAAAGGGGGGGGGGGGGGGGGCGCTTCCTCCGTCTAACACGTGGCACCAGCCCAGCCTCGATAATGCCACTCGAGTTTATACTGGCTACCTGCGTCAGCACATCATCTCGGGGTAGGTTGGGACTGCGTCGCCATGACGACCCCTCCCGGCTGGCCCGATCCCATGCCGGCCAAGACGGACATGGCCACCGCCTCTGCGGCGCGGACGCTCATGCCGTTGATAGTGGGGCCCGGGCTGGAGGGCGGGGCCGAGGGAGAGGGCCCATGCTGGATGACGGCGGCTGGGGATCCCATGGGTTCGGCTGATATCTCCCGGGACGCTTCCTCTCCTCCTGCGACTGAAGGCAGAGAAAGAGACATTCACCCTTAGAGAGGTGAGCGAGTGAGGACACATTAGATGGATGAGATGATGGATGCCGCCGACACAACACGTACAACGCTGCATGACTGATGCGTTTGGTTTTGCACAAAGCTTACCTAAGAAAGCAGCTTTCTTCTGCATAACAGTGACGGGACAATCTTTGTGGGCGAGGAGGAGTTGCTTCAGCTGAGCCACCTCATTCCTTAGGAGAGTCACTTCATTCTGGCAGCAACACAAAGGCAAAGAAAAACTATGATCATGAGACATGACTAACAAATGACATTGAATATACTGTGTCCCACAAATGCAGTGTTTCTGAGGTGACGATAGGTCAGATGTTCTGTGAAATTTAGGTTCTGTTGACTATTCTGAGCCTGTGGATGTAAAACTAAATATTTCTCATGGCATTGCATCTGCATTTTTTTCCTTCAATATATGTCAGTGGCTCTCACAAATTTTTCACCAAGTATTGCAAAAAAAAAAAAAAAACAACTTCCCCAAGTTCACAAACATTAAAATACAGTAGGCCTAAAAATTCATTAAAAAATGAGGCAGTGATTTGCTTCATGATTAACATCAAGTCAATCCAAACATTGGCCACTTGCTGTCGACTGAAAATTACATCACATTTGCTCAGGGCTCAGGTGATTACCAATCATGGCTCTGAGTTTGGTCACATTTGTTACTTGAGTCCAAGCAACTGTGATGTCATTTTCAGTTGACAGGATGTGACAAAATGGCGACCTCTTGAGATTAATCAAAAGAGGTGGATTGCGCCGCTCAATTTATAATCCACAATTATAATAATAAGCACAACACCATGCTTGGACAAGTGGGACTGCGTGGAACATATTGCTGTAAAGATATTTTTGTCGGGGTTGACTTCCCTTTAAACGTTACAAAAAGGCAATGCAAGACACATCATGCAGTTTGCATAACACTAAAACAGTAGCTGTCAAACATTTTCCAAGACTATGAAACGGGAATACTTCAACCATTCAATAAAAAGCTTAAAAAATATATTTACTCAAAGGCTTCGGTGGCCGGAATGTATGCACACAGTCATATATATTAAAGATATCTTGATACTCTGAGCGCTCTCATGCGTTAAAAGTCAGCGTTCACATTTACCCTCCGCAGACTGAACGCTCACCGTCAGAGAGACATTCATGCTGGCAAGATCATCCGCCTTCTTTTCCAAAGAATTCACCCACAACTTTCTCTTCTGCCTGCAGCGTGAGGCAGCTGCTCGGTTCCTTTCTAGAAAACGCTGCCTCCTCTCATCGGGGTCCATCTCTGAGGCTCGTCGCCGCCGGCCTCCAGTTGGCTGCGCAGGAGACACCTGGGGATGAAGATTGCCTGCATGAGAATTGTGTCAACTAGGAAGCTCTGTTTTATAATACAAAAGTTCCGAGAATTATTGAGTGGCTCACATTGTTGGAAGATGGCTTAGTACCTGTGGTTGGGCAGGTGACGGTGCATCTGAATTTTGAGTAGGCTGCTGGCTCTGTTCCTGCTTCTGGGGGACAGCTGGGAAGGATCCTGCCCCCCCTCCGCCGACGCCACCACTACCCTCATGCACTCCTGAGCTTTGATTACTTAGGGCTGCCTTTAAACGCTGCAGAAAAAAATGTCAGACTTCCAATGAGTTATGTTAATACCCCAGAGTTAAAAGACCAGAAGAACAGCTGACATCTTAATTGAGTGGGCTCGTCTGATTCATCTTACCATCTTGGTCTCGGATTGCAGATGATAACCTGATGGAGAGGATGAACCACTGCTGGCCCCTCCCACTGGGGGTCCTGGGATGCCTGGGATGTTGGGCACCGAGTTCCCAGGCCTCGCCAGCTTTACACAGAATCAAAAAACAAAGTTAGGTGCTTCAGAAAGGATGAAGTACAGCATAAAAAAAAACGTAAAAAATAATTGTTTACTCTGAATGTCTACATTGAAAAAGACTTACCGATATGACTGTTGTCACCTTCGGCAGTAGAGGAACTGCTTGCCCATTTGCGAGGTGCCTTATGAGGGGATACGAGCTTGTCGGTGAGCTGCGGACAAGACAGTGTAACGACTAATGAATTGGAATTCTTCTAATGTTCACCAAATATGTTGTAATCCAACACAAAGAAACATAAGTTTACCTGAGTTGTCGATTGGAGGGCGGCGCCTGCGTGATGACCGACGTCGGGGATGGCAGCGTAGGGTGTAGAGGATCATTGCTCATGTGTAGAGGTAAAGAACCTGGGCGCACAATGGTTGGGGTCGGGGCAGAACTTGCCACTGGCTTTGTCAGAATCTCCTGGTGTCAAAAAAAGACAGTAGCATTGAATTTATCTAAATGAGTGGATGATTTCAGATCTTTATTTCTACCTCCCTTTACCAAGAGATTTGTTATGTCTAATTAAGTCGTCCAGGTAATAGGTGACAATGTTGAAAAGGGCTTTTGAAATAATTTCTTTTCGTTTCATTCAACAAATAAAAAAGACTCCTGTAGACTTACGACCACTGTAAATCTTATTCAGTATAAGTCTATTTACGACTGTATGAAAAGCAGAGTTTGTGGCTATTGAGTTTTGCACCTTACCCTTGAGTCTTTACTTATATCTGACATGCTAGAGGAAGAATCCGGACTCTCAGGAGGAGAAGAATCCACTTCTAAAGGATCTTCATCTTCTTCTTTTGGGGCACATTTTGTTTGTGAAGTCACACATTGTGTTTGTAATGTTGAAACCTTAGAAGGGTGAAAAAAAAAGATGAACATGCGATTACAAATGATTCACTAAAGAAACTGATCCTTGCTTTTTATGTCAATTTAGGGAAACTAGCATGAAGACAATGTATTTTCATTTTCATTCTCACTGTGTTTTTTGTCCTGTGCTCCTCTTCCTGTACTTTACAAAAGTCATGTTCAAAGGAATTGGCCAGGTCATTAAAAAGCCCAACTTCCTCACAGTTCTTCAGGAAGCGTGTGGGTGTGGGGGTCTGGTCTGATGGGGGTTTAAGTAAAAATAAAAAACAAACAAACAAGAAGAGAATTATGACTTAGGTCAAGTTTTATATAGTATGTAATAGCGGAGACTTAAATGTCATCACCTGCTATAATAACAGAATCTGTTCTAGCAGGGCCAAATTTCAATGTCATTTCATGTTTGTGCTTATGCACAGAAAGATGATCTTCATTGGTGAATCTCTGCATTAAAGAAAAAAGCAGAATACAAAATGGCAATGAATTATTTTAACCTTGCAACACATTTGTATTTGAAATCGCACATAAAGCATGAAAGATGAAATTACCTGCCCACATCCAGGCGCGGTGCAGACAAACGGGCGGTCATCCCCCATCTCTGACAGACGTTCTATATAAAAATTCAAAATGCATCACCGGTGTAGACAGCGAAATGCTCACACACTTGACCGTCTTCTGTCGAACTACGGTAGCCGAGGCGTAAAGTCCGGGACGGTGATAAAGTGATTACCACACACATTAGAACTTCATATCGTACAATGACAAGATGGTAGTGTTAATATGTATGACGTGTAGCAAGTAGGTCTTTAAAAATGGTGGGGAGTTCACATCATGTGCCAAATCTATGTCTAGATTTGGACAGGCCCAGGGCTAACATACGCTCCTTTGACAGAAATATCGTTACTGGGAACGTGAAAAGCACCATCGTGGACACTAATAACCCATGACCGGAGATCTACTAAGCAATTATAGTTGCCAACAATTATTCCGTTTAATTCCGTTCATGGTTCTTAGTTGACAAAACGTCAGCTAGGAAATGCTAACAACTAGCCTACGTTTGTTAGCTTCGAGGTCTCGCGGAACATAGCAGCCAAGTTAACCACTGAACGTGAGCACACTTGTAAGATGACATTGACACAAACATACATATAAAACACATTTATTTTAAATATAGCATACGCCCAGATTCAAACGCTCACCAGGCTCACCCGACGTTCGAGCAGAGCCTCGTCGCTCCCCTCCCTGCTCGGTCCGGACACCCAACGCTGCGGCGCTGTAGTCTCCTCGTTGTTGACACTTGACATTCCCATCCTCAATCTCGCGAGAGTTACAACCCCAACCCAGAATGTTACGTAAGCGGATCGCCGCGAGGGCAAGTAAACACCATCCATTGACTGCATTAGCAGTTCAACGTACATTTACAGATAGTAAAAAAAAAAAAAAAAAAAATGACGTGACACGTTTGAAACATTACTCATTCATTGGTGTACCCAAAATCATACAGTGTTGAAAGTACATACGTTCAAAGTTTAAAAAAAATATTTTCATACATCGAGCTCCAAAATTAAACTGATGAATGCCTTGCCAGTGTGTAATATTAATTTACAAATGCTTTATATAATCACGTCTTTAACCAAAAGCCAAAATGAATTATTCAGAGATAATGCGATACACTTGTAATAAAACAATAAGGCACTTGAGGTTGCTGTTAACGTTTGAATCCCAAATCATGAACACAAAAAAATATCAGGCATGTTTCTCAACACACTTATTTTTGAAATGTTGCAATTCCAAATGGTCCAACTGCATTAACAAAACCTATGCTGTCAATACATGGGGGGAGGGGGCTTACCACGATTTGATAAGATCATAATAGTCAACTGAAGTACACTAAAATATCTCCGCGAACATCCATTACCATTTACAAATATTCAATAAAATCTGAAGTTAATCTCTGAATAACATACTCTAAATGTCTATTACAGCAAAAACAAACAAAACTCTTAAGATACTACACAAAACAGTGGTACGGCACTAAAACATTCATTCAACAGTCATAAATCATTGGCTACTTAAATCAAATTTACACGGATCGTCAAACCTGACAAAACATGTCGATTGCATTTACATTCACTGTTTATGAATGCACATTTGAATTTGCCAAAAACACCAATAGATCGGAGGGGAAAAGTCCATAGCAAAATGTTTACTTGCTGATCAACTACAGCTGAGATGAAACTGCAGGTTCAACATCTTGAACCTCTTTAAAGTAACAATGACATTTTTTTCTTTATGGAAAGCAGGTGGTGCTGCATTTACTGTTGTCCAACAGACATGGCAGCTTCCGGCTAAAAATTATAAAGGGATTAAAATACAAAAAAAAAAGTTTGTATCTTGTCTTTAAACGTTTAATACAGATCAAATGATCTGTATTGGTTTTAGGCTTAAGCCAATCTTTCACTGGATGTGTAATGAACGTAATGAGCTACATTTAGAATGGCAAATCCATATTTCCAGTTATGGCAGTGAGAGTAATATAAAAGTAATGCAACAGCAGTTGAATGCATTACATTTCAAATACAGTAATATAACTACTATATATATAAAAGGACAGTAATAATAATGCATTATAGTTTTGAAGTAACTTGCCCAACACTGTGTGTGTTTATGCATATATAAGTATATATTTCTTAGTCTACATTTGACCTTGATCAGGTAACATTGTACTGCCTGAACTTACTGACCATTAAAAAGCTGTCCTAGCCATCAATTATTAAGTGTGATAGCTTGCTAATCACCAACGAACAGATTAAAAATGTCACTGGTATTGCAATTACACATTGTAGCCATTAAAACAGCAAGACATTTTGAGATATTCCAGTGGAAAGACAACACCTGAGAGGTGGAGGGAAAACACTTCATAAATGATTTACAGTTCACGAACGCTTGCTTTAGAGGTTGTACGCGACAGCTCCTCTAAAGCTGGACCAGCAAAAAAAATCACTAAGGGCTAACCGAGTCTGCAATTACAGCATAGCTGAATGCCACTGATGCCTCCCCTTGACAAATTTCTGTAGCATGCCACCAACTTCTACACTCTTCCGCTCAAACAAGCATCTCTAAATTTTCTCATGTCAACCTTTTCTTTGAAATTTGTCTCGATTTATTTGTTGAGCTGGAGATCAAATGTATTCAGTTCATAACAAAAACAAAGGAATTGACTTTGTTAGTCCAATACCATTTTTAAGGGATTTTTTTTCTTAAATCATACATATGGATCTTTTAGACACTCACTGTACAAAATGAGGGGATATAAAACAATATAAGTAGCACGGCTATGATAAATCAAAAGCTGAACAAGGCTGATGATCGTGTCGAGCTAAAATTTGCACATGCTGTGGGAAAAACGCTCATTAGAAGCAGTTTAAATCTAAAATATTGCTATGTACATATTTTTATAATATAAGTTTACATTAAATATTTACAATATGTTGCAGTTTATCATGGTTTTAGGGATTGTTTGGTTATTTTGGTGACCTTGGGGGAATGTTCTGCTCCTTGCTGCTTCTCCTTAGTCCACGCTGAGGAGAAAAGGTTTTGCCTGTGTTTCTGTGATTATCCCAAGTCTTCATTCCTGTACCTCCACTATGGCCGGAGCGATTATAGCCGTAAAATGTACGCGAGGCTTGACGGGGAGTGCAGCTATCTGCACGTTTGTCTGATTTATCTGTAGCTTCCCTGGCATTGGCTCGTGGATCCTCCCCTCTATTAACCTTGAGCTCCTGAAGAGGCTGGACAGACATTGAGACAGGGGGAGCCGGAGAGGGTGTCTGTGGTGGTGGGCCATCCTTAGCCAGCCGTTGGCACACTTCTGCATAGCTGAGCTTTTTCGGCTCCTGGTTAGAAAGGTAAACGAAATGACTACATATTAGGGTAAACATGTGAGACCATGATTGACTGTAAAAGCACTAAACATAAGTGAGTTCAAATCATTTGCTTATTACTCCACATTGATGTTTAAAGGTTGAAGTCAGTTTAAAATCAACAAATCACTGAACACTTGTTTTTGTGTTTCCATTGGCCAATTTACAGAGGACTCCTCTCAACTCCTCCTGCTGCTGAAGTTGCCGGACTTTACTGCTCTGTGGAGCAGCAAAATGTCCACCATACGTCTGCTGGTCCAAGAGTATGAAAAATAAGCCAGGATGAGAATCGTAGTTAGCCTCACTATGTTAGGCTAATCCAATCAATGCTAGTCCTAAAATATTCATACTAGAGTCTTTGCGAGATTGGCTGCTCGGAGCAAGGGCAATGGCACAAGTATATTTATTATTATTAAAGTAGTATTTAGTGCGTGGCTAAGAGGTGACATCGCAGTGAGCTAACCAAAGTGAAAAGTGGGTCTTTACCTGTTCTGAGGTGTCAAAAGAGGGGGCTGCTACTTCACATACAGTGTGGTTACATGTGGAAGATGCGTGTTCTGTTGGACTAACAGACTGGATGGATGACGACACTTTTTCCTTTGGAATTGTAATGTCGGCCTCAGCCACATCCTCCACCGGTGGAGAAATGCTAAAACACAAGGAATTACAAGTAGGTGCATTGTAATATAATTCCCTTTGAAAACTGGATAACAGTGAAAACTGCACCTTCCAACTGGCTGAGCAGGTTTCTGTATAACCTCTGCGCTAGGTGACACATCTGGGCTAAGAGGACTTGAAGCTGGAGGTTCTGAGATGTTTGAAGGTTTAATTTCGTTTACGTTGTTGGATACCTTGAGCAAAAAAAGAGAAGAATTATATAGCTGACATGAGTCTTCTGGTAAAAGTTGGTTATCAGCAAGAACATTAATTACCTTGTTGGTCACTTTTAGACCACGTACAACATCAGACAAACGCATCTCTGGTGTCTTGTCTTCTTTTATACTGACCACACATCCTGGCAATGGAGGAAAATTGGAAGCTGCCAGGTCAAACTTTGGTGGAGGTGGCACCTCAGCATCTGTCACAGGACTTGGCTTCTATTGTAGTAACATATATACGAGATTATATTTTACATGAAGAATTTTAAATCTAATTAGAAATATTGAACTTGCTCACCATAACATGCTCTTCGTCTCGTTTCCTCCTCATACCTCTGTAGTTGTTACTTCTCCTGGAATAGAGGCAAAATTGTTTATTGCAGTCCCAATAAAGGAAAAAAAAACTGTAAAAACTAAAAAAAAAGCCAATTAACCGGAGAGCTACACACCTAGTTCGTATGTCCCCGCTTAGATCCCCACTAGGCATGATGTCCTTTGGAGAAGTGTTTTTAGGGCTTAGGGAATGCAGGTTGGCTGAAGCATTGGCAATCAAGGTCCCTGGTGTCTGAAGGGGCTGTGAGGTCAAGGGCCTTAACAGGCCATCCATCAGAGCTGGAGGAGCCATTGGAGGTGTTATGAGTGTGTCACTAGGCCTAAAATGTCCCTTTAAATGATTCCTGTGAACATAGAGGACCAACTGCTTCAACAGTACACCGGAATGTTACTCATGCATGCACAAATGAAAAATGAAAAATAACCAATTAGTTCAATTTTAAAGCTCTAAGTCAGTGATTTCTAACCTTTTTTGAGCCAAAACTTTTTTTTTTTTTTTGGGGGGGGGGGGATTTAGGAAAATTATGTTTTTGCTATTGCTCTGTTCATTTCGTCCATCACAACAAAGTAGTTTGAAACAAGATGGGTGCAGCCACAAGTGGCAATGATTAACAAGACTGATAGCCATCGGTCTCACTAATCACCAGCACTCCTAAACTCTCATCTAAAAGTTTCAGCCTATTGGCGAAAATTATTTATGACATGATTACACGGCAACACACTGCTCTCACTTTTGACAATGGCACATTATGTTTTCCATCTGGGAATAAAAGGCATCATTTTCCACGGCACACCTTACTATATCTCCCGGAACACTACTGGGCCGTGGCACAGTGTTGAAAAAACACTGCTCTAAATCGACTAATGACTGATTGCTTATCAAGCACCATCAGCAGGACCATGGGAATGTCAGCAAGAAACGAGGGCAGCATCGCTAAGAGAAGCCAAAATGTTGTCATTTGCAAAATAGGCCACTCTACTCTCAAATGCAATAAAAGCAGAAGTGAAATCGAAACAGTGAGAATAGAGAATTAAAAAAAAAAAACATTGTTGGGCTATCCCGTCTTACAACACACTATGCTACGGAATGGAAGATATTTTTAACCATGTGTTTTTTGTCCATGTCAGAGTTAGTCGAAACTTGTATTTAGATGACACTGGTCGGTGGAGCAATACGGATTAAGATCTGCTGAAGCTGAACCGTAGATGAAATATCAACACCGCTATCAATTAATGAACTTCCTCTTGATTTTTCTGTAATTAGTTGGGTGAAAAAAAAAATCTTTTGTCATTCAACCATTAAAACAGAGTCCTTTTGAAGTCATAAAGTTCACCTACCTGTTCCTGCACAGAGGTGGATTAGAGCTTGGATTTGCTTTATAATTTCCCACACTGTTGTAAGCGGTCATGAATCCACTGTTAGGGAAAGGTGCCTGGATGCCCAACATAGACAGAAAGAAAATCAACAGCGTTAACTGCAACATGTCCATTTATCAATGTAAACGTTAGCGAAGGCCGCGCTACATGATTCCTACACCTGATTTTAACTTCTTTTCAAGATGCTATGATATAATGTATTATGTAACAATGTAACACTGTGCACATCTTTTTTTTTCCACTGTGCTGTAAAATAAAACAATGAGATACATGTTCTTACCAGAGGAGTTTCAAAGTAAGGCATTGTTGAAGCATTCCAGGACTGGGCAAGAGCCGGATAGACTGGGTATTGCTGCTGAGCACCGTACACCTGTGGCAAGTACAACGGGGAGCCATAGGCAACGTGGGGCTGGGCCTGCTGGCTGTACACATTGGGGTCCACACCACTGAAGCCCGGCTTACTAAAGAATGTGTTTATTGCCTTGATGCGAGCCTGGTAGGATGAAACCAGAGTTTTTAAAAATGTGAATCAGCAGCATTTCCAGCAATGCTTACATTGTTACTGTTGTCTTTGTCCCCTCAGATCTCATAATCTCACGGTCATTAGGCCATAAAACACTGCCCTGACTAGAAAGGATGGAGGGGGTGTGAGTTGGGATAAGGGAAACAAAGGAAAGAGGAATAAAGAAGATGGACAGTACAAGAGAGGAAAAAAAACAAACACAGAATGGTAAAGTTCCTCCCTAGCCAGTGTCAGTGAATTTGGGTCCTTCGAAGCGCGATACTGATCATCACTGGGGGTTATGGCGGTAAGCAATCAAGGGCCAAAAAACAAACAAAAACAAAAACAAAAAAACACATCTGAAATGGAACGCGTTCAACAAAACTAGTGGAAAGCAAACCATTTACTAGAAAAGCACTAAGATTCATTTGATTATCACTCTAAACTCACCATTATTGGCTTCCCCTGAAATACTTTCACTTCCTCGCGTAGATATCTGTAAGCCTGAAGACAAAGGATACACACACTCAAAACGAATAGCATTTATTAAGTCAAAATTGAGATCATAAAAAATGATTGCATACCTTTAGTGCATCCATATCTGACTGAAACGTTATGTACCAGTTGTTGTTGTGAGCAAATTCAGCACTTAACATTTTGGGGCACTGTTCACTTTTAAAGAGAGCCTCCACCTCCTGTTAACAGTAGCAAAACGAGTTTTGCAGCTCGCCTCTGACTCATCAACATGTTCGTTCAATTAATAACATAACTTTTATTTTCTCAAATATTGTCCTATGCAAGCAAAGAAATTGACGGTTAAAGTTCTGGGAAGTGCTAGCTTCTGTTGGACAATATTATTTTATTAGCAATAAAGTATCATTTCACCTCTACTGGTGTAGTCTCAGGCACCTCTCGCAGAATAATGATGGAGCGACTGTGATTTGGACGAACTTTCTCTCCAGCTTCATCAACTTGAACCAAAGGCAATTCTAAATAAAAAGGGAAAAAAGATTAACCAAAATTTCATCTAAAATGATCATTGAGATACTTTTTCCCCAGTCAATGAGTGGAGTTTTAGATTTTGTTTTACAAAAAAAAAACGTTATGTCTAGCAAACTAACTCATTCTCGGTTGGCCTTGCTAAAATGGATCTTTGGCTACTATATCTGTCAGCAGAAAACAAAGAATAGATCTGACGTCTATAGTCGTCAATAGCACTGAATGTGTTTAACAATGCACTTATGTTTACATAAAGGTGGTACCTCTCAGCACATCCACAATGAGCTCCATGTTATTGGTGAGGGCTTTGATGTCCTCCATGCATGCTATGGTCAAGATGGGAACAAACTGCTCACTGTCCATCTCCGATATCAGGAAATGGTCAATTGCTAAGTTCTCCCTAGAAATACAAAGTTTCTATATAAGACCTGATGATAATATGACAGGGAAAAATGATCAGCTATCTGTTTGTACAGCCACACAACCCACCTTGAAAAGCAAAACTCCAGTTTTTTCTTTAGAGTCTCCCTTAGACTCTCCGACATGGGTGGTTCTTGTGTGTCATCAACAGTTGACTCGCTTTGGGGGTGAAGGGCTAAACACCCTGCATCAAATGGGTCAGTACCATTCATACTGCCCTCTGTGGGCACACAGGGACAGTCAGTGTTATCGGGGAAGTCAGAGTTGCATCCTTTCCCCCCAAGAGAGAGAACACCAGGGTACTCTGAGATGGAAGGCGAGAGACGGGATTTCAACATTTTTACAAGAGGAAAACGTGGACTTCCTTTTCTGTATGCAAACATAATATGTTTGTGCTGAGACTGAATTTGGCAGACTGTTTATGACAAGACAGCTCATACCTTCAGTCATGTCAGCGTTGTGAGGATAGGTCTGCAGCCAAGAGGAATTGTCTGTCCCCTCTGAAATGTCATTCTGGTGGACAGGAATCTCCTGCCACACTTTGGCATTGGGGTTCAGAACAGTTTCCTTGGTAGTGACCTGCATTGTAAAAAGAAATCCAGTTTGTAACGCAGTTTTCATAAAGCCAAACAATTAGGTTATGAGGGGAGCAATTTTGAACTTATTCCCTATGTTTTTGCAAGTAAATTCCAGTCTTTAGACTTTCTCATACAAATAGATGGTGGTTCATACATCCTCTCGAGGGTTCCACCTGCACCTTACAGCTCAAATGAATACTACAAGGGAATAAATGTTTTTGTATGAAAGTTATGATTGGAACATTTGAACAAGACACAGGAAAGTTGCATCCAAGATGTAAGCCCACATTTGAGCACCTCAGAACTGTAAAGGCAGCCATGCTAACGACTCAACCACTCTTCTGTTATTAACTCATGACAATACAGGATTTAAAAAAAAAAAAAAAAATACATTAATGTATTTTAACAACGTCATGAATTTACAATTATATACTTTTAAGAGCAGGAGTGATCTGCCCAAAAAATCATATAGGATCATTTCGGGCTACATCCAAACTCTCCCGATATTAACCGTTGTATACAAGCTGTCTATTCTAGATGCTAATCTTCTATTCAATATATTGGTCTTATTCTCTTACCTACTGTTGCTGACTATGGTTCTTTGGTTGAGCAGTATAACCTGATCAGGTTTATTCTAATATCAAGGCATCTATAATTCCTATTGATATGTTGCATCAATAACAGCACTGCAATCTGCAATATTCGCATTATAAGCGAAAAAGTTGTATCGGGACACCCTTAATTGTAGCTCATTTTAAGTCAATATGTAATATTTACTAAGGATACCAAATAGAAGTACAAATGATATCGGCATGAATGTAAATGTAAAACATTGTGGATTTAAAACTAAACTACAATATTGAGACACGAAAAAAAGTGATATAACAAAATAAGTAATCAGTTCTAGACTAGAATGTCTTTGTTTTTGTGCAATCGGGTATACAATGAAACTGGGAACGCTGTTGTGGTTGGTGCTTACGAAATAAATATGAACAATCGAATTGAATGGAAAAGACAGCTTCACAGGGTGCAATCATTGTTTTCCTTGTCTCAAATATTTTCAGAATTTCTTACTTTCAGGAAAGCAGACTGATTATGTTTGTGTTAATTAAAAAGACACTTGCAAGCATATTTTTTACTGTGTGAAACAATGATCGATTCAAAATTTTTGCTGCTAGTTTTCTGACATGACAAAACCATCAATTTGTGCTTTTGCATGTTCGGGACTGTAAATCTGAATTAATAGTTTAACTTAAAGTCAAAAGGTGGTTATTGCAGTAATTGTTCATTGCACTTGCAGCCTTATTTGACTCTCCTAAGAACGCAATTATACGCACATCGGTAAAATCGATTGATGTTACATACCATTCCGATGCAAGTAAGATTTCAGGTATTCAATGTAACCAATTCCCTCAAATTGACATCCACATTCCGCGTCTATAGTCCAACCTAAAGAGACACGTCGACTAGTAAGGCAAAGGCTCATTAACCTGAGAGCCAATAATCCGGTTTTTGTTTGGAAGCCTACTACGCACACAGGCAGATGAGCCTCATTGGTTTCCGCATGCCGGGTCGACCCGCCTATCAAACGCTCCATTCAAACGAAAGCCTTTCATCCAGCTTGACTTCAAGCCGGGCGTGTGCATGCGTCACTCCAATAAACATTTGCTTCGTTTAAAATAAGGGAATATATGCCAATCTGTATTAGTAATATTATATTGAAGGCGGGGTCCGAATGTGAAGCAATAGTGTGCTAGGCTATCTGGGCTTATTCAAGCGCGGTGCCGCCGCTGTTGAGGAGCGTGTCGGAGCACATGGCGCTGACATAAGAAAAAAAACTCTCCAAAATCACACTTAAATCCACTCCAGGCGGACATTTTAATCAACAGAAATGTTTCAAGGGCCAAGGTCGATTGAGACAAATTGTTGCAATTTGTTTCACCTGCTGTGTCACACGTTAACCTTCATCTTTGATAGCAACTTAGCTCGTCACCTAGCTCTAATTGTATAACAGCTAACAGTAAGTCACGTGTAGGCCTGTAAGACACCGAACAGTCCGCATGGATTCCGATTCAAAAGTGTTGAAAAAACATTACGCGACCGGGGTCGAGTCAGTTTTACACACATATGTTACTAGTCACTCGTTAAATGACATTTGTTGAAAATGCCGTTTGCGGATGATCCACACAAAGCCGCCATGGCTAGCCGATGCCTTATGTTTACTAGTTGACCGTGACTTGTTCACCTTTTAAAGGCGAAACATTGTGAGCGTTAAACGGGAACGTAATCGTCCACAAAAGCTTCATCATAACTAGCGACACACCAACAAGCGAAAAACGATGGTATAAAGTTACAGATGCCGTCTATCAGTTTTGTGACTGATGCGATCGATACGTTAAAAAGAAGGAACAGGTTGTTGCATGTTAGCTTGCGTCCTGGCTAGGCCAAAAACTTACCATGTTGGGATGGGATATAAAGACGTTGTCCGCTTCACCTCGCGGTTGTAAAACAACCTCCAATTGCTTTTCGACTCCCGAACGAGGCTTTACAAACATCCACCACACTTCTTCGGAGTGCGGCTTTTCCCTCAACTACCGTCTCCCCGGTAACACGCCAAGCCCAAACACGAGGAGCAAGATGCGCCCCAGTCTGCGACCTCAGGCACACGAACGGCTGGCGTAATTGTTTAGAATGTAAGGGTATATTCCATTTTACGACGTTATCCTCATACAAACCAATCGGTTTCGATGGACCGCTCGTGCAGAATTAACAGCAACGTTCTCTGCTTGCGAGTCGCTACCGGCGGTACTTTGCCGACATAGCGACACCTGCGGTCAAATTCAGAACAAACACAATGTCCTCTGGCTGTGGAAAATGTTTCGAACGCCCCAAACAGAAAAATTGAGAACCCCAAATTACTCCACCCGCACAATACAGAACAACTGAAGCACTTTTTAGAAAACAGTTTAGTTTTTGAGAGGGCCTGGTCAAGTACGCACTTTGACCCAATTGTAATGTAAAAGATCGTTCATACTTTAAAAACCGCCAGGGTTGGCAATTATTATTTTGCAAAAAGAGTGTACAAAGGCTTTCATGTGTAAATGATGTCATAGCATTAAAAGAGGGTCACAGTTAAATGTCCGATAGCTCCAAGTTGGTATTTTCACGGTATCTGGAGACTGCTATGATATTCAATATCTTCAGCACTTTGGTCAACAGTATAACAACCACAAACAGTGCTGCGATGTAATCCCCTATTTGCATTTCCCTCGGGGTTGCTTAAATGGGCTGTGAAGTGATTCTTTCCACAGTATACAGTATTTCAAATATGAATGCTAAGCAAAACATTCTCTGAACGAAGAACGCTGCAGAAATGAGCGAGGCGGCATTGAAAAGCATGAGGTGTAACCGTGATTTGTTAATATAATTGCCCTATACAGCATTCACTTTTATACTGCACACAATCCCAACAAAACATTCTATTGAGCTATTATACGTTTTTATGTTAGTTTACATTGTTTTGAAATCTAGAGTTTATGATCTTGCCATGCATACGAAATTATTTGATTTAATTAACCGCGTGCCATGAGTTCGAAGTACCGAATTATTGGAAGAGTTGCTAAACTGCATTCCACTGATGAATGTTGGTGTAAAATTATTACAGAGACACTATAAATGATTTGTAAACTCATCCATACGGCAATGGTCTTAAGACTATATAGCTGATACAAAAAACTGAACGATATTGGCCAGAATCCCAGGCACAGTGCCTTGGCCTGTTCAAATCATCAAATGAAATTATCAAACTTCACCTAATTGTGAACCTGTAGAATTTATTTACCACAAGTAACTTGGATTATCTATGCCAGCAACGTCAGTGAATCCACCTGTTACCATACAACAGATTAATAGTTTAGCGTTAGTCATCATTTTTGCATTATAAAGTAGCTTAAGCAGAACTTTGCCTGACGAGAAACTTCTACTCGAAAGCAGCTGGGAAACGCTAGTTGCATGAAGGTTTTCTTCCTACCGTAAATAATGTTGTGCTGCCACCTTCCGAAACTTTCAAATAATGTCTTGTACTTTTCTCGTTAACACGCAATATAAACAGATCAGACGACAGCTGAAAACTATCACCCACGAAAATGTATGTACACTCAAAGTATACTTAACTCGCTCCTGACGCCCGAGGTATTTTTTCTGTCAAACTCTTCTCTGGCCACAAGTAGAGAAATAGTCCTTCTCTTGAAGGACGATGAAACGTGTTCCCTCTGGTCGGTCACCCTTGGAACCATACCCGCCAATCAAGCGAGTCTTTGAGCTGTGACGTAAACAAGAACTGAGTCCCTCCGCTAAATCGTCACGGAGACTGTGCGTGCGTCACTGTTTATCCGCAGGAATACGTTAAAAGTACAATTATGCGGTGGGACGCGCACTACACAAATATAATGAACTCCTACTTTGTTTATTTTTATGTATATCAATATACTGTAATGATTTAACTCTTTAAAAAGTGTAACGACTGAAGTACACCAATGAAAAAGTAAGACAGAATTGCTATTTTGATTTAAATATTATTTTGGCAGTTTGGCAGAAAAAATTTGGAACACAAAATAACATTTTTGCTACCTTTCAAATATGCATTTTGCTCTCACTGAGGAAAAAAATAGGCTCACAGGGTAGATTTGTGGCAAGCTAAACGACGACAGGATGTGGGAATGGGAATTATCGTTATGTTTGCATTAAGTTATATGTTGCCATGTGTTTATATATATATATATATATATATATATATATATATATATATATATATATATATATATATATATATATATATATATATATATATATATATATATATATATATCCTATACCTTTTATAGCATGCATGGCTTTCAGCCATGAACAAAGAAAAAAATCTCAACATGTTTTAATGTTGAATTCCAGATACAGGCACACAAGGCATTCACAATATGCTGTAGGCGAAATGGTGACAACATAAAGTAATTCTCTAATTAGGCCATGGATGAGGACTAGGTTGTTCCTCCCATCTGTAGCATGCCTATTAATGAGAACTCAATTTATCAATCAAGTGCTCAACCTCAGGTGACATGAGTGAAGCGCTCAAGTAATACAGTTCACCGCCACACCTCAGTGTACATTACATCCAATTTGTTTTTCTTCAAAGATCACGGTGCATTCTGAAGGACTATCTAAACAACAAAAAATGGGTCAACACTTGAGCAATTTAATGTTCACTGCCTCTTTATTCCCAAATCATGAAACAAGACTTCATAAAGGTCAGTGCAGGGTATTTGACAGTTCTTTTTCACACACACAGTAAAGCATTCATTTAAGTGTTGTTATGATTAAGCCTTGGTGCTGGAAGCCTGTTTACTCTGTTGTAGCTGCTGGATCTTTACGTTCATGACTTCAATCACAGCTACAAGAAACAAAAGATGACGAGTTTATCATCAATTCAAATGTGGCCGCCCCTCTTGTTCCAATATTCCAAAATAGGACCAAGACCAAAACGCGACCAAGTCAGGACAGAAAACAAAACTGAATGAATGATATCACAGTTGGAATTTATTCTTGCATTTTGATGACTGTTGATGGGCTCACCTTGTTTCATGGCATGTTTTTCCTGAAGGGCGGGCTGAATTTTCTCTATCTGCTTCGTCAGGAAATCCAGTTTACGTTTGAAGAATGCCTTTGAGTCTGCTACGTTCTACGAGAGACAAATTCAGGTGGCACCTTAAGGCTTAACGGTTTCAAACTAGACAAAACTAAAGAAAAAATTCTCAATCTAAAGTTAACTTGATAAAATTATAAAAAAAAAAAGTAGCTACTTGCCTTTTCAACATAATATCCTGTTCCCACATCCACTAAAACGTGCTCCACATCATTTAATGTTCCCGGCACATACATCTAAAAAAAGTCATGTCAAGGACAGTGCACCTCAGACAAAATATGAAATATTATTAAAAAGTAACAGGAAAATGTAGCCCGCTCAGCGTCGTCTATGTCCTAATTCCTTCTAATTTACATGTAAAGGAAAGTAACATACATTAAAAAGAGTACACATCAATGTATCAATTAGAAAAACTGGCAAAATATTACAGTACCATTATGTTAAAAAAAATAACTAAATGAAATTGTTATCCATGTTATGACAGAAAAGATTTTGCCTGCAGCAGACTATAAATCCTATGCAGATTCTAACTCAAGGATACAGAGCTTGTAAGTGGGACGAGTAATTCTTTGCCTACATGGGGATAGAAAGAAGATAGTTTAGCTTCATGTTATATTAACCTTGGCTGAACAGCAACCACCAGCACTTGTTTGCTGCATTCGCCTCACAATTGCAATTATGTATGTCACCATTGCATTACTCACAAAATGTTAGGGAAATTCAATGTTTTGATGAACCAAACAGACATTAAACAGTTGAACATATGCATTAAAACAACAGAGAGAAGATGAAATTCATTTAAGCACTAAAACGTATAGTGCATTTTTGTTCCATCCTGAAAATCCAACAAAACATCTCTGACATTTTAAAAGTATTTTATGCTCAGTGATGACTTGGTTATAAAATTCCCAGCATTCTTCCTAAGTAAAATTAATTATTTACGTATGATAGTTAGCACTCGGCTACCTAAAGCTACGATGTGAATACCATACAAAACCTGAAGACATTATCCACCCACCTTGATTGCTTTTGTTTAAGGAATTCAAATTATCTTTTGCTTCAACATATTTCGCTTGGACGATTTTGAGCTGGCTTATTGAGGACGTCAGGAACTCGATCTCCTGCAAAACATTAAAATATCTTACAACAGTTGTCAACACTGTCCACCAATCAAACAACACTCTTGAGCTCGTATTTAAATGGATTTGGTAAATCTACAGATGCCGGTGAGCTGGTTTGCCTTACTCCTCTTCAGATAGTGTGTTACAACAAGGGGGGATAGTAATGGTGAAAGATCGTGAGCATGCTTCGTTAAACAAAATCCAATTATGTTCTTATTTCAATTACCGTCAATACAACAATCATATTGAACTTAATACCCCACCAAAAAATACACAAACGTAGACTTGCCTGGTCTAACTGGCTTTTTAAACCCTCAAGTTGAGGGAGCGACAGGTCCGCGAGATTGATCGCCATGTTGGGGTGTGGCGTTGGATTGCTTCCGGTTCAAGGGAGGTGGTCTTCGTCCGCAAAAGATGGCGCCCCCAGTGGATGATGGAGGCCATACAGCTCAAGCGTTTACTCAAGTTTTCCCGCCGCAAATTAGATAAACAAACAAATGCCGCATTCATTTTGGCCATTCAAACCAGTCGTTCTACGCAAATGTTTTTACAGCAAGGACAGAACGTAAACTTTTTCTGTATGAAGTGTATTAAAAAAAAAAGACGTAATGTCAAAGCCCCCCCCACCGCCAAAAAGTGAAAATGCAAGTCGATGGATGAAGACGTATTGAGCCCAGCTAAAATTCAGCGTTTGATATAGACTTAGTATGATTTTCAAACTTATATTCAAATGAAATCAAACATCCAGGTTGACTTTCCAAGAAGATGATTTATTAGTCATTAATAAAACGTATAAAACTCCATCAGTTGAGCAATAACCTCAAAATGTAAGACCAGCTTAAAAAAATAATACAATAAAATAAAGTACATGCTGCATAACAAATATACATGTCATTCTGATTAGCGGCTGGCTGGCTTTCACTACTGCAGCTGAATTGGCAAACCATAAACCACTGGTGCAGCTCCAATGAGGTATTTCAGGTAAGGCGCCTGCCGAGACGGGCCCATATAATCTAGAAGAGCACTACCAGGCTCTGAGGATAACCAAGATTCCAGCAAAGCTTTGGTGAAGCGATTGATATCCGCATCTGTTACATCCCACAGGTTTCCCAAAACAAAGGGGCTGTGGAATTGTAGAAGAAGTCAGGTAAATTTTTGGCCAATTATCTATTCTGTTATCGATCAGAAGATTTCAGTGAACTATACTCTTACAAGTTAAGTTCTTTTTGAATTTCTAAAAATTTTATGTAAACTGTCATGTTTAAAAATTCAAATCATATCTCACCAGCCTGCAATGAGGTAGTTAAGGATGATGCCTTGTCCCTCCTGATCCCCTCGCACAGCCAGAGCAGCGCTGCTACAGCCAAACAGCAGAGAGGCGGCTCTCATTGGTCGCATCAGGACCACCTGGCTGTTAAGGAATCGTGCGCCGGCACCATGGCCCAAATAACTGAAGTGCCCAAAGGGGTGAGGTACATCATACAAAAGACAAGGGAAACCATGATTATTTGTCATTTTAAAAAAAACAACAACAACAAATATCTACTTAGGCTGTCCTCTATCAATCTATAGATTCTCACAAACGTACATGTAAAGATCCTTAGTTGCAATGGCTTCTTCCAGCTCTCCAGATTTTGGGGCATGTCCACACACACCATCCCAATCCGAATTACTTAAATAAAACAATCAAGAAGAGGATGAGGAAACAAAGAAAAGTACGCTACTAACCAAATTAATTGTATTTGTCTCACCTGCTGAACCAGTCTTCAAATTGTCCCTTTGCATGTTTTAAATTGTCGTCAGGGTCCAAAACATAAAAAGTATTTTTTATGTTCACACCATGTTTCAAGATGGACTGAGGGTCATTCTGAAGGATAACAATGTTGTCATGGTGACTGATTTACCACACATTACTGAGACGATTGTGATCAACCATACCTCTTTCTGAATGATCAGCCCTATCAGTGACTGCAGAGACGGCATGCGGCTGACAGAGCGCAACCGTAAGATGGACATGCTCTCCCAGGGCAACTTCTGCAGGTACTGTGGAGGAAAAGTCAGTTTTGGATGAAAATCCATTCAAGGGCAGGAAATATTGTTGCCTTTGACAAATGAAAATTTTAGTACCTTGTCGAGAAGAAGAACCACATGACCACAAGGCTCCTTTCGGTTTTCAAATTCCAAAACAGCCGATTGGAGAAGCTGCTCGCAATCGTTATCCCATTCTGGACAAACCCCCAGCGCGAAACTTTTCAATTCTTTTTGGGACAGCAGAGGAATTGCAGAAAGGAGAACCTAGACAAAAGATAAATGTTTAACAAAATGTTTTGTTGCCAGCAAAGTTTGAGAAAAAGAAAAGCATGCACCTTAAGCATCTCTTCATTAACGGTGACACCCCTGGCACACAATGCTTTGCAAAGTTGCCGAGCCTTGGCGGAGAGCCTGGGATCCGATGAATGAGGCAGAAGGAGGCTCTTCCAGCAGCCCAACAAATGTTCCATCTCTTTCAGCAATTGCTTAAACATTGAAAACAAGAAAAAGACCCACACACATTAACGATACCTTAAGCATCGAGCCAGACAAAATTTAGCTCCTAGGATCGCTGGGACATGCAAAGCCCTCCACCACAGTAAGTGACTGCTCACAAAGGGGCAAATCCTAAAGAGTTCATTGTTTATGTTTTGAACTGAATTTAAAGTGAATATTACATCATAGCCCCACTAGGAATGCAACTGTTCCTTACCTCCACTCGGCAGTCAAGTGCCCTGCGACCCTCCCACCACAGAGCTTTCTCTGACACGTTCTTCAGAGCCTTTTGATCCACCTGAATCTGGTCCAGCTCTTCCACTAGCCATCTAATAGAGTGCTATGGAACAGAATACTGTTGTTAAAAATAAATCTGTACAGAGAATAGTAATCGTAACAGAGGGGAGGTAGTACAAAATTTAACTGTTCGGTCAATAAACGCGACACGGGCTTACATTTGATTGTAACTAGTAAAATTTTTCTAATCGGCTCTCAAGTACGCGATGATTTTTTTTTACTGTATTAATTACTGTAATGAAAATATAAAACTAATTTAACCCCCAACATTGTTCTTGACAAGTTAGCTTTTATAGATAGGAAGCACACATTATTCAGTGCATTTATTAGAGTTTATTGCTTTAACAGACTTTTTTCCTGTCTGGGATTGAAATGTCCGACTGCATTTGAAAGCACCAGGTGCACGACATACAATATTTAGTAGCGAGCACTAAGTCAGGTTGCTTTAACTGACTTTTTTCCTGTCTGGGATTGAAATGTCCGACTGCATTTGAAAGCACCAGGTGCACGACATACAATATCTAGTACCTAGCACTAAGTCAGGAGACTTGTGTCATATCATACGATGACAGTGTAAAATGATTAGCATTTTCCTTAGGGTCCTTAATCAGTAACTGAATCTATTTTTTTTTTTTTTTTTTTTAAATGGTGGTGTGTTAATGTTGTCAGTGTAGTGATGCGACAACAATAAAAACGCAGTCACAAGTTAGTCAGCAATATCCCCACCATTGCAAAGACCAACTTCAAAACAAAAACTGACTAAAGCTTTTGCATTACGTTCATGTATTATTTGATGTGTTTATTTTGAAGTAGGCCCTCTTAACACTGTTGGCTTATCGCGTGATGTTGTCCTTTCTTGGTAGTTCTTTTTTGGCTCGCTCGTAATCCCAGGAAAGAAGCAGAAGCTCGGCAGCAGTCTTTTTTTTTTTTTTTTTGGGACCCAGTGAAATGCTTCGTAGCAGTTGCCAACCAATGCCCCCTCTTCTTCTCCTGTTTGCTTATGTGAAATTCAGACAGATGCTTGCTGGTTTTTGTGTCATCACAGCATCCTTTTTCAGACTTTTTTTTTTCAGTTATGATGATCTTTTGACCGAAAATGCAATATTTGTCATTTTGACAAAAAATCTTTGGTGGCAGAAATTTTTGTGCATCTCCATCCAACAAATATTACAGCCATACAAGTGCTTGTCAGGTGGCCATCTTTTCATGCTTACCGGCTCTGTGGAGGTGGGAATGTGAACAGTAACAGGATCCGATCCCTTTTGGATACGGGATAGTAGGATGCTTTCACCCATTTCCCGGGCTTTTATGCCAACCACTGACATTACACACACAGTTATGCCTGTGGCAGAGAAACAAGCACATGCAAACATGCCGCTTTTACGCTCAAAGTCATCAAAAAAGGTACATTATGTAAAACCCTGCATTTTTTACCTGATGGGAGGTGTTGAATTTGTTGAAGAAACTCTTGGCAGTGGCTTTGAGGGAAGGACGAACAATCAGCTGTTGAAAAGGAAAAAATGTTCTCCAACTGAGACAACCTCTGTTCCATACTTGTCGTGGGACTTGAATCATCTAGAGTTAGGCCGTTCATCTCATCTGTTATGTCGCTGGGTGTTTTTCTCAGCTTTCTATTAAAAACACATAAACAATCAATGAAAGAACACACGAGCCTAATGGAGCTACACGAGCACAATACTGTTATTAGGTTAGAGCGCATGCAGTATATATTTACCTAAGAAAGCTGGCTAAGTGTCTGACGGTACGATGGCGGCTTGTGATGCCCAAAGACTGGGCATGAAGCATTGCTGTGGCTACAGACTCTTGCTGTCCTATTGCTAGTGCCAGAATGGCACAAAGGTTTGGGAATATGGTGGGAGGGGGGAAGTGCTGAAGGGCGAGCCAAGATGAGCGGAGTAACGCCAGAATTTCCTCTAATGAGAGATGGTCTGCACAACAGAATCCAATCAATCAGACACCAAAATAATTCTCGCATCAACATCATGAACGAGAATGTATGTATGCATTTCCAAAAGTATTGGGAGCAAAGAACACATAGGACTCCAGAGTTGGATTATACTGTAAATTACAGCACATTGTCAAAATTTGGGGGAAAGGTTCTCTTTTCAAACATGCAAGCAGGCTCCAATAGGTGTCAAGATAAGGGACACTGGTTCTAAAATAGTTCTTATTGATGTTATTACCATGTAAGAAACACATTAAGTGCAGCTGTGCTTCTCAAATGGTGGTGCATGAAGGCACGAGGGTATGAGAGATATTCTACAAAAGGCAAATTGAATTACTTGCTTTTTAATGCCATGGCAGGAACAGTATAGTTTTTCTTTCCAAATTAAGAGCAAATGAATTGGTACAAATTGGCCAACTTATTGCTAAATTGTTTAAGTGACATCTTGGCAAAACGTAGCATGCCATAATTTGTTAAATTTTAGACGAATGTGCATTGTTTTTAGTGACATAATATTCCTGCAAACAAGTCAGAGTAGCTGAATAAAATACACCTAGAGATACAAATCCAAATGTAGTCCCAAAGTGTAATAAGTTAGACAAGAAAGTCAGAGCACTCTGTGTAAAGTATTTTTTTAATCCAAAAACTGCTTTGCACTGTTTATGGCCGGTACATCTCTGAAAAAAAAAAAGTTGAGAACCACTGCCCTAGAGTTCCCTGTATGCTATACAGAACACAATTTGTGAAAAAAAGTTACAAAATGTTTTTGTGTTTATATTAGACCATGGTTGACATGTCAAGTCCAATGCCAGGATTTTTTTTCCCATTAAAAACTAGAATCGCTTTATTGTAATATGATCAATGGTCGTATTCATATTTCAGAGAACTAGCTGTCAATATCTGTAAAACCTTACCTGAATTGTGGTTCAGATAACGAAGATGTGTTTGAGGGTCTCTTGCTTGATGCAGGCTCTTCTTGTCTTTCTTCTCAAAATCACAATACAATTCCCTCCGCAATACTTCAACAAAATTGTCTTGAGAAATTAAAAGAAAAAGAAAAAAGTTAAAAATATAAAGCATGATCGCTCACATTACTGTTGTAGAGCCAAACTCAAGTCATTTTTAGATCACAGAAATCAATCATCACTACCAGTATCATGTCACAGGCTGATAAATAAGCCTACTGTATAGTAGTGTAATTTATTTGAACATCACCAATTTTACCTGAAACAGCATTGTCCTTTGTCTCGGTGTCTGAGCACCTTAAATTTTCAAAACTCAGGTCGAGAATTTCATTTGTTTCCTCCTCCTCGATGGACCTCATTTTGTCTGGTTCCTCCACAAACTCCAATTCTTTGCCGGACAGCTTTCTGATTCTTCCGCGTCTTGTTAAGGGCCCTCGAGACACAACTGTTTCGTCTTCTGATGAAGTGTCTTGACGTAGCGGACAGCTCTTTGTCCGAGACGGCCTTGCGGGTCGGATCCTCTCAGCAGGGGCAGCTTTACCTCTGCAAGTGGCTTGTCGTGTGCTTTTCTTTTTGGATAGTTTTTCTATCAGTTCTTCCTGAGGAGTGTTCTCTGCATCACTCTCATCACTGAAATCCAACTAAAGACAGCTCAAATGATTAGTCCATACAAAAACAAAATGTCGTAATTTATTCATTCCATATGATACTCACCTTGAATCGAGATTTCTTAGTGCGTCTTGGAGCAGGAGGTACAGAACGAACTTTGTCTTGAGTGGGTGGACACTCTTCAAACACCTGAAAGTTCACCTTTGATGCAGTTTTCTGTGATTTCTGTACGGTGGCTGGGGCTTTTGCTTTCTGCACCGGTGTAAAGGGCAATGAGGGTAGCTCTGTACTGAAATCAAAAACATGAAGCTCCCTTGCAGAAAACTTTGACTTAGTCCCCGGTGTCTTGGGATATTGAGTCATCGGAATCATAATTGGAGTCATGGGACTCATACCCTTTCCTTTGACTGTGGAGCTTGGGACTTTGGCAGTTGGCTTGGAGGCCTTGACCTTTGTGCACTTCTTTTTTTCAGACATAGGCAAACCTTTAGGCTCCGCGAGTGATGATTGGTACGACTTCACAACTTTCAATTGTTTCGGAGCCTTCCAAGTCCACACGTTGGAAAAAAGTTCATCTAGCCGACAATTCTTTTTCGAAGACAAGGTAATCAAAGACACAATGGCTTTGGTTGCCATGAGCCCTGCCTTCACAGATCTGAGTTCCGGGGAGTGTACCGAATCAACAAATGCTAAACCTGCTTCAAGTACTTTCCATATGCTATTGACCTTACTGTGGCTGGGTTCGAGGCCAAAAATAGCCATGTGAAGGTAGACGCGGCCCACCACATCGTCCATAAGAGAGGACTTACGGGAGCCTTTTGAAGAGCTACACAGTGAGGTGACTTCAGCCAATTTAGCCTCAAGACTGTCGGTGATGGTCTTACAACGAAGTAACGTTGCCCGATGAAGTTTAAAACCACCTTCGGCTTCAGATTGGTCCAGATGGAGCAGCATATCAGCCTGTGCAGCTCCCCAACGGGCAGTGACGCGGCCCAGAAGGGGCTCTGAGCAGCAAGGACACTGGCAGGTTGCTTTGTGTGTGAGGCATGAAAGCCAATGGCGAGGTTTCGCCTTGAGAGGTGGAGAACTACCCTCCTCCCTCACAATTGCTTCTTTGACAGTCCACCTTGTGCTCAGGATATCCTTCAGCCCATCTTCCATTACAGGCAATGGAGAACGTAATTTCTGTGATGGACGTCCTTTTCTTGGTTTGATTTTAACCTCTGATTTATGCTCTGGATCTGAAAAATCTGAATGGACATAAAGCAGATTTCAAATTTGAAAACAGGCAAAAAAATTGCAGCAGGGAAGTCATTTATAAAATGGTTACCATAATTTTAATTTGTGCAAACCTGTGTATATTTCCAGAAGGTTCCTGACTTTATCTAAATCAATTACACTTTCTGCTATCTCCCCCTGTTTTAGTTCCAGCTCAGCTTTTATCACCAACAGCTCAGCACATCTAAGAGAAGCAAAATTAAATGCATCATGGTTATGGAAGGGTTGCTGGTAAGCATTATGGAAGATTAATTTAAAGCCTTATTCCTGTCCAAAAAAAAAAAAAAAAAAACAAACAGTTAAGTCAAAAAAGGATCAATTGGGTAATAGGGGTAACTGTTACATTAAATGTTTCAAGTAGTGATCAGTGTTTTTTTTGGCCAAAATATGGTTAGTTTTCACACTTATTGGCACTTTCGGACCAACTTTCACTTGGGCCAATTTGATGCAAATTTCTGGGTTATTCCTCCCAAAAAGTAGCGGCAAATGATTAACCCATAAAACCACACAAAAAGTGTGTTTGCTTAGTAGGTTATTAATTTCACTCAAAATGTTAGTTGTATGAGATGAATAGTCTTTAAAACAATCTAAAAATGATCGGCTGTTTTGTACAAAATACCCCTCAAAATGAGTTATTCATTTGACCCAACTTTTTGACTTAAATGAATAACCGAAAATGAGCCGAGGGATCAGTTTCATTCCCTCCCCTATAATTGGGTTTTGAGCCAACTATTCTTAGAGCGTAACACATGGGTGTCAAACTCCAGTCCTTAACGGACGGTGATCTGCATGTTTTCCATGCTTCTTTCTTAAACACACCTGATTCAAATAAGATCATTTTCAAGCTTCTGTAGTGCTTGCTGATTAACTAATCTTTTGAATCAGGTGGGTTTTTTTTTGTTTTGTTTTTTTGGGAGGGGGACCTGGAAAACATGCAGGACACCGGCTGTTTGAAACATGGTGTAACATGACTTGTCATTGAAATAACAAAGGATATTTTCCTTTAATATAATGCACTTGGCTCAAAATCTGGTAAGGCATTGTGTACAACAAGATACTGAGAAACTAGTCCTGTTGGCTTCTTGCAAAATATCACAAAATCCTGTTATGAACTACATGCACTTACTGGCTCAGGGCTTGCAACTTGATGGCCAGTTTGAGCGCTTCACGACACTGCAGTCTAGCATCACCGATGGCGCCACAGCTGATTCTCAGCATAATCACTTTCATAGAGCAGTTCAACAGTTCGGATAGCAGCTGCCATTTAAATTCAAGATTATTTCCTGTCATAGAACAAGGAAGGGGTTACAATACTACAAAGGCCAAAACTATAAAAGCTTTTACAGCAATCACCACTGTTCTTGTCCAAACCTGTATCAACAAAGCGCATATCAGAGCCATTTGCATGACTCCCATACAAGCCTTTGCCCACGAAGGTGACCAGCAGGCTGCTGAGAAGTTTCAGGCTTTCACACGAAGCAGTATCTGGGCTTTTAAAGCCTGAGATACAAAAGCAGAAATCAACCTTCTTAACACTGAGGTGTTTAGTTACATGATAGCATCATGACAATGAAAGCAGAAAGTTAGTTGATTAAATCATATAGTTTACCATGCTGTGCAATTTGGCTCCGCTGGGTTTGTGCCAGGGAGGTTGTGTCCAAATTGAGGTAGGAGCTGCAAGTTTGGAGTGCTTGAGCTCGCAACATATACCAGCTCTTGGCACGTTTCTGCTCATTAGCCTCTTTAAGCACGTCACACAGATATGAAACCCCGCGATCCAACTGCAGAAGTGGAAACACTACTTATTACCAAAAACAAACAGATCTCGTATGTGGTAGCCTATTACTTACCTGTCCAGTCCTGTAACAGCATTGAGATTTCAGCAAAATGATGAACAGCGAAAGAGAAGCAACTGATTCAGTGCTTCCATCAGTGCTGACCATTTTTTCGGCTTGTTCCATCTGAATCTGTAAGTGTTATTATTTAGGAAGTTGTTTCAAATCAATTAAAAATATGCTTAACATATGAATAATGTGTGTTGGACGTCGTTATCAGAAAATTGCATTACCAAAGCCAGTTCGACAGAGCCCATTTTCAAGAGGAGACTGGCCGACTGACACAGGGAATATACACATTCTTGAGTGTCGCCAAGTTGGCGGGAAAGTTTAATAGCAAGTTGATACGCTTCCAAAGCTTTAAGAGGCTAAATTGGAGAAATACACAAGATAAATATACAAAAAAAATATTAAATGAAGGAAACCACATTAGATTACATAAACATCTTTTTCTGGCTACTTTCTTGACCTGTGGAGCTTTATACAAGTTAGAAAAAGTCTTTTTGTTACCTTCCCCATTAATTTGAAGAGAGATCCAGTCATCACAATAGATTTACAGGTCTGTTTCGAATTCCTCAAGGAAGGCAAAACTGGAGCATGCAGAAGAGCTGTCCACTCAGACAGTGCTCTTTCCAAAGACTGGCAAAACTCTTGATGGGCCAAAAACAAAATACAGTCGTCACAAAAATAGGAAATAAAAGAATCCAATTTTACAGACAGCACATGCTGCAAATTCTGATTAAAAAAAAAAAAAACACACAAACAACATTGCAAAATTGGGTACATACTGTTCTGTGCTGTCAAGCTGAATTGCAGACCATCATAAACCAAAATGTTGTCCTCATCCTTCTGTTTGTCTTCATAATCAAAATCGTTGGTCCCAACAGGATTTTCTACACACTGAGATTGCATACGCATCTCTCGGAGCTTCGTATCCCTTTCAATAGCCTAGCAAGAAAGTTACAAAATAAACACCCCTTCAACATCAACCGAAAAGACTAACAGCATTCTCGGCCATTTGTCATGCCAAAAAGAATTGCATGAACAAATACGGTATTACTTCTCATAAAAAGGGTTAAAAGTATAACTAGGCAATACATTGCTACAGCATTAAATAATACAATTCATGACTCTCTCAAGAGCTACTTGTGTAAACAAGGGAAAGCTACGATGTTCTGTGATTTGGTAAATTGTTAATAGGTTTCCAAATACAAATTTGTTTGCCATTTTATTTTTTTGACTGCTGCATGTCTCAGAATAGAGTACAGGTACTTCAAATTGCCTAGGTAAACAAAACCCACTACTTTTCACATTTATTACATAAGAAAGTTTAAATTTAGTGACTCAGACCAAGCACATCTATCAATGTGTACCTCCTGAAGATGTTTTTCAAGAGAGCAGACAAAAAGCCAAAGCAAAGCATGGGCCTTGTTATCCTTCAATTGGTTTGTATTTTCAGGAGTCTCTGGTTCCTCTTCCAGGAGCCGTAATGCTTCATGGGTAAAGTCTGCAGCAACACTGTAAAAATAAAAAATGATCATGCAAAATAAAATCAAAACATGTACAAATAATCTGCCTTAGCAGAGTTCATGACATTTTGGTCTTTGTAAGTCATTACAAGAGGCTCAGCTATTGCAGAGGGAAGGGGGTGGGGGGGTGGGGGGGACCATATCTTTGAAAACACTGTCGTCTTGACATTTGGATCTATTGCTTGACTTGGTGCACTACCTAGTAGCCAAAAGCCTTATATTATTTGCTTGATTAAAAACACCGATTTAGTAGTTATCGGGTTTTCATTAAAGACAATATAACCACGTTAAATTCCCAAAGTAAAAGGAAGACGTTCCCAAAAGGCACTCGGGCTGTATTATCAAAGAATATAATCTGTCACTACATTCCATTTATAACCAGTAGGAGGCAGTCAAGCACAAATCAAGTCAAAAATATTCTTACAATAACTAAATGTATAAATAAATGTTCTCTACGCCCACACAAGTCTAAATCAGGGCTTGGCCATTTTGCCACTTGCTTAAGCAACGAGTCAACGACCAAAACACGGCTCATATTTGCAAGCAGAGATGTGAGATAAAGAAAACGGGTGGATTTTGCTGCTTATTTCATATTGGAGAAACAAAATACTAATCACAATACCGTGTTTAGGTTAGTGGGGCCACATAGAAGACATTACTGTACAGTATTGTAAAAAAAACGTTTTGCTGGCTTAGAAGGACTTGGAAGCTCTTACCAATCGGTGTGTTCACTGAAGTCCTGAAAACAAACAACCTGGGCCATTTCAACGAGGTAGACAGCACGCAGGTGGGTATGAGAGCTCTCATCGTGACAGATGTCCAGCAGATCACAAAGAGTGTTGTAGCGTTCCTGCGAGGTGTCGCCGGCCGCCTCTTTATAAAAACGCAATTCCTCATTCAGAAGGCAAAGCATTATTTTTTCATCCGGAACGTCAGGACCAAAACCATCACGTATAGTCCTGTGGGATTACAATCAACACGGTCAAATAAAATATTGTTAAACAAAAGTGTTAGTATGAGAACTAATGCGAACCTGAGTCGGATGTCCGCTTCAGAGTTACGTGCACCATCCAGCTTGATTTTCACCCACAATGAGATTGGTGCAGTCATATGCAGAGCCATTTTATTCCCCAAAGCCTTCAGCCACAGGATAACCCAATCTAGTGCTTGGTCCAGATGCCCCCCTCGCTGCAAAGTCTGCACAGCTAGCATGAAGGCTCGGTTCAACTGGAGAAAGCCAAAATAGTTATTTGAAATCATTCCAATATTGATGATGAACATAGATTTAAAAAAAAAAAAAACTTACAATATCAACAGAGAGTGAAACAGAGGAGTTCATGCTTAGATCATGACAAAGGATCTCAAGAAGTGTGAAGGCCTGGTCATACAGACGATGATTGTGTAAGCCGCCGGCCAAGTTGCTCATTGTGATCACTACACAAGAAGAAGAGCAGGAAAACAATGTATGATATTTAAATATATAGTGCTTTTCAAAATTCATGAATTCTTGTTTTTAACTACTGCTTCTGAGTCACCTGCATTGATCAGAAGGTTTTCGTTTGACAGTTTGCGTATTTCGGTTATCATGTACCCAGCTGTGGCTTGGCAGTAGACCAGCACTCTAGCCAGGGTGTCACTGTCCTCCAGCTAACAAAGAACAAGACAGAATTATCATGAGAAAAAAAGAAATTCAAAAATGACTTGAGGAATGAGCTTCTTTTTTTCTCCACAAAAAAAAGATGCGGACTATAATATTAATTTCAGGACAGGTTGAATCTATTCTGAATTGTGGAAAAAAAGGCAGAAATGCTGATCAGTGTTCTGAATTGTGGAAAAAAGGCAAAAATGCTGATCAGTGTTTTTCAAAGTAAAAAGAAAGTTTATTTTACAATTAGTCTGTTTTTTGGAGGATTTGTTAGCGGTTAACTCAATCGTTGCACCTTTTTTTTTTTTTTTACATATGCTGTATACACACACACACACACGTACACGCGAATGCATGTCAACCAATCTTATTTATGGTAAAAAGATGTTCTTTACCTGTGAGTTATGCAAGCTCTCATAGGCATATTTAAAGCTTTGTTTAATATTGATGCAAAGGGTCTGTTGCAGTCTGTCACATTCGCTTTTTAACGCTGAGCTCTGAAAGTAAAAAGAAATAAAAATATCTTTGAATAAACAGAACAGCGATGTGATGAATTGAAGTGCCCTTGAACACTGTTATGACCAAAAAAAAAAAATAGCACCAACCTTCAAGATCTTCTTGGTCTGTTCTTGGTGTGCCTCAAGAAAAGAAAACCAAGCCAGCAGCACAGGACCGCTAAATCCCTTCTTATGGCAATTTTCCACAACCCACACCAACAGTTCACATCCTTCCAGAACAGAATAAGCTTCATGTTCGCCCAACACAGGTGGAAGAGACCTTAAAGCTCTGGCACAGTCTCTCAGAGGCTTATCACCGCACTCAGCAGGTGTCACCATAGATTGAAATTCAACGGCCCGTTTCCCAAGCTCCAGAGCGACATGGCAGTTAGCATTGTTCCTCATCTTGAGCGCAGTTTCATTTAGAAAAGTGGAGGCCAGGCAATGCCACCCAGCTTTAAACAGCATCTTGACGACAACAAGCGCCATTGCAAGAAGCATGTATACTATTGATGTATCAACAGAGGGCATAGATCCATCAATCTTACAGCCTTGACTTCCACGCCAACTTCTGGAGAAAAGCACGTGCATTTCAAGAAGAACAAATGAGGCATCCTCTTTACTCATTGCTCCACAACTTTTTGCAAATTCACAGACCACTCTCTCCATAAATGCAGGAGCTTTGCAGAAAATAGCAGTTTCTTTGTCCGACAACAGAAGGAAGGCGAGGGCTTGAAACTGGCAACGTAGCTTGTCTTTGTGATTGAGAACCTTCTGATCCATGGTAGCAGAGAGTCCATTCCACAAAACGGAGAAGCAGCTACGCACAATAATATAGTAGTCCTGATCCTAAAGACAATGTGGAATAATGAGTGTTAAAGGCAGATGTATTTAATGGGGGGGGGTGTCACTGTACAAACCTGCTGTGCGGAGGCAAGCCGAGTGTAAAGCAATGCAGCAACACGGCTGCAAAGACTGGGGACTTGCAAAGAGCTGAGCTCCTTTACAATGTGGAAAATGATCTTTTCCATGTAAAGGGGAGAGTTTTGGCCGAGTGTACTGTCATAGCCTTGAAGAGCAAGCTCAACAAGGTTTACCAACTGGCTTATGTGATCCAACTGCAACAACCCAAGTCCAAGTTGATGGTTACAGGCTCTGATGACCCTGTCACATAGTTTGCGACCTTGAAGTGGTGCACGCTTGACCAGACTCTGCAAAATGTAAAAACAAAGCTTACATTGGTTAAGTAAAATTAAGGGACTTCAAAAATAAAAAGTTAGAGGAGGAGTCCAAAATATAATTTCAACATGTTCAGGTTTATTCTGACATTTCATTGAAAACCTTCCCAACTGACGATGGAATTTCTTAGGGGGAAAAAAAAAACATTCTGTGGACTTACGAATGTAGTGATTTACTCGTTCACAGACATTAAACGGTGGTTTTACTTTTTAGTTTCTAATGCAAACCTCGAGCTCTTGACACAACAGCCGCGTCTCACTGAATGTAGCCGTCCGCTTGATGAAATCGTCGAAGGTCAAACACTTCATGACGCCTGTTGATATCTGAAAAAGGACCTTATATCAAGTTCGGAAAGCGAGACCCGTATGTTAACGATCAGATAGAAGTAACGTGATGCTACGTAACTGCCCAATATGAAGAACGGGATGTGCAACTTACTTCGAAGGGAAATCCTTGGCGGTAATTAAAGTGCAGTATTTACATTCGACTAAGAGATTCTTGCCCCACGGTCACACAAACATTTAGTGGAAAGATTACTGCCGAAGTCGGCGAAAAGGAATGAAATTCTAATGACGCCACCCCACAAAATATTTGAAAAGCGATCGCTGACCAATCATAGGTGCATCCGCTTTCTCCGGAAACGCAAGGTGTCATGGGTATCGTAGTTTTGCGCGTCAGTGCACAGAATTTGCAGCACTGCACTTTTATTGCGTCAATTTCTTCATTTGACACTAAATTCATTCGCTTTAACCACTTTAATTTTAATTTTTCAGTTACCACAGTGACCGAGTGGGTTATTTCTGTATTGTTTATTTATTTTATTGATCCAGAGAGGCCCTTAAAAACAGATTCTTAATTCCTTATTTGCAATGCTGACCATAGGTTGATCAAGGACTCTGAATGCTATGGTTGATATTACTGAGGTAAAACTGTAAGTGCTCAGTAAGTAGATTTTGGTTTCATTTAATGACATCGAAACACCATTCATTTCCATCCATGCTTGACCTCTCACCCTCACAAGTGCCTATCTGAGCTGTCTTTGAAATGGTTGCCAGCAAATCATAGATCACACCGAGACCAAAGAGCATTCATATTCACAAACACACATAAAGTTCTCCAATAAACTTCTCATGTACCTTTTGGGGAATGTATGAGAAAACCGGATTACCCAGAGAACACCCGCCCTAGTAAGCGGAGGTCATGAAATCCACACAGAAGCCCAGACCTAGAATCGAACTCATGACCTCCACGAGTGAGGCAGATGTGCTAACCAGTCTAAGAGCAGGTTGGCACAATATTCATTTTTTAATTTATTAAAAAAAAAAAAACCCTAAACTAAGACAATATCAGCTACTTTAAAGGCTCTGTGACAAAATTGATAAAATCTCTTTCTTTATTAGCCCACCAGGTGAAGATTATTTCTATGAGACCTACACACATACAGAGGGCAGGTGCCTTTGTTGTCTGCTTTCAATAAAACGCGACAATGTTTTCATATTTATTGCTCTCTTTATTTTCATCACAATTTTTTAAAGATCCAACTTTTGAGAGGTACAGCCTAAACAGGAGTCATGTAGTGTAGAGTGCTGATGGCAAGAAAAACTAAATATGAAAACTACTTAGGAGCGTGGTTATTGTTTCTGACCACATGCTCCATTTCAGCCATGTTGGAAGTGTCCAGGTGGGCATCATACTTGGCCAGGATTTTTAGGACAGGTCTCAGCCTCATCCACCATTGTTCTTTTGGAATACGGTGTCTGCAGAGGGGGAAAGAAAAGTAATAATACATTCATGTCAAATCTTAGGTACACTGATACAATAATGTTTGCTCCCTGCATGCCTGAAAAATCCATCTGAAGAATTTTGATCGAAACAACAAAATTGACTTACTCAAAGTCGACTTGTTGTTTAAGCTCTGTCAGAGGCTGGAAAATCAAAGATCTCTTCCTCATGCCCAGCACACACGCGGAATCCTCAGAATTGGCGAAGACACGGCCTGGAAATTGGAAGTTAAAATGCTTATCAGCACACGGAAAATATATTGCATCATTAAAGAGCAATCCTTCTTTTGAGCATTTAGTTTTTCCGTCCTCACCGTGTCGGGAGCATTCCTTTACTTTGTCCGTCATCCATAAGATAGCCTTGATCCCCATCTTGGTGGCAAAATTCCTATCAAATGGACTGGGGGTACCTCCCTAAACAGAAAGTATTGTTTTTACGGTATGCATGGAACTGAAAGATAATTTACGTCTAATTGTTGTCTAGTGATGACATACCTGCTGCATATGTCCGAGTACGTTCTTCCTACAGTCAAATATACCCTTTCCTTCTTCAGAGTACAGATTGAAGAGGACATCCGTGGTGTAGTTTTCATTGCATTTCTCATTTCTGCGGAAAAAAAGAAGAGCGATTAATCCTTTGAAGGGTTGTTTACTCGGATTTTATCCAAACCTCAGAACAAGTCCTCTCTTCACTGTTGTTTTCATCTTCTCCGTCAGATGCTCCACATTCATCTATAAATCAGGTTGACAAAAAAAACATGACTTATTGTAATTCAAAGGGTTAACGTGATCTTTAGATCGTATGTGTATACAATAAAACTCCACCTGCAATGAAGTTGGGACTTTGTATAAAATGATAGAAACAGAAAAAAAGATTTGCAAAAATACAACAACTTGTATTCAATTGGATACAGCACACAAACAAGGTATTTCATGTTCAAACTAATAAACCTTTTTGTTTTTGCATGAATTTTTTTTCATGCAGTTGCTCACAAAGCACACGTTTGTGAGCTTGTGAAAGACTGAGCCTTTGGGGATGCTCCTTTTATAGCCTATCATGACATTCAAATTTTTCCAAACACCTTAGTTCACCAGTGGATTGTTCCACAGAGGTGTATTTTGAGCATTGATCAACTTTTTCATGTCTCAGGTTGCGCATCCCAACTTTTTTGAAATGGTGCAGGCATCAACTTTCAAATTGTAAATGTTTCCACAAAAACACTAAAGTTGATCATTTTAAACATGATCAAATGTTCATTAAGTTTAATGTAGGTTGAAGATAATTTGCAAATCATTATGCTCAGTTTCTATTCCCGCTTCATACGTCTCAACTTCAGTGGAATTTGAATGGTATCCTTGCCCTCAGACCTTCAAGTCCTTAAGGCTGAAAGGCTCCTCATAGATGTATGCATTATCAGCTCCAGCTGCTAAGCCGGCCATGGTTGCCAAGTAGCCACAGTATCCTCCCATTGTCTCAACAATGAACACTCTTCTCTTGGTACCGGCTGCCGATTGCTTGATCAAGTCGCATGACTGGAAGGAATAAGTGGAAGAGGGAGGATGACATTATGACATCGTTAAATGTTTGTCGATTGTTTTTGTGGGGGAATAAGTATACCGAGGTGATGGTGTTAAGGGCAGTGTCGGCGCCAATACTGAAGGCAGAACCAGGAACATTGTTGGAGACAGTAGCAGGAATGATGACGAAAGGGATACAGAATTCTTCATAGTTCTTTCTGGCCTGCACCATCTCTAGACCCCCTACAAATGCCTATGTGGAGAACAAAAAGAAAGGAATTGAACAAAAAGAAGTTTTATTCATACATACACAAGTTGCTTCTATATAACAGCTTAGTAGAATAACATTACTGCTCCACACCTCAAAGCCTCCAATAAGGATAATGCCATGAATGTTGAACTTTGTGATGTTGGCTTTTATCTCTTCCATGAGCTTACTTGGCAGGGTTCTTCACCAATATGAAGAGAAATGAAACACGATTATGCACTCATCATCTAAGTCAACGCCATTTTAGAAGCTTTACAATTGGAATTGCTGTCTCACCTCTTGGTACCAAGGAGCGAGCCACCCTTTCCAATCCACCCAGCCACTCCAGTCCAACCAATAGGCTCGATCTGTGCACGGAAAGCACTGTACATTAGCTCAAATTCTCTCATAAAATATATAGTGTATAAGCGATGCTTTGATAACACTATACCTGCCCATGGGCTAAACCTTCAAATCCATCATGCACTGCCAGCATTTTGTGACCTTGGAGGAGGGCAGTTCTGACAACCGAACGAACTGCAGCATTCATGCCAGCACATGGCGCCCCCACATTCAGTACTGCTAGTGTGATATTGCTCTGGTAGGGGCAAATTCAAAGCAGTATTTGTCAGAAAAATGCAAGATTAAATGGGTCATACGCAGTAAAAATGGTGATGCACATCTTGCCTTTGTGTCTGGAGGATGAATGTGCGACAGCATTTTATAGGCGTTCCAGTTATTCTCGAAGCTCCTATTGTCAACAGGACACAAATATGTGAAGAAACTGAAAACTCAATGCAACATTCATATTTTCAATGTGGAGTTCAAATGTATCGGACTCACTTTCCCCTAAGCGCCACTGCATCTTCAAACCTTTTTTCATCCATTGCTTTGGTGACATCTTTTGTCTGAGAATAATGTTATGTTACGTTTCATACATGCAGCACAGGTAATGCGTGCTGTGGAAATGATTTGTGTGCGCTCTGGCTGACATACCACTTGAACACACTCCATCAGAGGCAGTCTGACAGCCATGTTTCCCGACAAGCTGACCACACACGCAGGAGTTTCGGGTGTAGCCTCTAAAAGGGCCATCACTGCCTGCATTCCCATGCGGCTGGCCTGATTGATCACAATGTTGCACATTTAGAAAAGCCAACAAGCAATATTTTCTGAAAAAAATGGTTTGTGGGTCTAGGATAAATACCAGGATTCTGTCAAAGGCCGAGGGAGTTCCACCTCTCTGTACATGGCCCAGTACAGTGGTACGAGTGTCAAACCCAAGCCTTTTGGACACCAACTGAACAGAAATGTATAGGATTCATGAGTAAATATCCAAAATAATTAAAAAAAAAACAAAAAACTGCGAAACATGAATGATATCACTGACCTGCCTGATATACTCACAGCTGATGGGTTGGCCATTGAGGTCGATTGCTCCTTCTGCTACAATGATAATATGCAAACGGTTGCCAAGTTGTCTTTGCTAAGAGGAACAATAAATAAATAAATAACATCCACAGGCATTTTTTTTTTTTTTTTGTGCAACCTTCTGTTTATCCTGGAGCAAAATTACCTGAGTCAGTCGTCTGCACAGATGGTCCTCCCAGTCTTTTTCTGGGGGCATCTCTGGAATGAACACCCAGTCGGCAGCACATGCCAGAGCGGTCACCAAAGCCAAGTAACTGTGCATCAAAGGTAAAATTTTGTTAGTCGGGAAATATTCTCGGATCTCTTTAGTCCTCTATGAAAGCACATTGATTAGCATTGTAATGGATCAGAACAAGATATTTGCAAACATATGCTTTAACGTGGGAAAACAATCAACATTTTTGCTAATTTTCTGATGTCATGGACCAAACTAAACCAGCAACATTTTATAATAAAATGTAGTGAATTTGACACACTGTCAATCTGAAAATGTGTCCTTTTCTTTTTTTAATAAAAGTGATGTAAAAACGCCCATTAAAAAGATTGTTAGTTGCAGCTCCAATGGCCATGACATCTACTCACACACAAGTTTGACTCACCCACAATGCCGGCCCATCACCTCCAAGATGAATGTCCTTTGGTGACTGCATAAAGTTACAAATACACCACACATAAGTATTAAGTACTTTTAAATGTATAAATAAATGTTTATTGGGTATATTTCTTCCATTAAAATTGATTAAAATCGTAATCATCCTGAATGATTGGGCCATATCGCTCAACACTAAGGGTGGTATGATATATTTACAGTAAGTGTGTATAATTCTACCTCTGTGCTGTGGTGGCAATGGCATCTACTATCTCCATGATGCGATGCAGGGCAGAGTCCGTGCCAATGGTCATGTCAGTGCCACAGAAGTCATTGTCGATGGAGCCCACCATACCGACAATGTTGAGGTGGGAGGATTGCTTTGCTTCATTTGCCGTGATCTTACCTGAGCAAAGATTACAATTATATTGGTTTTAGAAACCCAATAAAAATGTTTGAGAGCATCGTTTGATGTTCATAAACCCTCACCAGCTTTGATTAAGTCTGCCAGGAGGTCACTCCACTCAGTTCTGAACTGGTTGGCACCTGTAAGACTGCCATCACCTCCGATAACACACAAGTTGGTGATGCCCAGCTTGACCAAGTTATAGGCCGCTTTGGTACGACCCTCCTTGGTGCGGAAGTCCTGACAGCGGGCGCTTCCAATCACAGTTCCACCCTGAGGAACATGTCAGAGTCAGAAGGTTCATTCTAGGGTCCACAAGTGTCCTTGTCTACTGAACCCTGGCATTTAAATGCCCATCTCCTTGATATACAGAATTGCAACGTCAAGGCTAAAGCTTTGCTAGAATTACTCACCAAAAGGTTAGAGTGTGACTTGATGCTCATAGGTTATATATAGTGGTAAAATAAGTGGCGCATAGTGAAAGTTCATCCATCCATCCATCCATCCATTTTCTAGAGTCGCTTATCCTCACAAGGTTCGCAGGCTTGCTGGCGCCTATCACAGCTGACTTCGGGCAGCAGGTGGGGGACACCCTGAACTGGTTGCCAGCCAATTGCAGTATTTAAAGTTCATGTAAACTGAAAATAAATTACGTAGCTAGCTACCTTGCCAACTTGGGGACTAGCAAATGTCATAAGCGGTTAACTTTCCCTGAAGTGTCTGTTGTGTGTATATACATGTGGTGCACAAAAAGAGACACTGGCAAATTGGACTACCTCAATATTAGTCCACTGGTTTGCTAGTTCGCTCCAGCAGAAGTAAGCTGGTTTGTGACATAAATAATAACATGTTTCCCTGCAATGTGCTCACGGACTAGTCATTGCTGTTGTGCATTGAATTAGTATTTCTATTGATAATTGAGATACTTATATTTTTTGTGAGTGGCCACTGAACGCATTTCCAGTCGACTGTGTGACGTTCTTTTGCTTCTCCACAAAGCTATTGCTAATTGAATGCAGGTATTTTGGGAGGGCAAAACCTTGTTGTTAAACTGGAACTAAATTGGGACAGCATGCCTCACTGTCACATATTGTGAATGCGTTGCCAGAAAGCTCAACTCGTCATGGTCTGACTTCATTTCCCACAATTTGTCGACATGGAAGCAGGAAGTAGTTCTAGTCCCGGTAACTTCATTTTTTGTTGGCTGATTGTATAAAAAGCTATTACAACTGAGTGACTGGCATGCATATGGCCCAAATAGTTATCTTGCTGGACCAAAAAACAAAACAAAACAAAAGACAACAAAAATCCCCAAGATGTAGGGATGCGACCGACATAAAATCCGTGAGGTCTCAAGACACAAAGCTCAGAATCAGGACTCCTCCGATTAAAACAGGAGGTCCGGTCATCCAAAGCTAACTACAAGCTGGAGTGGTAGAAATGGGTTACTTTATAATAAAAGTAACTCATAATGCCTCCAGAAAGTCACTGATGGAATGAAAGGGTTAACTCATACCAGAAAGCCCAAACAGACTTGGATTCATTTTTAGCATCACCCTAAAAAGCTGCGCCACTGATTCGAGAAAAGACTTAAACGATACATTTTGAAAATTCACTGCTCAACTGTTCTCAGTCTTTGCGTGTGTGATTACAGCACTTCTTTAAACAAATGTTTTTGTTGTTGTTATTTTTTTTTTTTTTTTAATAAATCACCCAAATGAATTTAAATTTCGACTTTTGGTTTTCTTCTCACCAGCTGCAACATCATGGACACACTTTCCCATGTAGCAGGACGGATGTTGTCTCCACCATCTACCAAGCCCTGATAACCCTGTCAATAAACAGAGAGAGAGAGAGAGAAAGAGAGAGCGCATTAGGCCTTTTGAAGTTGCGGGGTATCAATCCTGGTTGAATTGCCTTTAAAGCCACTTCCAAGTCATGGCTTTCATTTCTATGAATGGATCACTGCCAGTGCCCAAAGTCCTTGCTAAAGGACATACATCCCGTGTTTTTGTTCAATTTTGTGTGACTGGGTTGCTTTGAGTCTGAGTCCCAAGATTTGTTTGCTCAGTGACAATTTTTTTGGCTATACATTTTAGCAATAGCCAATCACATAAAGCACCATCCGAGTTGAATTTACCTCATGGACAAAGAAGACTTTGGCGCCGGTGTATAGCCCCATTCGAACTGTGGCTCTCACGGCTGCATTCATGCCTAGAAGACACAGTGTGCAGTCAAGGTCATTCACATTGCTTTAATAGGAGTGAAAAGATGTGGGAAGTAAACCCCAAACTTTTTTTAGTAATAACATGTTTCATGGGCACCCACTAGAATAAACACAGTATTGATGATTGATATTATGTTTGTGGGATATGAATAAAGCAGCAAAATCTAACTGTTTTGACCCATTTCAGGAGGCAGCCATTTTGCCATTTCCTGTCAACCGAAAATGTCATCATAGTTGCATGGTTCACCTGGTTCTGAGTTTGGGCATGTAACGTTCATAAGCTGAGCCATCATTGGTTGTTACCTGAGCCCTGAGCAACTGTGATGTCATTTTCAGTCAATGGGAAGTGGCTGTATTGTCACCCTCTGAGATGGATGAAAACAGGTAGATTTTCCCACCTAATTCACATTTTGCACACACACGCAACACAAATCAGAATCCTATGTTTGGACTACTGAGTCTGCATATGGTAAAAGGTAAATGGAGTGAGCCTATATTGCGCTTTCTAAACAATAACACAAGAAATACCTAAAATTAAAAAAAAAAAAAAAAGCTACACTATAACAAAGGTATTTTCACCCAAAAACTGAAATGAATAAAAACAAAACAAAACAAAAGAAAACAAAAAACAGCACTGAAGAATAATTTAAACCAAATTCATCCTTAAAAATAAACTAAGAAAAAAGCTAATCTAAAACAAAGTAATTTTCCCAAAATTGAAAAAAAAAACTACTCTGAAAAGAAATTCAAACAGATTTAAAAAAAAAAAATACTAAAACAGAGCAATTTCAAAACAACTGAAACTAATAAAAATAAACAAACCTGCTCTGAAAGGTTTTGGAGAGGAATCAAGTGCTATTTATTCTTCCTCATTTTTAAAAGTAATGGCAGGGTCTTATGTAATTGCCAACATTTGGAATCCGCCGAAAAAAAATCCATATGTCAGGCCCTATTTATTACAAACATGTTTGTTCAATTATCTGAGCTAACTACATACTTCCATTAAATGGCCGAGGGTACAACAAACAGATGTATCCACTTGTTGCCAGTTAAACCTAAGAATAAGTTATGTCTATGTAGTCAAATAAACCTGGCTAGATTTATGTTATCCCGAGCATTCAAAACTAGTTCGGGGCCTCTATACACGCGGGCAACGGGTTCCCCTGCAACCCTAATGAGGACGACATATTGAAAATAGATGGAATTTTTTTGTATTTTATCACAAAAAAATAAACATACTTGAATCTTTTGTGGCAAGCGTTTTTTTTTTTAACTTCTGTATGCAGAAATGAAGAAAGTTACTATAGAGAGAGCAAAGGCAGTTGCTGCACCCTCATTACCCAGGGGTCACCTAAAGGCCAAGATGTGGATAGATTGACATTGCCCCAGCCAAGAGTACAGACAAGATTTACACAGTTTTAATAACACATGACAGAGAGGTCATGATTCTAAAATTAGCCAGAAAAATGGATCCTATGTCACAGGGAGGTGAGGGCAGATGAGCAAGAGATGTTCGGCGGATGTCAGTGGGGCTGAACAACTAATCAAATTTAAATCGGCACAATGGAATCAAGTGCAATTTTAGTCACGTAGAGTGCTATTTGGTTTAAAAAAAAAAACGTTTTTTTCTATATTTTTCTAATTCATTTCTATAGTACTGTATATATTTGATTGACGCATTTGATCGTTAATAAAACTCTAATTTAAGCAGTTAAATAATATGCCTTTCATATGAACTCATAGTTCATTTGCAACTATTTTAGTGAATGTCTAATCTATAAGAGCAAAATGGTTAGGATAGATATTAAACTACTATACTATAAACTACCATTATTATTGCTTGTTCTTTTTAATAAAATAAATAAAGATAACTGGGAAGAAGAAACAAACATATTAAACTGCTACTAAATACAAAACAGAATCTTGAGAAGAAGAAAAAAAATGACACTTGGATTATTTTTTCTAAATCATTGAGCTCTAGCTCAGAAATGAGAATTCAATGGTTGCAAAAATGAACCACTATCGAATATTGCCATGTGAGGATGTCTTCCAAGAACGATCACTTGTAAAAACAGTAGATGGAGACATACAGCCCCTTATGCTTCGAAAAGAAGGTCAGAGGTGAAATCAGGTAAAATTTCTGTTGAAACTGGCCTGACTTCATGAAATAGAAAACTAATTAAAACAGTTCAGCTGTCCAAATGTTTTGCTAAAAAAATACTCAATGGAATTTGATTTCCATTCTCATAATTCATAGTTGTTTACACCCAATATTTGGCACTAAAGAGCGCTTTTGCACTCCGCACACTACACCTTCTGAAACCCCAACACTCACCCTGGGCATCACCACCTGAGGTCAGAACTGCAATCGCCCGACCCTTCCCCATCTTGGTGGGGTCAGCTGAAACGGTTTCCGCCATTGTTTCGGAGCTGAAGCTGGCTGAGGAAGTAAGTCCTTCACCGTGAAAAGCCCGGCAGCCCAACTGCGCAAAGAGCCTCTCGCATCCAACTCAGATATGCAATTTGTAGGTGTTACACAACTTGACATATGATGAGGCCGACATAATTGCCAACACACGAATCCGGGGGGATGCAATGCGGTTATTTTCGTAACAGCGTATACTGTGTCAACTACAAGAGTTATTTTGAACATTCCATTGTCAAATTTCATGAATCCACTATGTGTAACTATGGTGCATGAGTATGTTTGTGATTCACATGACGAAACAATTCCAACATTAAAGGGGCCGTAGCACAAAGAGTAAACTTTTAGGAACTTTTAATCATGTTCCAATGTTGATTCCTCACCCCAAACAGTCCCAAAGTATTATTTTCATTCACTGATGCATTTCTAAGCATTCGTCGATTATTCTGCGCTCTCACACCAGCCCCATCCGACCGCGCAGATGGAAACGGCTTGTAGAGGCTTATGACGACAGGAGCAAGAAAGTTGCAGTTTGTACCTCCCCAACACCTCTTCCTATAGCCTGGAGCGAAGGAGGAGGGATTCAATTTATTCATTAGCCATAACATTTTACAGTAGTAAATGCTTAAGTGGCCATAATGTGTGTTTGGGAGAACACAGTCGGACATTCAACGTCAGTAGTAAATAACCATTTACTTGCCATTTGGACAAAAGAAAGGTGATTTCTAAACATTGATCTGTGAAGTGCATAGTATAATAAATTCAAGGCCCCCAACATGGATTTTTTTTTTTACCTGGATGCTGAATGTTGGCAAAGCCAATGGATTTTAAAGTTCTAATGAATAAAATACTATTTATTACCCCCCCCCCCCCAATGAAATTTGATAAGTGTTCATCATATGCAAATTTTCACTATTCACAGGCCTGCTGGTATCTATTCTCCAAGAATAGCAAGGGTCAACATTACAGATATTGTAGAAAAAAAAAATCCAAACTTTTCTTTTTCCGTTCACAGAATCCATTACATGGACAAATAAAGGATCTTAGGACCTTAATTCTTGTCGTATATTTTGATGTTACAGGTAGTAGAATGGGTGTCATATTTAACAAGCATGCTTAATTTATTTTGCTCTGCATTTTATGAGTTGTTTTTTTTTTTTAAAACTATGAAAGTTTGAGTGTAAAGCTGTGACCTCTCAATTCTTCAATTCTTTGCGCAACTTATGATGACACCAGTGTTAAAATACTATTTTTTGCAATTCATTTAAAAAAAAAAAAATCCGCATTGAATTTTTCTTTAATCATCCGTATAAACACGGCCACATATAGAACTCTTCAAAGCTGTATACATTTTGGCCACTTGGGCGCAGCAGAAACAAGTAATGCAGTATCAAGTCTCCAGGTATCTCCGAGTTTGAAGCTCGTGCTTGTTAGACACGGCATTAAACATTTATAAGTAATTACTTTTCCAATCTGAGATTGATTGATGATTGATTGGTTTTGGAGCCTTTCGAAAGAGATTGCAGAAGTAAAAACAAAGAAGTCAGTAAACAGCGGGCTAGAGTAACAAAACAATGAGAGATCAGTGTGAAAAAGTAAACACACTTCTTTTTTTGTAGAAGTACAGTACACATATTTTACTAAATAATAAAAATAATAAGTAATAAAAATAATAAACAATAAGTAAACACTTCGAAATGCACTCATGAACAAATGCAGAAAGTAAAAACGATTTGTCAATTACATTCAACATTTGTTTTGATAAATTGGTACAATTCAATCATGTCTTCTGTATATGCTTGTTTTTAGCACATGGAGCTCCCCGAAATTAAAACAAAGTTGTGAACTTCCCAAAAAGCACGAAGTCTGTATGATGCATGTCACGACATTCTACGTTACAGGGACTCGGATTTAGCTGTTCAAATTTTAACCAGCGGGGGCAGTCAAGCATAAAACATGCTCAGTCTGAGCAAAGACGAAGAAGATCAGAAAATTATTGACATAGCAAATAACAGACAGCTGTACTCACACATTTACTCATGGAATATTATTGGAGCACGGCCCGTAAGTGACTTTAGTGACACGATTACATATAACATTCATAAAACAATATGTATTTGTGAATTAAATGGTTGTTTTTGACTTTAAATGGTAATCTCTAGCATGCTAGTGCTGATTAATCGAGATTGCTGACCATTAGTGTATGCACATTTTGAGAGAATAAATGAGTTAAATCCACTCACAATAACAAAGACAGCCCTCCTTGTTTTGCAATGGTTTCTTCTTTCACATTAGAGTTAAACGATGGGGCCAGGGCAGATTTTGTTTTATTTTTTCGCAGATTATTGTCGTAATACAATATTGCAGTGAGATCATACTGACAATTAGAGCAGATAGCAATAACAAAAAGTATTATTTAAATTTTGAAACGGTAAAAATCAACATTTAATTAAGTAAAGTACAGGTAGCTGAAAAATCTACTGGGATGCAGAAACAAAATATTTCGGCAATGTAAAGCATTACCTTATCGAATAATTATGAGGAATGTATAAAAAAAATAAAGCATTGTGTACGTTTAAGGAATGTTAATGCATTTACCAAAAAGAAGAATTTTTCTACACTGGGATAAAAGTGCTTCAGTACCATTTGAAGCAAGTTTAGAAAAGGGAATGTTAAAAAATCTTTTATTGCTTTTACTTTTTCTGATGGTTAAAACCATTCATACACCCCTCAGGAGATACGGCGTACATACTAGATTTATGTATAAATATAACTCAAACCGCTTAGGCCGCATGGCACATTTTCAGCTCATGTCCTCTATTGAGGTCGCAATTACTTATTTATTACAGGAGACTAAGCGCCGCACTATTTAAGTCTCTGTGGACAAAAAGATAAACACAAATCTCATCTTGGGGTTTCACACCGGTTTTTATTTATCATGTTTTTTGGTGTCACATCTCGGGCGCGTTGAGGGACAAGCAGACCTCTCCTGAGGCATAGCCCCAAAGCGATCAATAAGGCCATTTCCAGATAATCACCCCTCTCCTGTCTTCCCGGACAGTGTTAACACTTGCACAGCCTGTAATAAACCATACGGATCAATACAACACCAGTTCTACACAGAACTTTTCCACCTCAGCTAATGCAGTGAAATGTGAACTGGATTTTGGTACAGTCTGACCTTCTTTCTGCTCCAGTTATCTGAATCCCACTAAAACTGTCAAGATCAGCAAGTGAAACAGGCAGGTCTTGTTACATAATCACACACGGCTCTCACTTGACTGACTGACAGCACATGTCCGTTGGGGTGTGTTTGATTCTTTGTGCAACGTTAAATTGTCAAGTTTGATCTATAGTCTCTTTCGTTTGGAAGAGGTGTTTAGCAATGACATGAGTTGGTTTACTAAGACAAACAGCATCTTAATCAGTTGGTAGCATAAACACAGATTTGATTTATGACCGAACCCAAGCGTATGACCCTAGCGTATGACCCTAGCGTATGACCCTAGCTCTATGTACCTCCTATGATTTTATTTTCAGTCAAATACCTCCTAACCAACACAAAGCATTTCTGGATGATAATAAAAAACAGCTTTAAACAAGGCAAATTCTATTTAGTAACTCCAGAATTAAAGGCATACACAATTTTGTAAAGGAATAAGTATAATTTAGCAACAAGTTGTTTCATGTTCCAATTCATTTGGTCTTTATATGAAAATAAAAATGGAATATTCCTTGTAGATTTGCTGATACCTACAGAAACACTGTGAAAACCTCACCAACCCCTGAAGTGCCCCCAAGGTGTACTCGTCCATTTGAGAACCTCTGTCGATCTTTCAGTTTGAAGATTAGCTTTGTCGACTGATACATTTACATAGCAGCACATTGATTCCTTTCCGTAAGTGCAATGTATGGTTGTCCCAATACTTTTGAGGTACAATTTATCATTCTTGAGTGTGCAGTTAGTTTAATAAACAAAAGACTAAATCATTTAATGTGAGATGAGAAAATGAGACCACAGCAAAATGAAATAAAAACCTAAAACTTTTAAATGATAACTAGTATTGCTATATACATAATATTTATGATAAGTTGTAGATCAAACAAGGGTCTCTTGGCGTCAACTGTCAGGTGGCGGCCAGCTTTGTGTTTATCGACGTTCGGGAAGTGCATACGAAGCCTTTCCCCTCATAAATCACTCACTGAAAGTGTCGCTGCAAATGTTGCCAGGTTTTATTGCAGTTTAATCAGCTCAATGAATGTTTTAATAGGCTGATATTTCAGGCAGCGAATGGCACTGCAGTGATGAATGGTGAGGAGTGAACCGTTCCCCTCCCTTCAATGCTTTTTCTCTGTCGAGAATCACTAAGGAAATGTGTTATCCGGAAACTTAAACAGACAATACGCATTTATTTCAGGGATAACAAACTCATCTGCAAAGCAATCTTGTTGTAATTGGCTAATTGGTGAAGCGGTGGTTTCTTTCTGCTAACATTTCTCTAAATATATTATCTACATTTTTTTTTTCCATCCTTCCATACGTGAATTCTTTTATGAATTCATCAGGAGGCCCCCATCTCACTCCCTGGCCTCCTATAGCATTTAATATGTCTTTACCCCTCCTCCTCTCTCTGAGGATTGCACTGTTTTTCAATTTGTCATCCCTGATACCCCCCCACATTATGTACATATCTTAATCAGCCCATTTCCCTCCTCTCCTCCATTTCATCACTTTTTCTACCCTTCTTCTTTTGACCTTCAGCTCCCCAGCTTCATTACTCTCCTCCATCTCTGTATTTCCTTCCGACTCTCTTGACCGTAAGGTGATAATGGAATGTAAAATCAACATGGTTGTGACATTTTGAGCATTTCACACACCGATCCTTTGCCACCTCCCCCCTGTCACCCAGTCATGTATATTGTTGTCTTGTCATTCCCGTCTGCATGATACGTGGTGCGCCTCTTGTAATAAGGACACGGATGGGATGATGGAGGCAGCTGGGGGCTTTTAATTAAAGACCAAAGGGTCAAAGCGAATAAGTCGGGTTGGGTTTTCCACGGAAGGGCGGGGTGCAGACGGTTATCTGCCGCTGGAGTGATAAATCAACCTGCCTCTTCAGCCGCCCTCAACACAACATCACGCCACTGCATCGGGTCCCCCTCCCTTTTCCAAAAGCAATTCCGTCATGTCTTGTTAGCTCATTCGTCTTCATCAGGAGCAGTGGGTGGCTCGAGCCCCCGCACCCACCGCCTCACCTCCAGCCACTAACCCCCTCCCAAGCCCAACCAATGCCAAGACCCACTGATCAAAGCTGAGCCAGCCTGTGCATTGGCATGGGCGTGCATGTAAACACAAATTGTGTGTGTGCAAAAAAGCTGAAGCAGATCGCAGTTCATAATGAAGGCAAGGTTAACACACACTGTGCGCTAATGGCATTTAGGGCCAATTAAGGGATGACTAATTAATGAGACATTTCCGGCAAGACTTATTGATATTATTTGCAGTCGCATAAATCACTCGGTTCTCTTGGAATAATCATCTTTATGACACATACGATGCATTGTTAAAACAGGTGATTTAAGCACATAAATGAGAAACAAAGGTAAAGGAAATCATGGAAAGTATTTCAGTTACGTGAACGTCTATCATGAAAAAATAATTTGAGGTGATATTTTTCCCCCAATAAATGTTTAACAAAACCACAGCACGTGAGCTATATTTTTTTTTACTTTCCCCTCCAAAAAAAGAGGTGTCACAAGTTTCAGTCCCTGAGAGCGAGACTTATTTTTGCAAAATGAGTAATATAAATGAATGCCTTATACAAATCTTCCAGTTTTCAAAATGTTTTGTTTTTATTGAGTAGACTGCAACAAAATTAACGATGTAGAGTGCAAATGTAAAGATAGAAGGAGAGCCAGGTTCATTTTTTTTTTTAGCTGCAGTTGAGTTTTCCACTTACTGAAAAGTTGAACAAAATGCATAGTACTGTGGTGTTGTGGTGTATTTTTTATTTTTGCTTGGTCTCATCTGCCAATATTTTACCTTTATCCTCTTATTCAACTCGAAGACCAAAATAATCGTCTCACAGGTGATTTGAAAGTAATTGCAGCAACCTGTAGAATTCTCCTGTAGGGCTGCAGTGAACGTGTGATTTTAGAACAATGTTTTGTTTATGTCGGTAGTCGGGAGCTACTTTGAGAGCAACAGTTGTGCAAAACAGATGAGTCAGTAAACTCAGACATTTTTGGGACGCCGTGCAGGGAAAAAGTTCAAAAGCATGCCAAGTTATGTGTGTCCATATATTATTTGGTATGGTAAAGTTTATTTTGAAAACAATCTCATGCTGTTCAGCTGTTCAAATCGTATTCATGATCTCATCCCATCCCTAATAGAGTCCCATTATTCAAATTAGATTATTAATATTAAGCTTAAAAATAATCTTAATGATAAATCTATTCATATAAGGAACATTTTTTCCACTTATTTACAACCCTCCCCCCCAAAATATACATTAATATAAAATATTCTATTATTTAAATATCATTCACTTTATTTCACATTTTCCACAAAGATGTTGTATTTCTAAATAAATATAATTCCACATCATTCCAATACATTCAATATTTCACATCTTTCCATATGACACGATAAATTTCTTCTGAAATTTTATTTTCTTCCAAGCGTACATTTTACTGTTTAGAATGAGACCAAATACAGTCTATTTAGAGTAAATGTATTCTATAAAATGAATTTGAATTTCCCTTGAAGAGTAGGGGGTTTCTATGGTCACAGAATAGCTTGATTTAAATGATGAAGTTGTTAGCAAGTGCAGGCTAAGTGAGAGCTGGCTCTCAATTTGGGGTTCTGCTGTAGAACATACAGTAATTGAATTTGTTTAGTTTAAAGTTCATATATATATATATATATATATATATATATATATATATATATATATATATATATATATATATATATATATATATATATATATATATATATATAAAATTTAATTTGTTTTTGCCTCCCACCTCAGGGTGATAGTTGCCATTACATCTGCAAAGTTACAGAATGCAGTGAAAAGATGGGTTTGATCTGGATGCTATGCCATTAGTAGCTTGCTAGTCGCAGAGAACAATACATACAGATCAACAATGGATGTGTCTGCACCGGTACAACAAAGAAACAGCTCACTGGTCTGTCTTTCTGCTGCTAACAACAACACAAACACACATTTTATCTTTAGAGACACAAACACGCGGCAGAAAGGAGCTGGCCTTCCTGGCTGCGGCTAATTATACCTGTAGTAAACATTTGAAGTCACACGAGTAATTAAAGTAATAAGCATTCTCAGTTACACGAGTAATTTAAAAAGGGTCTTGTGGGCTCTAGAATATTCATACATTTAGTAAGGGAGTCATTTGTGGCTTCTATTTTGTTATATTTTGGTTGGTCATAAGTAGTGAAAAAAGGGACAGCTCTGACATTTCATAACGATGAGCATATTCTAGATAAGCAAACACACCAACAACAACACAAACTATCCATAATTGTTCCCTCTGGTCACACGGCAGCCCAGACTTGGATTGACGGCTGTCAATCCGGGAACTGAGGTTTGACTGAGGGGGTCAGCCGTTGTCCCAGGGGGGCCTGTGTCATCAAATAAGGCCAAGGCTGGAAGGGGATAGAAATAGACAAGGTCTGCTGTGGTCCACTGAGCTTTGTCGCCACGCCCAGCAGGTGGAAAGGAGCGTCATGGAGAGATGGAGGGAAATGCAAAAAAGCCCCCCGGGTATGTTAAGAAACCGTTTAACTTGGTGACAGCAACAGTGACATCTGGGAGGGTTGGACAAGTCTGAATGCATAATAGTGTATCGTAATACTACACACTCATTTTTTTTTAATTTGGATAAAAGAACCGAAAAAAATGCTAAATGGTTATGAGAAAATATTTTGTACAAATAGTACACAGTAGTTGCAAAATAAGTCATTTTTGGGATGGGGGCGGGGGCCCAGATATGGCTGAAAGGCATTCAACTTACACTGTTATAATCAACAACTGAATCCAAACATGTGAAAGGGGAAATGGAAGAATCTGTGAAATGAAACAAGCAAAATGTGTGTATGTGTTACCCCAAATTAAACAACTGTGAAGAAGTGGTCGAGGTGAAATATGCGAGTGTCAAAAGCTGACAGCATCATAGAGGCACAAAAGCAAGATAGAGAAAGTATTCATCTTGAAAAGGTATGAAGAAAGAGACGCTGGTGTTGACAGTTTTTAATAACAGCAAGGGCCTAATACTGGACAGATAACAGGATCACGATGAATATGGGCAGCACAAAGAGATGCATGAAGATTTTGAAAAGGAAAGGAGGCCATTTCCTTAACCAGCAGTTTTCAAACAGGAATAAAAGTAACTCTGGATGGATGTTTTCTTTTTAATTTAAGAGCAAATTATATGGAACAGGTAGCATTCATCCATCTATACGTCCATTTTTTCTAGCTGCTTATTTTCTCTATGGTCGCTGGCTTGTTGGTGTCTACCCCAGCCATTTCTGGGACACCCTGGACTGGTTGCTAGCCAATCGCAGGGCACACAGACAAACAACCATTCACACTTACAATCACACTTAAGGGCAATCTGGAGTGTCCAACATACCTACCGCACATGTTTTAGGAATGTGGGAGGAGATCAGAGTGCCGGGAGAAGACCCACACGAGCACGGGGAGAACATGCAAACTCCACAAAGAATTGAACCTGGGACCTCTGAATTGCAAGGCAGATGCAATAACCAGTCTTCCACCAGTCGCCCAGAAGAGGAAGCAAATCGTTAGGGATATTCTGTTCACAACTTTTCATGAATCTTTACTGAGTCCCAATTTGATATCTCAGCAATATATTAGGAAGAAAAAAAAAACCCTAAATTGACTTAATGATTTATTTATTTATTTTATTTAAAAAGATGAGACCTTTTATGTGACGAGTGGGACAGTGTTTTAACCCAAGTAAAACATTTAAGTACTTTTTTTAGGGTGTAGAGACACAACAGTTTTTGAGGTGTATTGAATTAATTGTGTAAATGCAGCTAACTTCGACTGTTTCTAGCTGTGTTGTGATGTTGCAGAGTATAAAACATATGCATTTTTTTCTTTGGAAATGTTTGTATACTTCTGCTGCTTCATAGTGCTTATGAATATGAAAACAAAAAATTTTTAATTCTATCTTTTTCCCACCTAATTCCAATCAGCTGAAAATAAGGTGATTGGGCTCATTTTCTATCATTTAATCAGGATCAGGACATTCCTATAAATTGTGTTAAAGTCACTCCGAGCCAAAATGCGCAAATATGTTTGAACGTACAGTATTTGCAAGTACATTCAAATGAGTTTGCCAAATCAAAAATGTTTAGTCCACATTGGAAGCTCCACATATCTGTAGTTTAGTGTTTGGTATTCATCCTGTTTAAATTATTTATTGCAATATGTCGGACTCACTTTGATGATAGCTGTGACAATTATTTTGTCAATTCTTCCCAGAAGTTCAGTCTTGGCTCCATATCCTTTGCAACCATTGGCGTATTTGTGGTGTATTCCTGCAATTGTACATAGATGATTAATACCATAAATGTGAATAGCAACTGTACATAAATAAATAAATACTTAATATGATGACATTGACAAAAAGAGCGTATGGGTGGGGGGTTGTGCTGGATCAATATCAGACAACGTGATATTCTGCCTGGGGGCTTAAATGAGAGAATGTCAACACGCGCACACACTCACACACACCAGTCCCAGCATCACCTTTTCACCAATTCATTAAAAACAAGCTCGCCGGGGCTCATTAACAGACACACAGTGTTGCATCCGTAACCAAAGCCCACAGCATTGCTATCTATCTATCTATCTGTCTGTCTGTCTGTCTGTCTGTCTGTCTGTCTGTCTATCTATCTATCTATCTACAGTATCTATCTCTACCAACAATGTCAGAAGAACAATGTCAGAAGGAAAAAATATCCACAAAATAGGTAAAACAGTGGAGCTGCTCCACTGCTTGCCTGACTGTTTTGGGGTCTCTGCAGACTGAATGGATGCAAGAGAGAGTTGTGTGGTGCGTTCAAGTCCCTCCCCTGCGCCCCCACCCTGCGATGAGAGTATATGCTTGGCTTCCCCTGATTCCTTAACATTCCTCGCCATCCTCCTCCAAAGCCTGAGAGACGACTGAGGCAGACAGCAGTGCTTGTTATAGTCACAGGCCTCAATCCAGTATGTGAATGTGTGTGTGTGTGTGTGTGTGTGCGTGCGTGCGCGGATATATATATATATATATATATATATATATATATATATATATATATATATATATATATATATATATATATATGTTTGTGGGTGTGTGTGCGCATGTGCGCATGTGCGCGTGTGTGTGTGAGCAGCCATACGATCCATGAATACAAATTGTGGGAAGTGATTTTGTTTTAAACCACATTCATTTGAATCCCAAGAAATCAGACAAGTTCATGTTTTAAATAGTAATATTGAAATGGAAATTCTTGTGGGTAATATTACAAACAAGCTTGTAGTTCATGAGGTGAATATATCTGAATATATCATCAGATGAATAATTTTATTCAAACATCAGGCTTTAGACATTCTGTTCAGTTTGAGTCTGTGTTTTGTTTGAAGAGGGACTTGTACTTTACTGTATTTATTTACTATAATCATTTAGTCTTTGCAGATAGCCATCACCACTGAATGAAGTTTAAATGTTACAAGAATTGATGTAAATATTCTAATGCATCCACAGCTTTCAATGGCAATAACAATAACTATTCATAATCATAAAACTGATGAACCTATCATTCTATGTTCACTCTTTTATTAACTCTCTGGATATGGATGAGGGGTGGCACAGTGGGGAAGTGGTTAGTTTAAGGGTCCTGGGTTCAATTCCGGCTCGACCCAGGTGTGTGGAGTTTGCATGTTTTCCCCATGCTTACATGGGCTTCCGCCCACATTCCAAAAACATGCATGGGAAATGCATTGGGCACGCTAAACACTTTAGTTGTGATAGTGAATATGAATGGTTGTTTGTCTCTGCGCGCCCTGCAATTGGCTGGCAACCAGTTCAGGGTGTCCCCCGCCTGCTGCCTGAAAACACCTAGGATAGGCACCAGCAAGCCAGTGACCCTAGTGTGGATGAGCGGCTATAGACAATGGATGGATGGATGGATGTGGATGTGTGGTTATGATTTCAGCCAACCTCTTTACTTATGTACTACATTCTAAACAGTGAAGAACAATAATGATTTGTTGTTAATGTCTCCTTGATTACAATTAAGTTTGAGACCCACTTCCTAGTAAAATTTTGTAAACATGGTCTATAACCAATACTGTATGCAAGTACATAATTTAATGAGCAAACCACAAAGAGCATAACCACCTCAAGAATAATGAAGGCCAAGCTTGGAAAATACATACTTGTCTTTTCACCAAATCCACACAAAATAGGATACACGTGGGAATATTTAAATGCTAATAGAATGTGCATCAGAATATATAAGTGTATTCATCCCCAGTGTATACTGTGTGTGTATGTGTGTATTGCACATGTGTGTTGACTGTCCGTGAGAATGAACTGAAGGGCTTAAATTGTGGATGATATTGGCAGAAAGACTCAGACGACTCAAGAAAGCTGAAAAAGTATTGCCCAGGACCTCAGTTAGACGCATGCAGGCTCTACCATTACTCGCCTATAATAAATGATTCCCCAGGTCTTCTTGAAACATTACAACGAGACTCACCCGTGTCTTTGCACATTCAGTAAGCGTAATCAGATATCATGCCAATGCATATGTAGAGAGTGTTGCTTGGGTCTATGTGTGTGTGTGCAGAATCTGTAAAAAAAATAAAAATAATTAGCTTTAGTTTTGCTGGACAAGACAAACAACTAAGTCTTGCTTAATTAGGGCTTGGTGGGAATCCAAAAATAATCAATTTCACTCAAGGAGGATTACATGGTAAACAAACGTTTTGTTTCAACTAAAATACCTGTGGAACCTATGTTAAAATGGCATTGCGGAAGGTAGGTAGGTAGGTAGGTAGGTAGGTAGGTGGTTAGATAGATAGATAGATAGATAGATAGATAGATAGATAGATAGATAGATAGATAGATAGATAGATAGATAGATAGATAGATAGATAGATAGATAGATAGATAGATAGATAGATAGATAGATAGATAGATAGATAGATAGATAGATAGATAGATAGATAGATAGATAGATAGATAGATAGATAGATAGATAGATAGATAGATAGATAGATAGATAGATAGATAGATAGATAGATAGATAGATAGATAGATAGATAGATAGATAGATAGATAGATAGATAGGATAGATAGATCCCATGGTTACACATAACATTCTAGTACTGCATTGATAACAAATTGTATTTTTTTTTTCACATAGTGATTGATCTATGCTTTTTTTTTGCAGTCTATTTGCCTGGAGCAGGTTTGCTGTGTGACATAAGAAAACAAACATACAGAAGCACAGATGACACAAATACGCTTCCATCTCCCTTTCCTGTCGACTTTTCGCTTCTCTTGCTAACAAGCCCCAAGCCCCAAGCACCTCGCGCTGTCTCCTCTCTGTTACCTTCGAGTCTGGCCGTCATGCTCCTGTGGCTCCACTCCAAAGGTTACGCTGTGTACCCACCGTCACTGCCTGTCACCCAGTCAGCATCAGCCACGCACACGCACACTTAAACACACACGCAAACACACACACAATGCTCTGTCAGTCCCAGGCTCTGTCAACAACATACTTAACATTGAAGCTTCGTAAAGACAAAAGTCCAATTGGGTAGAAATAAACAGGATCATAACATGGAGGAGAGGAGAGGTTGGAAATGATAAAGAATGAATTTTAAAAATACAGTATATTGTGTAGTGGTATCTCACTGGCCTAGGCTGACTAACAAGGTACAGCTTTTCAGATTTGTTTTATAGTGTCTGTTCTTCTTTTTTCATCGTAAAAGCCTAAACGAAGGAACATTGATCCATCCACTTTTATTGCGCTTGTTTTCGATAGAAGAGCTGGAGACTATCCCAGCTAATTTTACTTTTTGTGCAAGCGGTGAGGGACTGGTTGCCAGTCAATCTGAGTGCACATAAAGGCAAAAAACTATTGACACCAAAAGACAATTTAGAAAGAGTGGTGTCTAAATCACAAGGGCATAGACTAGTCTAATAACCATGGTTGCACATGTTCTTTAGCCCATGATTTGACATTGTTTTCCTACTTCTTTTTTTTAATGCAGAAAATACAAATACAACAACCAGGATATAACCATATTGTTTTTGCCCGAATAACAAAAACTAGTAACACATGACAATTTCAATAATGACACCGAGTTGTTTTGTCAATTGTGGCCATTGATTTTTGGGTTGCAGGCCAAGCAAGCTAGCCAACTGCATCCAGTAGTGGTAGCAATAGATCAAATACTTAAATAAAAAAAAAAAAGACGGATGAAAACTTAAAAAGTGAAGCACAGTTTAAGTATGCAATATACAAATATAATATACAATTAACTCGCATCCAGCCATTGTCTTAAAAGAAATTCTAATGTACCATTATTTAGGCCTGGATTTGTACACCAGATCTGAAATCTCTGTTTACTTACCATTTATCCACAGAATCTCAAGTACATTCAGATCAAGCCACATTTGCTAAAAAATATATGTCAGTTTGAAATTAAAAATCCAATTACAGTAGATCATAATGAGGAGCACTTAAATCGTCATAGTAACTTTTAAACCTAATTTTAGGCTAGGTTCACACTGCAGCATGACACAATTCCAATTTTTTTGTCACTATCCAACCTATCTTTGATCTTAATTTTTTTTCAAATGCGACCCAGGTCACTTGGATATGTGGTACTAAATCCAATCCGTATCCAATCTTTTAATATGAGGCTTCAGTCGAGGCGGCCAGGTCGCATCTGACTCGAAGATGCCAAACAGGCGACAAATGTCACAACTCTATGCTCAAAAAGGTGGGAGAAGCTTTGAAAAAATAAACAACAGTGAAGTTTGAAAATATTCTGAGAGAGGGAGAACAAAGTATATTTTCTCTGTTGATTTGTGTGTCACCACTTGCACACGTGGAGCGCCGCACGTGGGAGACGTTACTCTCACCGCACAAAATGCCATGGCCACATACTACACCTTTCCCCCTTCTTTCCACCTTAAATGTAACAAGCTCTAAAATATTGTGGCTCCGGTATGACAGCCATTAGGCCATCTATTGTGGTACTACTGTAAACATGAACTTTAAGCGCACCCTCTGTGTGATCTCACCGTGTCCTCTGCACATTCAGGACAGTTTTGAACAGTTTGGCATTTACACACGTCACGCACAGGTCGCATGTATTTGGAAATGGGAATGAGCTCACGAAAAAATATCGTCTTTCTCTAAAAAATCATAATTGAGCATTGAGCCTTAGTGTGTCAGCGCCATACTAGCTAGCTAGCACTAAGCTACCATGTTTCTGTGTAAGAGACTAACAGCAAAATAACGACAAAGGTGTTGATACACTGCCGTTGATACACTAACCCTAACCCTAAATTAATAGAATCTTTAAAGTAAAATATACCAAACCTGCACACGTATCACCTGTGTCATGTCTCCTTTTTCTTATTAAAAGCTAAACAAGTTTTTTTTTCTTTTTTGGCACCAGGCTACTTCCTGCAATGTAGCTTAGCAACCTGTGCCAACTATGCACATTCTTGTGCTGCCCTGTCTTGCCGTGAAAACCACAAAAACCAAGTGATAGGCGGCGTAGAAAAGAGATGGATGGATTAAGTATAAAAAAGTATGATTTCGCTGACAATGATTTGTATCAAATTATGGTCCTGCTTCCAATTTCACTTTGGAATAAAAGACAATTCTTGCACTTCTGTGCCCAAACCATTACGCGACTATGAAATCCATCCTTTATTTTACTAAACGCTTTTGCTTGATATCCATTTGATTTTAAGGAAAAAAAAGCCTCTCTATCTCCTTCTTTTCCCTCTGCCGCCTCCTGTCTCTCTTGTTCTCTGCGGGCCGTCTGTGAAGTGTTCAAGCGCTCTGACGACACGCATCGCCGACTCCTCAACATCTTGTCTCGTCATGGCAATTACACACATACGCAAGCGCACGTACGCACACAACGGAACCCTCAGAAATATTGGGCACAAGTATCTTCTCAACAGCGCGGCGTTACAAGTTAGATGATAGAAATCCGGACAATAGTGAAAGTAGATTTGGCGAAGGCCTGTACAACTGGATTGACCTTGCCTGCTTAAGCCAGACAAACAGTCACAGGCACCTCCTGCTCCCGTGGCAAACACGTGAGTTGGGATGTGAAAGACTGAAGGAGTGAGCAGGTGGTTGGAAAGCTCGGGGCACGGACCAGTCACTGACCCCGTCCACATGACAGCAAAAGGATAAGGGTTAATTAACAGCCAACCTTAAGAGTTTAATAGTTTAATGAATGATTCATAGCTTCCCAGTCTATACCCAGTATTGAAAACACAGGGACGGAGTCAGAGCCTGCATGAATTATTCACTTACTGTGATACTCAACATTTCGCTCACACTGAGCCAGGATCAAGCCGAATTTCGGCCGGTGTGAGTTATAAAATGGTGAAAATGGTAAACTGAGAACGCAAGGAAGTGCGGCATAGAACGGGGTCGTTTAGCGTCAGCGAGGTGGTGGCGATACTTTAGAATCTTTTAATCAGTGGCTGACGGCCCGTCCGGTTTTTACATCATGCCTCAAATATTTGCTTTCCAAATACACTGAACTTTAGATGGCAGAAAGGTAATCTTTCCGATTAAGTGGTTTGAATTCTTGCAATGTCAGTGTAACCTACGAGAAAAAGACACTGAGAGATATATCAGCAGAGATCATTCATTTATTGTTGACTGAAAACAACATCACATGTGCAACGGCCAATCAAGGCTTAGCTTGTATATGTCACTTGAGCCTTGAGTACATGTGATGGCATTTTCAGTCGACAGCAAGTGAGGAAAAAAGTGTTTAAATGTTATTAATGGGACATGAAAAATAATTTAGTTATCATATTATCAACAGACAAAATCTAATCTTTTTACAGCTGGAAACGGCTACTTAAATTTATCACTCCATTCACCTGGCTAAAATATGCCAACTTAACACTTTATTGGAAGATTCTGAAAAATCAAAATTCATTGTGGAAGCAATAGTAAAGCTCAATGTACAACAGAAAAATGAGGCTGAAAATGAGGTGCTGTCCCATTACCAACTATTGACACCACTGCTAGTTTAGATGCAGAATAGTTCTCCAAAAAAATGAAGACAAATCTAAATAAATTTTCTATTCTTCTAATTTATAAATTATATTTCCTGATCATAAAACATGTAAGCGTGTGAGTGTGAGGCTCGATAATCACGTGAACTCAATTGCAGTTTATTTTGTATCTCGGTTAAATTGGATGTTTGACTTAAATATCTCAGCATAGCAACGAATAGGTTAATTTACTCACTGTCAGACCATTCAAAATGGATCTATGACATCATTAGCTTCTCAATGGCAGTGAATGAGTTAAAGAATGAATTCTTCACTCATCTAGTACAATAACTCTTGTCTTTTGCTTGTTCTCTTGTCTCTGTAATCAGAACTTGATATATCGTAGATTGCGCAATAGAATATGGTTTCTATTACTAGGCTAAGATGCCTTTATAGATTTGAAGTGTGAAAAAGATTTAGTGCGCCTACTGCAAGACATCAAGGTGACATCACTAGACCGCATTTTAGCAAGCATCGAATTATAGGAAAGAAGCAACCTTAATAACACTGAGGCTTTGTGTGTATGTGTGTATGTTTATCAGACAGTATTGTCCAGCATATCAGACAGCTGCTGTCATGTTCATGTCGCAGCAGGCCGCTATAGGCAGTTCTCTTGTCTTTTGAGTGATGCCATGGCATGAACAGCATGGTTTAAGAGCTAAAAGAAGGTCATTGATGTCTTGGTTCACTATCGCTCCCTTCTTCTCTCGTCTCTCTCTGTTGCTCCTGTCATCCTGACTGGATGATCCCTCTCTCTCTAGCTCTCGTCCAGTCTTGCTGTCCTTCATCAATGTCTTCCAATGTCTTCCGTCACTGGATCAAGCTTTGAAGAAATAAGTGAAAATTAAAGGTCAGCCTCTTGAAAAATATATGTTAAATGAAAGAAATATGTTGCTTTTGGGCTGAAACAAGTCCTTTAGTGATTTCAGTTTCTTGGGTAAAAAACATGCTCCAGGCATATTTTTCTTGCCCTGAAATCGCAGCAACAATCGATGAAACTCTGCATGACAGTAAAACACGGCAGAAATGCTTTGAGACGGCCAATTTCAAGATAAACCTATCTTTACCAAATATATAACAAATGTGTCTTTTACTGTTGTAACAACATATAAGAGCAAATGCCACACATTAAAACATGTATTTGCAAATAGTACACTATAATGTGACAATTTTTTGACATATTGTCAATTTGCTGAAAGAGTAAGACGAATAGGCAACACACAAATTGAAGCCGCATGTGCATGATATAAAAAAAAGACACAAAATGAAAATAATGTCTGGGCTGTCGCCATGCATGCTCACCGATGTGAAATCGCGAAAGCCAGACATGAATTTGATGAAAAGTGACTCTGGGGAAGCAGAATAACATTTTACTTTTTTTTTTTTCCCCTTCCACTGTGACTGGATGATATATTTTTGAGAGTATCATGAACATGAAGAAATCTTCTGCACAACAACTGCGAAAACGAAGAGAAAGTCCAGAGCAGGTTCGTGCACTGTGAAACCAGTTGGAATAGTACATGGTGGATCTCTTATCTTTGGTGACACTAATCTCCAGACTACGAATGAGAATCTGATTAAATCTCATCATCGCAACCTGCCACATCTGTTTATATTTTAGGTATAGCTGAACATGATGCAGAGCAAGTTTTGGGTGTGCAGTTGACTTTTTCAGTTAGCCTCTCAATTGTATTCTGCAGATGTTCTAGGCAACTATTTTAATATTGTAACAGGGTTAAAATTTCCAAAATGCTGAATTTTCATGATATGGGCTCTTTGACTGTATTATTGAGTGTAAATGTGTATTTGTTTCGGCTTCCGTATTCATGAATGTTCTTCAGCGAGAAAAATATGAATGATTGTTGATTGTTTGATAGAATTCAGTAAGATTCAGTTGCAGTCGGACACCAAAATATTTCTTAGCTGCAGGCCTAAGAAACCACGACAATGGAATCGCCATCATTTCCTAAATGCTGAATTTTTCACTATTCTTCTCTGTCTCGGTCCCTTTATTTTATTCTTGTCTCCTTTGAAACATTATATCCACTTTTCTTTGCAATCACAGTCAGTCAAGGTAAACGGGAGAAAAATAAGTGATCGTAACGTTTTGGCAACGTACCTAATTGCAAAGTACAAATCTTGACACGGATTTGAGCCATAATTCATTATTTACCGCTGTGAGGCTGCTTACTTAACCTTGGGGAGCGAGTAGAATTAAAATGTGAATTTCAGGGCTAAAGCCCACTCAGTATGCCTCACCATGCTGTAGAGGGGGAGCAAGACACCAGGGTGGAAAAAAAGGAGGACGAGAGCAGAGGATGGAGATGCAAGTAAAAATGCTGGCAAAGGGAACAGGTGCAAGGGCCACAAATTAAGAGGAGAGTATTGTGCAGACACTGTAGGGGAAGTTAGTCAGGAGGAGATAAACGAACAGGATGGAATGGGAATCTTAAGAGACAGGTAGAGGGAGGATAATGTGGCTGGGAGGGAAGAGGGGAGAGGAAGGGGCGGCAATTTTGGAGCACGACACCGATGACAAATTGTGATTAATAGATGGGGTCCGGGCCAGCAGTCTGGAGAGCAACTCATTAATAGAGAGAATTAGAGAGGCTGTGCAACTCAATCTGCGCACTGTCACTCGCAATCAAGGCCTCTAATCAGGTTTGCGCACAAACACAAGGCATGTGCCAGAGGGGCATTGTGAAGCGTTTACGCGCAAAAACCTCCACAACAATGCATTTTGTTTTACAAACTCAACTGTCGGAATCATTTATTTTGACCAAAAAAGAGTATTCCTCTCAGGGCTGCAAAGGAGCGGGCAATACATGCTTTAAAGAAGTGGTGGGCATTTTATTCTAGGGGCTCTCATGTCAATTGAGAAAAAAAACAAAAACATATGTAAACTTAAGGGGATACTTTACTCATTTATCTTTATTCAGCAGCAAGGAGTACACATTTTCATGTATATTTGGTACCTGTAAAAACACATTTTGCCTCTTGCTGTTGACTGAAAATGACATCTCATGTACCTGGCTCAGGCAACGTTCAATCAGAGCTAAGCCGTTTACTGGTTTTGGTCATGTGATATTTGAAAGCTGAGTTGTTACGTCTTAAAATGTGATTTTAAACACAAAAGATGAAGTTTTTAGAATAATTGTAGACAAAATATTAACATTTTACTGTTGGAAATGGCTCATTAAGTAAAGTATCTGCTTAGAGGGGAGGTAAACACATTTTCTTCTTTTGAATAACTTTCAACTTTTAATAACACAGGATTCTGTCTCATTTTGCATTTGTTGAATATGAATCCAGCAGCAAACTCCACCTGTTTTCATCCAGCTCAGGGGACAGCCATTTTGAACAACTCGTCACCCGGAGACATGTTTAAATACTGTCCACTGCCCGAGTAACACATACATATGGGCTGCCCATGTGACTTTTTCAATTCGAATGCCAATAAAGATTCTCTGACCCCAACATTTCTATTAGCCTTTGCAGCCTGAACACGCTCCATCCTTGCAAGGTTTATGCTTGTTCCTCAATGTTTACTCTCTGACCTGTGATATTACAGGTCAGGTTGAGCCCTTTCCACTGCCACTTACTTGGTTAGTAGTTTGTTTCTGGCTGCACTAGAAAAATATCCACAGAAAATTAGACCCTATGGAACACTGGTTGTTACCATAACTTTTTTTTTAGGCCTTCTGAATATCGCTTCTCTTTCGAGGATCAGATCTCATTATACAGTTAATGGATAGCTGTAATTTGATGAACGCTTGTGAAATTTTATTCAATGATAAAAAATGTTTTACATGACTGAATGTAATCATAATGGAGTCAATTTTTTTTTCTCTACATGTTTTAAATCAAATGAACAACACTCACTCTCTCTCCACAGGTTGATGACAATAAACACTTCAAATTATTTTTTCGTGGGGTCACAGGTCTGACATTCCAAAGACAGAAAAGTAAAGGATCAGTTCAGCATCCTCACCGATAAATTACTAGCTATCGCTTTGTCAAATTGCAGTCGTCAAAGACAAATATGTGGATGAGAGTATTTCTTCCTGCAAACATTTGCCGTAATTAATTTTATTCGTGGCTGATATACCACAACATGCTATCGTACATCATGAGGAAACAGTCCGGGACGGATATTATCACCTCACATCTTATATATTCATCGACTTAGTTAATATTTCATAGAGCTCTAAAAACCTCATTCTCTTTAAATTGTCTTCCCTGCTCGGCTGTAATCATTTAAATTCAGGGAAGCACCGCGTGTGTCACCAGTGTGTCAGAGTCACAAGTAAATGATGTGCGCTTCCGTATATGTATGCATGTAGGCACACACACGGGGGCCATGAAGGCACATAACGAAGACATTCGGCCATACAAGCGATGATAAGTCGTGCGCATACTCACTTATGCGAACTCTTTTCACTTCTCCACTTCACATTTGCACATTTTGTAAAATATACAGACCACACAGTTTGCCACTTTTTAGAGCAGCAATGTTCCTTTTGCAACTTCCAATGCAAATGTGAGTGGAGGCTTGGCACATGCCTCGGGGCGCTGCCGGCTGACAGTACGCATCCTGGGGGGTGATCTATTGATCCATATTCAATATCTGCTAGACACTCCCGCTCGGAAAAGTTGGGAGATGAATAAATGAGGAGCAGAACTGACAGCACATACAAGTGGAGTTTTACCCTGGAGGGCCGCCGCTTGACTAAATGCTTGGAGCTCCTGTTTCTTGTGCAAAAAGCACCCACAGAAGCATTTCTAATTGATCTGAGCCTATGCTGGATGGACAGCGTGGCGGCGCAAATTTGTCTCACAGATCAGTTGACTGTGATAATGTCATAAAAGCAACGCGCTATTTGACAAGGTACGCTTATTTTATTCATGTCTCCCATGTATAGGGAAGTCAGAGCGAAGGAAGACGGAAGGTGTTGGCGCAATGGTGGTGGGTGTCAACAGCGATTTATCTTTCATCGCTAACGAGGTTTGAAAGCGACACAAACATACGCATCTTCTTTTCACATGTTGGCTTTATAAGCCATGTCCTCATTTCACAGTACATGGCAGGGTCTTTGCACTCGGGGAAAAAAACAACAACTTGAGAGCTCATGAAACTTTGTATGCTTTTTAGGCTTGACATCTGGTCCTCACGGGACCAGTGAAAGCTACACAAGAGCCTATAAACCATAGGTGTCCAAACTATGGCCCGGGGTCATTTGTGGCCCGCCATATATTTTTGTGGCCCACTGCATATACTGAGAATCCATTTTGAAGTGGCCTGTAATGCTATTTAAAAAAAAAAAAAAAAAAAAATTATATATATATATATATATATATATATATATATATATATATATATATATATATATATATATATATATGTATATATATATATATATATATATATATATATGTATATATATATATATATATATATATATATATATATATATATATATATATGTATGTATTATAAGTGTGAAAAAAATTCTTAATTTGTCACATCACCTTTAATCAAAAGCCTTGACACAGCAAGCAGTTTTAGCTACTTCATATAGAGAATGTGTGATTACTTGTGTGATTTATTTTGACCATTTTTTGTATGTTTAAAAAAAAAAAAAATCTGGTCCTTATGTCATTCTATGTGTATGTGGCTCTCAGAGGAAAAGGTTTGGACACCCCTGATATAAACTGTAAAAACAAACAAGAAACAAACAGTAATTGAAGTTGGAACAATTTTGAAATTATTGGCATTTCCGGCAACAATGTTAGTAAGCATCACAAAAAAGCAAGGTGTTTGCTCTCAAATAATTTGCTGAGTAGTTTTAGTTTATATGTTTGCATTGGGGGACATTATAGGTCAAAGCTTATTTCTTTGTTGAAAATGCAGGAAAGCCCATTTTAACATTTGCAAAATTCAAATTGCTCTATGGCGACTGTGCTCAGACTTATTCGCTGGTACGGCAATTAGTGGTTAATAGGCTTGGAAAAAGCAAGCTTGTGATAATGAGATTGATTGTGAGGATATCAGCTCACACTCTGAAAAATGTTGGGAGAACTCAAAATTTTAGGAGAAGAACCTCTGGTAATCCTTGAAGTTGGGGAAGTCAACAAAAGCCATTTATTGTATTTTATTTTACAATATTATGGTCTATGTAACCCCATAAGTCTAAACACAGTATTATGGTTAATACTGTGTTTGTGGAATATGATTATCGAGCCTTAACTTAAAGATATACCACAAGGTAAACTTCCCCTTAAGTTTTGCATTTCAAAACAAAGAAGTAAGAGTTGTCCTTTTATTAAATCTTATCTTAAATAAAGATATAACATATGTTAAAACATTTTTTTTGTTTTCTTGCACTATTTTACTGCCATAAATATCAGCAATTTGCATTGTAAGGTTTTTCCAAATTAAATGGCCTGTAATATGATATTTTACATTTTTCACAGCTAATTTTAGGTATGTATATGATTATATAACACCTTTTGCACAAAAAATGAGTTATATTGGTGCCTATATTTCTAACCCAGGAGTAAGACGCCCGGTTTGCTTGAATCCTGCTTCTCCCTGTGCAGCTGACATGTCCCTTTCACAAAATTGTCCCAGTGTACCGCTGACAGCCAGGAAAGTGTGGGTGTATGTTTAGCGTTACCCTGGGTGTTACCCATTGAGTGACATACTTATGCAAAGACGCTGTTGTTTTCTTTGAGGGTGCTAAAAATGAATTTTGGACATGGTTTTAATGCAGAAATAGCATTGCAACATGACTAAAAGCTAAAAAAATAAGAAATGGAAAATGCATGAAACAGGCTCTTTAAATTGCAGTTTTGTGCCCCAAAAATACTTGTGTTTTTTACAATCATCATTTTTACCCCAACCGTTTTAATTAGTCATCATCAATGTTTTTGTATTTAGACCTGTCTTGCAGCCTCGATGGCACCACTTTAACTTATAACCTTTACCAGTGTAATCTGAGTTAAGGGAAGCAGTTTCCATGTGCCGAATTTTCAAAAGAAGACCAAATAAAGCAGTTGTTATGGTCATCACAAAAAAAAATGCATATTATATATATATATATATATATATATATATATATATATATATATATATATATATATATATATATATATATATATATATATATACACATGTATATATATTTAGTCTTTTCTTTTTTCAGATTTTCAACATCTCGACCATTTTCCCCCAATAACTGGATAGACATTTGTCTCAAAATTATTCACACAAATATAGTCGTGGTTTTCACATATTCTCGAGATCTACAACTATTTCAGTGTTTTAAAGATCCACAATCATATCTGCGATTTTCACGTATTGGTTAATGCCGTGTATGCATTTATCATGTACTTGTGTAAATAATTTTGAGAAAAATCTCTTTCAGGACCATGAGCCATCCACCATTAGCATCCAACAGAAAAGATGAAATGATGCAGCTTGATGGGATGGATGAATTATTTTTCTCAGCCCAGATACTCAGTGAGTCAGAAAAATTGGACTTTTTAGTCAAGAGGCCCAAAGGTAAGCTTTTGGACAGAAAATCAATAATGATGTCCTTGGAACTGAACTTGCTAAGTATTTGAAGAATTAATTCATTATGTAGATTACAACAACATACAAACAATTTTAATTATTAGTTGTGATGGGCACACTGGGACAGTGGACACATGCCTGAGGTTGAGAGTTTCAATCTGGGCTCTGGTTTTCTTGTGCAGAGTTTGAGTTTGTGTCTTGAGTCTTTACCCTACGCTCCAAAAACTTGCATGTTAACTTATATGAAAACTTTTGATATATTTTTTTGTGAGAATTTGAGTGTAAATGTTGTGCGTGTGAGTGTGTGTGTGTGTGGGTGCGTGCATGAAAGAGAGTGTGCGTGTGTGTATGTGTGCATATGTGTATTTGCTTGCAGTCCAGCATTTTGCCCAAAGGCATCCAGGACAAGCTTAAGTTAGTGTAAGTGCTTAAGAAAAGAGATGAATGAACGAGAGACTAGATATTAATTAGTGTATTTGTCTTATTCAGCTGGCGATCATAAATTAAAAACAAAACAAAAAATGACTGATTAAATATTAATATCAAAACTTCTTGTGGTTTGTTGTTTTTAATAACTCTAAAACCTAAAACCGATCAATGTAAAATCACGACTTTTGTTGTCTTTTCAACTGACAGCAATTTAACATAGAAAAAAATCACACATAAACCTATCAAACATCCCAAAAGATATCAGAGCGTCTGCATTTTTGTCAGTATAGTTTACATAATTATATTTCAAGACGAGCTCTAATTAAACTTTCCGGAATCGAGAAAAGGTCACATGTGGGGGTATGCGCGGGCACGTGCGCGCGCGTGAGTGATGGAGAAGGGAGGTACGAAGAAAGAAGGGAGGGAGTCGTAGACGGATTCTGAGGAGGAAAGAGGAGCCGCGCACATAATACAACAAGTGAAGAAACTGTTGCTCGGCACGCAAGCTCGAAGTCTCGTCAACTTCAACGGTCGCTGCGTGCGACTTGAATAGTATCATTAAAGGGACATTTATTTGCACCGCTTTTTTACAAAAAGAAAAAAAAATAAGTTTGCGTGGCAGCTCAACTTCTGTCGGAGAACTCTAGTTTGGAGGTTTTTATTCCTACAGCATGAGGGGAGAAAGTGACGAGCACCCACGGTGAGTTGATCTTTACATTATAACGTTTTTTAAATGCAGGGCATGATTCAAATGAGACAAACTTTATGGAAATTAGGGCACTTCGTCCTGACGATTTTAATTTAGTTGAATTGAATTTTCCGAGCTGAGTTTGACTTTTGTGATTGATAAAAGTGAAAAAGGCCACCGAATTAAAATTGGCAATACATAATACAGAACATAAATTATAGATTAACATAGAACATTTAGATTAAGTTGAAATCAAATATAAAGTTGAACAAATAAAAAACGTAGGTAATAAAAAGTAAATGAAAACAAGTTTAAATAAAATAGTGACATTGTCAGTACATTAAATGATTTCAAGGTGAAATATGTTTATTCAATTTAAAAATGAATAAATATAAGCTATTGTATCCTCAAATATGACCGGCTAAATGCTTTGAGTTAAAAGTGATTATTTTCTCATAATGCTTGGTATTGATCATGTGTGTATAAAATGTTTTTCACCTGCAGATCATAAATGAAGTCATCATAAAGAAAGTCTGTGCTGCCAGATCCCAAATGGCTTTAAAACAAACATTTGCCCATACACTGCCTCGGTATTTGTGAACTGTAAGAGATTCACATTTTAAATTTGGAAACTGGAGGATGTCTTCCTAGCTCACTCTGCTGCCACGGTGAGAGGCCGTCAAAGTAAAAAAGAAAACAATTTGGGTGGAATAAACGGGCATCTATTTGTCAGGTTCCAGCGGACAGCCAAGTGAGCGCCATCCCCCAAATGTGGTGGGTGAGATGAACCCCAGTGGGAATACTGTCGACCCCACCTGACAGCTCTCCGCCTCAGCACCCGAGAGCGCATCAACCGTTCAGGAAGTCTCGAAGTTGAGCGCGCTCATACCTTTTCTTATAAAGCGCAAACCATTGACAGTACATGTAGTGAGAAGCAAAAAAATCCGCCCCGATAGTAGCCATCCTACACACAAGCACATACGCTTGCGATATTCCTTTGGTGAGGTTCCACCCCGAGTTCAGCCTGGCCGGCACAAGCATTCCAGCCAAGGGGGAGGAGGACTTCCTCACGCTGGCCGCCTCCCGTCTCAGCCGCAAGAAGCGCGTGATAGGGGCTGGGGTCGGCGTGGCCATGGTCTTGGTCCTGCTGGTGGCCATCCCCCTATTGGTCCACACTACCAAAGGGGGCGCGTCGGGAGGAGGGGGCACGCATTACGAGATGCTGGGGAGCTGCAAGATGGTGTGCGACACTTTCACCCCCCCTCAAGGAGAGCTGACAGGCTCCTCCCCTCAGCCCCCGGACTTGGCAAACCGTCGGGGCAAACAGGGTTTCAGAGGAAATCCCGGACTTCCCGGTCCCCCGGGTCCTAAAGGTCCCCCCGGAGAGCCCGGCAAGCCCGGTCCACCTGGGCCGCCGGGGCCTGGACCCGGTGGCTACGGCCCTTCCCTGTACACCCCCAAGATCGCGTTCTACGCCGGCCTGCGGAAGCAACACGAAGGGAGCGAGGTGCTGAAGTTTGATGACGTGGTGACCAATGTGGGGAACTACTACGAGCCCAGTACGGGCAAGTTCACCTGTCCGCTGCCTGGCATCTACTACTTCACCTACCACGTCCTGATGAGAGGAGGGGATGGAACGAGTATGTGGGCCGACCTCAAGAAGAACGGGCAGGTGAGTATATATGACCACTGGGGCTGCCATTATTAATCGACTTATCACAATTACGTTAACCGTCAATATTATTGACGATAATTCTTGATAATCAACCTATCGTTTATTCATGTATTTATTTAGTTGGGGCTTTGCTATTCTGCCAAAATATTCGTCTCACACTCCCCCTGCTGGCTCTACACCTTATCTGTGACTCTCACGCGTTGTGGTAATTCGGGTAATTTTCACAATGTAACTCTGGGTAAGCTATGTACTATTTCACCAAAAGTACCGTATTTTTCAGACTATAAGGTGCATCCGAAATGCTTTAGTTTTATCAAAAATTGACAGTGCGCCTTATAATCAGGTGTGCCTTATGTATAGGTGTCAAATTGAAGTAAATAAAGTTTAACTCATTTGTTGTATTGGTTTGTTTTTTTCCCTTGTTTGTTCTAACCTGGTATGCCTTGTATATGGAAATTTCCCCAAAATATACCTGTTTATTGAGGCCTCACTTTATAATCCAGTTTGCCTTATAGTTAAAAAAATGTGGTACTTTATATGATGCAAACTACACTTTGAAAAAAAAAAGAATCTAAAAAGGAAGCCCATTGTGGCTGTTTATGTAATTTCTTAAACAAGAACAGTCATGTTTGGAAGCTAGCAAGCATTTGCACACAGGTTTGCACGTGTTTTTGATATAGCATAATGTCAGTAAACGCATTAATTTGTTCATGAAAACCCAAAACACAATTAATGTCTGCCCAAGTATGCCCGTGGTTAACATCAAAGCACCCACGTTAATTACCTTATGATGTCACTTACATTCCCAAAGTCACAAGAACTTAGCACATTGCTGCAATTATGGGAAAAAGGATTATCAAAATAACAGCTCATTAACATACTTGACAGAAGTCCTCAACACATACTGTAACAATGAATAAAAAAACCTAGTTTCGCTGTGATAAATTATAAGTTCTAATCTATAGTCCTTTGTGTAGTGAATATATTAGTGAAGAAAAACTGAGATGGATAGATAGATAGATAGAGATAGATAGATAGATAGATAGATAGATAGATAGATAGATAGATAGATAGATAGATAGATAGATAGATAGATAGATAGATAGATAGATAGATAGATAGATAGATAGATAGATAGATAGATAGATAGATAGATAGATAGATAGATAGATAGATAGATAGATAGATAGAATAATTAAGTGCAGTCAAAAGAGAGTCACAGAGGGTTTGTATCATGTAAAGTTCACTCGGGTTGTTTTTATTCTTTTTTTCCTTTTTTGGAGTCATTTTGTGTGACAACAGGAACTTTTCTTCTGAATTGGCGTTTTAGAAAAGCCATTGAAACAAACTTGTGGGAAGCAAGGCTTTTTACAAATCAACCTTTAGCTGGAATTCAAAAAGTACAAATGATTATACCAATGGTAAGCAAGGAGAGCGGGGCGGTGATTGACAGCCAAGCGATCAAGGGGATAACAATTCTCCACGTCTTGGTGGAACAAAGCCGGCATGCAACAGCTGGCAACTGGCCTCTAAGGAACTGCGACTTCAACGCTAATAAATAAACAAGTAGTCTACAAATGTCTAGCAAAAGCCTTGAATGCTTCCATCTGGAAATCAGTGACAAGTTGAACCCTCACTCTGTCAAGGAGCTCTGATTTTGACGTGTGCCGGCGAGTAGACAAGTGAAATCCTAGGGATTACCAGTAGAAGGAGACAAAAAAGATAGACGTATACTGTATGGTTTGCATTGTAACAGGCCAAGTGAAACTATGACTGTTTGATGGCTTAGTACATCATTTACTTTGTGCGTCAACTGCCAGCAGCTGCCAGGCTGATGGGTTCTTGTTCAGCCTTTCTGATTTACATACTGGAACAAGGAAAGGGGGCAAAAGAAATTAGCGTTCCAACGCTTTCACTGTTTGCTTACATTGTGAAATGGAGCCCTTTTTACAATTCAAAACAGCTGCTCATTAAATTTGCTTTGGATACTCGTGGGGTAGAATTTTGTAGATTGCATATCAGATTGCATGTTGGCAGTACGACTGCAAATTTATCTTATGCAATGTATGTCCCTAGGTTCCCTATTGTTGATCCAGCTATCTGTTTGATGCTTGGAATGATGTGTTGATCAGATTACATACAATATATTTGATGTCCAAAATATTTTTCCAGGAGACCTCAAAAATGACAAATTTGTTTATGCATTAGCATTGCAGCCTGAAGTTTAATGAGCGATTTTCAAATCCCCTCATTGGGGTCGTTGAGACGCTGATGCCGAACCCAGCTGCCTTTGGGCAGTAGACGGGGAACACCCTAAACTGGTTGCCGGCCAATCACAGGGCAAACGGGAACAAACGTCCACTACATTCACAAACACACCAAGGAGCACTTTGGAGTGTCCAATTCACCTACCATGCATGGGAGTAAACCAGAGTACCCGCAGAAAACCCGCGCGGGCACGGGGTGAACATGCAATTCCACACAGGAAGGCCAGAGTTGGAATTGAACCTGTGACTTCTGAACTGTAAGGCGGACATGCTACCAAGTCTGTGCCGCCCCTGTGTCAATCATTTTTCAAAGAAAAACAAACAAAAGAAAACAAAAAACACCCAAACGTGTGGACTGACCAATACTATAGTTACTTGAAGAAAAAAAAAAGTGACCAAAACGCTTTTGGCCAGACAGCCTCCTAATGCAACATTTATGTTGTTTTTCTTTGTCGAAATCCCACTCATGTGTGCTAGATATATATATAAAAAATATATATATTGTTGTTTTGACCAGATGTTGCATTAGCATAAACTCTCGCCGATTCACCTACGCACTAACTTTTTGCTGAAAAATTTTGAGTATTTGCTTCAAATTTTGGGCCCTTTCTGTAGCACCCTTAAGGGCAGCCCTAACGATCTGCTCTTCTTCAATTAGCGGAAGAACAGCTAGCATTAGCCACCGTTTTATAGATTGCTGGCTTAGCAGTGAACGGCAGGAAGGGGGATTCTGGAGGTCTGATAAATAGGCGAAGCTCGTTGTAGAGTTGACACCAGTGAAAGCAGTTTAGTGAACTTGGCGAGGACATTCAGCGAAAGGTCCCGATAACTATCAGCAGTGCTTGAGGACTTGGTAAGAACACGCTGCTCAATGACAGACAGTGTAAGTGTCCAACAAAAGATAAAGAGCACAAATTGGAAAGTAGAAATTGATATTTTTGCCATTTGTGGAGAAACAACAAATTTGTTTGCAGTCTTGCACTTTGCTTGTCTGCTGAAGCTCTGATGGAATCAATTGCAGCTTGAGTTTGGTTTTACGGATGAAAACATGCAATTTTATAGAACAGGATTTATGTGAGCAATAAAGTCTGTGAGAAAAAAAAATCCCTTTTTCATGGATGTGACAAGATGTTCATAAAGCAGAATGTAGTGAGGGCGGTTCGATTCCACATAAAATTAGGAGACTTCAAATTGTCATTCCTGTCGTCTTCTGCTGTTAAATCTTTCATAGCCTTTAGATGAGATCTTCTCCACTCAACCTGTGCCCCTCCTTACACATACCCTTTTACAGCCCACGCTGCCTATTGACTCTTTCCCCATTAATTATCTTTTCCATCAACTAAATTATTTAACCCAATTCGCCGCTGATCTTTATCTCCAATTTTACTGTCTATGAGAACATGTGAGGTCAAAAAGGCAAAACCTTGAAAACTTGATCCACTAGAAACAAAGGAGTTTTTTTTTATTATTCTGATTGATGTTAATATTTTGTTTTCAAATGGATATTTTTATTTCTGAGAATGTAATTTTACAATGGGAATAGTGAGACTGACTTTCCTCTTACCAAACAGCTTTGGCATTCAGAATAAAATTCACTGATGTCTTGAAAGAGAATGTTTTGTTTGATTTTAATCAGATAATGATCTTTTTCACAAAACAAGTATTTATTTTTATAGGTAACAGAAAACAATATCCACAATGCGTTTTGTCATTCCTGTCTCAAATCTTGCATATCGTCACTGATAGGTAGAATCCTCTCCTGTTTATAATTAAATACTGTATAAAATTCCTTCGTGCTTCAATTACCAACCACCGCAATGTTCAAGTTGGTTGTTTACCTACATTGTAATTCCACCAATGTCAATACAGCACCACCAAAAAAACATGTTTTACTCATTAAATGATGAACCTTTACAGAAAAGGGAATTTGGTGCCATCATCAGCTGTCTTTATGAAAGTCTGCTCTCACGCCGACCCCCCGACGTGGCAAAAACCCTTAAATACTTCACCGAGCAAATGACTTAGGTTACATCATCTTCACCAAATCTTTTTCAACGGTCTTAGAGCCATGAGTGATGCAATAAAAATAAATAAAAAAAAAAAGAAGATGAGTAAGCCTATCTCATTGGCAGGAATAAATCTTCTTGCGAATTGACCTGTTGGGTCAAAGAATTAGATCTATCAATTTTTAACAACACTAGCTTACTTAAATGCATCCAGCATAACTATTTTCCATACCATATTCCATATTTTCCATACCATAACATGATAGAAGCCTCTGCCACAATAATACAATGTATCTTAAAAAAAAAATCTCTGGTTGATGTTTTTTCTCTGAAATGTTTAGATGAGATTAAAAAGAGAGGAATTATATTTAATTAGAATTCATCACAGATCTCAAGTGTTTTATCTCTTGACAGCACTATTAACTACCACAGGTGCAGTAATTAATTAATCAATGACTAATCATTTATCAGATTATAGCTGATGAATTATTCAGATACGTTTTTATTTCAAAATTTCCATCAAATTGTCCAAATGCTCAAAAATACTCCACAGTAATTATGTCGCCCTCCTTGAAAGTGGAATGATTATATTTGTGATGTATCAAAATGAAACATTTGCTTTTTACTCTGCAAAACAAAGCTCAAGATTTTTTTTAGCCTCCTTTCTGACATATTACAAAAACAATGGCACGCTTTTAAATAAAACGTTTTTTTTTCGTGGGTTCATCAATTAATTAACTAAATAATCATTGTCATTAGGCAAGGTTTGTGCGCATTCGATCCGTAACCCTGTGCATGTATGAACAGCATTCGCCTAGTGGTGCTGATCACTGGTTATCAGTGGGGGGGACGAGAGCAAGACACGGCCTAGCGGGGGAGGCCGACAGAGACAGGCAGCCATCAGACAGATGGATGGATATCCACATGAGACTGGACAAAGGAGAGCGCAAACACACGAGTGTCCTCTGAAGGAACGAGTCGATGCTACGCATGAAACAATCACAAGCTGATGAGGAAACGTTGCCACGTGCAAGTTGACTTTTCAGATCTCAAGTGGAAGAAATTCTCCTCTCTCCTTGTCTCCCATAATTCAAGTTTCAGATAGGTGTTGAGGAAGACGACCTTTTCAATTGATATATAATTCACCACCCAGTTGTACTTTGCCCTTTACACTGATGAGCACGGAGTGATAATAAGAATATTTATAGCTGGTCCGAAACGGGCTCGCAAGGTTGGTCATTTGGCTGTCCGCTAGCGCCCACGCGCGCCCGTCTTCCGACGACGTCCCCAGTCGGAACGTTTCTATATTTTATCCGAAAATGCATCTCTTCTGTTGACATTGAGTGACCTCATTATGGGATTGTGGCAACAGGTTGAATCAAAACATGTACAGCACAAGGAGACTGCTGGATAAACCGTGCCTTTAATAAGGCAGCGGCCTTATTAAAGCCAACAAAATGCTCTGACACGCGCTCCGTGGAGACTCATCCTTAACAATGCAAGGTGTAAAAGTTGGAGGAAAAGGAAAAGATTGGGTGTGTGGGTGAGGATAATATATGTGCCGCGTCTGCTGCAGGTGCCTTTCTTTTTAAAGACTCATTATTTCTGGTGAGGCCGTCCGTGTATGTAAAGGATTGCCTTCAAAAGTCAACCGTAACTGGCATGGCAAAAGAAACAAACATTTTAATGATTTCCACTGTACTTTATCAGTGGGCGTAATGGCTTCTATGAATAGATGGCGAGTAAACGGGAAAATAATAAGATAGCACTCAGTTGTACAAGTTGTTGGTCTTTAAGAATTTAACAACAAAGTGATATCTACCTCGTGTGGGATAACACACCATCTAAATAAACACGAAAATATACTGTAAATAGGGATCAATTGATTGCTGAGGCCGGTTGAGTAGTCAAAAATTACACTCAAGCGGTGAGCTGTTATTTTTCAAATAATGAGTAGCGCAAGAGTAATCAATCTGAGAAACTGAATCAAAATGAATGAAAAATTGATATACGTACAATGGCATCACACACGATGACCAACACACTTAATTTTAATCTCACCTAAAGATTTCGGAGAAAAATCCTCAGACAGACAAGATGGATGGACGGACGGACGGACTGATAGACAGACAGACAGACAGATAGACACACAAACAGATAGACAGATAGACAGATAGATAGATAGAAGTGTGAACTGGGTTTGTGCTGACACCAGGAAGACATGATCTGTGGAAGGTGCAAGCTACTAATTACATTGCCTAAGACAGTGATCCCTAACCACTGTGAATGAGTTGTGCCACCAGAATATTATTCACTTAGAAATGGATTTTCAAGAATGTATTTTGGTTCATCTATGCCAGTGATATAGAGTGACAGGCAGAACAATTAAATGCTCTTTCATTACATTCAATACATTTTATGTATGGTACTATATATCAGCAGAAGTCTGATAATGATCCTGATCATTTGGATCCGGTGTCTTGGAGGACAGGATTATCAAAAGCATGCAAGATAGTGGCTCTCAATGAGCAGGTTTGGACCTCCTGCTCTAGACTCTTTAAAAAATGTGAAAATATGTCTGTCATTAAGTTAAGACTTTTCAGAAAAGCCCAATGAGAAGGCTCGAATTTGAGCATAAAAATATGACTGCAATCCTCATTTCTGCGTAATTCAAGCTCATTAAAAGTGAAAATGTCTCCATAGAAGCACTTTACGATGCTGGTGCTTTGATGAATTTGTATATATTTAGCCTAAAATAATAATATTAGAAGAAGTACTGCCTTATTTTACCATTTCATGCGATTACTTCTTTTACCCTCAAAGGTGTCCAACTCCAGCCAATTAGAGACTTTCTAATCAACATCTTGACACCAAGGGTCTTTGAGTGTCAGGGAACAATATTAGCATTTATATGCCAATTAGAGGGTGCAAGAAAGTCTCCTTGTCAACCTTTCTAATGGAAACAGGGAACCTCTGACTGGTACACATAGAGAGAGGCAGGAAGAACATGGCACCTTGAACCAAATGGGGGGGAAAAACATTTTCAATTGCCCTTCTCATCCAGTTCAGCCTCGGCATTCCCTGTGGTGAGTTTAAGAGACCGCCGTCTCAATGGCCTTGCTCCAGTGCGAACGGTCCGTACATCACTGTGACTGAACCTTGTCAGTTTTATGACTGGGGGATTAAGAAGCACTGTGAAACAAAACAAAAGTGAAGAAAAGATCATTCTTTGTGGGCTTTCGGCTCAGCCTCATGAAGGAAATGCAGGTTTTAAAAGATTATTCTGATATATGTGCCAGTCTTTCCTTGGAAAAGAAAACAAGCTACATTTTACTCTTATGAACTGATTTAAATATAAATCAGAACAAATGTTTCAAAAAGATGCTCACGCATGAATCCAAATCAGCAAAATACTGGAATACAGTGGAATAAAACTGAAGTTTCAGAGCACCTCTGCTCAAATATTGAAATTGTGTGGGGTGACCTGAACTGTATTTAATTGTATCTATCTATGGAGTGCTTGCCAACCTAAAATTACACAGTCAAGTAATTATTGAGAGAGTTTGTTGTGTCAAATCACGTGATTAAAATAAAAATGTTTTGATTTCAGTTAATCCAGTGGACACACAACCAACTTTTTCCAAACAAGTTAAAGCAATTTCCTATAGCGCGCGTAAATGGCAGAACTAAAGGTGAAATGGGAAATGGATCAATTGAAAACTTCTTGATTATCAAATTCATTTTTAATTATTTTTTAAATGTCTTCAATTTTTTGAGACCTTGTTAAACTTAAAATTCATTATTGTAAAGTCACAGAATTTAGGAAAATAGTGAGCATTCTTTGATTCTTTTTGACTATTTGTAAACAATTTACAAACTACATTTCTCAATAATCATAAATGCTGCCAATTTTCTGATTGTTGTTACAGATACAGCTCAACTCCTAATCGATTAAAAATTAATTTACGTCTGTGCAATTTCTGCACTAGCAATTTGAAATAATTTTCCATTTTTTTAGATAGAGGGACAGAAATAAAAACATATTTTGATTATCCAATTCATCAATAAGTTCCCAAAGTAATAACTGATTAATTTGAACTCAGGTCCCTAAACTGTGATTATTATTTTATTTTTTTATTGTGATATTATTGTTGCATGAACATTTTGCACGTGATTATATTTTTTTAATAAATCAAACCTCTAAATGAATATTTGCAGTTTTTTTTTTATACTTCCATTTATGTCAATTACAATTGTAATCATCCAGTATGACAGAAAAAAAGAGATTTTATATTTTGACCAAATTATCCAGGCATAATATTCTCATACCAAGTTTTGGTACGCTTGTCGTCAATCGTAGCTGAATAGAATCTTGCTGTGATTGATGGGCATCAAAGAGGCTTTTCAGGTAATGGTCTTTGAAATGAACTCAAAAGGGGCATTCCCCTCCTGACAAATTATTTTTCTGGGGCATCAAAATCGGCCATTGATGGAAATGCTATTGTGAGTTTGCCATTCACCCTTCTTTTATATGAAAATTGGAAGGACTGTAATCTTTTCTATTGTCCCTCCGGGTCCCCCTTCTTCCCGGTGAAAGATCAACCGCAACAAGTTTGGAGCCGCCGACAGGAATCCACTTCCTTGTCACTACCACTCCAGTCCGTTGTTGACAATAATCCCGATTTGCCTTTCCTCACATGCTTTCACTGGCTAAGTCTCAAAGCCTCCTGCCCACTTTAAGGAAACTAGCACTTTCACTGTGATTGTAAGTGACAGCTGAGGCTTAGGCTCACAATTCCCCACTAGAAATGTTGAACAAGTAGTGGGCAGGCGGGGAGAAAGTGTCCAATTCATTTAATAAATGGAAACAAAACTGCAGCAATTTAAGAAACGGTCTTCGGAGGTCAGCTTCCTCCACACGTGAATGAACATTTTTAAAGATCTGAACGAAATTATGACTGTGAACCAAAAGAAGCATAACACTAGAAAGACCTTTTAGCTGTTCTTAATTTAGATAGACAGTAAAACCATTGAAACTGCTACCAAAAAATCCATAATCAGTATTATAATTTAACTTATTCAATGCCAGACAGTTTCTGACTTTTCTTAAAAATACCCAGCATTTAAAACCTAGCCTCATGAAAGTTCTATAACAATACGTCGAGCAGGTTATGCTCAAGCTATGAGTGTTAAGTTTACTTAAAATAAGTATACAATAACATTGTATGACTAGATGATGCATTTTATAATAAACATCGTAAATACAGTATATATTTGTTGGGGCTATGACTTTCATTTAATTCAATCAAAAACCGTGGTCATTCAGAATGACTGATGAAAACTTTGATTTTATTTTTTAGCCATATTGCCAAGTCTCTGATAGAAAATGTGCATAATAGTGAGCATTACCCCTGGTTTGAAAGCAGCCATGAATTAATCATAAAAGCAGGGGGGAAAAAAAACATTAAATGTCAGCATCTCCACTGACCGAGTCGAAGCTGACTAACGCATAAGTTGTCCCTAAGAAAGTCAACCATAAAAAGCCATAAATAACAATGCGTCCTTTTACGCTAGCTAATATAATTAGATGATGTTCATTTTTTAAAAGGCCATTTGAATAAGACACCATTAATATCCCTGCTTGCCTTGGCTGTTAGAAACGGAGCAGGCCAGCATGCAATAATTTTATTTAAAAAGATAGATTAAAATGGAGGCAAAATAAAATTGAACTTATGATTCATAGATAAACATCTTCGTTTCCAAAAGCTGTATTTTGGGAGAACCCCATTGAATGCAATCACATAATAATCACCAAACAATTGTCGTATATGCCCGAGCAATTTAATGAAATAAAATATGTATAAATGGGCTGTAGCAAAATGTTCAGCTCTAAATGCATCATGCGTATGCTTAGCACTCTCTCGATGACCATTGTTGTGTACAATGTTATATGTAATATTACATTACAAATGTAATAATGTACTTAGAATCCCTTACAGGTGATCCTTTAAAAATATTACATGAGTAATTTTGAGAGGGAGCGCTCTGTTAGCTACTATGATGTCAATAACTCCCAGTTCTCTTTGTTGTTTTTCTTGATGAATAGACTGGGGACATTTTGTGCTTGACTGACCTATTTGTCAAGGCGGTCTTTGCATGTGTGTGTGTGTGTGTGTGTGTGTTTGTGTGTTTTAACTGAAACACTTCTGAGGTAAGACTTTGCCACTTTGCAATAATTGAACATTTTTTTTGTCTTTTTTATTGGAAATTATCCCAAACATATGATATCCCTTGTTTTTTCAGGGAGTCTTTTTAGTCAACTTATTTAAGTCAAAGGACCCAATTTGGTCAACATTTTTCCCCTGAGTTCTATCTTAGAGCATTTTATGATGTACAAAAATGTATGTGAACAGAAGGTCAATTGTATCACGTCACTTTATTTTTGAACTTGCCAATTCAGAAAAGAAAAATGTCAAATTGAAATGGCATTGTAAGTTACGGCCTCCTGGCAGCCTGTAACTCAGCTGAGAAGAGTATCAGGGGAATGGTTGCGTTCAACCATGTAGACAGATGTTGGATATACAAGATGTCAGAATCTCTTTCCTTCTATAGTTCTCCAAAAACCCATTAGGCCTTCTTCAGGGAATTGTTCTGTCCCTTCCTCGCAAAACAGTCCCCCTCCCTTCAGACAAAAGCGAACCCATATGTTCTGCGGCACACTTCATTGTAAAGAAGATGAGAGCAGTACCTATACAACTGTGGGGAATGTTATCGTTTTTGTGGGGGGGATAGGGTGGGCTCCTTCTAGTATTTCATGGTCCATTTGACCATTGCAGCCTATCCTACATTTATTGTGATTGTGTAGCGTTATTGAGGGGTTGGACCTATTAGGCGCTGAGCTGCCATGGCTGTCCGACTACCAATTACCGAAGCCTGCAAGTGTGTATAGCCTGCCCCGGTGCATCTGGATGCAGAGACGAGTGGGTTGTGTGTGTGCGAGGTGGAGGAGAGGGGGAGGTGTGCTGTGGTCCCCAGGAGACCTGCCACAGCAGCATGCCGTTAATCAATCCGATTTAGACCGGACAGGGACATGCTTAGTCGCTGCTCCCGCCAACACCGCCATGGTGAGGAGAGAAAATGTGTGCGTGACCGGCATCCCACTGAAGTGTAAGGACACAAAAAGATGGATAGATGGGCCCAGAATGAAGAGGAAGCGACAGCGGTGCGAACGGGTGAGGGATGATTGGGGGGGTGCAAACAGACAACAATTAGTGTGGTGGTGCGCGTAGAATGAAAAGAAGGGGGATGTATTGATTTGATTTTGTCTTATGATGAAGAATGAAATTACTCACGTGCTTCAGATGGTGCAATTGTCTCCACAGAGAAATCGTTTGTGTAATGAGTTAAAATGATGAAATGGGAAGAGGATGCTAATCATTAAATGGAGGACTGATTCTATTTTACTTTGCAATCACATGGAAAGAGGAAATACTTGACTGCTGAAGATGAGCCTAAGCTTCTCTGTATTACAGAAAAACGTCTGCCATTTTTGACCTCCGATAGGAAAATGTGTGATGGAAACTCCTCTTGGCATTTGAGGACTAAACGTCAAAAAACAACCATAAGGAAATACTTGTGTTCATGAAATTGTGATGATATAATTTGGCCGGATCACGGATGTGCAACTAAATGGACGGCCATAAAATTCCATCAGCACAACTTAGTGGTCTGAAACAGGACCCCACACTTCTAACCAGATGGATGATGAAGAGCATATGGATTTTCATTTTCAAACGCAAGATCAATTTTTCCCATTAAAATAGGACAAAACTGCTGGACAGCTGACCACTATTCTGTGTAAGAACTCATGTTGTGCATGTTTTGCCGAAAAGGAAACTTAGTAACTACTCTTAACATTATAGCTTCTTTTGTTTGCCATTCAAATCCCCAAATTAATTAACGGGCTCAGTTACCTTTGTGAACACTGAGCAGCTTAGGCAAGTGAAATAAACTTTAATTGGTCCCGAGTGCGTCCCCCACTGTATGCCACTGAGGGGAGAATATAAGGTGCACATAAAATATGAACTGACCATTAGTGTGGCTCGTCACCTGTCTCTTTTTGGGGCCTTTCCCCCTTCCCAAAGACATCTGTTTTTTTACTCATTTAACTTACATGTGAGTGAAATTTTGGCGCTCGAGTGACTGAAACAAATCCAAGCGAATCCAGCCAGTTTTCCAAATAAAATATGGAAAACAAAAAAAGCTTTCATACTCGGATAATACATCCATCCGTTTTCTAGAGCCGCTTATCCTCACAAGGGTAAAACAGAAAGAGTTCTATTTTTATCTTCAGTGTGTGTTAGAACATAAAACGACAGATCGCGAACAGCGGCTGGAAACACGGAAACTAGTGTGTTGTTCAGCTGTTTTCACTGCCCCTTCAGCAGGACTTGTCATGTAATTAAATCAGCCTATTATAATACAGCTTGGAATTAAATGAAATTTCATCAATTACGCCAAACCGCCTGAAGAGGAAGGCAAAACAACACAAACTGAGGGTTGCTACATGGTTGTTTTTTTAAGCTAAATATTTTTTTTTAATTAGCTTTCAACCACCAAAGGTATGGGAACTAGTTATATCAACAACAACGTAAAGTTTATTTCTTCTTAGTATGATCATTATATAAGTTAGTGAACGAGGACTTTATTGTGAAAAGATATTTGATGCTGTGCCAAGTTATAAGAATTTTGCATACAATTGATTTTTTTCGATTGATTTTTGTACATTTCAGTCTGTACAATTGAATCGGTATTTCTACTTTTATACAGTAGGTGAATTTTATGCTAGCAACTTCTAGCTAAGTATGTGGTTATGTTTGTCACATCTGTGTACCTAGTCTTTGTTGTAGCTTAGCTGTAAATGTTTATTCATTTACGTAACCCTCAAAAATGCAGCAGTTGTCTACACAATGAGGCAGAAGACAGGAATGAAATAGTAGTAGCCGCGTATCGAAATCGTGGTCATTAATATGTACAGAATGTACTTATATTTTTATCCACAATCGTGTGATTGGAGGGCTGGTTAATCACCCAGTGATGTTGAAATTCATTATAAACAGATTTGCTTGCTGAGTACGACCAAATAAGAACTGCCTATCAGCATAATGAATGCAGCTATCCCATCCGCCATCACAGTAACACTTTTTTTTCTTCTTTGAAATGTGTTCAAATAAATTCTTGGAGGAAATGTGTCGGAATCTGAGAGAAAGGAATAAACATGACAATACATTTAGCAGCTGTGTCGGCGGCTTCAGGTGTCATCGCACAAACCCTAATTAAAGCTTTTTCTGGTTTGTGGAGCCGCTGTGTTAACAGTTGCGTGAACACATGGTGTGATCAGTTGTCAACACTTCCTCGGTCATGTAAACTAGCATGATGAAGCCTCACAATGTATCATTTTAAATTCTTGACTTGTTTGCAGGAAGAGTGGTGTTCAGTGAAATGTGAAATGACCAATCCTGGCCCACATGGGTTTGATCATGTGACATTCACAAACTGAGCCGTGATTGGTTCTTACGCAAGCAGAAGTAAAACGTATTTGATGTCCTTTTTCGTTGACAGTGGCAAAAATGTTTTAGTGGTATTTGAAGAACATGAAAATCATATTGTTTACAAATGTTTACACTAATATCAACTTTTTAGTGTTGATAATGGCTAAATAAGTTAATCATCCCTTGAAATATATGTATTCATTATTTTCTTTCACGGGACAGACAGGAGTACACCTGAGATGTGGCCACAGCAAAATTCCAATGTGGATTTTAAATTTAGGTTACCTTGATATTGATGGAGTGGACTTATTCTGTAGAAAATGGAATAAAAAAAACTCAAGCATAAATGTTTTACGTTTTGTAGTAAAGTTGTTTTGGTCGCTTGTTCATCTTTACTGTGACACCACAAACGGCACCATTTTCATCTGTTATTTTTTTCAACCCCTCTCCATTTCTTCAGGTGAGGGCCAGTGCCATCGCCCAAGATGCCGACCAGAATTACGATTACGCATCCAACAGTGTCATCCTGCACCTGGATGTGGGCGACGAAGTGTGTGTGCAGCTGGACGGCGGCAAAGTTCATGGCGGCAACACCAACAAATACAGCACCTTCTCTGGCTTCCTCATCTACCCTGACTGATACGCTAGCCTCTGTTAACCCTCTTCTGCATCGAACAGGCTGCGGTTTCATCCTGCCACGCCCATTTTAAAGAGAATTTCTAGCAAATTAATATATAATTGTATTTTCATCACTTAACATTTACCTCAGACAAACACTTGGTTAGTTGTAATTCTATGCCATTAGCCGTGTCTTTCACATTTGCCCAGACACACACATGCACACACACTTTCAATTAATTGAAATGAGACCACTCAACATTAGTGTGTGTTAGTAGCCTCTGATCTCTTCATGCGCATAAATTTTCACAAGGGATGCACCGAAAAGAAAATGTTTAGACGAAACCGAAAACCGATCAAAAGAAATGCTTAACCAAAAACTGAAAAAAAAAGAAAAAAAAAATTCACACATTGCCTCGTGACATCGGGAATGGACTGTAACATCACAAGCAGCGTCCTGCACAGGTTTGTAAATGATTGACAAAAATTAAATAAAACTGTATACTATGGCTCTGAATATATTTCTTGTTCAGTGTTTTAATGCTCCAGTACGTTTGTGGTAAATGTTATAATATTTATACATAAAAGACAGACATTCTTTACTTTGATTCAAGGATATACCAACCACTAGAACGGAAGCCTTATTTGATTGTTATTGTAAACATAAGTGACTAGACCTTTTATTGTCATTTTAACATCATTCTTTCAGTTACACTTTTTTTCCATCTGATTTTGAAATGTCAGACCATATTTGAACGCATTGACGCTAGATACTTGTGCCGCATCATAAAATGCCATGATAATTGATTTGTGGTTTCTCAGTGTCCTTAATCGGTGATTGAATATATTTTTTGAATGCCGATTCGTTTATGTTGGTAGCGATGTAATGTGAGGGAAGGAGATGCAGCTAACAAGCTTTTTCACTCTGGTTGCAAAGGCCAACTTCAAAACAAAATTTGAATACGGCTTTTGCATTACAACCATGTATTTTTGGTGCGTTTATTTCAAAGTCGGCCGTCATAACACGCCACTGGCATGTGAGGTGATCTTATTAGTATTCCTTGGTAGTTTTGTTTTTTTTGGTGGCTCCTCAGTAGTCCAAGGAAAGAAATAGAAGCTCGGCAGCGCTCTTTTCTCGATGCGATGAAATCCTTTATGTGTTCAGACAAATTCATCCCGACATCTGTTTTCAAATTTTTTCGGTTTCAATTATCTTTAGACCCAGAAACAAACACATTTTTTGGGGCCATTTTACGCCGAAAACTCTCAATAGCCAAAAATTCGGTGCATCCCTAATTTTCACTTCTAGACAGCACATTAAAAAAAATCATAATGTAACTGATAATGCACCTGAATCCGATAAAACAAAAGTTATGTATGTGTTATGTCTACATACATTTCAAGTCAAAGTACATTTTCCATCCAATGTTGAAGTTTTAGTTTGTCCTACGCCATCACACATCACATTACACCGGTAAGAGTTTGTTGTCATGCTAAAGTCAAAGATGAGTCAGTATTAAATATATGGGTGGGTTGTTTGGTGATGAGAATATCCCCCACCCACATTTAAATCAAGGCAAAATATAAATATGATACAATCCATTACCGTTGATTGTTTTGGGTTTGACCCTTTTCCACACTATAGTGAATAGCTGACAACAAAATAAGTGACATGGACATTTTTTCAGCTGCCATGATGAAGGAATTGTTAGACATCGTGCTTTGTATCTACAAAAAAAATCCACTTTTTATCAGGTCGTTGTAGTGAATATGTATCCTAAGTTTGTGAATGATTTGTGTGCCTTCTACATAATTCCAGCAAAGATTGCAACCTTTTGCCAAGAGTAACATGACCACAAATTTGTGGGTGAGGCCCAGGTTGTGAATTAATGTTTCATACAAAAATCAGCACAAGAAAAAAAAATGAAAAATTCAAAACTGTCTATTGTAGTTGTCCTTCTGTAGCTTTGAACAGAACTTATTGCTTTATGCTAAGCTAAGAGTGGTATCGGTCACAGTAGCAGCAGTATCTGTGTTTTCATCAAAATCAAGCAAAGTGAACACTTGACTACCTATTTCATTCCATTTACTTGTGAATGTAGTTCAGTAAAAGAATTTTTTCAAACACAGGTGACTGACAAGTTTGGAGCACACACATGGGTTTCTGTGCCTTACGCGCTCTGTTTCCCTTTCATTTTTCATGCATGAGACTGTTCTCAAATCCAAGCTGTGCAGACAAGCTGATCCATGTGAAACAAACAGCAATCCGACAGGGATTCGTGTTGTTGGACATTTGAGGGAACAAGACACTAACCGGCGATTGTGGATCTTTGAATGTATATGGATGTCTCTCATGTGCAAGCGGATAGCGCTTCTGTCTGTGTGGAAGCAGGACAAGACAAGCATGTCATATTGAAAATCTGCCAGAACAAATATAATAAGTCCATGTACTCAAATTATATGTACTGTAAGTATTAAAGCAAAGTATTATTAAAACACGTGAATGGCAGTGTTTGATGTGCGCCAAAGACTTTTAGGCACCTGTGAGGTATGCTAAATAGCGTGACTGTGGATGTGAATCAATTCTGATAAAAGTCACCATTGAGCTGGTGTGACACAAACATTCGTTTTGCGTGCCACATGCTGCATTCAATGGGGTCTTCTGCCGCTGTCACCTGTGTGTGTAAGCCATTGTTGTCACTGTAATTGTAAGCTAGGTCGGATGTTGCATTCTCAACACTTGAAAATCATGAAAGATGATAATAATAAAAAAAAAAACTAACTAAACATTTGTTTACCTTTTATGTACTGTATGTTCACAAAGTGAGTCACTCATTGGGGGATTGTGTTTCTGTTTGTTTGGAGAAAAAAAAAACATTTACCAATTTTACCAACAGGTCTATACCAGAGGTTGGCAACCTTCAATCAGCCTTTCAATCATCTACAGCATAGGTGTCAAATTCCTGCTCTTGAGAGTCGGTATCCTAGATGTTTTCCAGTTTTCTATCCCCATCACACTTGATTCAAATGATTAGCTCATTAGCAAGCTCTGCAAGGGCTTGAAAATGATCCTAATCATTTAAATTAGGTGTGTTTGAGGGAGAGGTTTTTGAAAACATGCAGGATACCAGCCCTCCAGGACTGGAGTTTGACACCTGTGGTCCACAGTGAAGTGAGGATAACTCTCCATCTAAAAAATTAAAATAACATGTGTTATGAGGGAATCCTATTATTTATTAAATGAGAGCCAAAATTAAATGACACGATTGAGACCGCCCAAAAATCCAAACCCATCGTGTTCTCTGTTTTGTCATCATTTAGCTGCACTGGCTGTCCAATTGGATAATGCAATGTAAAATGTATATTTGCAAAATATGATTGTGTTTTTGAATTTATGAATAGTTCTGACATCTATGTGACAAGACCAGCACCAACATTTTCACTAATTACATTTAGAAAATCATCTATCTATCTATCTGTCTGTCTGTCTGTCTGTCTGTCTGTCATATATCACAGCTTGTTGTTTATTAGTCTTGTCCATTCTGATGTTTTGACATGCTCATAAAACGAAGGAAAAGTAAAAAAAAAAAATGGTTTGATCTTTAATCAAAGTTGAGAGTGACTACAATTCTTGGCAAGAAGTTATGAATGTGGTGCAAATGAGAGCTTTTTGAGCTGTTGAACATGGGCTTGTGGGTGTTGTCACCCCCCCCCCCCCCTCCCAACCCCCTACACCCTCCCCTCATCCCTCTCCGTGAATCCCAAAGCAGCCCCTCGCAGATTCCAGCGTTAAGTTAATTGGACAGGGAGTGAGGGTTGAGGAGGGAAGCGTTCAGCCCCATTAGCAATCCCTCTGAGGCAGGCCGATCCAAGAGGATCACAGACTCACAAATAGACGGATTAAAATAATCAATAGGCCTATCGCTCTCTCTCTCTCGCTTCCTCAAACACACACATACACACGACACACACCCATGCGGTGACTGAGAAATACCAGTTGCAGTCCGCTTTTCAATGTTGTCTTTGGGCTTTTGCTAATTAACTTTGGTCACACTAACATACACACTCTCACACTTTTTTTTACACACAAAAACAGACATCCACACACGTACAGAGTTAATTTCAGCCTTGAATAATTGAGAACAAGTAAAAAGGTCAGCGACATGAACGCAATCACACTTGTCTCTATGCTGTCTCCATTTCCTTTGATTCCATATTTCATGTTAAGAATATTTCAAATTCATCATCAGTTTCAGGTCAGGTGCTTCACTATAAAATATTCTCCTCTATGTCAAGGCTCCCAAGAGGAGATAAAGATTTTAATGTTTAAGAAAAGCAAACTATGAATGAATATGTCCTCCTTTAAAAGCTATCAATGACACACACGCACGCACACGATATGCTGAATAAACAAAAACTGAATACAGTACTTCTTGGCCACTCCCACATCTTGGGAAAAATTGGGGTATCCGTGAGATTTTTTTGTCATTTTTACTCGCCAATTGCAAAGATTAAGTGCACATTTACATTTAAATTGATATAATAAATTAAAATGTATTATTTTATGGAACCCTGACTGTGCATACCAGCTCTGGGTCACGCTCACTGAGTTGCTGTCACACCCTGGCCAACATCAGAGAAAAATTTCTGGCGACACCACTGCACTGGAAGAATTGGCAATTAATATATTTGATCGGAGGATATTTTCAACACTTTAGATTGGTTACTGTGAAAAAAGAACACAATTGACGGGAATGTTACCATGAGCATAAGTTTAGATCATGTTTAGATCATGGATGGACTATACCAAGATGATGATGATGATGATGATGATGATTATTATTATCGCATTTATTAAAAATATCACAAAAAAATTTGGAGGGCGGAGTGATGTAGAACAGCTAACGTATTTCAACTAATTTCAAAACGGTGATTTGATTTGATATAGGCCTTAAAGTAAACTCAACTACAAGGTTGGGTAGGGAAGAATTAATTTCAAATCTGGGCTAAAATATTGTTCACTTTTCGTTCTGCTTTTTTTATAAACTCAATTATATCGTTTTCAAGTTTGTGCTTTGATATGTTTCGTTGTTTTGCCGTATTTATCGTTATTTACATCTTTTTTAGTCAATCCGACGCCACGCGTCAAAACCACAATTTTCTTGGATTACAACAGCGACTCTTGCTGGACACTCAGCCGTATTACAACTAGTATAGTGTAGTACCACCGCGCTTGCCTCTGGGTGGCGGCCAACGTCGTCCAGTTCTCTGCAGGCAAAGATGGCGGTACGGAAGAAAGACGGCGGCCCGAATGTCAAATATTTCGAAGCGTCCGATACAGTCTCCCAGTTTGATAATGTGCGCGTCTGGCTGGGAAAGAATTACAAAAAGGTACTGGCAGCATGATTTGTAGACTTTCATATTTCACACCGAAGACGTGGACACTGAGCCACGGGGCTTTCGAGGCAGTGACAAAGAGGAGGGAGGGTGCTCTCTGCTCAGCGTCCAGCTGCTCGCTCGTTTCACCCGAGTCGGGATACAAAAGGATGCTGAGCCCGTCGCGGCGCCAGATGCGGCCGCCTGTCATTTCATCCTCGCGTCTTCATGCGATGGACATGACGATCGAAGCGGCTGGCGCTCTGGCTTGCGAGCCACGGCTTCACGCGCCGGGCACGGACGCTAGCTAGCTAGGTAGCTAATCGGCTAACTGCACAGGAGGAGGAGATCCAGATGTTGGCCGTTGGCTGGATGTGGCGCGCGCCAACTGGATCCGGGGCTGCCCCATGTCCACGATCGTTGACTGCAATTCACTAATAAAAGCGTCATTGCTTGAAGCATTTCGATAAAAGGCAACAAAGCCAAGTGCCTAACCCCCAATGCTCATCAGTAGATCTAATGCTTCAAAATTGAACTGCCACGGAATGGCATTTGAGCGTTAATTTCATACGTTCAGCTTTTCGTCCATGCACCACGATGGGCGGGTACTACTAGTAAATATGTAGTAAACAATCGAACATTTTATTGTGACTAGTACTATATTCTACATATCCATGTTGTGAGTTTAGGTATCCTAGTATTGAGGGCAAAGAACACAAATAACGCTTGTAAATGTAAGAATATGTGCTTTTATCGCGATAAAAAAATAAAATCAACCAATAACGTAAAATAAATAATATCCTGACTGATACTGTCATAACATGTTACCTATAATGTGATAAATTGTCATATGACCATTACCAAAACATTAACTAAAAAAGCACAAGCACGTTTAAATGTGACACTTAACAGTCTCAGATTTTTTAAGTGGATGAAGCTTGCCTTCATTTACTCTTTGTAGTGTTGGTTTACCTAAATAAATAAACTCTTTTAAATAACTACAACACTGTCATCCATATACATCATACAGTGTTTTTTTTTAAAAAAAAACACACACTCTTTGAGGTTGAAATAATTTCTGAAACATTAAACACCAACATTTAAACACTCCAATTTTTGCTGTGGAGAAGTGTATAAAAATATGTAATCATCAGAAAAACTAATAGAGATGAAAGATCTTTGAACCTTTACTTTTCAATTTAGGACTGAACACTTGTTCCAACAGTGCTGAAGCACTTTTATCCAAAGTGAGAAGAAAGGCTTTGTTTGGGTCATGTAGCAAAGTTTCTAATATGTGATGCTTAGATGCTTAAAGCAGTCTCAGATTCTCAAAACACTAAATGTATAAGTTTGGAAAATTAACATATAGAGTATTACATTAGCTGTCATGTTTTTACATGATCATTTATGAGGGAAAAAAGATCCACCTGAAAATGTAATAAAGTCCCATCAATGTAATAACATATTGTATTATTGGTAAGAATGCTATTGCAATATCTGGGTTGTTCCTTACATCGTTGTGTGTTATTACATTTTTGTTCAAATTAAATGCAAATTTTGTTATTACTTTTTGGTGTTGTTACATAATAGGATGCGACATGCAGCTTAACTTAGATGTTATAAGCGCTCAGACAACTGTCCAAATCTGTTAAGCAAACACAATTTCTGGTTTTTAGTCCCCCTGAATGAAATACAGTATGTCTCCTTTTGCAGTACATTCAAGCTGAGCCCCCGACCAACAAGTCTCTTTCCAGTCTTGTGGTCCAGTTGCTCCAATTCCAAGAGGAGGTGTTTGGCCGACATGTCAGCAACCCCCCGCTCACCAAGCTGACTGTATGTCTTTGTTCTCTAAACTTGTACCTAAATCCCTAAAGGCACGACTACTAATTCTAATAATTGTCTCCAGATGAAATCTTTTCTGGACTTCAAGGCTGGAGGCGCACTTTGCCACATTCTGGCGGCTGCCTACAAGTTCAAGAGTGACCAAGGATGGTAAGGCTTTCTTTCCAGTCGGCATCACCACAACAAACAGTCAACCCCAGTTTTTTTGGAGGGGAATATGTGAAACATGTTTAAACCTAACAAACACACTTAATAGAGTTCTACTCACCCCAACTTCTCACGCTTTTGGACACACCAAATAAGTCCCAGCATGTTGGCTTCAGGTTGTTTGCGATTACTGTGGTTTACTATAAAATGGATACATAAAACAAAAGATAAACAAACACTATATATTTGACCACTTAAATGTTCAACTAAATGATATCATTTCAAGTTGAGTTCTAGCAAGTGATACAAAATGCCATAGACAGGCTAATAATTATTTTTATAGACCAGTGATTCTCCAAGTGTGTCTTATAGTACTTGTACTGGGATTCTCTGTATGTCCACTTAATGGTGTACAGTGTGAATATTGCACATTCGAATGTTGACCACGGTGCAGTTTCGTGTGTAACTCCAGTCTAATTTCCTGGTAGGCGCAGGTTTGACTTCCAGAATCCATCCAGGATGGACCGAAATGTGGAGATGTTCATGACAATTGAGAAGTCCTTAGTGCAGGTTAGCTTTCCTCTCTTGCATATTTCATTACACAAATACCCGCATTCCAAAATGTTTTGATTCTTCTTGCTCAACCTTTTTTTAACTTAGCACCAGAGGTTGATCTGTGTCATACAGACTGAAATGATGAAGTTAATAATTTTAAGCATAAATCATGTTCTACTTTAGAATAACTGCTTGAGTCGTCCAGTCATCTACTTGAGCTCTGACATTGAGCCAAAACTGCTCGGGAAATTGAAAGACATCATCAAGAGACATCAGGTGTGTTTTCAACCACTTTGTCAATGACAGTCACTCCCAATTACTTTATGTGTGGAACATAGGCTGAAAGAAATGCTCATTTGTTTTCTTGGGCATATTTACTTCTATTGATGGACTATCTTGTAGGGCTCAGTGACCGAAGACAAAAGCTCCAGCTCCCATGTTGTCCTTCCAATTCCCAGCAGCTTGGAAGAAGGTGGGGTTTCAACTGTCTTTTTGTTTTTTATTAAAATTGGATTTGATTGAACCCACAACTTGTTTAAAAAAAAAATACATTATTTCACATTTCTTTTGCCGTTGCGTTCAAATTGTGGAAGGTTGAAGTCATAACTAAATGTCTGAATTTATGGTTACATCTGTTTTGTTTTGACATCTTCAGAGGAGTGGGTGCGCCCTGTGATGAAAAGGGACAAGCAAGTTCTCCTTCACTGGGGATATTTTCCTGACAGGTTTGTTCCCAGCAGATTCTCCATTACATGGAGGGTGCACATTCTGGAGGACAGAGGGAGCTTTCAAAGTGCCATTCATAGTAATATGGATTTTTTTTTTCTTTTCTTGATCTCTAGTTATGACACCTGGATCCCAGCTAGTGAGATTGAGGCCTCCGTGGAAGATGCCCCCAGCTCCGAGAAGCCAAGGAAGGTAGTGCCAGAAGTTTCCATATACACTGTAAAAAAAAATGAAGTAACATGTACTGTACTCAAAAACCTTGGAATGTTTTTTGGTCACATTTGAAGACACCAAATATACTTCCTATGAATTTTTTTTTTTTTTTTTGGTGCCAAGTACCAGCGCAAAGCATTTCTGTGTCTGATTTATTGAACTTTGGAACTACATCGGCAGTGGTTTCTGTAGATTGATCATTTAATATCATATGTTATATTTCTACACCACTATTGACAACGCACATCTGTATAAAACTTAAAAATCCATGCACACAATATTTTGCGAAGAAATCACAGTAATACAATCTAGCTACAGATCGATTCATGTTCCAATTAATTTGCACTACTTAATTTGAAAAGAAGAATGCACTAAAAAGCATGAAATTCGATTTGCTGATGCCCGTTGAGCTTCTGAAGTGACTTAACATCATTTTTTCTCAGTGAAAAAAACCCCAAATGTTTCAAGGTTTATTCAAGTAAATATTACTCCACATTTATTTACAGCACAGAACTTTAGAACTTCTCATTGAACACTCTTGATCTGCAGGTCCATGCCAAGTGGATTTTAGACCTGGACCAGTATAACGAGTGGATGAACGAGGAGGACTACGAAGTAGGAGACGGCCACCCCAAGAGGAAGAGGATATCGGCCAAGACTCTTACGGACGAGGTGACCACTCCGGACGAGCGGAGAGACAGGAAAACCGCCAGTGCCAAAAAGAGGAAGCGCTCGCCCTCACCGTCTCCCACACCACCTCCGCAGGAGAGCAAAAAGAAGAATGCCAAAAAAGGGTACGTGACACTTGCCATCGCTAATTGAAAAGTAAACTGAATGTATGTGCTATGCAACAGGCCAACGACCCCATACACAAAATCCAAACGGGGCCAAAGGGAAGAGGAACAAGAGGATATGAATAAAGATTTGGATGAAGCATCACCTGTTCCAGCATCAGAAGATGGAAACGCAGCCAAAACAAGTGCGCAGCATGTTTTGCATATCTTCAAAATCAAAGCACTTTGGGCCAACTGATACCCTTTTGTCTTTTTTTTCTAGATAGCACCAAGAAGGATTCCGATTCAACACCAGTTAAGGGGGGTGCTGATATGGGTGAGTATGAAACAGCTGCAATTTGTTCAATGTCTTTTGTAATTATGGATCTATTTATACCAATCTGTATCCAACTATTTTTCAATTTTAATAGATGAGCAAGAGGATGAGTCAATGGAAGTCACAGGAAAGGTAAGCTGGTGTCCCCAATGAGAACCACACACCTTTAGAATATATCAACTAGACAGCTGAGGAACAAAAGTCGACCAAGTCAGGTGGTGAACTAAAATAGGTCAAGGAAAGATATCCCCCGCCTCAAAGCTCCAGCAGAACTACTTTTTCACAGTAGTACTAAATAAAACAAGTATGCAGCAACCATTCTGTCACATGGCCCTTTTGCTTGCAGTCTTATGTGTATGAAGTTGAACCATTCAGGGGCAGTGCCCATTCTGCTCCTCAAAAGAAGCAGCAACAGAAGAGAACAGGAAGTTATTGACCTCATTGTTGCACTGTCTGTAAGTTACTTTAAGGATAATGTTACAGTATCTGTAATATATCTATATAGCATTATGTGAAATTTGCATGGTCGTGAGTGTTTGTTGATCTTGAATGGTAATCACTAGCATAGTAATGCTGATCAATGTATTTATTTTTTTTGGTATCTATAAATTTATATATAAAAGATTGTTAATACTGAGTCGTTATATTACACTCCAACGTTTTTAGATTGTAACTAAAATTCTGAACTCATGTCCAACCTTAGTAGATTATTACGCAATTATTTTATGGAATAATCAGTGAGATCATTACAGTTATACAAAAAAAATATATATATATATATCCTTATCAATTTCATCAGTAACTAAATTAGGTATACTGGCGTAATCTATTGGCAGCGAGAGAAAGTACTGCCTCAACAAAGATTATTTTCAGTTTTATTTTGATTTTATATTACTGTAGGAGGAGGAAGAGGGCTCGCCGAGTGTGAAGGGAGAACCAGTGAAAGGGGCGGATCTTCACGAAGACAATGTGACAGAGCAGACGCATCACATCATCATACCAAGCTACGCTGCCTGGTTTGATTACAACAGGTAATACCAAACTCATGGTCACATCAAGTTTGTCTACTAGTAGGTATGACTCATTGTGTCTTCGCCTCAGCGTACATGCGATTGAACGCAGAGCCCTTCCGGAGTTCTTCAATGGGAAGAATAAATCCAAAACCCCAGAGATGTAAGTTATAGTGGGAACTCATCGTTGGTTATGATTCGTGGACTATGCATGAGACGTCGTCACATTTTGTACTTAACGTTTTCTCTCTGTTCCCACCCACCAACAGCTACCTAGCATACAGGAACTTCATGATTGACACGTACCGGTTAAACCCTCAGGAGTACCTCACTTCCACCGCCTGCCGCCGAAACTTGGCTGGAGATGTCTGTGCAATCATGAGGTAGAGAAATATAAAATGCCTTTAACACCGCAGTAGTTTCCACACTGTTTGTGTGGATGCAGAAGAAGTGACTTCCCCCTATTTTTTCGTAATCAATGTTCATACAGTGTTTCTTTTTGCTTTGGAAATGTTCAAAAATCTGATCGATGAGAATAAATCAGTTTAAAACTGTGTTAACTTTAAGGAACTATTTCCGTATTTACATTTGAGGTAACTTTATGAAAGGTTCTACTGACCCTGTGATCACCCTGCATGTTTTGTTTTTGTTTGAAATATTGAAGTTTTTGCTCTTTTGGAAATTTAGAGAGCATTATTTATGGCAGTGTAGAAAGCTATAGGGAGCTATTTACTCATTTAAGTTTTCATTTAACTTTTAAGACATGCTGATGAACCATAGAGCTTCCTGAACCTTTTGTTATACGTCCAAGGTATAGTTAAGAGTACTTTTATTTTTTTAATTCCATGTTGTGCAGGTGCCATGGCTTGCAAATATCAGAGGAATAATAGTCATGTGACTTCCTACGGACGCCACTTGGTGGGGGTCACATGACTTGCTTCATTGGCTTATGTGTGATTTGATTCAAAAATAAATAAATGCACCAAAAGTGTGCGTGGACATGCACATTTGCTGATGACTCTCCTCACTTATAACAACCCAGGCTAAGTTTAGCTCAATGTCAATACATCTTGATTTGCAGAGTCCACGCTTTCCTGGAACAGTGGGGACTAATCAACTACCAGGTGGACTCTGAGAGCCGACCCACTCCCATGGGCCCCCCTCCTACGTCACATTTCCATGTCCTTGCAGACACGCCGTCCAGTCTGGTGCCCCTACAGCCCAAGACATCTCAAGTATGCACACATACGGAAACACAATACACACATACACACACTTGCGCCGCTTAACGCGCGTGTTGTTTTAGACTCCTGCGCCCCAGCAGATGATGCCCTTCCCAGACAAAGTGAAAGATAAACCTGCAGACATGCAGAACTTTGGGCTTCGGACCGACATGTACAACAAGAAGATGGGCTCCTCGAAGGTATTCTTCAAAAGCAGGACGGATGTGATTTACAGGCAAAAGTTTGGAAGCACCTTTTTTATTGAGTCGCCAGAGAAATGTCTAAACTTGGATCGTTAATATTTATAATTTCATTTATTTGTGCACAGAGCAAGAGTGCGGCGAGCTCTATGAGGGACTGGACAGAGCAGGAAACACTATTACTGCTTGAGGTACATCAGTATGGCTTCTGTGAGATGAGCCCGCTTTCAATCACCACAATATTCTCGGTTACCGGGGGAAATAAAGACTGGATATCACAATTAAAATACTTCTTGTTGTCAGGGATTGGAGATGTACAAAGACGACTGGAACAAGGTGTCGGAGCACGTCGGCAGCCGCACGCAGGACGAGTGCATCTTGCACTTCCTTCGCCTGCCCATCGAAGACCCATATCTGGAGGAAAGCTACACCTCCCTGGGACCGCTGGCCTACCAGCCGGTGCCTTTCAGCCAAGCGGGAAACCCTGTCATGAGCACAGTGGCGTTCCTCGCCTCTGTAGTGGACCCCCGCGTGGCCTCGGCAGCGGCCAAATCTGCTCTGGGTCAGATGTTGCATATTTTCACTCGTTTGTAGCTTTCAAGATTGTGAGCTCGTCTTCAAAACAACTGAACCTCTCCTGTCGCCTTCTTAGAGGAGTTCTCCCGAATGAAAGAGGAAGTTCCAGCAGCACTGGTGGAGGCTCATGTGCGGCGAGTAGAAGAGGCGGCCAGAGTCAGCGGGCGACAAGACCCGCTCTACGGCCTCGAGGGTAGTGGTATCGCCGGCACCGGCCTGGAGGAAGGCGAGAGACCGGGTAGGGCTGATGCGTGTTTATGGCAGTGTAATCCAAATAGACAAATTGAAAACTTTAATGGCGATCCTATTGGTTTCCGGCTCAGATGAAAACAATGACGAGAGTAAGAGTGACAGTCAGTCAAATGCGGAAAAGAAGGATGCAAAGGTAGGAGGCATTTACTGTATGTCACGCTTTTGTTTGGTAACATGAGGTTTTGTAGATTCATCCTCCGCTATCCCCAAAAGGACAGCAAAGATGGTGCCAATGAAGAAGAAGAGAAGGTGGCAGAGAATGGCAAGAAAGAAGAGGAAAGAGGAAGAGAAGCTGAAGGCGAGAGGGAAACGGACAAAGCAGAGTCGGAAATGGGTAGGAAAAGGTTATAGGGTGCAAAATAAGCCAAAACAACCTCTCATGCACGTTAATATGTTTTCTTGTTGTTTTAGGATTAGGGCTTTTTTTTAATGGCTGGCACAAGAGTTAAAAAAAAAAAAAAATCACCCTACAAAAACAAACATTTCACACACATACACACACACAAAACAAAACTCTTGCGTGTGCCCAAAAAACATCAGGCACGCTAAACAACATTCTTCCTCAAAAACAATCACAAAAAACAACTTTCACTCACAGCAAAAAAAAACTAAAAATTTTCACACTCTCCCCAAATCGTAAACCACTAAAAACCTCTTACACTGACACAAGAACACTCAAACAAATAAAAATAAATTAAAATGAAGCATTTGACAAAATAAAAAAATAATACAAATAAACAATTCTAATCTCAAACTAATTAAAATGATCTGAAAAAAAAAAAAAAATGAAAACGAAAAAGAATCTCACCGAAATGAAAAAAAATCCCCAAACTGTTATATTACTGGTGTGTTGAGAGTATTAAATTTTACGTAGTCTGAAAGCAATTTGGAGTTAAATGTCATTTTTGTACTATAATAATACTCAATGCATGACAAATCAGGTTAACATTGAGGTGGATTTTTTTTTCTCCATCTTCCTTTCAGCTGACAGCGTGAAGGAGAAAGATGGAAAAGAAGGCGAGGGAGGACAAAGAGAAACTGAGAATGAAGGAGAAAAGAAGGCCAAGGTGGAGCGAGACGTGGGCGAGGGAAATCTGGCCACCGCCGCTGCATCCGCGCTGGCAGCTGCGGCCGTCAAAGCAAAGGTACTTCAATTTTATGCCCCAAAAGCCATCTTGCATCGAATCCTACAACCATTTTGATTCAGGCTCCCTTGATCCTAAAAACACCTTTCCAGGCTGAGCTGGAACGTGTTATGTCATTGCGCCACAAAAAAAAAAAAAGAATTAGAAGAAAAACCACTGCTGCACTGTATAGCTTGCTAGGCTAACATGGGTTGATTAGGAAAAACTGGGTTGCATCAGGAATATTCCATTGTTTCATAAAACATAATTTTTTTTTTTAAATGTTTCATACACTTTTAAGACTTAAAAGTGTTCAAATCCGGTCCCCAAAAAACCCTATCCAGCCTGTTTTCCATGTAACCCTCATCCAGTACAGCCGATCAAGTAATCATGGTAAGGGGCTCTCGAGGACCGGACTTGCTCACCCCACTTTAAATATAGTGGGACAGGTGACTGCTTGATGCTCTTTTAACTCCTAAAACACTAAAAACAATTCAATTTTAACATTGCTTACATTAACCAGGATCCCGCTCCGCTTAGTGGCCAAGATTAGAATCCAATCCAAGTCAGTTGCACAGCTCCTATCTCTCCTGCTGCTCCCTATAAATCTCTCCATGGGCTGTCATCTATCTATGAACTTCCTCCTTTTTCTTCTTCTGTGTTTTAGGATACAAATTACCAACTTTTGGTGCAATAGCGCCACCCTCTGAAATGAAGTGTGTGTCTATTACTATTTCACACCCTCCTATTTAACACTACTCTTTCTAAAAATAAAAATTAAAGAAATTTAAGCATTTCGTAGTGTTCAAAACCGGGAAAAAAAGTCGATGAAGCCGGGTCCGTCAACTTTAAGCATTGACTGACTAAAAATATCCACCTCAAAGCTCCGCCTGAACCGATACAGATACCGATACACAGATCTATCTTGCGGAAATACACATTGCTGGAAATGTCGCAAGGGAGAAAGACAGGTGATATCACAAGTTTGGGATCGAAATAAAAAAATTCATACCAAATAGAAGATAAAAAAAAAAAAACTGTGACTGATACACATTCAACATTAGCAGATGACAGTATTTTTATTTCTCGATGGAATAATTGATAGGATAATCTGATTTTAACAAGATTCGATCGTGACAGCCCTATTTGCATTTCGTGAATTGTACTTGAACAACCTTCATTCTTTCTCTAGTTTAGAACAAGGGTGTCAGGCTCATCTTTATCATGGGACACATTATAGTTTATTTCAGAGGGCCGGTATGACCGTGAAGTCAAATACATTTTAAGTGTGTTCGTCACACTAGATTTGAAATCAGAGGCCGATAAAATGTGTTCAAAAGAGAGATTAGGAACAAACAAAAATGCTTGTTTTTAAAAGTTGAAGACAACTTGAAAATTTGGCCAGAATCTCAAATCAGCATTTCGCAGGCCACATAAAATGATGAAATTAAAAAATAAAAACTTTAAAATCTAAAGTTTCTAAGCAGTTTTACCTGACACTGAAGAAGGTGGAAGATAACGCTGAAACATGTCAGGTAAAACCTCCTAGAATTTTACGATTTGAAAGTTTTTATTTGAATTTTCTCTCACTGTCTGATAAAAAAGAAAACCAACAGTTGATTTCATGAATGGTGTTTTTTCAATGTGATTTCACAATCACCAGTATTATCTCCTGCGGTTTCTGGTGCTACCAGCACTTAGCTGCCGTGGAGGAGAGGAAGATCAAATCTCTGGTGGCACTGCTGGTGGAGACCCAAATGAAGAAACTTGAGATCAAACTGCGACACTTTGAGGAACTGGAAACCATCATGGATCGAGAGAGGGAAGCTGTGAGTGCAGGGAGCAAGCGTCGTTTCGACGACGGCGCTCGTCGGCGCTGACCGTGTTCTTGCGCGTGCGCTTCCAGCTGGAGTACCAGCGACAGCAGCTTCTGGCCGACCGTCAGTCCTTCCACATGGAGCAGCTCAAGTACGCCGAGATGAGAGCTCGCCAGCAGCACTTCCAGCAGATCCAGCATCAGCAGCACAGCCAAGCGGGGGGCCCTCACCCGCCGCAGGGCGCGTCGGGCTCCCAAGGCTCGGCCTCGGGGCAGCAGTCCGCCGGCGCGCCGGCGCCGCAGCCGGCCCCCAGCCCCGCGCCGTCCGCCCCCGAGTCCCACCAGCCCCAGGGGGCCCGCGCGTCGCCCCCGTGCCCCCCCGCCGCGACCGGCCACTCGGGCTCCGGCGGCACCCCTGCGCTCCACGGTCAGTGAAAAGCAAAATCACACAGCCGCAGCTTAAGTGACTAACTGAATCCAGCCGCGTGCTCATTGGTTCCAATTTGCCCATAGCTGTGTGACAACAGCCAATCTAATGTTGTCTCCTTTTCCCATCGCACCACTCACAGAATCCAACGCTTCTCCACCCGCCAAAACACTCCACTCCTCTGCTCCGCTTCCATCTCCACAGAAAGACATGAAAAATTGACATTAAGAAAGAAATCATTGTCTTATTCGACTGGACTGTCGATGTGAGGGAGGGTGACCTATTTAAATCGGATCAAGAAAGTTCTCGTTTACTTTACTGAAGATGTTCGCACTACGCAATTTTACCTTTCTAGTGAACCGACATGAGTAGAGCTGGGTGATATGGCCAAGAAATAAAATACGACGATTTTTAACGAAAGAAATAAACCCGAGAGATATTTATTTAAAGGTTTGCTTTAAAATTCCTGTGGAAAACATCCAGACAAAAATAATGAATAGTTTTAAAATCAGTTTTAACATTCAGAGCTTGTGCTTAACGGGATAGTCCATTTATTTTGCCAGTTTTTGCGGTCGACAGTTCATATTTTGTCTCTAATAAATGTGACAACCAAAATATTTTTCATGTACAAATAATCCCTTTAAAAACACATTCTTCTACCGTGATTGACCTCCCCTGTGCTCAAGACTTGGATAAGAACCAATCATGGCTCACCTGTTGGTCATTTGACATTCATAATCTGAACCGTGATTGGTCGTTACCTGAGCCTCCAGCACATGATGTAGACAGCAAGAAAAACATGTTTTTAAAAGTATTAACATATCCGATACCAAAGATGTCATTTTACAGACATTCAATTGCTGTATCAAGTGTCACTCTAAATGTGGCTGGTACAAAGAGAGATCATTCTTGACAAAATATTACTTTAAGTGCTAAAAATGACTAAATAAGTGGACTGTCCCTTTAAAATGAAGTTTTTAGTCACAATTGTAAACATGGAATGTAATGATGGATTGATTGAATCGATTGGACATATTGCCCAGCCCTGACTATGAGGGTCTTGACATGTTTATGCTGGAGGAAACGAAGCGTCACCATGTTGCTTTTATTTTTTTCCCACAACAGTCAGCAGCTAATTCCCTCAACTTTTCTCGACTTCCCCATCGGTACTAATTGACGTTTTACAGTATGTTACAAAAAAATGCACTTTTAATGTTTCCTTGGATCTCATTTTAAGACTTGAAGCATCCTTGAAATTGAACTTAAGCACTTATGTAAAACCCTTTTGCTGTCTTAATTTCATACTGAAGAATTGGAACGCTGAAGGACACGTTTTGACCAAGCTGTTACTTTGACCATATTCTGAATGCCATTTCAAGCAATGTACTGTAAACCGGATCTTCTGTTACAATCGCAACGGGCGTATTAGTACGAGAAGCCGTTGCAAATACCGACAGTGTGTCCACCAGTTGTTCCTACAGACGAGAAAACACTCGAGTACTTTAATGATAACGTTGCAGCACTTGGTGAGTAAAAATGATTTGGTGAGAAGTTTGACATGTTGTGAGAAATGTACTGTGCGAGCTGTCTGGAAGAAATGTCTGAAGCAGCAACCGCAAATTTTGCCATCATTTGTGTCTATCGCTAAACCAAAATGTTTTTGTTTTTTTTTTTGTTTTTTTTAAATCACGTTGTCTCACATGTTCCGTGAGTTTTATTGTTGTTTGGGAAATGAAGAGGATTGGCCGGTTCATTTGAAGTTAAAGGAGAGTTGTGTCCTTTGAAATCTGCAACGATATCCTCACTTTTTATCCAATCGATTTTTATATTTTTTACTCTTTTTGCCATCGTCTTTCTTTGATATCAACATTGTATTGGGATATTGTTAACTTTGTAGCCTCTATTTACCCTTTGTGCGATTGTGAGGACGAGTGAAGGCATGCCTTGAAAATCTGTAAACTTTCTTATGACCATGCAGTTTTATTTCCAGTGCCATTCAGCGCGCGTGTGTGTGTGTGTGTGTGCGTGTGTATATGTGTGTGTGTCATGAACCCTTCCAACGGGGAGCTCGTACGTTTTGTCAGTATTACACATCTCACCTGAGCTGTGAGTGATGTTACCGGCGTCTGTTATGATTACATTGCGTGGACTTTGTGAAAAGAAACACGACGTTTAACGCGTGTGTGTTCACTTCTTGTATGTTTTCGCTCTGCTGAAAGAAGCAGATCTTGCATTGACCAGAACAAAATGTCCTCATTAACTCATCATTTCAGCCAGTGCTCAATCTGGCCGTTTGGATTCCAAAATCGGAAGGTTTTAATTCCATAATATTGAGGAAAAAAAAAAAATAAAGAATGAAAATGATCATGTTTTCAGTTTGGATTCCTTTCAGTCTAAAAGGTATTTGCGATAACTTGCACACTTTTGGTTTCCAGTGTGTATTCAATTCATTTTCTGGGAAAGCATTACAGTATTATGGTATTTATTTTGAGTGCAGACATTCAATCCCAGGTACTTATACATTTTTTTTTCCCCTAATGTTTAATGGTTTGGCGAAAGAAGGGTCAATAAATGAGTAGCAAATTAATTAATTGATGAATTAAATATTAAATTGATTACTTTAGTACTTTTAGCACCTAAAAATTTCGATTACTATAGGTCAGTGCTTCTCAAATAGTGAGGCGGGCACCCCTGGGGGTTGCGAATGACCCTAGGGAAAGGTCTTCGTTTTTGTCATGTGAAGTGTAATTGCAATAAAAAGAATTTTGTTTTTTTTTTTTGTTTCAGGCATATTGATGCACTTTTTTTTTCTGTTTTAGACTAAGCTGTAACCCATAAAACGCTGTATAAAATAACAGTTGTTGAAAGTTGATTCATATTGCTTTTTTTCCTTTGTTAATGTAAAAAGGATACAGGTTTAGGTATAATTATACAATTTTCATAGATAATAATGAAACGAAAAGTTTTCTTTCCTTCGGGGGCTTGGCAAGATATATTTGAGGAGCACTGCTATAAGTACTTAAATATTAACAATGTTTTACGATAGGTACGAGACGCTAAAGTAATTGATTATTTGATTTGTACTTAAAGTATTAAGTACAAAAATAATTGATTTATTTGGCTAATAAGTGAAAAAGATGGATTACTTTTATAAGAATTATTTTTTAGACACTCCAGTAGCCAAAGACAAATATAAAAAAATATATATGACTACTTTGGGACTGAATGTCTACTCTTAAAAAAATTAAAAATATGTTTTTGGGACTGAATGAGTTAAAATTGTAAAAAGTACTTCAATATGTTTTCTGAAGAAAAAAAATCCAGCTATTTAAATAAAAGAAGCAACACAATGTAATAAGAATTCCTGTATTTTTATTTTTTTCTTTACACGCTGCTGAAGTAACTCAAACTGGAACGCAAAGAGTAAGTCGTACATTGAAGTAGGCTGCATTTGGTGGCATGGCTGTTTGAAATTGTAGACTGACACAAAGAAGGGTCATATACATGTTTACAAAACAATATATCGACCGAATAAATGAAAGGCAAAGCAATTCAAATGTTTTCAGTTGCAGCTATTATAACTCAATGGTCTGCATCAAAAAATAAAGGTGGCAAATACAGTATTTGAAAGATCAGCTTTTCACACTTAAGACCGTGATATCAATCGTTTTGCCCTTTATGCTTCAGTTTTTCTGTGTGCCGTTTCATTCGGCTAATCAGCTGTATGACACATCGATTGTGTGATTTGTAAATTGTGATTGTTTCAACACTTTTATTAATGCAACAACTTGATTTAAGAACAAGTTAAGTACTTCAAAAGAAGTTGTCCCATCGCCAAAAAGCAATGGTAAAACGTCTCCTTTTCCGAGTCAACAGTTTGCATGACACACATTTGGAGTGGCAAAAGGAAAATACGCTCCTCTGAAGTTTAATTCAGATTCTGGCTTTATATTCCGATTGAGGTGTTTACATGGATCATTTACACTCCAGATTTATTTTTATCAGAATACACGGCTCCACGTTAACCCAGTTTATGAAAGATTTACACCTCACTTCTTTGAGTCAGTCTAGAAAAGCGAAATTGCCAAAAATGGTTGATGTTGTTACTTGTTTTCTTAGCATTAATGTGCATATTTTATTTATATGTATGATGTTCATAAACAAACTGTCCGTTGACATGAAAAACTAAGTAAAAGTCCAAGTGTTCTGTTGTTTTCATGATTGTAAACCAGATATAAAAGTACTTCTCCAACTCTGCACTGCTAGAATAAGCTTTACAACATTTGGTTGTAGTAACTGATAGAAGTATGGAATGAGATTATTTAACAGAAAGCTTTGATAATTTTTTTTAAATAACGCTACTATATAGACAAAATAGAATTGCTTGTTTGACTGATTTGATTTTTACCTTGTTAATAAGTTCTAGTACGTAAAAAAAGGCTCCTTTAATTTTTATTTTTTATTTTTCTGTATGCGGAAAACAGTAGTCAGAAATATCCAAAAATGTATATTTTCTTACACTTTAAAAAAAAGTTACAAATAAACTGGAGCATGTAGGGACAACTTACTTCGATATTGGAATTCTACATCTAAAACTCCCATAAAAGAAGCCATTAGCTACGTAACTTTTTTTTTTTGATGCAGACCAGTGTAGTCTTCAGCCTGTCTTGTCCAGACTAAATTAAAAAAAGAGACAATAAGCAGTGGGAAATGATCACGATAGGAGTAAAGTTCATGAGGTCTCAAAACTGAAAATGAGCTGAAAAGAAGGTAATCACTCTGTTTCCTCGCCAGTGCTCTCCCCGCAGTGAAATCTGACAAAGTCCAGAACCCGAGCTTGCTTACCCTTCAGAAACTGGGCCACGGTCCTGCTGGGGTCTCCCAGAAAGGTCTGCGGCAGGAGGCGCGTCTCGCTTTCACCGCAAGGCAGGTCATCCATGTTTCCGAGCGAGACGGGCGCCTCTCCTACGACGTGCTGTCCCAGTTTGCGTCCTAAACCCTCCCGTTCTTCTTCTTTTCCGCCCTGGAAGACAACCAGGGCGCCGTAGCGTCCCATGGCCACCTCGGTCCGGCCCGCCACGCCGCCGTGAACGTACCAGCCGATGTTCCACTCGGAGGGGACGCTTAGTGTGACCGCCCGCCTCACTGACATGTTCTCACCCAGACGACCTGGTAGGACACGTGCGGTTACATTATTTCTAAAAGTCGAGACTTTATGGGAATAAAGTGGACGTTTCCTGGGCTTAAAGCACTCATCATTGCAACTGACCTATGCTTAAAGCCACCTGATCAGCGAGAGTGGCTCCGTCCGACACGCTCAGTTTGCTCAGTTCATGAGATGTCAGGAGACTCTGAAAAAAACACAGAATGACAAACGACGACAAAGGATTAATCGAGATGAATTTTTCAATGAATAATGTGCTTTGTGTATTTGCTTTAATAGGAACATGATAGCTTATTGTTAAATTATTTGTTTTGGAGAAGGTAGTAAAGAGCTAACTATTCTCAAAATGAGGTCAAGTGTTTAGTGATATAGTCACGGCCCCTCCCTCTTCCCATAACTTGGTCCTTTTCAAATAGTGGGGGCGCGATGTGACCCTAGGAACAGGCTTTGCTTTTGCTGGGTGACATGTAATTGCACATATACGCCACCAGGTGGTGCAGCGGCTCTCTTGTTGTCAAAATCTGCGTGGGAGTTGTAAATGTTTTAAATTGCTGTCAATAGCATTTTTTTTTTCATATTTCGACACCGCACAAGCAGGTTTGACTTTGTCACCTGACAATGTTTTGTCCTCAAACCCAAAACATTGCGCAAAAAATGTATTATATTTTCACAGGTTAACCTGGGCAAAGCAGGGAAATCTCACACATCCCTACCTTCATGTATCCTGTCCGACTTTGGCTTTTATTTTGGTGGTGCGCCAATGTGGAGAAGGCAACATCTTTCACCAGCTGCTGAAACTTCTCATTACGGACGACAAAGTCCGTCTCGCAGTTCACCTGCATCAGGGAAAACATTAGCAATACAACTAGAGGTTGAAATAAAATTCAGAGGGAAAGTCCCAAAAAAATGTGACTTATTGACTCCATGTAACCCCCAAAAATTGCATACATTACTCACTCAAACCACAAATCTAGCATGGACTTTGATTAGAAAACATAAATTTGTAAATGAAGTATTCTGCATGAATATTCAGATGTAAATTAAATATATATCAGGTTTTGCTTGGTGTAATTATGAACTTTTCCAAGCTGTTACGACTCAACAGCAGCCGGGAACAACTTCAAAATAAAAGCAAACCAAGGCATTTGTGTCCATATATAATTTAATAAACTAATGTTTATTTTGAAGACACCCCTGTGGAAGAGTAGTTAACACGTCCTCCTCACAGTAAAAAGTTCAATAGCAGCTCGCTCTGGCCTTGCTGTGTGAAGTTCGCCTGTTTTTTCCCCGTGCCGACATTGCTTCTCTCCAGGCTCTCCGGCTTCCTCCCACATTCCAAAAACATGCATTCTAGGTCTTTTGGACACTCTAAATTGTCCTGAGGTGTGAATGAGTGAATGAATGGTTGATCTCTGTGTGATTTTCAAATACCAAAAATACTCAACAGGCGCATCCCTAGATGACACATGAAGGTGAGAGGGATTCCTTTACCTCAACCATGACTGCAACTTGAGCTCCCACAAACAGACCAATGAGGCCCTCTTTGGCTTTGCGACCTTCCAGCTTGTTTGCTTTGCTCCAGCCTTCCTTCTGGGCCTGCTCGTGCAACCAGGCCTCCGCCTGACAATTGGACACATGACGTGAATCATTACACAGCACACCCCAATCGGAGCATCGCGTGTGTGTGCGTGTGGAAGGGGGAGTTGCAAGTGCAAACCTGTGCTATGTCATTGTCAAACTTCTCCAGTGCTTTCTTGCAGTTGATAAAAGTATAGCCGGTGCTTTTTCTCAGTTTGACGAGGAGGCTCTTGTCAGCTGCCAGAAGACGATTACATGCTGTGTGCAAAGTGTGCATGTTGACCTGAAGGTGACACAGGATGATGCAAGAGCGTTAAGACCATCTTCCTAATCGACAAGTAGACACAGCGCAATCATTCAATTTTTTTTTTGCCAATAATATTTAAGAGAGCTCTAATTAAATGTTCGGGAAAATAAATGACGGTACACGGAAGATTAAACGAATGCACAGAGCACCCCGTGTCCTAAGCCCCGTGTCCAAACCTAAATTTGCAAATCAACACATTATAAGCGATCGATCTCAGTCGGCTCACCTTTGCCACATCTTTAGATAGAGTCCTGAATAAAAAGCTTAATGACATGATAGTAGCATCAAAACGAGAAAACCTAGAAAAGCTCAGTATACGAATGTCATTGACATACACGCTGTCTATGGAAGCCGAGGAGTAAAACTGGAGAGCGTGATAAAAAAAACTGCCCAGATTTTTTATCGCCCTCTAGCGTGTAGGAGGATAACTGCAAATGCGTAATATGAATTGAGAAACGGATGTTGCTCACTATCAGATTCGAAGTTTACTTAGTTTAGGTAAAAATGATTTAAGTAAGTCCAATTTTTATAGGGGGACATATAACCCTCTGTCTATCATCCCCTATTTTTTTAACCTTCCTTTGAAAGTCCATCACTAGAATACAACTGTGTAATAATCTTCCTGTGCAACACAAACAGCGTGTGCTCAAATTTTTGCAGCATATATTTTAATCAGGATTTCAGTATGACACCTGCATAAAGTACATCAATTCAGAAAGAATAAAATCTAAATTAAGAAACGCAGTGGAATAATCTATTTCAGATCTTCAAAATCGTTGTAGTTTTACAAAATCAAGTAAAAAATAACCTTAGAATATTAATTGGAATATTCTTAAAAACAAGGAATAACTTTTTCGTACAAGAGCTAATCATTAGAACATTTATTTAAAACAATTATCAGAGGAGATGAGTGGACTTGTTCAAAACGACTTTTTTCCGACTTTTCTAGAGCTTTACTTTCCATGTCTTTTTTTTGTTTTGTTTTTTTTTGTTTTGTTTTGTTTTTAAATCTTCGTTTTGCCCCATCTTGATATTCCTGATGCTCCTGCTCTACTCCTAAAACCTGCATTTCTGGCTCTGATTGAAACCCACTAGCTTAATTGTTTTCATTATTTTTTAATTGTCCTGCACTGTGGAGCAGGAGTGTTTTTAAATCCTGTTCATGAGAATGCAGTAAGTTAAACTTTATTGTAGGATTACAATTCCATTTGAATATGTTGACAACAAAGATAACAAATCACAATGTTCAAATGGAGTGAAATGAAATTTATGAGGTGAAAAAAAGAAAAAAAAAATATATATATATATAAATATATATATATATATATATATATATATATATATATATATATATATATATATATATATATATATATATATATATACTTTTTTAATAATGCAAAGCTTTGCATTTAACTTTATTTGCCTTTCTTTATTCTGTGATATATAATAATGATCTCAATTCACATAGCTTTTCCTTAAGTGATGTTGGTGTTCAAAGCAGGTGCACACTTTCACAGAGAAACGATAGCAAGTTTATTTGCACATCCAGAAAATATACATGGGCTCAACTGGATGGAACAATAATTAAACCAATACAAATAGTACCTGCGGGAATCCTGCATTAAGGGCATTTTAGACATCTTGTCAGGTGACTCCTGCCGTGTGGGCCGGCCGACGCGCGACCTGGGCTGGGCTCTATAAAAATGGGACCACCTCAAGGGCCTGTGGACGTTGTTTCCGTTGAGCAAGGATGAAGCTCACCGTTGTCTTTGCACTTTGGGTCGCCCTGCTCTGTCAGGCACGCAGTGGTAAGATGTTATTTCCTTACTTATCGACACTTGGGTTTGGGTTCAAGTGTAATGACTGTAGCAGAGGTTATTAGCGGCTGACTGAGAATGTGTCCTGTTGCCTTCTAGATTCATTTGACTCATGTCAGAGCCGCTGTGGCTTCGGAACTGACAGTGATTACTCCTGTCAGTGCAATCCGTCCTGTGAACGCTTCAGAGACTGCTGTTCGGATTATGCACAACTTTGCAAAAGTAAGTAGATGCTCTCTAAACGTGTATAAAAAAAAAATCAAGAAAGGGGCGTCCTTGCTCTTGTGGTGCTTTCCAATTTACATCAAGCAAAGGTGCATATGTACATGAACTCCAATTCAAAAATCATAAAAAAAGTGGATAGTTCAATCAAGTACCAGAAGTGTCCAAACGTTATCCTATGAGGGCCACATTCAAAAAAATCGAAGGATGCAAGGGCCACTTGGAGTTTTTAAATCACAAAAATCAATCAATCAATCAATCAATCAATCAATCAATCAATCAATCAATCAATCAATCAATCAATCAATCATTGTCATGTTGTCTGTAGTATATAACTATTTTTAATACCAAGTCAAATAGATTGGGATTTTAAAAGATTTTGGTTGTCTGAGACCCTGTAACACACCTAACTATGTCAGCCCCTGCACTGAACAGCAGCCAAATTACATCAATAAATTCAAAACTAGAGCAATGATGTAAGTGTGAGTTTTTTTCCCAAAGCAGTATCATTAGTGTATTACAATGCATTTCCATAAACCGACACCTAATCATTTATTTGCATGTTCTATAGTCTCTTTTTTGCATGTTCAATTCTCCCTCTCTACCTCCCACCTTCTCTTTCTTGTGTTGCCCTCCTCTCTCCGCAATCGTCTGTCTCACTCGCTCTCTAGCTGGCCCCACTTCCTGCAAAGGCCGATGCAATGAGAAATACAACTCTCAAAATAAGTGCCACTGCAACTCCAAGTGCACGCAGTTCGACAACTGCTGCGGTGACTATGCTGACGTATGCAAGGGTAAGCCAAAAAGTGAACCATCCCACTCACATGTTGCGATGTTGTCTCGTGGAGAACATCTGTTAACCTTCAATCCGTGGGCTGTGACCCTTACAAACAGGCAGACATTTTTAGATCAAAAATAATAATTGACTCATTAACTGCCATTGACGTATATGGACGTCAAATATCAATTTTAAAATGGTTTAACTCATTCACTGCAATTGGTAGCAGGAGAAATCAAAGATCCATTTTAACTGGGCCAGCAATGAATGACTCAATTAGAGCAGTGGTTCTCAAATGGGGGCATTGGCACCCCTGGGGGTACGTGAAGGAACTGCAGGGGGTACTCAAGATTTTAAAGAAAATAAACAATCATGCAAAAATCCTTTAAAAAGAATTATTGAAGTAATCAAACGTTTCAGGAAAATATAAGTTCATCAAAAAATTATGTTCATTAGGTTATTCAATGTTATTAATTTAAAAAGCCAGAATCTCCCCATTACTAGAATGGTTCGACCCAACTTGCCACTTCATTATCTGTCAAGTTAATGATTAATTTTGCGAACAGATCGTTATTATGTTCCCAAATTAGACCAGTATGTTTAATATTCTAATCATTTTTTAAATGTTTCTATTTTACCGAAAAATGCGTTGCACTGGATAAGAGGTACACTATGTCTGTAAACATATTTCACAAGGGGGACATTCACTGGAAAAAGATTGAGAATCACTGATTTAGTAATGATTTGAATTGCAAAAGGATATATGCAACCAGCAGGTGTCAGTATAATTCTAGATTGACAGTCTATGTATGTAGTAGAGCTGTATGTACAGTAGTCCTTGGGTCTGTTACATAATATTTGATGCTTACGATGGGCAGGTGGCGAAAGTGGTGGTGGTTCCGTGATCAACGATGCCGAGATCAAGTCTGTCTCTGAAGCACTTTACGCTCTGGACTCCAACCGGGCTTTGGCCTCCCATTTGGAGATTGACCCCCAGGTTCTAATCTCAGGATCTCAGACGGGCTCCGAGAAAGACCATTCCTCTCGCCCGTGAGACAACACCTCATGGTTTGATGGTACTTTCAGACGTCTTCATCATCGGTTTGCCTACGGGTCATCTTTTGTGATTCCAGCTTTTTCCGCTTTCTGGACGAGGAGCGTTTGTTCTCCAGGCCCACCTATGCGGCTCTCTTGGCTTTGTTGGATAACTACAACAGGATGACGGGACAGAATGAGGACGTTAACTCCCAGGAGACGGCGGAGGAGGACACCTTCCTCAGGGAGACTATGTCCAACACCGAGGTGGGCCAAGAACTCTTTGCCTTCTTGTACGCCAAGGGTAGGTCACTACACACACACCCTCATGCACACACACACTTATTTTGGTTCCTCAATTAGATGATCTATTTTCTTTGCAGGTATCTACAAATCAGAGGAAGAGTTCATATATGACCTGAAGAAGATGTGGTTCGGCCTGTACTCACGAAACAACAGAAAGCTGGATTCCAGTGGTTTTGAGCACATTTTTGCAGGTTTGATCCTAATGTTGTTGACCTCATCTACATATCATGAGAAAAAAGAAAAAAAAACACTGGCGTTTGCATACTTTTGACAGATACTGTATTTGGTCTCAGTGTGACATTCAATGAGTCTACTTTTTCTCTCATTTAATAATTTATTGTTTAACGTAATCACATTATAGTATTAAAAAAATATAGATTTATTCCTATTTGAGTCATCAAGTTGAGTAGATCGGATGGATAAATAGTTTGAAATATGGAGAAAAAAAAAGTGCTTGTCCAACTATTGTGTTCAAAAAGTGATTGGATAAATAAAAAATGAAATGTCCATAGTCTGTTCATAGTCCCGAGCTCAATTCCAGCTCACTCTGGCCTCCCTGTGTGGAGTTTGCATGTTCTCCCCGTGCCTGCGTGGGTTCTCTCCGAACACTTCGGTGTCCTCCCGCACTCCAAAAACATGCATGGTATGCCTATTGGACACCCTAAATTGTCCACTGGTGCGTTTGGATGCGTGAATGGTTGTTCGCCTCTGTTTGCCCTGCAATTGGCTGGCAACCAGTTCCGGGGTGTCCTCCAGCTGGGATGGGCACCAGCGACCCTAGTGAGGATAAGCGGTTATCGAAAATATATCCACGGATGGATAATGTGCAATTTAGACGCAAAATTTTGATGAAAAAAAAAAACTTGATTATGATACCACTGCACTAGCCAATATTGCAAGATTCCACAACACCATACATCTACAGGTACATCTTGTTATCATGGAATGGAAATGGAAATGTCTCATGTGTTCCAGGTGAGATCAAGGGAGGTAAGGTGTCCGGCTTCCACAACTGGATCCAGTTCTACCTTCTTGAGAAAAAAGGGCTCCTCAATTACTACAGCCACAGCTTCAACGGGCCTGTAAACACAACCCTTTGCGTCGTTTGTCGCTCGCAATCCGGCCTATAGCGCTTCCTTGTCTCAACGTTCTTCCTCCTCGCAGTGGACATCTTTCCCGGACGTGCTGGGAATGCAGTTCAAGTGGGATGGCTACTTCAAGCAGGTGGGCTCCGCAGTTATTGGCTGCAGCCCCGAATTTGACTTTGCCATTTACAGTCTGTGTTACATCACCAGGCCTGGAAAACCGTGAGCGCCATCCTCCGACGTCGGCAGCCCAAACTTGCTGGATTTGACTCACGATGTTTGTCTCTTTCTCAGATGTCGCTTGAGTCTGGGCGGAAAGGAGCTGATCATTCAAACATATACGTGGGAGAACTCTTTCTATGACAACGGGAAGAAATTTATTGGCACTGCCTATCCCGCAACACCCAGGACATAAACAACCCACAAAGAAGTCTAGACTCTACGCCGTCACGCATGGACCGATGAGGAATATTGAAGAAACTTTCTCGGAAAGCTTTAAGATCTGACTCGATTAAAGACATTTCGAAATAATGTGGCTTGTGTACAAGCATAATGATGCCTCTTTAATGGACATGATGTCATTTTTCGTATGATGTTGGCTCACAATCTCTGTTGAAGTTCATTTCAAAGGTGTTTGATGGATTAGAGGTCAAAATGTGGTCAACATATCAAGTCTTGAGTATGGAACCGCCAATGTGGACTAAACAGTTTTAAATGGCAAACTCATTCGAATACATCTCCTAATACTTCAAGGCTAAACCCGAAAAACATTTCTTCCCCATAATGCCTCCGGGTATTGATTTGAGTATAGCCTATACATCACCAATAAGTCAAATGGCAATAAGTAATCTTTTTCGAATTGACCATTTGAAAAAAGCTAAATAGTAAAATTGAGGTTTTGCACAATAGTTTACAAAAGTTATTAACTACTTTAAATCAGTGTACATTATTATAAACTGGCCATTTTGCACATAATTTAAAAACACATTTTGAGAAGGTAAAACTGTTCTAGATAACTGTTTGTTGGGTTTGTTATTTTGAATTTCACCAATTAAAGACTGACGGAAAAAAAAGGTTTTATTTTTGGGTCATATCGCTCAGCCGTACACCAATATGTTTGTCTATTATGTAAATATTGTTTATTGGTAATTATTTAGGGCTCATTATGAGAATTTCCATTCAATATTGCTTCCCATATTGCCACTTTATTTGTGCATGCGCAAGTGGAAACCCTGTAGTGTTATTTAAAAAAAAAAAATAGTTCCAGCAATTTGACCTCAAGTTCATTCGATGGTCTTTGCAAATGTGTTTGAAATCACTTGGAAATATGTCTGAAAATAAACTTCTGGCTTCACTGCTAAAAACTAAGAGGGTATGGATTTGCTCATGCAGGTTATTTATTTTATTTTTTTTTTACCATTTGGCCTACATTCTACCAATATGTCCTGTGTGCAGGACAAGTCTTCCGTTCATTGTCACATTGTTGCCCCTAACCCCACGAAGTATGCGCTTTTTGAAGTCACTATCCCGTAGTAGAGCATGAGAATGTGGCCTTGCAGCAGAGGCAGGATCCAACTGTGTCTAATGGGGCACAAAATGGCCATTTACCCACCCTGAGCGGGCACAATACTGACACCGGCCCTCGAGTAGAACGAGCATGTGTCCGTTTGACACAATTGCTTATTGTCTTATACCAATACCCCAAAAAACAGTCTTTGCGCTACGGACGGCAGAGACAAAAAGACATTAACCGATGCTGTTATGCTTGACCTACTCCAAACAGTAGTCACGAGCTAAACCTGCTCATATCAGCTGTCTATAAAGCTGCAGCGTTTATGCGTGTGTGTGCGTGTGTGTGTGTGTGTGTGTGTCCAGCTGGGATGGGGGTTGATTTTAGTCTTTTTCACTCATCTAGGGTGACTAACAGGATAAAATCTGGTCTGCCGACAGAACAGGGGGACACACTTGCAGCCGTGTTTAAAGAAAGCATTACAGGAGATGGATCTGCCACTGATCCCATTGTCCACTCGTCTGTGTGCATTCATGCACAATAAGAGCACAAGAGCCATCGCTGCGCAGCCAAACTCCCGGGCTCGCTCCTTCATCTGCTTCGGGCCTCACAGGCAGTCGGCGGGCGTGTTGGAGGGGGACGGATTCTCCCGCGATTTTGTCGCAGAATATCAAATTTGCTGAGCTGGTGACCACTAAATTGGAAGAGTAAATCTTCTTTCCTTTCACGTTGCCATTTTTGCGGCCCAAGCGGAATTCGATTAAATCACAGTGGGGCAAATGAAAGAAAAGAAAAAGATTCAATTGTTTCTTTTGTCATTCGCACAACTTGATAATCGAATTATAGCTGGCCACCCGCCAGCGTGTCCTTGCATCTCCCCCAAATTGGCTTCTCCTGGCAGATCTCGTGAGCCACCTGACTTTTGTTTAGTAATTATATTATCCCGCTCTGTGTGTAGCGTGTTGCGGCTAATGGCAGCGCGGGCTAGCCCAGCTGCACATGCAGAAACAAAGCTGCTTACTGGCCCAGACAATAGGCCCGTGAAAAAAGGGACGCCTAAAGGCGGTCAGCCAATGAGCACGCGCGACGGGGGGCCAACAGCGGCTTTGGAGAAGGGTTAAGGGGGTTTAGTGAGGCGAGGGGGTGGGCTCCAGGGGACTATTTTATCCAGTCGCGGGGTCCATCAATGAGATGGTTAGCAGGGGACACATGGTCAACATCACCCAAGGGTCGGCGCTGGGCTGGAGGGAGGTTCAAGTGTGGCGTGGATGCGGGTCAATTCAAAAGTTGATGGGGGACCATGAAACTCGCAGCAACGTTCATTCTCTGCACTTTTTGTATCGCCTCTATATTGTCACCACTTTTAGCATGCCATTCTTTTTCAAAGCGAAGGCGTACACATGGAGAGTCACAACCTCGGCTGAGCGACATGTACCAAACGGTTGGACTCGCAATAACTTAGTCAGTCACTTTACTTCAACAGATTACAGACTGCAGAAAAGGAAAACGGGACTCAGTGCTAAGGGAGAAGAGATGATGCGTTCGGCTCTCCAGCTTCGGGAGAAAACGGGTTTTCATAAGGAAATGACGTACTTCAATATTGTCGAATTAAAAAATATATATATATGAATGGCCGAGTATAACTATATATGTTCATATGTTACAATTTTTGTGAAAATAGCCATTGATATTATTTGTTATGTAGTTGTGTTAGTTTGCTTATTAGTATCAAGCTAAACAGACGTCTCAGTCAAAGCTATGTAGTTCCTTAAATCCAAATACAATCATGCTTGAAGAACATTATTCTTGTTGAATAACTACATAATGAACAGATAGAAAAAGCGTGGCGACTGCTAGATCTGGGTTACTGGACAATTTATTTGTAAAGCAGGAAGTTGCTAGCTTCTCATGCAATCAGCTGAAGTCCCTGGTGAACTCACAAATGATTCAAACACACATGCACACTCACATGCATACAAGTATGCGCTCCTCACGCTGTGGAGGTGACTTCTCTCATTGGACTTTGAGTACAACAGATGGACAGAAGTCGCTTTTTTCCCCCACAGGCACACACACAGTGAAGCACATGGGATTCCCAGGGAGTTGGAGTTTGTGCATGTGCCTGTCTGTGTCCACTGAAGTGAAGTTTGATGGGTTCATTTGGGAAAAAAAAATAAAACCACATTTTAGGTATACAGACATTCACTGATTCTGGAAAAATAGGAAGATGTCCACTGCAATAGTAAACAAACTGGTAATATAAGGGTGCCATTAAAAACCACACTTAACTCAAATGATCTTTCTCTATCTACAGTAAGTGACTGGAAATGTGATTAATGAGTTAAGTCCCACGCAAAAGTGAACAGCACTGAATGTAAATTATTCCACAGTATTCCCCCCCAAAGTACTGTTGTTGAACACCTTTTCCAGTTGATAATTCAACATTATTTTGTCAAGCTTTTCTCACTGTAAAAACTTGTGGTATCCATTGAATCGAAGCAAGAAATGTGACAAATACTAACGTACGGCTCCTTTGCATGTCTTGATGCAATACTTAGTGGTAGATTGGCTGATTCTGTTTGTGTGATTAAAACCACTTATTGGTTTAGTAGTTGTTTTGTTATTTAGCAGGCTTTCATTAAAGACAATAATCACTTTCCAAAATAAAGGAAAGGACTTTCTTAAAAGCAATAGGGCTGTATTATCCGAGAATGTAATTTGTCACTACAATCACTCTGAAGTGGCTCGGTTTTAGGTGTTCAAATTTTAAACAGTAGGGGGCAGTCAAAACACAAAACGTGCCCAGTCTGCTTGTCAAAAAGAAGAAGAAGAAGAAGAATGTTTGACACCAGAAAATAGATGCTATTAGCGAGCCCATTTATGGCTTTTGAGTTGTTAGCATTAAGCTAAAGTGACTTTCAAATGATGAAGCAGCAATACGCAATGTTTTGACGGTTAACTTCATCTGATAGCCGCAATTAACAGCTTAAATCCTCTGTTTTTTTGCAATAATTCTTCATCTGACAAAACGGATACCTAATGAAGCGGCCAGTGAATGGCCAAATGTAGCACTTTTTGAACATATGTGGTTTAAAGTAAGTAGGCCAAAATGAGTGAGCAGATTTATTAAAAAAAAAAAAACGCAGCATGCAATGAAATGGCATACATAAATTTAATGTAGTTCGGCACAGTAATGAACAAGGTCTCAGTTTGTTAGGGTGTCTCCTGGGGGAGCAGTAAGCCGAATACTGCAATTCCCAATTCAGGTTGCAGGTGTAGAATGAGAGGATGGGAGATGACCAGGCACTGAAAAGCTCATACACTGCGTTTGCACTTTTCACTTTTTGTCTTTTTCAAGTAAATGTTAAGGGAGCGCTGAAGTCCTCATCTCATTCACATTCTATGTGATGTTTTAATGACAGCATGCTTTTGTCATTTAAGTGTGACATACTTGCATAATTCTTCTGACTGGTTACTTTTACATGCCACTAGATTGATGAGTAACTTTTTTGAGTGTATTCAAAGTTCTGCTGAGAAGTTTGAGGCGATCTATGGAGCTTTATAACATAGAAGAAAATTAAATATGTGCCTTTACATTTACAAAATGTTTTTGGTTTTAATCATCAAATGATATATCTTATTTAAAAGGGAAGTCGATCCCAAAAAGTCTCAATAATAATATGTTCTATGTGCTACCACTAGTCTAAAGCATACTTGCACTTGAGGAATAATAATTAAATAGCAAAAGCTGCCCGTCTTTAACCATTTCAGATGCGGCCATTTTGCCACTTGCTGTCGATTGAAAATGACATCACAGTTGCTTTTTTTTACATGTTTTTTAACGGGGGGAGGGGCTACCAGTAAGCTTAAGCAATGGGCCACTGATACAGCTCAAAGCACAAGTAAGTAGAATCCACGCTAATCGACGTTAGCAATCTTAGCGTTGCCTTTCGACGGACGGCGGCTCCAAAACATCACCTATCAACCTATCAACTACAACATGAGTCCAAAGCAAATCGAGATATTTTTACAATAATGCAAGTAATCACATATTGTCTATTTAAGGTAGTTATCTAATAAAAATGCTGTAACAAAGCTTTCTGTTAATTATGAAACATGATGAGAGATATACGATTTTTTTCACACTTCTAATCCTGTCTACTCTCAAACCTTTTTCATTCCTTTTTGTGGGCCATGTCAAAATATAATTGCAGTATATGCTTTGGGCTGCTAAAATGGAGATGGCAGGCCCCTGGGCTGTAGTTTGGACACCATTGTAATGCAAACTCATCAAATAGAACTATAACAAGATTACAAAATGTATTACTTTGGTAGACCGATATTTTGGGGGGAAAACAATCTTTCAGAAATACAGTAGAAATGAAGACTTCTAAAAATTCACACTAGGATGACAGCTGAAACAAAATGTACATACACACACAGACACCACATGAAAAAATACAGTATAGCATTTTGTTCTGCTTCAGCGCAATTTAAAATCCATGCAATAAAGGACAGTATGTCCAAAACCACCAAATTTTGTTTTCTGTTGTCATCTGCCAAGCATATAATGAATAAGTAGGAGGGACAGAAAGCAAAAACAGTGATATCAAATCAAGCGGTCCAGCACAATCAGGAGTTTTGGCGCATTTTGGACGCATCGGACAACTCCATATCTCATGTGGCCTGAGATGCCTCTTGGGTAAGATGAACTCGTGCAACAGTTTAGCAGGCCGCCGCTGAGGGACGGCAGGCTGCAAGAGGGCATGCAGCAAACACCTGCTCACATGCAACTTCAAGCTGTCACATACAGTTAAGCTCAGGCGGCTGAGCGCGTCTCCCCAAACGTGCTGCCTCACTGCAACAAAGGCTCCCTCCACCCACCCCCAGCACACACACACACACACACACACTCACGGGGGCGCCGTGCGGGCCTCAAGCCACGGGCCGGCCACGCGCAACTTGGCTGGCAGGAGGAGGAGCTTGTCTGTGGAGGTTAAAGCCAGAGCCCCTGCAGGGTGACCCTCACTGAGCTCTGCGGAGGCACACAGACACACATCTCTCATTGATGGACAGACGAGTCCAAGTGTGATCCTTGGATGCGACAAGCCAAACTTCTGCAGAACAGGTACGTCTCTCGTGACATCGTCACATTTTCGATTCTATTTTGTAGCCTGAGTGAAGTTTTTTTCTTCAATTCAATTGCCAAATTCACCAGTCAAGACACCTTGCGAACTTCAAATGAAACAAAATATTAATAATTTTGGGGGGAACTTATCTAACTCAATCGCACAGTCGAGAGGCTCATTATAAAATAAAAAAAACATACTTTAAGAACACAACCTTGATAACCCGAAGGCGCCATTAAACAAATGAAGAGCGTAGCGCGCAATTAACGCGGGCTGACATATTGGTAATATTTCTGCATTTGGAGATGCATTTCAATTCATCCAGTATTCTCCGTGTCTTATCCGGGGTCGTCAGGGTTCCATTTTAATCCCGTGGTCGCCGCTTCATCCGCGGAGTAAATCCTACGATGGCCCAGATTGGAGTCACAACCTGTCAGTGACTTTATCCTCCCGGGACTTTACCAGTTCAGACATTGACTGGGATTACAAGCAAGCGAGGTAGAGACGCAAGAAGTACGATCGACAGAAAAGGGTCCCCGACACTGGGAAATATATAAGTCGTATTTCGGATGGGCTGGAAAGGTTATTTAAGTTGGAAAGAAGATGTTTGTCCCAGAACAATTTGCTGAGTTGTTTTTACTTGTATCTTCAATGGGAGACAATAAAGCCAAATATTTCTTTTCCCCTATGTCTTTGTTAAAAATCCACTTTAACAAAACTTAAAATGTTTTGTTGAAATGGCCAGTTTGAAATTTGGAGTTCTCTCGATGTTCTTTCAATAGTAAAAACAAAAACTTTCCTTTCTGTAAATTAAAAGCGAGAGCCAAAAAGTACCAATAACTGGAAAGGGAGAACTGTCCAGTGCTGAAAATTATAATAGAAGAAAACTGTCATCCTTACTATACAGCCAGCTAAAGCATTTGCATTCATCTCAAGTGTCCTTTAGATCTGCAGCAATTAATCAATTGATGGACAAATACTGTAATTGAGTAAATTAAATGCGATCATTTGGTTAGTTTTGAGTCCTCCTCGTTGAATTCAAGATTGTTCAAATCCTTCAAATTTCAGCCTCTCGCCAGCTTTCTTTGGTTCCCCATGCAAGCAGATTCATTATCTTTGTGTTCAATCAAAATAAAACATTGGCTTTTTAATCAACATTTTATTCTTTTCTTTTTTCTGACATTATACTGTACAGACCAATAAGTGAATCTTATATTAAAGTTTACTTATATTATTGGACTGTGATTTAACCTAATGCTTTTTTTTTAATCCAATCAATTGACATAATTAATTGACATAATTTTCAACAGATTCATAGATTATTAAAATAATAAGGTGGTGCTCTTATTCCTCTTTTGTTGTTTTGTTTTGTGCCACCAAAGTTGTGCCCATTAACATTTTGACACATCTAAAAGAGAGAAAAAAAAATGTAACTTCTACTTGAATTATCAAACATGCTGGTCCCACACGCCATTAAAATTTAAATTGTAGAAAGCAGCATACTATGAAAATTTAAAAATAAAGTAAAAGCAGAATTGCAATGTTAATCAGAGCAGCTAGCACGTTCATCGAATTCTGATGAGTTCTAATTGGACTTGTGTACATTTTGCAGCATCTCCGATTCTCATACACAACAAAACAATGCATACAAGTCACGTAGTTCTACTTCCATTACTTTAGGTGATTTAAGTACTAAATCAATAGATTACTTGAAGTAATTAAGAACTAATTAATTGCTTATGTTTTTGAGTATTAAAGTCATTAATTCGGCACTAAAGTACTCAAATATTTGAGATACTAAAGTACCTAAGTAATGGATTACGCTACTGAAGTCCTAAAATAATTACTTAAGTGATAAATTGTTTATTTATGTTAGGTGCTAAAGTATTAAAATAATCAATTACTTTAGGCACTAAAGTAGCAACACAATTGATGACTTTAGTTCTTCATTCATTTTTTACCAGCCATTTTTGGACCCTTGAGCCAAACACTTAACAAAAAATAATAATAAAATAAAAAAACTGACTGTCTGGCCCCATAAAAACAAAAAGTAAAAATGCGTCTCCGGGATGGAATGAGTTAGTACATTCCATCTCATCAGTTTGTGCAATGCAGCAAATGAAATATTGCATTTCAGCTCACACCGGGGGATTGTTGTTTGCAGAGACGATGATGATTAAGCCCTATGCTAGACAAGGGGAGGGAGAAGAGGACGTCAGCCCCGTGCAGTGGCTAGAGGGGGACATGAGCTCACCCGACGGCGAGCCACCTTTGACCTCGCACCGCTGCAGAGCGCGCGGCCCCAACCATCAGCCAAGGGAGGAGGGCAGCGAGGAGGTCGAGGAAGACGAAGAGGATGGCGAGGGAGACCAGGAGGGCGAAAACGAATCCAAACAAGGCGGCCCCAAGAGGAAGAGGGTGACCAAGGCCAGGCAGGAGCGCTTCCGCGCCCGGCGCGTCAAGGCCAACGCCAGGGAGCGCTCGCGCATGCACGGCCTGAACGACGCGCTGGAGAACCTTCGCAGCATCATGCCCTGTCACTCCAAAACCCAAAAACTGTCCAAGATCGAGACCCTGCGCCTGGCCCGCAACTACATCTGCGCTCTCTCCGCCGCCCTGGAAGGGGGTCTTTCCATGGAGAGCAGGGCTTTCATGGAGACCCTGTGCAAGGGCCTCTCGCAACCCACCACCAACCTCGTCGCCGGGTGTCTGCAGCTGGGCCCCCCGGCCGGAAGGCCCGACGACAGAGTCCGGCCACCCGCCGTGCCTCTGGGCGGCGTGGCGAGCTACGCCTCCCCCGGCCTGCCGAGTCCGCCCTACGGCAGCTTTGACTCGGCTCACCTGCTCCACCTGAGGGCCATGAAAGGAGGGGCCTACGAGAGCCACTCGCCAAATGAGTACAGCGCCGGCGTGGGGACGCCCCCCTACGAGGGGCCCCCGACTCCGCCCCTGAGCATCAGCAGTAACCTGGTCAGCAAACAGGAGCCGTCGCCTCACTACCTGCCCCCGTCCCACTACTCCCCTTCTCCCGTGGACCACGGCCTGTACCCGCCTCAGACCGGCTATGGCGTGCAGGCGTCGTATGACTCCTACCATCCACCTCACGTGACCCCGAGACAGATAACCCCCGTCTACAGAGACTAGCAGACTTCACCTCAAACAATTTGATCAGTTGTGTGATGCACAATAGGCTAGCTGAATAAAGTTAGACAGTACTTGAGTCGCATATTTCCTTCCAAACTGATTACCAAATGGATCCCGGTGGGAATTCTCATGACGGGTCATCTGCAATGTCCTGAAAATGCAAGCACTTCTATTTTAGCTCTTTTTTGGTAGCAAGAAATATTCTACGTGAAATTAAATGTATTTTTTATTTATTGTCTAATTTAAAACAATCTTTGATCTGTTGTAACTGTATGTGTTTTGTATTTTTGGTGTCATTCCTTTGCCATATTTTCTTTTGTGCGTAGTTTTCTTTGTTGTATGTCACCGAAATTGAAGATCTGGAAATGTTCCTTTTTGTAGCTATGTGATGTAGATCTTTGGTAAAACAAAGACAATTTTTTTTTTGGAGTGGGTCACAGGAAAACAGTTACTCTCAGGTTAGCAACGGTATCGTATGGATATTACTTCCGTAAGATGTTGCTTTTTATGACTTGTATTTGTTTCTTTTCAATATTGCCATTAAAAGATAAATGATCAACTGATGCAGATGGTGTTCGGTGGTCTCTGGCTTTCTCGATGATGCTCGACTTCATTTCACTTGTTTTTCTTTTTTAAAAGATTTTGTGCTTTATCCGCACTAATCCCGCTGCCATCTTTTAATGAAACCGCTGACGTACAATGTAGGATTGAAAGATAGAAATGTGTGATTATGGCTTAAGTTTCCACTTCCCTATTCACATACACTAGGATGGAATAATCTTCCACTGCAACTTGGCATATCTATCTATCTATCTATCTATCTATATATATATATATATATATATATATATATATACACACACACACACACACACGCACTCTCACGCACACATGCTGGTCAGTGTAGAGGCCACCCACTGAGAGGTCAGTTAGCCAAGGGTGAGAAGGTCAGTGCGGGTCACATCTCATTGGTGGGAATGGTCCTAAAAGAACCATGGTCAACAGAGGCCGCATCAAACTTCGCTTCTCAAAGTCCCCGACATGATTGAAACGAATATGACAACACTTGTGACTGAGATGTTTACAAAGCACATCAGCTAAATATGCTGTGAGCTAAATGCGATGTCGGCATAATCCTGACGAGCGTCCCATGCTTGATATGCGTCGGTGGAAACCTATCGCCTTGTTTTCCCAGGGATTAGCATAAGCCCGAGTGCGTATTTGCAGTGCATTTGCACTATACTGACCAGGCAAACTGAGTGTGTGGCGCATGAATAACAAAATGATAGAATCTCTGTGAGAAACACATGACAGTGGACATGAAAGGTATTCCTGTCTATAAATATGGAAAGACATCCAAAACCCTCAAGAATATCTGCAGTTGAAGGAGCAATCAAAAGATTGCTGTTGACCTGACCCCATTTGACATTTTGACCCCTAAAACTGCGCTCTGGTGTGAACAAGGGTTCAATCAAAGCTGCATGCTCTTTCAATTTAAACACGTTCATTTCTACAAAATATTCTCACTTTTCACATGATTACAGCACATAATAACTTCTTCTTTTTCTTCTTTTTTCCTGCCCCCCTCTTCCGGCCGGGAGAGGGGGCTAGCTAGATGGTGAGGGTTGACTTGACCGCCTCCATTGGGTCCTGCGCTGGTCGACCATCACGGGTTAGGAGTCTAGCCGTCTGCGGTCCACCTGGCTGGAATGCGGGATGGTTCCTGCCCAATGGCTTTGCCTGCTGTCAAGACATCACTGCACTATATAGCACAATATGTTTTCTGTAATTTATATTGTTTCTGTGTTCGGTACATGCAGCATCCACTTCAACCTGTGGGCCTGGAAGGGGGCTCCTCCCACCTGTGGTCCCTTCTGGAGGTTTCTGATTTTCCCCAAATTGGGGTTTTTGAGTTTTTCCTTCCCCTTCTGGGAGCTTTGACAGGGGATGCTGTTGTGTACCTTACATTGAAAAGATGTCTCTGTATGACCTCTTTTCATTCTGTGAAGCCCTTTGAGACTTCGGTGATTTAGGGCTATATAAATAAAATTTGATTGATTGATTGATTGAACTCACCTAATGCAGGCTTATTTGTCATTTTTTGACTCTCTTATCATTGAGAACCGGAATGACATCGAATGTAAGCCCTGAACAAACAATACGTGTTCTGTGAGAATGTACCGTATCTAATATCACTGTATTGGTTCCAAAATATTTTATTTACCATACAAAAACAAATCTTTATGTCCTATAACTATCCCAGTTATATATTGTGCCAAACAGAAGATGTTTATTATCTTCAGCCACATGACAGCTTTGTATTCAACTGGAAAAACATGCAGACAGCAACTATAAGTGTGAAGTGGTCAAGTGGATTCCAGAAAATAGCTTGGCAGCGCCGCCGAGTGGTGGCATTAATGATGTGAAACTGCAGCTGACCGCTAGATGTCAGCATTTTACAATGTTGACGACTTGATTGGTCAATCACAAATATTGGGCTATGCTCACGTTCCTTTACCGCTGAGAAGGTTCTAACAGGGAAGAAAAAAAAATCAAATTCGGATTAATTCACAGTAATCTCTGCAGTGTGGGTCAAACGCGTTAGTAGACGTTTGCTGAGATGTGCACATGCCGACAGAGGAGAGGACTTGGGAATAGAATTAACCTAATTACATGCAAACTGGTGGATGGAGTTTGTTTGGATGTGAATAATCAGGCTAATGAAGGCACCTGGGGAATGTGCTCAATCAAAAGTGTGCAACCAAGCAGGATTCATATCAAACTCTGTGATTATGTACCGTGAAAGGACATGTAGAGGATTAATCAAGGAAATCTTCCTGATTAAATCTTCAAAGCAAGAACAGAGGGCCTCGGTCTAATAAGAAAGAGGAATGTGATGTGTGCTTTTATCCTGGAGGTGCACATGGATAATAGAGAACAAAAGCAGCACTGCAGGCAAATTATGCGAAGATGAGCCAGAAACAAAAGCAGGATTGGCACCATTTGAAATGAATGTTGGATTAATTGCTTGATGCCTCATAACACAAGACTTATTCCGCCTATGAATAAAAAGTGGCCTTTGCAAACACATGACAGGGATTAATTGCCTTTTAATTTCATTCATTGGAAGCATCGAGTCTATTCTGACAACCGAAAACCAACTTTTTTTTTAAAAAACAATAGATTTACAGTTGCTATTCATGGTGAATAGGTATTGTGAAAATCTAGAGGATCTAGAGGAAAATCTAAAAGATAATTGACTCCCACTGAAATGCACTGGAAGGACACAATATTTTATTTTTTAATGAACCGGCCAAGTATTCGGAAAGCTGTATTTTTTTTCCTGCCAAAAATCGGCATTGGCCTCAGAAAATCCATACTTGCACTAATTCTGAATGTATGTTTATAACATATACAGAGCAATGATATTTTTCATGCGGCGTTCAAGCACGCGGTTACCAAGCGGGACAAAAACAAGCGGCCTCAAACAACCCCCTGTGAACTTGAAGCGCCCGGAATTGCAACTCAGTCACAAACGATGTCAAGTGAGCGTCCTGAAAAATGCAGCAGCCTGGTTTGTATCTCGCCATCGTAAGCGCGACGTTCCATCTTGAATGAGCTGTTACACAAGTTGAAAAGGCCCCACACATGGAGCAGAATGCACCAGTATATAAACGCTGATGAGCCATAAATAGATCAGAGGAGAATACGACTTCCTGCACTCCTCGGCCAGATGTGATGCTGAGCCATCTTGTGAAAGTTTTATTGCGGAGGGGGGGAAAGAGGAGCTTTTGAGAGAAGAGTGTGGCTCCGGAGTAGGGGGGGAGGGGGGTACTGTGGAGAATCAAAAGGGGGGCATATATAGAACCCTTTGCATGTAAGAGTATCCCCTTGCTGAAACGTGCTCACCGCTCCACATTGTCGACCTTGCTGCTGTCTCTTAGCCCAACCTTGACAGAAGGTGCTCGTGTGTCATGCAAATGAAATAAAAATAAACCGGAGTTCAAGTAACATGAAGGAATAATTGGGTCGTTTTGCTCGCAGTCTCTCCCTACAGTTTTGTAGTCAGAAAACTTGGCTAAGGAGGCCATGTTTAATTCAGCATTTGTTTCCGTCTCGGAATCACGCAATCGAGACATTTTTTAAAGTGGCGGGTAGTCTGAAGAATAATTCATAACAAAAATTCATAACAATACTATTGATTCAACGCAAGTTCCATAAGTTTTAACTGCTTTCTTATTTTTTTTAAAATGCATCAGTTATCTGGGATGTATAGTATGCTTTTATAAGCGTGTTTCATAATCTGGTAGCTGTGTTAAAATTGTTTTCAGTAGCTAGAGAAATGATTTATTTTTCACAGTTAAGTGAAGCACATTGCTGCTAATTAGCTAACTAGCATTAACAGTCTCACCATGGAGCCAATAAATCATCCATAAAAGTGTCTTTCCAAAACTAGCTCGCATGATGAATAGTATGACAATTCCTAATTGTTATGCAGATGATTTGAAATGTTTTGCAAAAGACAAACGGTTGGTTTGAGTTAAAGTAAGGTTAGAAAGAAGTTTAAAAAGAAAACCTCCGAAAAACCTTTGAAAGAACTGTTTTGTTTTTGCGGCATTAGTATGTAAAATTGACTGAAATCAAAAAGTTGCACTCAAAAATGTCTTAACAGGTCAAGTTAAATGATCACATTATCGAGCCTAACCGTTCTGTGACATCCTGCTACCTGCAACTTCAAAATTCTCACATCCATTAAACTTGAAAGGTTTTGGCAGTTTCTGCTTGAATTTCTTAGCAGGGTGTCAGAATATCCTTTCCGAGCTGCTGTTTGGATGTCAACTGCCTCTCTCTCTCTTCTACATCTTTTGCTACCGCCTCACAGTATACTGTCCATATTTTTTTTTTTTTTGGAGGATGCTCCAACAGTTTTCAACAGACTCATTTTGTGTCATGGCAGCAAGTATGACTGTTATTTTAATGCTCCATACCAACGGGATGTAACTTTAAAACATTAGGGGACGTCACTGTTTACTTTGATGAAGCACTAAAGGTCATCGAGTTGTTCACATATAAACTCATTCGGCGAGAGGTGTGTAACACTCAAGGGGCTGGCGGTATTTCTTAAACTGATATTTAATCCTATCCGAATTAGATTGACATTTATTCGACATTGTGCCACATGTCCCACTCGGCTTTTGGCTCCTGCATGTCCGCTCAATAATCCCTAATATGTTCAAAACATGGCTTGTAAGCATATAAATGACATCTGATCTGATTTGACACCTTAACTGCTAATGGGGAGGAATGTTGGTCAAGTTGCAGTGCCGCAGTATCATGTTTGATTTGTGTGACAGCGTTCGTCTCACAGCAGCCCAAATTAAATTCCTCGCCGTTTGCAGCCGGCATTTGCGCCGAGTGCATCTCACTGTATGACAAACTCATTCTGGAAGAGCGACAGAGATGCTGAGAACGCTTTACAATTTTGACTGCATCAGCATTATAAAGGTGGTGAAAACCTACTTGAATATTTAGCCCATGAAGTGTAAGGCTACGCGCTGTGTTGGAAGAAAAGCAAGCAGCTGTATGCGCAAGTAACAACTTTTATTTGTTTACCTTGTCAAGACACTGTGGGCAATTGTGTGGTAAGAGTTTGGGGACTGACTGCACGCTGCAGAATGGGGGTGGATGCCAAGGGTGGGCGCCATTGGCCCCGCCTTTTGCATTTCCCTGGGCAATAATAAATATATATATATATATATATATATATATATATATATATATATATATATATATATATATATATATATATATGTAAAACTAGTTTCAGAGTGAAACCAACTATTGGCAACTGGAAAATGCTACTCTATCCCAGGATGATTGCACTACATTCCACAAGTCTTTTTTTTTTTTTTTTTTACACGCCCTTTTATTCTGAAAACAACCATACATTCATTCATTCATTCATCCTGAAATAGGATCTTTGATTTTCAGACTTGGAGCCTCATTGTGGAATGCAGGATGGATCTCGTCTAATTATACCAAGCAAAAACATGCTTAATTCTTCTTTTGATCGCCATGAGTGGCACAAAAGACCGGGTGCCTCGATTATTGAATTACTGGAGACATAGAAGATCATATGATAGTTATGCTGGCTCTTTGATTCAACTCTCCAGTTAAAGTGCAAAAATCGGGACATCGGCCTATTCTGACCTCTGACGAGTGAAGGAATGTATGAAGGGAAGAAGAGCAAGAAAAGCTAAACAGGAGGCTTGAGTGAAAAGCGTCCTTTGTCAGATGCAGGATGACAGATTAAGGCACATTTCAAGTCCCAAGAAAAAGAAATAGCTTTCTTGTACATTGATTCATTTAAAAGAAGAAAACCACCACAGTATATTGAACCAGAGGGTAAAACACAGATGTTACATGTTATGTAATTCTTTATCTATTTAAGACAACTACTAACGGTTTTAAAAAATGCATGATAAGTCTCTTTTGATACAAGATCTGTCACTTACAATCTGCCTTCACAAAGATAATGATTTGAAGTCATTCATGTGTGCGCATTTATCATATTGTTTGGCAGTCGTAACTTCTGCCGGCAGCGGCGGCCCCTCTATTGCCTCGTATTTGCAGTAAACAGCTGCTCTATTCTTCCTGGACTGGCCTCTTACAATGCCAGCAAAAGACAAACAGGCTGTTGGTCACCTTACATGACATGTGACAGATACACAACTCAAATTGTGTGACTGGTGTATATGAAGTTTTGCCTCTTGGCTAGATGAATCTGATGAATAGAATCTTCCTTCCAGACTACTTATGGAAGCTTTTTTTGTTTTGTCAATGTGAAGGAGGAGAGCTAAATATCGACGTCTATTTCAATAGCGCTTGTAATCAGGAGGCTAGCAGGTGACTCAGCTGGCTTTGAACAAAAGGCGAGGTTGCCAACCCATCTCTGGAGACGTGTGAAATCGTTTGCTCTTGCTGTATCTGACTTTGACCAAGAGGTGTTGACCAAAACATTTGCGGGCCAATGACGACTTCATTAAACACTGGTGGGCCTCTTAAGGACTCCACGATAATGATCGCGGCTAAAATTAGAATACGACAAGTTGTGGCCTGCTGCCTCTGAGATGTGACACACGCTGAATACACGCGCTACAACTTGGTCATTTCAACGCTTACATACATCCACCTATTATCTCTAGCCATTTATCCTTATTAGGACCGCTGGCTTGCTTGTGCCTATCCCAGCTGTCTTCAGGCAATAGGCAGGAGACACCCTGGGCTGATTGCCAGCCAATTGTGGGGCACACAGTGATCAACAACCATTCACACCTAAGGAAAATTTACAGAGTCCAATACACCTGTCATGCGTGTTTTTGGAATGTGGGAGGAAGCCCGAGTACCCGGAGAAAGCCCACGCATGTTCGGGGAGAACATGCAAACTCCATATGAGAAGACCGAAGCGGGTTGGATTTGAACTTGGGACTCTGAACTGTGATGCAGACGTGCTAACCACTCTTCCACCATTCCACGTTCCTTTTTTTTCCACACATACGGGGACACACTGTGGAGCATGTTACCTGAGTCAGAAGCTCCGGTTTCAGTTTACTTTGGTGACATCCATTAAAGTCATGCTGTAACTGCTCCCCAACCCTCCCCCACCCCCAGACAGCACACATTAGCACCTGGCTCATTGGTTACAACAATACACCTAACTGCATTATTAAACCCAGGTGTACTAATGAGGAAACCTTATCTTGCATGGGCACACACATGAACACACCATGAGAAGTCTACATCTGATGGAGCACACAGGACTGAGTTGAGGTCATGTGGGATGCACATGGGCCCCGCATTCCTATTGTGGTAAATGTCTACTTTTGGGGCCCCCATCAGTTGTATCAAAACAGCTGTCAGCACGTCTTCTCAACCCACTTTCATCCCCAGTCAATGCGCATCAAACTCAATCTCTCATCCGCTGCTGCAAATGTTCTATCCATTCTCTCAGGCTGTCAGTCTCTCGTCACATCTCTCCGCCAGCTATTTTCTAAGCATTACAAAAAAAAAAAAAAAAAAACACATCACAGGCGGATGGGAGCAAATGTAAACAGCAGAATATGCCCGTGTTGCCCCTTCCTCCTGATTCAAACACCCCAAGAAAACGCACCGCTCCGACTGCTCTCATTGGCTGAGGTTGCAGCCAATCAGTTTGGGAGTGCAAGGTGCCTTTAGGTTATACCCCAACCCCAAATATGTGAGAGGAAGGAGAGAAAGAGAGAGAGTAGTGCAGAGGTTCACCTCGACTCTAGTCGCTGTTCGTGCTGCCGAAGTGAACATCTAGCGGTGAATACATTAGCGGCTGGCATGCAGTAGAATGTGAGCGCACGCTGCAGCAGGACCGGCGCGCTTCTCCTCCAGCTACGACGTGAAGCAAGATCACAGAAAGCAAAAGCGGCGGGAGAGGAGCGACGACAGCGGGATGCAAAGTCAAGCCTGTGATGTCGGAGGCTCCTTACGCATTGATGCCGAGTTTTGAGAGAGGCGCGCTCCAGCTTTAGCACACTTCACAGGAGACGGGAACGGACAACATTGTGGACAAGAAGAAGTTCACTGTGGAAGGATTCAGGATGATTTTAGGTGAGTCTCATCTTGATGTATTCACGTAAACTTTTTTGTGCATCGTTGCGCAACTTTGATGTCTGTATTCATTCACGGTCTCAGACAAGTAAACAAAGAAACAGCTGGGGATTTTTCTTTACTGTACTCGGATTTTGCAGGCAGCTCACTGAGGATGTGTAAAGGTTGAAGAAGACACACATTTACACAAATCATCAGTCATCTCTGATTTGCTAATTTAGTCAAGTGATCACTGATCCCATCACAAGATGGACCAGTATATCAATTCCAATATCTTATTTAATTAATTTACAGGACATCTCTTCAATTATGGGGCATTCTGAATGACCAGGCCCACAAATAGCCAACATTCGCATTCAATTGAAAAAAATTAAAGAAACCCTTAAAATTCTACCAGAAATATTTGCTAAATAGTCAATACAATGTGGCAAAAAACATGGACTGCCCCTCGACAAATAAATCAATAAAATATTGAAAAAGAACTGAAAAAATACTCATATAACATTTCAACTGGTCACTGATTTTTGCATAAAATACAAAATATCTGCTGATCCAGGATCAGGTCTGTGTAAAGTCAAGTCATTTCTGTTTGGTGCTTTCCATAATTGTTGAATCATCATTCAGTTGTTTAGCTAGGTCTGATGTTTTTAAAGGCTCATTCAATTCAGATTCAGCGTTGATATGGGACAGCACAATAAGAAGGCCAGAACAGTCCAATTTTGAAGGTTTGAAAAAAAAAAAAGAAAAGAAATATTTATATAAAAATTATTCAAATTTTAAATAAAATGTGCTAACCATAAACAGAGCCCGCCATCTTGCAGCGCCATTTTTCTACAGTGGCCCTGAATGCACAACTACAGTCGACAATGTTTGTTGTCAGTCAAACAGTGCTTTGGTCAACGTTTGAAAGACGTTAAAGTGCTCACGCACATGCTTTGGTTTGATCACGCAATGACAATGTTGCATTATGACAATGCTTGAAGGTCATCTTCATTTCCTCTCCTTGCTCAGAAAGGGAGGGGGGAAGGAGCAATATACAATTTCACCACAAGGGTCCCTCAAATGTACTTGAAAGAATAACGTTTTTTTCGTTTGTTTTTTTTTTGCTTCTTTTGTCATGGACGATTTTATTATGAATGGCCTTATCTGGTGTAACAGAGGAACAACATTGAAATATAATTCTTTTATACTGTGCAGATTACTTCCTTCAGACACAAGTGTGCATTCATTCCAGGTTTTTTATTATTTCATCATCCATAAACTATTAATTGGAATAAATTGCAAAGACAGTGTTTGTCTGTGTAGATTGTGAGTAAATATTTGATTCGGATCTATTTTTGCTTTAACGCTCAAGCCCCCTGTGCTAAACAAGCATAATCAGATTTTAACAGGCACATATGTACGATAAACACACTCGCATGTCAGCATCAGTCACAATCACATCAACATAATTTCTCTGCCCAGCCACCATTTGACCACGGGAGAGCAAAGATTCACACATTCTAAACATGTGCTAAATATGACTCATCTCCCTCGGTGCACACCAGCGTTTGGTGACTCTTATGTGATTTTTTTTCTACAATGAATATTTCACATCCAGAGGTTTAAAGTCTTTACTTATTTAAAATAAAGGACCAAGGGTTTCTTTTTTTTTTACCTCTCACGCAGACCTTTCACTCTACTACTGCAGTATGTGTGCACGTGTGTAGCACATATGTCCTGCCACTCATCAATGCCCCCTAAAAGCATCACAATGGCCATGTTGGCTTTGATAAACAACATGACCTTTAAATCAAGGCAACTCATCGAAGGATGACCAGTATTGACATTTGAAACGTAGGCTTGACAAACTGACATACATTTCACAAAGACTGACTCCAGCGTCATGAACTAGAAAAACCCAGTAGCAAAATGGAGCTATTTTTTTAAGCAATATTAAGGATTTTGTAGAATATCATCTACCCCGGCATCCTTGAGTAGCGATTTCAGTGGACCATAATACTAACTAGAGGACCAGCCCAGAAATCGTCGCGCTAATGTTGCTAATGTTTTGTTCACAGTTCTGTGCATTGTGTTCGTTTACCTTCACAACTTTATATTAAAACACTGGACCGCGAAAGATGGTAACAAAAGGAGTCTTAATAAGTACAGCATGACAGGCCAAGGGTAGCACATTCTCGTAAACATGATTTATACTGTATTATGATTGTGTATATTGAAACATTTTTTTAAAAGTAATCATGGTGTTTTCAGCTTGAGGTGGCATTGTTGTGTTCATTATTAATTTTGGATCTTTTTTATGATGTTGACTTAAAGGTAGAGACCCAGGTGCTTATTTTTCTACATTTAATGCCTAACATTTGGAGTCAACAGTCTCTTATGGAGGACTTTGTAATAGAGTATTTGGGTTTAAACTTTCTAAAAGAGCAAAAGATCACAACGAGCACTACATCATGGCAACAAACAACACAACACTTCATAACAAGCAGCACTTCAGAAGATTTCTTCAGCAAAAAACTCTTTAATCTGTTTTGCCATAGCAAATTGCCACTGCCAGTTATAGCTTACAGTCAAACTAAATGTAAATCAAGGATGATGACAAGTATACAGTTTTTAAAAGTACCACAACTTTCTCTGCTAGCTTAATGACAACACACAATGAAAAACACATGTGATGGGCTAACATTGATTGCCACGACATGACCCTTTAAGCAATTAATATTTGAACACAAAGCCTGAAGCAACACATAAAGATGAACATCTTTATGACATTTTCTTACCCACTACAAAAAATTATTTAACATTATTGCTATTGACAATTACTAACTTTGATGAAGCTTTTCTTTGTGTCTATTTATGTCCCTATTACTGCCTCCTGGTGGCCAAGGTGTACACAGTTATAGCACGAGGGCTAGAGTCGAATAATAGCACTTCACTTGTATGACTGGAGTATTAAAATGCTTTGTAAAACAATAGCTATTAAAGGATGGTGCACAAGAGATAAAATTGTATCATAATAACACAGTACAGTACAGTATAATATATATATATATATATATATATATATATATATATATATATATATATATATATATATGTCTGTGGGTCATGTTACGTTGCTCATCTATATGTGCTGCGTCACTCTTTGTGTTCAAATAATAATTGCTTAAAGTATACACTGTAAAGCTATAGAGGTCAGAAGAGCTACTGTATGCTAGTTGATATTTGTTGAACCAGTTAAAATGTATGGTCAGACAAAGACAAAGGCTTTTGCTGAGCCAATTGTACGTTGACCATCTATAAAATGAGAATGGTTTGGACACAAAGGCAGAAATATGTAGCGCTGTCATTTACTGGTTTCAAGGTTGCCAAATGAGGCCTGAGGGCTGCGAGCCTGGCGCCTACCCGTTATTATCTTTGTGTGTTGCTTCAAGACCACGCTCTTGCATCAAACCACACAGGCTCTCAAAATATAACCTGTAATTATTGCTCCCCTAGAGAATGACATACTACTTCTATTTTCTATCACCTGAACATCCTTTGTCTCCTCCCCTCGATAAAAATACGAGTGGATGATGCACCTGCTGGCTTCATTGTTAGCAATGCATGTTGACTCGCTGGGTTCCTTGCATGCTCAGGTTGCACTGCTCTGGGTCTTTGCGAGCTCTTTTAGTCAAGGTCCAGCAGGTGTGTAAATGCTCAAATAAGAGGGTAATAATAATGTGGAGTGGCAAAGCTGTAGGTTGTGTTGACACAGGGTGGATTTCTTAATGACCTTCACTTCCCTCAGCGTGGTTTCATGCCATATACTCCTCTGTTGGCCTCAAACTGCAAAAAACGGTGACCTCAGTGTAATGAAAAAAGACTTTGCAACCAGGTCTGGGATTTTCCTCCATCTCCCTAAAGGAGTGAAGGCAGGGAAGAGATTAGAGAGCTGCTACAAAGCTTCCTTGAAGACAGCTGTGTTTCTACGTCACGTGATCCTATTTTTTATTCTACTTTTTTGTTGGATTATATATTTTATATGAAGATTATCTATTAGGAAGAACGTTTAAAATAAAGGCTTTGTAGACATCTTTCAAAGTAAAACTTCATATTTTAGCAATGCATTTCTCATGAATATGATCTTGTTTCATCGAAAGAAGGGGAACCCACTGTTTATTCCATCAACTGGTCTTTTTTCTGATTTGGTTGAAGGCGTGTCATGCACTGATGATCTAAAGGTGCTATAAATGCGGCTTATTATGATACATATTTGAAATTCACTGAGCAATCACAATAGCGCATGTCGCATGTTGTCATCGTATCTCACTGTGAAAATGGACTTGATCACGTCTGTAGCTGGAGAAACCGCCGCCTGCCAGTTGTTGTTTTATTTTTAAACCAGCTCAGGGCTGGTTTAAAGAAACAATACGTCCACATCAAACAGCCCTCAATTGAAACGGTTGGCTAGTTAGCAAAGCTAAACGGTGTGACTGTACTTTGCCAATCCGTTACTCCCAAATTCTTGCCTTCACAGCGTCTAACCCTAAGCCACACGTTTGACAAATATCGGGATGAAAAATACAGTAGCTAAGAATGCACAACACTGAGTAAAAACACAGCAGATGGAAACAGAAGATGGAAAAGCCCTTCTCCAGCACCGATCGCACCGAGGGGTGAACAACGGCACATGTTGGCGGAGATAGTGGCTCTTACGTAACTGTTTTGAAACGATCTTAATTATTTTTCATGTTGAAGGGAATTTTTGAACATGTGGTGAATGTGCGTTCTCGTTTATCAAGGTTCGTTCAAGGTCACGATTTCTTCTGACACGAAATACAATCTAGACCGCTTCAAAATAATTAAGAAGGTTTCGGAATATCTTGAGAACAACCGTGACCTTGAACAAATCCTGACAAGATCAAGAATGACTAACTTCGCCGATGTTTGGAGCTCAGTGAGATAGGGACTTAGAACTGTTTCAGAATGTCTTAAGAACATTGAAAAAATGCAACGTTGAACAAACCCTGAGGATTTCCTGACATGAACGCGCATTCACGCCTTCATCAAAACTCCCAAATGTTCAGAACTTACACTAATGTACAATATATTGGGTAATATAATCAATATATTGAGTAATATTAGGTAGTACAGCACACTGCAATGATTGCATTGCAGAAGAGACTAACCAACTAATAACATCAAATTAAAAAGTAAAAGTCCAAAAAACAAATCAATTTTATTGCATACTTTCTGTCAGCCAGGATGAATAGCCAAATATTATATTCATATTAGCGATCATCATTTGCACTTTTTTGAACCATGGAATGTTTTACTTTGGAGATCTGTGCAATAGATTTTCATTGAAAATACTTCCTGTAAAATGTTTATGTGCATGCGTTGATATATATATATATATATATATATATATATATATATATATATATATATATATATATATATATATATATATATATATATATATGTCTGGAATTTCTTATGAAGTTTGCACACACAACCTCCGTAATAGCAGTTTTGTTTTAAAGGAATTTCTTAATGTGCAAGGCTAATGTACGATTGTGTGTCATGTTACATTATGTGTGCTAAGTATTGCGTATACTGCTCATAGATCTCATGTTTCATGGCTAAAATGAGATAAGACATAGCCATCCTTGTGAGGAGATGCAAAATAATCCAAAATCTCTCATGCGCATGTGACATTTTGCATGCGACAGGCAAAAGTTAAGCCTTGAAGGCAGGTATAGCTATGCGGAGGCCGCTTGATAATAACATGGAACTGTTAAGCAATGCCTGTCACATTCTTTTGCAACCGCCAGCGATGTTATTCCTGTACATTAACCTGCAGGTTACACAGCTCTTTACATTCTGGCTTCACCTTGGACTCACCTTAAAACATGCGGCTCCCCCATCCCCCTCCCCAACCTCAGATGGCTTCCCTTGCTTTCCCCTTCTCAGTCCAGTGCTTTTTCTTTTTTTTTTACTTGCGCCTCCATCGACTGCATCCCCCTCAGCTGCTATTATTCCACCACAAGTTCATTTCCTAGCTAATCAGAGGACGTTTGCCACTCTCGTAATCCGACCAATGTCTCAATGGCAGCGGTGCAGAATTTTCATCTTTGTCTATGAAATTGTTGACTAAAGCAATTTGATGGCACACTTACGTAATCATTCAAATTCATTTGAGTGGTGAAAATGAAAACAATGGTTAATCGCAGGGGCGATTGATTCCAAGATCAGAGGTTTAGGGGTGCTGAGCTCCCATCCAGGAGAGATAAATGTAAACACCTTCTACATTTTAATGCAATTTTTATTCATTTTGATGGTAGGCATCCAAATATTTAGCTTGTCCTTGCACTTTGGCTTAAGAATTAGCATACGCTAAATTCTCAATTCAGTTCAATTCAATTCAAAGAGGACAATGGTGCTGTCTCTGACAATCTAAATTGTTTCCTACACAGAAAAGAAAACATCAGCAAACTCCCACCAAACAACATGAACAATGAGCTACTGTTAAATTCTGCAGTAATGTGACTGGTAATTATAGTAGAGTGTAAGGTACTGATTGGTAGAAGGTAAGAAATGTTCTGGGGCTTCGGCTTTCGAGAGCTTTTGTCATTCAGATATCCAACAGAAAATCTGAATCAAATACCCAGCATCCGGACAGAAATAAATGTACCTTTTTGTACAGTGAAAAAGAATAATGAACACATAAGACCAGGAAAAAATATTTCTACTTAATTATGAAAGACTGACTTACGAATGTCAAAATAAAAGAATAACAAGGGATTCATTTCCATATATTATTTGGTAAACTAAGGTTTATTTAGAAGTTTGCCTTCTCATTGCATTTGCGGCATGTTTTACTGTCATGCAGAACATTTTAAATTCTTGCTGCAATTAGCTTGACATCCTCTTTCTGACATGTACACTAATACCCAGGGCAAGAAAAAAAATGCTTCAAGCATTTTTATTTATAACAGATGTGCTCAAATTACTCAAGGACTCATTGCATGCCTAAAATGTTCTCACGTCATGGTTTGAGCCAGTTATTTACATCTTACACAACAACTACTATCTATCGTGAATTAAGTGCACGATTAAGTCCAAAATCAGAATCACAAATATTTTGGTCAATATTGAAATCACAATTATTCATCACGTTTGGTCAAACAAGTCTATTTATTGCCCTTCTTTTAAACAAGGTGTATATAAAAAAGGCTTCAAGACTTGATACTTTTAAATAATAATAATAATAATAATAAACTGAAATAAAGTGAATAATAATTTTAAAAAATTCACCCATGACATGGCAAAAACCTGGCACACAGGGCAACACAGCTAACATTCTTGCTGAATGCAAACCAATGAAAAAAATGAAGCATACTTAGAACCAACAGTATTTACTTTTATGCAAATTTTAACCAATTAGCAGTCAATTCCCAACTAAATGTATTCCAGTTTTGGGTCTCAATTGACAGTGAGCACTTTACATATTAGGAATCAGCTGAGAAACCCAACGGCATTCCACACTGGTAAATAATATATTAGGTGAGAAAAGCAGAGGCTTTTGTCATGCAAATGTGGGAAACGTTTTCCATGCTGGTAGAATTACAAAGTGCTTGATTTGACTTGTATAGCCGGCTTTTTAAATGTTTTTATCGCCGAGGCTATCGTGATAGTGATTCAAATTAATTGGGGAGGGCGGGGGGGACTTTCTTGTTAAGATGCTGCATATCAGCAAGGCACTACATGCTAACACACTCTAGCTTGTTTAAAAAGGCCATACAAATAAAAATAACAAAAAATCTCTGCAGATATTCCATTTTGCGGTGTTTGAGCATGTCCAAAAATGGGCTCCAAACACCCGTGCTTAATAGCAAAAACTGTGACATCAGACAACCGAACTGCAGGAAGACTAGCTGACGCGCACACATTCACTCTTTCAGTGAAAGGACTGCAGGGAGTTGTGTGGCAGGCAGCATTTAAGCCGAGCCACCGGGGCGCAGAACATCTATCATTAAAACAAAGTGCAAACCTAAATCAAGCGGCACTGTCCAGCTCTCACACACACTGACACGACATTCATCAGGGCCGAGACCAGGAGTTGCATTGCAGTGGTTTTTGTGCTTTGTCCTGTGCTGAGGTTGAAATGGCTCTGTGTGACTTTGGGGGTAAGCTGAGCTGCAGTAAATTGGATTTCATGCGTAGTCCTTCATAGTCACCCTACAGTCACAACAAAGTTTGCAGTGTTTCTTTAAGAGGTTACATACACACCTTACTTGGACCTAACACTGGAGCCTTTTGAATCATTTTACAGAGAAATTATGATCAAATCAAACGTCTGCCAGCAGGAGCGCTAAACGATACTCATAAATGATCATCTGCGTTTTTACTGTGTCATTTAGCACCGAATCAACTTGAGAATGTGTGACGCCGCCACATAAACTGTGGGGAAAAATAAACACAAGCAGAGTGGGTCAAGACAGACCTGCAGGCACCACATTGGAGGCTGTGTACACCAGCGTTGTCACGGGAGGCGGCGGGAGCCACAGCAGCCCATTTAGATGCAGATGTGAGGCACCTGGCATTTTGCACCGAGCCGAGAAGGAAAGATGGCTGCGTTTCTTTTCTTTTTTTTATTTATTTTGGCAGCCGCCTCTCAGCGGTCCCTCCCACTCCCTGTCTCGGTCCCACCGAGGAGGACCGCGATGCGGTCGGGCAGGGAATACCGAGAGGCTGCGCCGTCGTCACTGACATTGACATTACCTCTGTGATCATTAAAGCCAAATTGGCCAAATGAATTGCCAATTTGAGAGGCCTTAGGCACAGCACGTTGGCGTGCACGTTGGCGTGCACGCGTCTGCGCGCGCATGCCAACGATAAGCCGCTGGCCCGTGGTTGCCCCCCCCCAAACGCATTCCGTCTGCATCTCTTCATTTCAAGCTGGCTCTCACAAATCTACACCAAAATTCAATAAGCTATTACATGGGCATTGATCTTTTTCACAGCCAAACATTTGCATGAGAAAACAAAAGGCAGTTGCGGTGTGGGGCTGGGGGAGTCGAGCTGCTCCCTTTTTCTGAGTGAAGGGCCAATAGACGGTAAGGTCTGGATTTATAGAGTTTGACAGCACTTTAACACTTTAACTCTCCTCTGAATGTGGTCAATCAATGCCAGTCGTCCTACGTGCTCGCCGCCGAAGAGGCGGCGCATTCACTTATCTGATGTCATTGTAAATCACTCAGGAAGGGCGCCTAGGTCGTGGACGGCAAGCTGCTTTGAGATGGCATAGAACGTGACCCGGCATGCTAACTTTAAACGCATGAGTCGAGCGTGGTATGCCGCAACGTTAATGAAGGAACAGCAGAAATGATTTGACTTTTAAACTGTAATGTGGCGTAAAATGAGCAGCGGCAGCACGCTTCGCTAGGCAAAGAGGAAACGTTACACCTCCCGTCTAAATCCATACTGCTTGAGACGTCGTCCTTCCTTTATTTGCATTGTTAACCAAGCATTTAATTACATCACAGAAGGTTTCCAGCCTGCATTGATTGATTTTAATCCAAGAGCTACATACAGGCAAAAAAAAAAAAAAAAAATGTTCGGGTAACCTTAAATTCTTGGCCTGATTGTTCATTATTGCTGTTATCGCTCTTTTTGTAATATTATAACAGCCGATCTACTTCATATATCCCTTGGGGTATGTGAGGGGACTTCAGAGGGTATGTGAGACTTATTCTTTTCAAATTAAGAGAAAATTACTTGGAGCATGAAGCAACCTTTTGCCAAAATGACTTTATTTTGTTAAGGTTGTATGTCATTTATGATACAATTTTCTGGCAGAGGAGTGTGAAAGAAAACAGATATTACACAAGCTACCTTCTGGAACTGCTGAATAAAATACACAAAGAAAGATACTAGTGCAAATGTGATTCCATAGTTTGATAAATTGGATATAAATGGAACAACGCTATGTTTTAAGTTTGTTTGTTTGTTTTTAATTAAAATCAGCCGACCAAAAATGCTTTATGGTGGTTAACGGACACCGTGCATGGCTGAAAAAATATTTTACATTATTGTAAAAAGGATGAGAAGAACTGCTAAAGAGATGTATCATAATAATAAATATTATATTCCTGGTTCAGTAGATAGGAATACTTGAAATGTAATCAAAAATATCCTTATTTCAAGGTCAAATGTTTTACTTGGATTCAAAACAAAGATAACAGTCTGCTTTTAGGAAGTATTACAGACATGGAAAAAAATGTTGGGGATTTGGACAATTTCAATTAAAATAAACCTGTCCAAATGATTGAATGATTATCAGAAAAAACTACAGATGATGACCATTGATTACTTGTTGATTAGTTGCCGCACCGCTACTCATTTACTGTGTTACAGAATTATTTATTATATGCTCATCCTAAGGCCGGAATACTGACAAATCTACATTCTATACCAAATACTAGTAACTTGACAGTTAGAAACCATTTACGCAGTTCACAAAAAGTTGTTTCGCATCTGATCGATCCATCCTCTGTTCTGCTTATTCTCATTGGAATCGTAGGTGAGCTAAAGCGTATCCCAGTTGATAGGAGGCGGGAAACACCCTGGACCGCTCACCAGCCAATCGCAGGGCACATATACAGGAGACAAACAAGGTCGCCTTCCACGTTAGTGAAAGGAAAATGCCTGGAGCCTCCAAAAAAAAAAATCCTTTCCCGTGAACCACTTTCTCTTTGCAAGTATTACAGCGGAAGGAGTAAGCAGTCATCACAAAGCAGTAGAAACAAAAGATGGCGATTGCGTATCATCTCGGGAGAAAAAAAAATGCATACAAATTGTTTCTTGTGCTGTCAGATTGGGCCCTGAGCGCGTTGCAGGTTTCTTCCCCAAAGGCTCTGACAATGGGAAGAGAGAAGAGAAAGTAAAGCAAGGAATGCTACAGGAGTGAGAAAGCGTGGATGCTTGGCGAGCTGAATAAGCGACCATAAAATGAGGACAGAAAACACCGTCTGGTGTCGGAAAGAAGCAGCAGAGAAAGTGTGAGGAGGCAGAATATCTGCAACACCCCAGTTGTGAGGCTTAAGAAGCTTAGCCCCCCCTCCCTGCCCATCACATCACACAAGAGTCCTTAAGTACAGACATCCACTGTGGCTGAGCTGCAAGCGAGAGGAAAGTGAGCGAGAGATGCTGTGGGAGGAGAGGTGCAGGCAGGAAGCGGATCTGCATGCCAACTCAATACATGTTATTATTCCAAATAAAGCGTGTGGGGTTTTGCATTACATGAACAAAACTACATGCCTCTAAATCAAGGCTGAACCATTATTCAAGTTCAGCACCGAAATGGAAATGGAGTGGAAGGTCAGTTTCATATTGAAAATAATAATAATAATTTCTTAGGATATATCAGCCAAATATTAATAAAGTGGGCGCCCGTGTTGGGAGATGAATCCGTTTCGCGGTTGGGCTTGTTAGGCGAATTTACCATATGACGGGCAATCCAAACCTGTGTTAAATAGCTAATGCGTTTAGAAGCCCAGGTAAAAACATCAAAATTGTACATACATATTAAAAATCGGTATCAAAATAATATAGTAAGTGCGATGTATATATATAATATACATGTATACAATCAGAAAACATCATCAATAAAAAAATAGAAAGGATTTTATTTTTACCTTTGAGTGGCGCTTGTTATGCCCATATTCCCTAATAAGGATTATCTCCAGCTTCGTTTCCATATAAATCATCTTTTTACTTCTCTCTTTAACATCACCAGCAATCTTGGGAACCATGGCTAACCCTTTCAACTTTGTATTAAGCAGTAAAATGCCCTATAAATACAGTTTTGTAACCACTCACAATCGAACAAAGCTTTACCGTTCTGCCATTTTGAAACGAGTTAGGCCGACCAATAGCAGACCAGAATTGTAGTGACGCGATGCAGGGAGGCAAGTGTGACAGCAACTGAAAATAAGTGTGACAACCTAAAAACGCCTGCAGATAGAGACGAAACAACACGAATTCAGCCAAGCCCCTAGGGTCGTGACAGTTGTTTTGTCGCAAAACCGGGAAAATACCATAAGGAAGGGATGAAAAAACTCAGTATTCCACGTCGCAACATGAAAAAAACGTAAGCCGGGGACACTGTAACACGGGGGTCCACTGTATATCGTGTCTGGGGTTCCTTTTCGGTTCAAGGTGCAATTGCTTATTAAATGGCAATGTGAAAGTTTTACTGCCGATGTCAGCCGAACTATTTCAGACTTTCAAAATTGCTGATCTGAGTCAGGGCAAAAGTTGTATTGATTTTAAACGATATGTGATCCAAGATACTGTAGGGGTCAAAGGTAACCCTAGTAGAGTGAGAATAATGTACTTGAGCACGTTTTAATATCAAATTCCTTTTTGTGTACAGGAAGTGTAAACCGAGCGGGGCCTGTCCCTGCCTTCCTCAGGAGCCCGGCCGTCATCCCACCATCCCCTCTGGACATGAAGCCTTTCCTCCAATTCCCCCTGGAGTCACCACACCCTGCAACTCTGGGTCTCTTCCCAAACTTTAATACAGTAAGTGTTTCCAGCATGTCACCTAGCGTGGATGCTAATATGGAATCTGAGATGAACACACGAGAGTTGGTGTTTGGTGCTTTTGTTTTTACACAAAGCTATTTATTTTTTTTATTCAACGATGACATGCAATTAATTTGAAAAAAATCTTTGATGGGTGTTCTGCTGCGTAAAATGACTTTCAGCTAATCAATTGTATGAGAGGCCTGGACGGAGATCTCCACAGTCAGCATTTCCTGGTTCTCATTTCCAGATTGGGTTTCATGTGAAGGTCATCATGGCCCCACACACATACACACACGACCGCGCGCGCGCGCACACACACACATACACCATCATCACCATCATCTTGGTCATCTGCATGCGCTTAGGCGAAAGGACCTTTCTGTGACTTTATGATTCCTGCGTTATTGAGGACATGGAGTGTGGCCACTAATGTCATAAGACCTTCAGAAATCACTCTACAGCTTATGATGAATAAACAAAAAAATTCATTACATTCATGTAGTTCTTTATTGATCTTAAAAACACATCTGTATATAACATTCAAATATCAATACAAACATAACAAACCGGCATGGATGTCGGCGGGGCGGGGGGGGCAGCGAAAGGCAACGTTCTGCGTTCTGATCTCACAACAGTCGTCACTTGGAGAAAAGAAAGCTTGGGGTAATATCCTAAGTAAGATGATCAGCAAATAATTTCGGAAGACCTCCGTTTCAAACAAACTGTAATGAGGTTGTTTGAGTAAATGACGAAAGTAAGAAGAGGGCGCTTTACATCATGCTTGATTTACTGCCACTCAAGTAATGGGAAGAAACTCTTGTCAAAATAACGTCATCTTTGGTTGATAACGCCAGGTCATGGCTAGCCATCAGCCGCGCGTTTATGTTCAGGCATTGTTACTATTACACTCTGTTGATTGATTCCTCTTTTCCGAGAGAATTCTATTCAATTCAACTTGCAAACCAAGGTTAGGAGGAATAAAAAGACCGTGATTGACCGCAGTCACGCCCATTTTGGCCGCATTTGATTGAGTAAATATACTCACAGCTGGTCACATAATATCATGATTCTCAATCATATAATCGCCCAGCCCTACTAATATTGCCCCTGGGATGGTAATCGTTGGGGTAAGGATAGTGGGGGATTGGGGTACATGTGCGGGGAAATAGAAATGTATGTCCAAAATGGGACACAGCCTAGAATTATAGTCTACTTGGAATAAAGCCATCACGTTGAAGTGTTTTCAGTGTTGTAGCATTTTTATGAGTACAGAGACATATTATTGGCATCCTCATTTTAAAACCAACGTTTTTTTGAAGATTTAATTGACAATTGTGTTACCTAATTCATTGATATTTTAAATCTGTATGAATGACTTTTGATAGCGTCGTGGATTTTTCAGGATTTGAGTGAGATCATTAAAGTAGACTGGGAAGCAAGTAATCATTTGGAGTTCTTTACATTTGAAGCTTCTAATAGACACAAGTCCAACGGAGCACAAAGAGAGAGAGCACAAAGAAATATAATCAAAGGATGATCCCAAGTCCAAGGAGTCAGAAACTACAAGAAGGGAGCCGAACCTAAGATAAAGAAGTACAGTACTTCTGTGTTGAACTTATTTATCTGTCAAGGTCGTCTCATTCTGGCTTTTCAGAGAATCCTCATGTACACGGAGTGAAATGTTCTTTGTTCAAGCACAGGTGGTCACCGAACAACAAAATGTTATGCTGAATACTTATTTTCCATAACAATAGCCACTGAGAACGGACTGAAATGAGATAATTATGAAATGAATACTAAAATGATCTTGAATTGCCTTAATTATTCGGATTACACCTATTCTGATTACTCATTCAGCTTGTTGTTGACTGACACATGTTCTTACACAAACTGAAAAGAAGGACAGGAAGACAGGAAGAAAATAAAGCCAAAAATAAAGAGAAAATGCGACTATGCCAACAGTGCATTCCTACAAGATTCAACCTTTTCAGACCAATACGTTTTCCTCGGGTGTCTGCAGCTGCGGAGCGTAAACACTCTTTCATTTTGGCCGCAGCAGATGATAGGCTGGGTAAAACCACAGAGAACTTTTGGTGGTTGCCGAGGGCAACGCCCGCACTGCCTGTGTGTTTCTGAAGACCAACAGGAAGCACCAGCGACTTCACAAGTCATAAAGTGACCGGCATCCAAGCTGCAACAATGATAAGCTCGGCTGGTTTTTGGTCCTGACCTTTTTTTTGTATTTTGCATTTAGAGTGATGGATTGGTTCGACCCACAGGCAACGTCATAAATTCTGCACTGCACAAGTATTTCAGACAGAATTGCAATGTCAACAGTATGTCACCCATGATAACCAGAACATGGTACTCCTTCCTGTAATACCCAAGAACACATTTTTTAAAAACTCAACTCTTTTGACAATAACACGCTGACGAATTTCTAATCTGCAGTATGTAAAACCGCATAGTTCCAAAAAACATTTTTTTGAGGGGATGGAAGGAGTCTGTAATTAGGCCCTTCAAGCCCCGATGTGAATCGAAGCATTTTTTGAACCACACCCAGGAAGTGAGGCCCAGACAACAACAGCTGCCAAGAAAGAGCCCGCACCCCCCTGCTGTCCACATCAATCACTTCTCCTCCAATTCACGCTTCTTGTTTACATCTCTCCTTTTAGCAGCTCTCCAGTTTGTCACCTGCACCCATGATCTCCTCCTGTGTTGACCTTTCTGCTTACGCTTCACAGATGGACCCCATCCAGAAGGCCGTCATGACGCACACCTTCGGGCATCCCATGGTGAAGACGAAGCGACCCATTATTTCTTGCAATGTCTGTCAAATTCGGTTCAACTCGGAGGTAGGAACTTTACAGTCCCGAAGAATGTCCAATAAAAGTTTAGCAGTCAAATCCAGGCCGGCTCAATACGGACACGTGATAGTTTGAATTTAATGAGTGTGAGGATTTCACGCGTGATCATCTATCAGCCGGTGACACTGGCGTTGTGTTAAATAGATTTTTTTTCAACCACTTAAATCATAAACGGCTCATTCAACGTCTTTGGTGAGTAACAACAACGGACCCATGCGATTAGCAGGGATAAAGCTGGTCCGCAAATAGTGAAACATTGCGTTAATCGTCACCCATTCTAAATGTAATAACATAAAAATACGGTGTATATTGTAATAAAAGTAATTGCCAAAGATTTGGCAACACTCTGGAATTGGAACTCTATAATATGAAATAATTCGGCCAACGAAAAGTGAAACAGAATCTTTTATAATTCATCGTTCAACCCCAATTCTGATGAAGTTGGGACATTGAGTACAGTGATTTGCAAATTATCTTCAACCTATATTCAACTGAACATACAACAGAGGCAAAATATTTCATGTTCAACCCGCGAGTGTTGATGGTTAATATATAGTCTATAGTCTGATTTATACTGCGTTTGTGGAATAATAAATGAGCAAAAAAATCCACCATTGAAAATGACATCGCCAGTTGCTTGGGGCTCAGGCAGTGACCAATCACAGCTTGACTTGCCAATGTCACAAGACCAAACTCCGATAACAGGGCCTGTAGGAAAACACAATTCCAGTGTGCAAACCTATGAGTTTAATATGCTTTCAATCCAACAGTTTCTTATTCAAATGAATCAAGCTGAATCATGTCCTGGACAGCGCAAACTCCTGGATGATTTGCTTGGTCATCAAAGCTCAGCATTAGATAGCGAGTGTCAGGGTACAGGGGCCTATTAGATTTACTCTGATGAGAATTTAATGGAAGGGGTGTGAAAGAGGACACAAGGCCAAGAAGTAAAGTGAACAGCAGTGTGTCTTTAAAGTTACATTAAAGCTGATTAGACATTTTTTTGACAGATGGTGCACTGCCAGCTTGAAGCAATGCGTCTAAAGGGGAGAAGGGGTTTAAAGGAAAGGAATTTAATGTTCCTATTAAGAAGACAATTGTGCACTTTTTATAGTTCCAATACTATAACTCAAAGTCCGTTGTTTACTACAGGGATGTATAGTTTACACAAATACTTAGTGCTGTCAATAGATTTAAAAAAAAATAGGGAATAAGTAGGATCTGTAATGAATTAATCCCTTCCATTTTCACGTCTTCCTTGTCTCCTGAACTTGGCCTCTCACCCATAACAGGAACCTGTCAGGTTATGCCAAACACAATGACAGCCAATCAGTGTCCACTTCAGTTGGAAAGCAAATGTCAATCAAAAAGCAAATGTTTAATCAAAAAGTACAAAAAGCCCACCACATGAAAACGGATCCTATCAGCACGCTGAAAGCATATAGCTCTGTATATATATATATATATATATATATATATATATATATATATATATATATATATATATATATATATATATATATAAAATAAATTGATGGCAATTAATCTGTAAATCTGACACCCCTAGTTTTGCCATCTCTGCATAATCACCCTGTGATTGTAAAACCAGGTGTACGGTTCCGAATTGCATCATAGCGAGCTGAAGTGGATTGCTTGAAGGAGATGGGGTTTTAATGCGAACATCCACAAAGACAATTTATGCGGTGGCTGTTTGACATTTACAGTGAGAGCGCTCTTGTACATCAGTCTCTGGACAAACCACTTTAAGACCTAAACCTTGTAAGATAAATGTTTTTTTCAAGCTGTACTCATTAAAGTAAAGGCTGGTTTGAGTGTATTAATATGCTCACAAGGATTAGCATAAGAATCGGTTGTGTGTGGTTGAGTAATACTGGCATATGAGGGAATGAAGTCATTTATATTCCCCGTTCCATGATATATTCATCCTTTGCAGAAAGCATCAGTACCTCTGGCACATTTACATGACAAGGATCTAGTAAAAATATCACAAAAATTACATACTTGAAAGCTCTATTAACCAACGCTGATTTTCACACAGATCACGAAAAACTAAAGCCTGTCACTGGAAACACAAACCAAAACATACAGTAAATAGGACTCAAAACAAAACTCGAAGCAGAGGCTGCAATATAAATACATCGTGACAATGAGGTGCTAAATTTTTGTCCTCTAAATGTGGCAGTATAAAGGACACGGGTAGAGGAGTCATCTGAAACTTGTGTAACACTGCCCTGTTCTCTGTGAGGGCCCACTTAATTATATCCCCTACTTCTGTTCTCACATGGTCCACAAGTGCAGGAGATGTGAGCATGTGAAGCATTTTGTTCACGACAGTATGACTGCATGCACATACTATAGAATAGATCATAAGGGCTCTATTTTTATGTCCGGTCCTATTTCGGTATCAGTCTAAACAGAGTAGCGTTGCAACAACTAATTGATCAATCGACAACCAATCAATTATTAAGCAAAAATGTTTTTGACGATTCAATGTTTAGATTTTATTTTCATTTAATTTGCCCAATGAGGGGTAGCAATAATTAGCAATCGGCTTCATCGTTCGCAGTTCCACACTGACACGACCAGTCATGCAACAAATCATGCAACAAACTCAAAAGTATTATATGTTTTTAAGACACCATTAGGTTCATTACCTCATTACTTCATACAACAAATGGAAACAGTAACTCAGTCCAGCGGTCAGGCTTTTAAGATGTTATGGTCTGGCCTGGTCATGATCGCTTTTGTCCATATGGCGCTGCCATAATGGATTAAAATTGACACTTCTTAAGTGTCGCTTTAATGAATGAAAGAAATACAATGACACACGCCACACAGAGCGCAAATTTTTTCTGCCTGCACCCAAATCAAATGGAGCAAACTCACGTGTCAACAGTTAGACATGGTTCTTGCAGGCGTGAAGCTTAGTCTGATTTCAGCCACCAAAATGCCATGTGTACCAGAATGCCCAGCATGGCACACAGCAATATGGCATTTTTTTTTTATCTTTACAAATACAGAGTTTTAACAAAACCTATTACAAAAGATGTTTACTTGCATGTCAAACCAACCCCCCAACACCTGTTTAACTTGTCCAAGCTAACTCGTCCAGCATGGAGCCAACCTTCCCAGAGTAACCGGAGAGGATGGGAACTTTGAGAACGCTTTAATAATGAAGGCATAATCTGCTCGGAGTAGAGCTTCTGCAGGTGGAAGGATGACAAACAATGACAGGTTTTTCAAGTGTTCGCACGGCTTTGCATTTTTTTACGCAAAGTCCCACCTCTTCAATCTCTTGTTTACGCCTGAGGAAAGCCGTTGTTAAACGGATGTCAAAGTAGAAGTGACCAAGTAATTGATGTGGCCACTCCGAATAAAGTGCCTATCACGGCTCCCCTCTCACACTACATGCTGTAATTATAACATTGCCAATTCATCTTGGGCCACAGAGGACATATTAGCCTGACAGTGTTGAGCACTCCTGCTGCAAGGCTGACGTCACGCCATGCTGCATTAGCAGTCGTCACCACTGCAGAACCACAGCGGGCACACGCCGCGCACCCTTCCATCCCCAAAACTCCACACGCTTGCTCCCCTCACCTTTCTCACCGACAAGTTCATTCTCTAGCCATTTTCCGCTCCTGTTTGTTTGCTTCGCTTTCATCCTCCGTGGGGTTGACTGTATCATCTGTCGCCTTCTTGCCAGCTTCTTCCCAACCCCCCACATGCCTACTGCCTGTACCCTGATTTGTCTGAGACCAAGCTTGCTCCATTTTCTGTGCCTTTGTCACTTTATAGATAAAACATCAAAGCATATCCTGCTTAGAGAGAAAAGGATTTCAGGGACATTCATTTGCTTCTCCTCTATAAAATCCCATCCGTGCTTCCTCAATCATCCTAATCCTTTTCCGTATACTGTAGGTCCATCATTCGTTTTCTCAGTTTACGCTTCTGCACTTTATTCACATTTTATCGTTATTCTTTGCTCCTTAATGTCAATGATCTGATGGCTGGCTAGTAGACTAGCAAGCCACGGCCACTTTCTTTAATTGACCGCTGTTATGCCCATGGTTATTTGTTTATCTGCTGTAATGTCACTCTTTGCCACAAGAATGAAGTCCGTCTTCTTCATAAATTTTAAAGTGGCGAGTTGGAGAATCAATGGTTTAATTCAATGTTATTCTCAGTGTTAAAAGACCAGACACGGTGACACCACAAATCATCACATTTTTACTGCAACAACGACATAAGTCATTTACTACTTTTCCTCTCGCCATGTTGAATTTTCTCCGCCTCCGTCACTACTATTTAGGTCAAGTGTGGTGGCGCTTCGGAGCCTGTCTCGAGCAAAACCAGATGTGAAAGTGAAACGTATGTCAGTTCACAAAAAAATAATAATAAAAATGTGAACAATGGCAGACAAAGCCTTGGTTATGCGGATGACATTGTTTCATTTTAACGTAACATTGCTTCATAACACTTGAGACCAGTAATGCATATGTGTTCAGTTGGCACGGTTGATCGAGCTTGATTTGCTTTTGTAATCATTAAGGAAAGGATTTGATTCCCCCAAGAATTGTGGGTTATAATTTTAAACTTAATCTTATTTATACTCAGAACTATCGTACTTTATAAATTGCTCATGAAGAATTTGCACTTCGCATATACTGCAAAACGTATAATACTGTGGCTTATGGTCATCTTGTCTGTCAATCTTAATTTATTTTCATTCGGCATATTTAACTGTTTTGTCTTGTTGACCACTTGATGGAGCCATAGAGCAAATGAAGCAATATGAAGCCTTGAACCATGTGCAAACCAATTGGGTGGAAATATTCGGTGCTTCTAGGAGCTTCATTTCGCCATCACTACTAACTGGCTTCCAGGCGTGGCTTTTCTGATGTCATGTCCACTCTTCGCTGATTGGGTCTTTCAAATGAGTCTTGTTCCCAGAGCATCCTCATGTCAATTTCTAAAGTCTGTCTGCATTCTGCATTCTGTTTGGTTACTAGGTCGTGTATTTGAAGATCACAGAGAGTGTTGGGGGGGGGAATAGGACTATAGAAAATAGAAGGGTTCTTCTATCAGTTGTTTATGGACATGTAAAGCATCATCGCTCATCTAATTGAGGGCTTTGGGAAGCAGGAGCCACTGGGTTGAGTTACACAAGCAGCGAGCTACGGATGCCATTCTGTCATCAGCAATCAGGGTGAACGCTATATGGGTGACTGTCATCACCAGCTAATACATGAGGCTTACAGAGGCATCCTGAACATGTCCCAACGGTCCATCAAGCCCCAGCAGTGCATCCATTAAGAGCCTTATAGACTTCTTCTAACTCGGTTTTGGTGTAATCTGAAATTGTCTTCTCTTCTGTCACAACACTGGCAACCCTGACATCATATAATTTCATCCAGAGTAAGAGTGTTTTTTTTTTTTTTTGCTGCTAAGTAAACTTTGTTCAGTTTTCTTCCCACTTATTCAAATTCAAAATCTTTTTTTGTATCTTAAAGTGACAGTAAAATGTGGCTTTAAGCCTATTCATTGTACATACAAATAGTCATCAAATTAATTATAGGCAAGTATTACATTTTCCCTGTATCCCTTTAAGCTACAACAATGACAAGAGATAAAGAAGAATGGAATCCGGTGAATATATATAATGCCATGTAAAAATAAACATATGACTGCTTTTTTAGAATACTATAAAAAGACATCCCTCACACACTAAGAGATAAAAACTCATCCATACAAACGAATTCCTGCTGCTCTATTTCATACTTAAAACAAGGTGTGATTATTTATTTTGAGGTGTTTGTCATCAAAATCACAATAAAGCAATTTTAGTGTACCTAATGACCATGTCAGAGTATCTTTTAGTGGGATTAAATAAACGGGCACCCAAAAAGGCAAACTCTTGAGGCGATTTAACTAGAATGCATTTTATGTGACAAACACACGGCCCCCGCTGGCTCTCTGACTCACTTGGATGTCAGCAAGAAGATTAGAAGTAAAGATGATGGAAGTGAAACCAAAATAACTCACAAATCTTCACATAGATCAAATTGTGTTTTCTTCCAGAGTCAGGCAGAGGCTCACTATAAGGGAAACCGACACGCTCGCAGGGTTAAAGGCATTGAGACGTCCAAGACGGGTCGCCTTCAGGATGGTGAGAAGCAGCAGCACCCTCCCCCCACAACTTCACCCTCACCGTCAGGGCCCTCGCCATGTAACTTGGATCCTGAGCCCAATAAGCAGGGTGAGCGTCACTTGACACTTAGTCACAAAAATTAGTACAAAATTACCCATCTGCCGTGGTGCTTTCATTCCTCTACGCTTCGTTCACAGTAACAAAATATTCTCTCTAGGCATGGGTCGATACCCGGGTTGATGCTTGATGGAAGTTTCAAGAAGCAATAATGCTGCCTACAACCATTAATGAGCATATTTCTGTTTTTGCTTAATCTAATGAAGGGAGTGTTTAAACGGAGCAAAATATGACTGACTGCTTGCAGTTGTCTCAACAAGCTGCCTCTGAAAATAATTAGATGGTGGATCGAAGTTTTTTATTTTATTTTTTTAACTGTCCTGACATGTTTGAGGGTGGGAGGGGTGGTGAAGGAGGTGTTGTCTTCACCCCTCCGTGCATAGACGGGATTTTGATGATATCACCCACATGATTGAACAAAGCTTTACCAAAATGATTCAAGTTATGACACTAAGCGTGCCCTCTGTGCCCTTTTTAGATCTTACAAGATGGCTCTCAAAACGCAACGTCATTGCTCATTTTTGATCGTCATTTATCATTTTTATGCTCATGGTAGTCAAACAAACGTGATTTCTGTATCATTTTAAGTGTTTTTCTTGTTTTTTTAAGTTTTTTTTCAAAGTCTAGTGTGGATATTCTTAGAAGTAAGGTGCAGTTCGCTGATACTGTTTGGTATCACTAGTGCTTGCAGAGTTGACTCAACAAGCCACCTCTGAAAATAATTAGATAGCAAGACGGCAATTACTGTTTTGTCTGTTTCTAACTAGGATGAGGAGGAACTGTTTGTTATACAACTAGCTTACTAGTGAAGGGCACTAGGACTTGCTAATGACATTTGAAAACAAGAAGAATGTAAAAGTATTTATTTATTTATTCCTCCAGTCATTCGTGTGTACTAATGTACCAAATATTAAATGTTTTCTTTAAAAAGAAAAGAATATGTTCTTACCATCAGAATGTGATATCGGTTCATGCCTAATTCTCTCATTCGATCCTATTGCACAAATGTCCCTTATTATTTACTTAAAATTGTCCCTACAGTAAAGCAATCTCATGATTATTTTCATCCTTTTATATAAAGATCACGTGTGTTAAAAGGGCTTTTAAATGGCTGTTTACTAACCTGCATTATATGCAACATTCATAGACGATACCCATTCCTGCCCCAACTCTGAGTCACCTTTGACCCCGAGCCACCTCGCAACACCCGCAGCGAGCTCAGCCGAAGCAGAGTGTCCCTTCTTGGAGTCTGCTGGCGTGCCTTTGCCCTCCTCGCCCTCGCCAGCCGCCATAGCTGGCACGCCACCTGCGGACTCAGCGGGGGCAGTTCTTCCTGACGCCCCGTCTCCAGCTCCCAGCCCTCCCTCGGGAGAGACTGAGGAGGAGAAAGCCAAGAAGCTACTCTACTGCTCCTTATGCAAAGTTGCAGTTAATTCCCTCTCACAGTTAGAGGCCCACAACAAAGGTAAGTGGAACATATGCAAAGCTCCCAAAAGAAAAACAAACCAAAATGAGAAATATATCATGATTGGAACTATTGTTACTCACTCAAATTCATGTGCACTTGTGATAATTATTCTTTTAAACTTTAGAATGAAAAACTGAATGTTTTGTATTATTTTGACATCAGGTATTGCCGCGTTCAAACGACGCGAAAATTTTCTGTTTTTGCTGATTAGCACCATACGGACAAAAGCGGCAGTGTTTTGAATATTAGAAGATTACATTTCCCATGTTAAAGCTTGAGCTTGCATTTGAATTGAATTACTTTTATGTTTCTAGTGGTTGTGTGAAGGATGAATAGCAATGAGCGTAATTGATCAAACTGAGTCTAAACAAAATCCTACTTTGAGTTTAAGTTTAGAAACCTTTATTTTGAAGACAAATTCTCCAGAGGTCTCTGGCTGACAGGGCAAATTGCAGAAAAAGAGTTGCAAAAAAAACCCAGCTACTGTAAGGGAAAAGAAGGCCCCAGTGGTATAAAGGCATTATTGCAGATTTCATTCTTTTCTTTTAAAAAAAATTATAAAACATTCTTACTCTATGACCTGACTTTTCAATCACCCTAGGTACAAAACACAAAACAATTCTGGAGGCACGGAGTGGACTGGGGCCCATTAAAGCCTACCCACGTCTAGGTCTGAAAAGCAGCTCCGAGCAGGGCGGGGAGCTGTCATCTGACCCCAACACTCAGGAAAGAACCTTCCACTGTGAGATCTGCAATGTCAGAGTCAACTCTGAGCTGCAGCTTAAACAGGTGAGGTATTAAAAAAAAAAAAAAAAAATACAGCACAAAGAAAAGCAATTAATTTCTATTAACCGACCTGCTTCATTTCACATTGCAGCATATTTCAAGCCGGAGGCATCGAGATGGAGTTGCGGGGAAACACAATCCTCTACTTAGTCGTCACAAGAAGCGTGCGGACTTCATGGTACACCACTCCTTTACTTTATATGGACAATAGTTTTGGGACAACCTTAACAATTACTGTAATTCACCAGTCTTTCATTTTAGACCAGAGATGTGCAATTTAAGCAAGAGTTACAATTTTTCAGCAACGCTACTGGAGATCCCTCCACTGCCTTAGCAGATGCATGCCAAAATGCAATTTTTAAAAAATGAAAACCAACCATCAAACACATATAGAAAAGAGCCATTACTCAACAAAAAACAAGCACAAAATGGGATTTCCCACTTCCCCTCAGCAAACAAAACTGCTCATCAGCAAACCGACATTAAATGCAAGAACTCATTTTGTACATGTTGAACAAACTTAATCTAACTCTTTACAGGATACATTACTACCGTTTTGTGTAGATCCCCAAATTAATATGGCTAGTTTACTCACCTTTGTGAACACAAAAAAGTTTTGTAAAGATGCAAAGGCAAGACCATTACAACAGCTGTGTGTCCAATTAAGTTCCATATGCAAATCTATTAAGCTTTAAACATATCCATGCATTTTAGAGGACACAAATTTAATATCATTGTTATTGTCTAAAAATACCGCTGATGTCTCTCTGTGGAACTACTTCTGCGGTCCATTGGAGACTATGACATGCTCTTCTTCTGTAGCACAATTCCAGCCTCGGGGTTGGAGGTGCAGGTGAGCAATGCCTGCCTTCCTGTGGTTAACACTGGTATTTCATCTTTCAATACCTCTGCACCAGTGAATTCATAATTTAATTGAGATCCCTGAGTTTACCCAATCTAAGACTTTTGGGACTACAATAGAACGGGAAAAAATTACCACCAACATTTGTAGAAAGCCTTCTCAGAAGATCTTCTCACATCTGTAGGTGGTCAGGTGTCCCAGTATTTTTGTCCATGTTTGTTTTACTCACGATTAGGTTAGTATGGTATTTTCTTTTTCTCTCTCAAAGGAACTTCCTAAAACTCTGGGGGCGGGACTTTTACCAAATCCTCTGGCTGTTGCAGCAGCCATGGCAGCTGCGGCATCCTCAAATCAGCTGGCACTGCGACCTCCTGTCCCGGCGCCACACCCTCACCCCCATCACCACTTGCTACAGGGGGCGCCCCTCAGCTTGCTGAGGCCCGCTCCGGGGCCCATTCGCACCACACATGGGCCAATTCTCTTCACTCCATATTGATGGCATGAGAATGAAGAGGCGTCAGGAGGAAGAAGCACACTGTGAAACGGCGAGGCCAACCCAAGTGGTGTTTCGCTCGAGTCCAACTTGTGACAGACGCTTAACGCCGCACACGCAGAAGGCTGCTGCAGTCCTTATGCTAACAGGGAGCTCTTGAAGACATTTTAAAGGCAGCGTGCATTTTCATCTCCCCACTTGCCCCTGCATCTACAAAATATTATCTAAAAACACTCGGGTCAAAAATAACTTCAATTGGGTCAAAAGGGATACATTTTAAAAGTTGGGTCATCTGAATGAAACTGTTTTTTGTACCTTCTTGACTCAATTTGGGTTTATTTTGACCCAACAGTTTGTATGTACATAAATAAATTAAAAGACCCCAAAATCGGGTTGGTTTGCGGGTTATTCCATTTGACAAAAGAAATCTGTGACCCACAATACAACCCCCCAATTGGTCTGTTAATAATTTGAAACAAACTTTCAAAAAAGGTCTCTTTTTGACGCCAATTGTTTCTAAAGCAAACCACCGGTCATTTCAAGCCCTACCTCTTCAACGATTCAATTCTTTTCCACATCCGATGCATCGATTTCATGAGAAAAAAAAAAAAAAGAAGCCCGCTGGGTTCTATATTGTGGTCTCCTCTGATGTTAGCTGTTAGCAATCACTGTGTAATGGGTCCCCCACATTTTTTCGTGGTCAATGAATTTGTGTTGCTGCTGGAGTCTCCTGCAATATTTCTCTGTACTGTATGTCTAGATCTTCCCAGCTGGCTTAGGAGGTCTGAACTTACATCTGTGGGACACAAACAGGGGGCAAAAGAGGAACAGGATATACATCACGTCTTAAAGATAGTCAATGAAGCACCTTAACCATGTCAATGGGTCTGCAAAGTTGTAGTTGTGTTGAAGAAGTACTATGCAGCTATCAGTGTTTATATTTGTGGTCTGATTAGATGTAAGAAGAAAAGGAAAAAAACGTCATCGAGGAAGACTAGGCAAGTATATTTAGGTTTAGATCTTACATGTTAATTGTCAGATAAAACCCCAGATTTGATTCCCTGTGCTAAATAGTGTGACTAGGCACTAGGGTGAACGTCTGCATGTAAAGTGATTTTCAATGCAATTTAATGCTTTAATTTATGTTTCACGGCACAAAACAGAAAAAAAAAAGTTTCTCAGTGAAAGACTTTCAACACTGTGAGCACAGCAGGTCAAAGAGTGAGTTAACAGTATATTAGCAGCTAGTTGAGCTCACACACATACAAACAATCAAACTACAAACATAGTATATCAAAATACGTTTTCATGATTTGAAAAGTCACCAGCATTATGTCATATGAGGATCACAAGCACACACACTGGGGTTTTTCTTTCGTACTGGGGACATTCCATTGACATAATGCATTTCCTTGCCCTTAACCTTAATTATCACAACTGATTGCCTAATATGACTCTCAACCAAAATCCAATTCAAACCTATATTCTAAAAGCAGGGCATGACTCTCAGAGGTCTGAACTTATGAGGGCCACCAAAATGCTCCCCATAATTGCAAAAGGTCCCCACAAAGACAGTAAAACCTGGAATTTGATCCCCACCATGGAGCAAAAACCAAGGGCAAGCACACACACACCCACAAACACACACATATACATGAGTATGATGTAGCAAAACATCATTTTTGGTAGTCTTGCAGGTGTGCAGTAGAATCAGGCAACAGTTTGTTTGCTCTGCTTTGTGACCCAACGCGACTTTAAAGAATCCTGATGAAAACCGTCACGGTAGCATGTCACACATTAGCGGGAAACTTCAGCAAACAGAAACTAGCAATACTTTCCGCTCTATTTTTTATGTAAAAAGTAAGAAACGCAATAAAGAGAGAAAAAAAGATTGTGTCAAAAGATAAAGTCATTGTTTTTAGAAGTGATGTGTAGAAACATTGCTGTAAATGTAGAGTTTAAAAATGGCAAATGTGGGGGGCTTTCAAATTGTTGAATTCTAATGGAATTGTACCCAAAATCATTAAACTCTGTTTATGATTTTACCGCACGTGGACAGACTTTATTGAGTTTTTTAACGTAGTTATTTCATTGTGTTTTAACCCTTTACTCAGCACAGCGGCCGCATTTAGACGATAGTTTAATCAGGTAAAAATGTTCTTTATTAGGCACACATTTTTCTCTTTCGAAGTCCTTAACAGGCAAGATTTTCCGGGATTTTAGTGAAACCTAGGGGAACGTTAGGATTTAAGCAATGGCTCTTACGGACGCTTTCAGACGTTTTGCCTGTTTAGACTATCGGCCGAAAGCAGCCGTTGTGCCCAGTAATGGGTTAATCTTAGGAGACTGGAATATTAGTATGCATATAATTGAGCAAAATCAAAGACTAAACTGCCAAACAGCTTTGCAGTCTTTGATCTCTCTGATGTCTTTTTGATCATAAAAAAGACTTGATGGACATACGGTTCAAGCTTGATTATTGGTTCAAGTGATAACCACGTGAAAGTGTGCCAACTGACTGGATGTGAGAGCCTCAGCAACATATTTAACTCCGTACAATAGCGTTATATTTCTTTTCTGGTAACCTTTCCAGTAAAAGTCATTTTTACAGGAAAGTAAAGAGATTTTTATTCTTGGGAGAGTGTCTACGATTAAAAGGTAAGACAAAGCTGCAAAAGGTATACTTATTGAGCAATTTTCAGAAGTAAGAAGTTAATAATTAAATTGATTGATTTTTTTTTCACATCCAATTAATACTATTGTTTTGATATTCAAAGTCACAAATGAACTGCTCACAATCATAGGGGGCATTTTTCCATGGAATACTGTATGTGTAAAAGTATGATTGCTATCATTTGCTGTGGTTTTGACAATTATAATAATAACCATTGTTATTATTAAGGCCTGATTACAATTACGGCCCTTCAAAACTTGAAAAATAATTAGCGAAATAATTAGCTGATATTTGCCAATTATCTTATTCTTTTACCTTCACGTACTCTAACCATTTAGAAGAGTTGTGTATCCCGTATAAAACACTGATGTCATTATTTACCACACAAAAATCCAAACCATAAGTTTGTATTCTTAAATATAAAGTATTTGATCAAATTTGTTGATGAGGTCATCCTACGTACCTATCATTCAAAATAAAGCAAATTTCAGTTTCTACAAGCAATGCAAGATGAGCAATGCAAGGATGTTGTGCGAGGAATTGAAGTGGACGTACACACAACCTAGTCATACTTTTAAAACAAATTATAAAAGATGTAGTTCACTATACTTGTGTTAATTGACATCCATTCAACTACTAGTAACACAAACATCCGTTATTCATTCTAAATTTTCAAATTAATCAGCCAATTAATTGAAAGTCCGTTTTTTTTTTCCTGCCATAAATTGGCATTGGACTCATATAAGGCATTTCCTTGTTATTATTGTCTGTGCTTTTCCTTTTAATGCAGCATTAAAATGTCTTAATTTTGCACTACATTGACCCCTAGGGTGAATTCTGTCCCAACTTGGGCTTTTTGATGTTTTTGATGTGTGATATCAAAGGAAAAACATTCAAAAAAACACTTGGAGGCTAAAATATTGCATAGGTTGTCAAAACATAACGACTTTTAATATGCCACGCTGTCGGCCCTTCTAAATGATTGCAAACAGGAGGTTGAAAGTTATACCCTATAGGTGTCAAATCTAGCCCATGTCGGGCTCATTGCTGCCATTCAAAATTGGAAATATTTTGTCAATTGTGAACAAAAAATTTTGCATTTATCCTTTCAACGGCAACTCGCGAACGGGGGGCGATATATTTTTTTTTGTTTTGACACCCCAAATTCACCGGCTGGCGCTAGTAGCCAATTTGCAAGCCTTTCAATGACTTAAATGATTGTCTTAGCCTGGACTACCCTTATGCAAAAGCCTTCAAAAGTCATAATACTCTAATTATGACATAACATATTCCTATTTCAATTTGATAAATATATAAATATGCAGCATAGTCACTTTTGCTATTAACACAGTTTTACAATTTTTGTATATAATACAAAATACAAAAATGTATACATGTATGGAAAGGGCTGATGTCACTGAACAGCTCTTTGTTCCGAGTAGCCATGTAACTCTGGAAAAAACACACCTGGATCTGAAAGGGACAATATGAGCTAATAAGACTCTACATCCGTTACCTATTTTTAAGCTAAGAGGGCTTATGCAACAACACTCTCTTCCTGAAATTTGACATGACAGTAGGCGGAAAAACCCTACCTCAATTACAGCATGTCACGTGCACTTGAGCAACATAAAAAACACGCAGAAATTGAAATGGTGACAAGAAGCCAAACGGAGGAGCGAGCGAGCGGGTCAGTGCACGCAAAGAGCTCTGTGTCAACTTTTCAGACGGCTGACAGAAATATTACACTTTGAGGTAAGAAAATGTTTGACAATCGTCTTCTGCTCTAATTGTAGTATTTTAACACAGCCTGCGTAATGTGTTGCTACCTTGATTAATAACCTATAGTCATCAGATATTTATAAAAATGGTTGAAATGACAAATTACCTATTACACACACACAGACAAATAAATAGAAAAAGTCAGATTGTGTGATTGTCAGATGGAAAGTAACTTCACAGCTTTTCAAGAGTCACATAGTGAAGCAACACAACTGAAGCAATGTTTATGTTGATTATACAACAACTAACACACAAACCAATTACAAAAAATCTTGGTGAAATCCCACACAAGTGAGAGTAATTTGTCACAATAACTGCTATTTTTAGGTCATGTTGTCCCGCATATGTGTTCCTCCTTTGGAAGAGGAAAAATATATTCTTTAACTCAATAAAAATTAAGAACATGTCAAATTTAAGACTGTCACTAAAGAATGCACATGAGATTAAAATCTTGCCTAAAAACTACTATAGGGCTGCAACTAATGTTTATTTTATGAATTGATTAAGCTGTTTTTTGTTGATTAATTGTGCAATCTGATTTTTAATTTTTATCCCTTCATTCAAAAACTGGATATTATTTCAAATTGACAATGCAGAAAATGCATCAACAAAAATGAAATATGAATTTAAAATGTTTTCAGAAATCTGAATCTTGTTTTTGAAATTAAAAGCAAGTGTTTCATTATTTTTCAACACAAAAATAATCCGTCCATTTTTTTTAAGCATATAGAAATTAGACAATATTTACTGATGAAAGCTGAAATTCCAACTTTAAACAATTTTAAATGAAACATCAATAATTAATTGATTATCAAAATGGTAATCGATTAATTTGAAAAAACTCAGCTGTCGATTAATCTAGTATTGATTCCATCTATAAAACAAGCTAGATCTCATGTCACAAAAATGCATACAATCCAAGTGCAAGTCATAATGAATATCAATAAAAACATTTAAAAACACAATATGTAAAACAAAATGCATAAAATTGTACTCCATGTAGATTTCAGCCAATCAATCAATTTTGATAATTGAGGAATCTTTTTTACGTCAAATTGAATAAAAACAGACTGATAATCTTTAGGCTTGAATCAAAATCAAACACTTGCTTTAATTTGGGAAAACAATGGTCAACATTTTCAACCTGTGACAGTTCATACCACTTCCCAAATCATAATTAGTTCATGTCAAAATATGACATTTTGTATTAAAGCCAAGGATATTAAAAAAAAAAAATCTAAAAGTGATTCATTGATTAAAATCGAGAACAGAATAGACAGAATAATCCATTTTCAAATGTTAAGTTACAAGCGCTGTGGAAAAGTGGTTAGCATGTTCGTCTCACACTTCAGAGTTCTAAGTTCAATACCAGCTCACTGGATGGATGGGTGGATGGGTGGATGGATGGATGGATGGATGGATGGATGGATGGATGGATGGATGGATGGATGGATGGGAGTTTGGTGTATTGTGCCAGGACAGTATTTCAGAAACTGCCCTTTTCTCTCCTGAGGAAATTGATGAGAACGATCACATGACAAAAGCTGACGTATGATCATTCAACAGGATGTCGCTGAACATCACCAACATCACGGAGGACGACCTCTCCTGCCACAGCCCTTCAGTGGAAGGCTACCGCTACTTTGCCGTGCTGTGGGGCTGCACCGTCACCGTTACCGGCACGGTCGGGAACCTGATGACCATTTTAGCTTTCGCCTTGGACTCGCAAGTGAGGACTCGCTTCAACGTGCTCATCGTAAACCTGGCTCTGGCCGATCTCCTCTACTGCACCGTACTGCAGCCCATCTCCGTCGACTCCTATCTGCACCTGAGATGGCGCAGCGGCGAGCTCTGGTGCAGGACTTTCGGCCTGCTTCTCTTTCTGTCCAACTCGGTCTCCATAATCACGCTCTGCCTGGTGGCAATCAGTCGATACCTCCTGGTTGCGAAAAGGGCCTTGTTTGAGCGCGTTTTTTCAAACTGGGGGCTCATTTTACTCGTGCTGTCGTCGTGGGCGCTCGGCCTGGCCAGCTTCGGCCCGCTCTGGTCCGTATTTGTGTTTGTGCCTCAAGTGTGCACGTGCAGCTTCCATCGAACCAAGGGACGCCCCTATACCACCATCCTGCTCTTTTTCTACTTCTTTGTGGGACTGGGCTGCGTCGGCACGTTCTACCTCCTCATTTACCGCCGAGTCCGGGTTGCGTCAAAGGCCCTGCTGCGCTACAGGCTCAGCCGGCGGTCTTCCAAGAAGAAGCCGGCCCATTCAGCGGCTGACAGTAGTGGGGAGAGTGGGACCACCACTGGGAGCAGCGAGCTGAGCCACCAGGGCAAATCCGTGCAGAGCGAGGATGTCAACACTAACGGTAGACCCCCCAAAACACCGGACGTGCCAGCAAATCATTTAGGAGAAACCGAGCCAAAAACCGATGGTGCCAGTCAGCCACATTCAAGCCCACCTGCAGCACCCCAAACAGCATCTTCAGGAGAGGACACGGAATTTAAGCGTGTAACACGCATGTGTTTTGCAGTTTTCTTGTGTTTTGTGTTTTGCTTTGTCCCCTTCCTGATTCTCAATATCGTTGATAAGCGAGGAAGCGCCCCGCAGGTGCTGCACATGTTCTGCGCTAACCTCACCTGGCTCAACAGTTGCATCAACCCAGTGCTCTACGTTGTCATGAACAGACAATTCCGAAAAGCCTACAAACTGCTGATCACAAAAGTATTGACACCCTTTACATGTCTATGGAAGAAGTCTGCTTCAATTCCCTCAATGTAAAACAGGACAACAGGCTTTGCTTTTGCCATATGAAGTGTAATTGCATAGCCATATCAATTTATGTGTATTATTATTTATTTATTTAATATTTTTTTCAGCATCATGCAGTACAGTTGGTCAAAAACGTTTCTAGTTTAAATAAGGATTTACATTTGGGGTTTTTTTTGGGGGGGGTTTTCCATTTCAGGCAGTTTGATGCACTTTTTTTTCGGTTTCTGATTGTGAAACCTGTAAAAAAAACTTAAATTTGTTGGAAATTTATATTGCTTTTTTTTTTGGTATACGGTACAATTTTTACAGGGCTTTGCAAAAAAATAATTGCGAAACACTTATAGAAAATTTGACTGCAGTAAAGACTGTATACCGCACAATCAAGAAGTAAGTAAATAAAAGATTGCGTACCGTCCTGGTATCTTATTATTGTCATCTGGTCGCATTTGTACAAGCTACTGTTTGTACGGGAAGTCAAGAAGAATCTAAATTTACTCCGTTATAGTCACCCTAACTAGTTTTAACATTCTGATTAATGTTGTGTTTGTAGAATATGAAATAGTCAGAAAAATCCTACCTATTTCTCCATTAGAGATCGGCCCCTGAGGATTTTCCTGTCGATTGAAAATGACATTACAGGTGTGCAGAGCGCAAGTAACGATCAATCACGCCTCAGCTTGATTACATCACATGACCTAACCCAGAAAAAAAGGGTGAGTGATTGGTCGTCACTTGAAAAAAAAATAAATAAAATAAAAAATTATATATATATATATATTTTTTTTTTTTCAAGTTACGCCTTATATAAGAAGATTAGAGAAGTGTGTATCAACTATTGACTTCTCAATAATCACTACCGAAGAAGCATTTAGAAATTCAACATAGAAATGTGAGCAGCAAACATTCTGTATGGTGAGAAACGGAACAAACAAGTTAAAGATACTCAGGTCAGCACTTGCATAGTTCCTTTCATGTCCATTTATTTATTGGCCAATCCAGAATCTTGTTGATTTGTGCACATTGTAGTTGTTTGCTAAAACATTTAACTTTGAAATTCATGTTCCATTGTTACACCATGAGTCACGTTATGAATGAAATCTCACCGTGTTGCAGAATCAGCAGGAATTTCCTGTTTGGTGCAAGATGATACATGTTGTACTGTGCAACATATTGAGGAACTTGTGATTCACTTTGAAACTATTAGGATTACCATAGTTCCCTATCAGCGGTGACAATTATGAACCAGTGTAATTTTAAACATAACGGCAATGAAATTTGAGATGTGGTGCAAGCCTCCATTTTTGTCATTTACAACTTCGCTGTGTAATTGTTGTTGCTGACACATTGTACTTGTACATCAAATCAAATTTTGTATGTTCCATACATGCTTTTCATAAAGTTGTATTTTTTGCACTGTATTTGGTTCCTTAAACACAATTTATTTCCTTATCTTAACCTACATTTGTAAACATTAACAAATGTTGGAAAATGTACTTCCTCAAAAGAAACACCCTTTCAAAATGTCCAATTTATTTCTTCAATGTCTGACAGTGACAGATGAGTTGTAGAGGAACAGAAGAAAAAAAAAACAATCAAGTAATGTTTGAACACCTTGGCAAGATGACTGAATTTTTTATATAGGGGTAGGCAGCAAGCGTTCCTCTATGAAGAGTTCAGGGTCAAAAAAGTGATTAACGTTGCTGGGATACATGAGCTCATCTCCTGAGATTCCAATAGAGTCACACAGCATGGGGTCGAGTCGATAATTAACCAGATGAGGCTCCAGAGAATCCCCGTTTTGCCCTGAATGTGAGAAATGAAGAGAAATAACTGAACAGTGTTATATGTAAAAAAAAAAAAATAACTAGTGAATACATATCACATTATTCATCCTGCTAATGTTTGACACATGACCAAAAGTTGTTTCAAATGTAGTCTGAGAATGTACTTGAATATATGGTAAGATGAAGATTGTTGTACTCATGCAGTATATTCGACGGAGAAGTGTGCCTCTGGGCCTATTTTTAGGTTATAGCGTGGGGCTGGGAAATAATCGAATTATTTTGAAAAATTAGCTAAAGCATGAAATCAATGTTTTGCAAAATTTACATGTAGATTGGTCACTAATTACTGAATTGTGACATTTGAGCAAGTTAAGCACAAGCTATGAAATTTTAAGTTTATGTTAAATCTTATTTAAAATCAACAGACGTTAAATACAGTATTTTCCACAGGATTTATTGTTAGGTTTATTGAAACCTTTAAATGAACATTTGTCAGATTAATTACTTTTACAATTACAATTAACTCACACATACAATTAACTCTTTCAGTGCCAAGTTTTATTGGAAAAGGAAACCTCTAGAGAGCCCATATATTCAGTATTTTCAATAGGATATTTTGTGCTATATGTAAATACGGGTGCTGCCATTGAAAGATTGACTTCCATTCTTCAGTTACACTCGCATGTAGAAAACAGCTGTGTTGTAAGTGTGGAAACACTGCCATCCAATGGTCACAGTTATCACTACAGTGCTCAATTGGCTTATAATAGGTAAGCTTTAGTCAAGTGTCAGCTCTTCTCCATAAAAAATGTTATTAATATTTTAAAAGATGAGAATTCTCATCCATGGCACTGAATAAGTTAAAAAAGATGACAATTGAGATTACCCAGAATGACTGATGAAAACTGAGATTTTATTTTTTGCCAGTAACGCCTAGCCCTAATAATCTTCGAATCATCTTTTTTTCCCGAAATAATTTAGGGCCAATTTTAATTAAAAAAAAATAAAAAAAGACTCACCAGCAGCCTCTCCACATAGGGCATTCATCACTTGTGGGACTTCACTTTCTGTCATTTCGTCCGTGAGCATGGGTTGCACAGCCTCCAATGTGTCCCTACACGACCATTGACAAAGTATCAGTACATAATGGTGAATTATCATAATGAAGTGCTCCCATATTGAGTGAAAACACTTTTTATATCATTATGGGTGCTTTTCGGCCCTTAAAATTTCAGAGACAAGAATTAGTGAAAAATGTTATCCTTAATTCTTTGGGCATTCGTGTTCTCAAGACAGTAATCTTTATCTAGTGATTTTACAAGTCTTTTTAAATAGTGGGGAAAAATTCAGTCTGCATGCCACGGCATGTAACATGCAGTCACTAGAGGAGCGTGCCTTCTCTTATCGAATGTTGTTAAAACTGAACTGAATATATCGAAAAACTGGTTTGACCTCCATAAATTATCATTACATTTGCAAAGAAAAACAAGAATATTGTCGAAAATAACAAAAATTCATATCACTCTATGTTGTACTAAAATAAAAAAGACTATATAATAACAGTTTTTGTGGAATTTTGTGGAATGACTTTCAAGACTATCCAGAAGGTGAAGCTGTATGAAAACAGAAATACTTGATATGACTTGAGGGGGGCAGCTGTCCTCAAAAAGCAAAGATGTGTCTGTGCAAAAGGTGTACATTTGTGAAAATATGTGGTTCTATCTATACGTTTATAAGAATATTTCAACTCAAACTACTCACCAAATATACAAATGAAAATGTAAAAGACACTCTATAGAAATTGACAAAGTTATTATTTTTCATTTATTTACTTTTGCAGGTTATCAATTTGCATAGGGGTGTGTGGTCATTTTTTTCTTTGCTGAAATATGTTTAGTTATGTAAAAAGGGCATATGGGCTTGATACACTTTAGTTTCATCCTACGCCTTTTTATCAGCTTGTAGGCTGGTTGGTGCAGTGCTGCCCCCTGATGCTCGACAGATAAAAGTTAATTCAGGCTATGGCCTGTAAAAACTTACCCTTTCAAAACAAACACTAGCCTGGTTTTGATGTACTTGATGTAAGGAGATTCAACTATATTTAAAAAAAAAAGAAAAAAAAAAATCAAAATTTCAGGGATGAATAGAAAGTCTGCCTACAAATACATACAAAAAAAGGAACTTACTTCCACTCTTGTCAGCGTAGTACTTTCCAAAAGCCTCATCTTTGGGAGTGTCGGGATACAAATAAATTAAGGGACTTTGCGGGACCTCTTTTAAGATGAGAAAATGCCGGATGATTTCATGGAAGGGAATCTGGGCCAGGTCCGTTTTGGTGAATGGCTGGATTGTCTTGACTTCTGGAGCTCCTACAGATAGGCAAAAGTGAGTATGTCAAAGCAATGTAAATGATGGTCTGCAAATGAAACATGCTCACCAGTTACGTTGTTTTCCACCCAGGAGAAGGTGATCCCTCCGATGACACTTTCACTGAAACGTATCAAGAAGGTGCCCTTCTGTTTTTTCTTCAGAAGGCTCTTCTCTTTGCATTTGGTCACAAAACCCATGATGAGGCTGTGACAGGTGGAGGAGAAAGTCATTGAAAAAAATGAAGGGCTCCAATTTGAATCGATAGTGTGTGTGTTCGGGTCTTATACAAACCCATCTTTCCACAGATTTTCAAGATAAGTCTTCACCATCACCACAATGCTGTCGAACCAAACCCAGAATGTGTCAGGGCTGTTTTCCTATACAAGGACAGACCGCAGGCACATAAATAAGGGAATGGTTACCAGTTATTGCTATTTGCTCCCTATTCACTTAAGAGTCTTATTTGTGTTCAACTTCGTAGAAGGTAAGGCTGGGCAATATGGAGGAAATTTTAAGTCTAGATTTCCTTAAATTGTTTCGGACAAATATGATTTTAATCCATTTTAATGGAAGAGATACACCCAACAAACATTTATTTAAAGGTTTCATTTATTGTATAAATATGTAGTCCATTTATCTTGACATTTTAGCATTGAAAAGTTCATCTTTTGTCTATAATTAATTTGATTGTTAAATTATTACCTTAACTGAATTATTATAATAATATATTGTAAATAATGACTTTATTAAAAAAAAAATCTACTTGCTGTCAACAATGAAAATGACAATCTGTGCTAAAGACTCAGGGAACAACCAATCAAGGCTGACCAGTTAGTCTTGTGATGCAGCACATGTTGTGTCATTTTCAGTGAGAGCAACTGGGAAAAAATGTGGTAGAAATATTAATTCTACATGAAAAGTAATGTGGTTATCAAATTAACTCATTCAACCCTGAAGACAGAATTTTAAATTTCCAAAAGTGTCTAAATGTACTAAAGCAGTTATTTATAGACAAAATAATATTTTTTTTTTGCTTCTTAAAATGGCTAAATAAGTGGAATACTCATTTGAATACTACAATTAAGTTGTTAGTGGCCATTGTAAACATGTCCTGTGAACCACCCGTGCAGAATTCTGCCACTTTTAGAAAATCTCAATTTCACGATTTAGCTACTTGTCACATCTTTGATTTTTCAAATGACGAATTAACCAATTTAATTTGATTTATTGCTCAGCTCTCGTAGAAGGTGATCAGCAGGTAAATCAAACATAATGACACCAACAAATGTGGAGTTAAAATTCTTACCTTTGAAAATTTTGACCAAGTTACTCTAAAGATGTCATAGCTCTCTTGCTTTCCTGGATGGGCAAAAAAAACAAAAAAAAAAAAATCAAGGGCAAGAAAATCTTCAAGATTCGAGATTCAAAAGTTTTATTGTCATATGAATAGTATTTTTATACTACACAATGAAATTCTTATTCTTTTCACTTCCCCGAGCAGCTGACTACATTCCATAATCGAGCAAATAAAGAAATAGCAATTAATAGCGATAAAACAACAAACAGAAAAAATATTGCTAATACTGTACTATAAAGCAAATATTTGCTGATTATTATAGCTTTATGTTCCCTAACGATATACAAATGTTTTATCTTTATGTATTATCCATTTAGAGCTGTTGTATACAAGTAACACTAGTGTGACCAAATACCAATCCAATAAAAATTGGATTTTGCAAATTAAAGGGGGAGGGTTCCAGAAATTAAATAATTTAACAGTAATATGTCCCACACAACCTTAAGTCAGTTTGTTTTAGAATACACATATAGTGCAGCAAAATTTTATTTTATGCTTTATACATTTGTATTTAATTGACTGATAGATCTGCAGTTTTATATACCAAAAATTGGCATTGGGCTAAAAAAGAAAATCCATATCGGTTGGGCCCTACTCATGTTAAAACGACAAACGATGCCGTGAAATATACAAAATAAGTCACGTTTTTGCCGTGAACATCAACGTACCAAAAAGTCTGTGCGCGATCATTTCCAGCTGAGTCTCATTCAGACCACGTTTGGCGGCAGACAGAAACTGCCAACTAAGCATCTCTCCAAACTGTGGCCAAGTGGCTGCTGGAGCTTTAGCAAAGAACATTACATCCTGTGGGGAAAAAAAAAATAAAATAAAAATAAGGTTGGGTTTTTTTCTGGTGTCTTGGATCAACTTCCAATAGAATTGTTTGGCATGTCTCACTTTAGTGTCATAGCTGAGCATGTTGAACCAGAGAATGGAGGCCCAGGCGCTCTGTTGCTGACTGGAGTTGGAGATGATAACCACTGGTAGCGAAGTAGCCTAGCGTGCAAGACATTTACTTTGTATTTACAACTTCAGCATGCTGCACCCCTTCCCTAAATACATCCTTGTAGGTGAATACTTTTTGTTATATGGACTGAAGATACTTTACCTGCAACTCAACAGACAGTCCTTTTTGCTCAAATAATGTGTTGAAGTAGATGATGTGCAGCTCCTCTGTCACGCTCAGGGAAATCTTTCGACAGCATTCCACGCAGTTAGAAAGGCTCTCACGATACATACAGTAGGAGGTGTGCTTTCCATGTTAAGAAAGTCAACTCACATCATTGGCTCCTTTACCACCACCGCCTGACTTCTGCTCCTTCAAATTCTACAAAGAAGCAAATATGCACTAGTTGGACAATTGACATTTAAACTCACTTTTTATCCAATAATACTAAAAAATCCATAGAGACTAAACATTAGTGCCGTCACTATTGAATATTTTAGAATTGATTATTCTATTGGTTATTGCATTGATTAAGCGAATATTCAGACTAAATTTGAATAGTTTTGTAATATACTTAAATGCTAAGTAAAATTTCCAATGTATTTACAAATTACTGTAGTTTATTTTGTATTGTTTGATTAAAAAAAAACAAATATTAAACAATATTAATCAAAAAGGATTGATGTACTCAGTTCAATGTTTGAAAGCGATTCACTCACTGGTTCAGTCATTGTTTTGCCAAAATCAAATCAAATGTCTCTCTTTCATTAAACACAACAGATAAAAACATAACTTCATGAAAGAAAACAGATTTCAGAATAAGTACAGTTCAGAGACTAAAATTTGAACATTTTGATTTATTTGAAGTTAATATGTGAAGATTTTCCCCATAGTCGATCAAGAAAATGTAATCAAATGCCTATCCTTGATTTGGGGGCATTAGGATACCATATTGAATCAAGGTCACTCACTAGATGCCTGAAGTCTGCCACCATGCCGCCACTCTGATTCTCTGACAAGGCTTTGCTTGTGGTACCTAGGAGATTAAAATGACGATATCTGCAAGCGTAACAGGCTTGATCAGATTAACATGTGGCACACACTTCACAGTGGTATTACCTCTAGACAAAGATTGAAAAAAAAAAAAAAAAGTTTACCCTTTAATCTGAGTGGGCTCCCTGATTGAAAAAGAGAGAGGAAAAAAGGTATTTAAAACACATGAGCTACATAACACCACCAATGTGCGCTGAGAAACAGGTAAATATTTTACCGGTCCATTGATATGTTGACTTTCATGGAATTATTCAGATCAGGGAATTTGACGAGAAGTCTGGAAGATTTTAGATTATACAAAGAATCTAGTTAAATGCGGTAGTCTTCCAAAAATTTTTGACATTGTGATCAATACTGTGTTTGTAGAATGTGAATTATTCAGCAAGAATTTTTATTTATCTCAGGGGGCGGCCATTTTGCCACTTGCTTTCAACTGAGAATGACGTCACAGTTGCTCAGAGCTTAGGTAACAACCAATCAATGCTCATATTGTTAATGACACAAGACTTAATCGCCGGAAAAAAGTGAGCCGTAATCGATCGTTACCTAAGCCCTGAGCAACTGTAATGTCGTTTTCAGTTGACAGGAAGGTGGCAAAATGGCTGCCAGCTGTGATGGATAAAAACACCAACATGCCTCATAAAAAAAGCAGTTAATTTAAAACAAAAGGGTTTGGCTAAACTAGCCATTAAAGTCCATTAAGGTCTTTAATGGTAAATTATGTTGGTCTGTAAGAGTTATACATGGTTTTAAATCAGAATTGTACACTTTTGTAGAAAATCAGAAGCACTGACCTGGTTTTAACAAAGAACTGCACACCTGTGCGAAGAACCAGCGGACCTTTCCCCTGAGGCATGGACGGCTGAGTCTCAACCACAAAGGAACTTGAAGAAATGACCACAAAAACATTCATAAGCGCATTTGAGAAAGGAAATCAGGGTAAAAAAAATTTTTTATAGAAATGAAACCTCTTGAGCAAATCAGAGAGGAGTTTTTCTGTCCTCTTTTGCAGAAATGGTTTCTGGGCCTTCACCGGGTCATTGTCATAGCGGATCTTTCCAGCCAGCTCCTCCAGCTTATTGAGAAAATCACGCACTTGAAAGAGACCTTCCGCAACACAGGTAAACCTGCACAACATCCACTCAAGCGTCAGTAGAAAAAAAATATGTTCATACACCAGACGAATTGCATTTTCGTTGTTTAGTATGAATCACAACTAAATGTTCTCGATGAAGCGGTCTATGATTCGTTTCGAATAACACCTTTCAGGAATATTTAACTTGCATCTATGTTGACAGCATGTTTCTTTGACGGATCATTTATGACACAACGGTGTAAAGCTTGTCACATTATTAAAATAAACGAAATCTTCTGATTTAAATTGACTTTATTTTAAATGAATCCCTTGTGTGTACCATTTTTCAAGCTGATCTAGACAAACTCTGTCTGGAGCTCCGATGCAGCTTTTTTGCTGCCTCCTTTGCCACTGCACCATCTCTTTGTTCACCAGAGCATTGATCAGGTCTTCCGCTCGGCCCAGGAGCTTATTCAGGTCAGACAGCGTTTTCTAGAACCAAAAGGCATGAAACATGAAAAAAAAAAAAGATAAGACTAGGAGACACTGGTATCATTTAAGAGATAATTGTCTCTAACCTTTCTGCACTCGTTGAGTTTATTGATAAGTAACTGAAATTTTGCGAGTTGTGGGTTTGCAGCGTTGTCTGTTGCAGTGGCTTTTGGACATTGGCTCCGCACTGTTTCCACACACGAAAGAAAAAAAAACTGTAACTCATCCTCAAATAACCTTGAAATAATAGGAGTTTTTTGCTTACCTTCTAACAAGTATGCCTGGTATTTAAAATCAAACTCATCTTGCTGCTCCTCAAGACACATAATTGTATGTTCCATACACTGTAGCCACACCACCCATTCACCCGGACAGACAGATACACAAAACACAGAAAAACCTGTCACGTATGTATGTCATCAACAAAGTCAAAACACTAAATGAACAACATCTACACCTGCACTTCATTTCTGAAGCTGGCCATTCTCCGATCAAGGTCACGCTGAGTGCTGGTCTCAAAGCCTCCTTGTTCTACTTGCAAAGCCCGCACCTGATAAGACACAAAGGAGGAGAAATAGGAGGAGATGGTTTATGTACAGCCAGGTCAACTATAAAGAGACAGTAGAAAATAATTTATATGTGCACTGTGAACATTGGAATAAATGTAGCAAAATGAGTGGCTTGGCTTCAACCCAAAATGTTCAGAGAGATGGGCCTTGAAAAGTCAAACAAAATGTGTTCAAACCTTTATCAGAATGTGTAACTGGACAGTGCTTGGTGTCCCCCCCCCCCCCCCCCCCCCCCCACACACACACACACACACACACACACACCTGCTCAGCCAGATCCGCAGTCTGTAAGATCTCCTTTTCTTTATCCAAGAACCAATAGACTGTGTTTGCCAAGGCACATGGGTTCTCCAGGTACCTCTGAGAAATTATACAGATCAGTAACAATGTCATGATCCTTTTCAGTTTCCACAGAGACAAAAACGTAACATATCAACTAGTCATTAATCATGCTTTTTCATGCTTAATCATCTTTTTCTCTCTCCTTACATTGTCAGTATACTGTAGTAGTATCTCCATAACAAAATGAATTATGACTTCACTGTCAAGTGCAGACCTGAAAATTCTGTTTATAGCGTCGAATGTTGTGCTGCATTAAGAAGGAGTCCTCTTGCACAAAACGACTGTACTGGTTATCTAGATTCTCTAACAGGACCTGGAACAACGCCATGGCCAAGTTGTAGTCATTCGCTGCTCTCTGCCTAGACAGAAGCAAACATGATAACGAAACAGATTACAACAAGAAGGGGGAATTCATTGCTGGCATGCATCTAAAGAAACCAAGCAAATCGTGTGCAGCTTCATCATTAAGTCATTGAATTGCACTTGGCAATTTGTCTGCAGGTAACTCAATGTGATGAAGTAACGATTCTTACTGGAACATTCTCATTCTCACAGGATATAGACACCACATTTTCACCAACCAGTATGTTGGGATTGGAGTGATATGATTTAAAAAGCACTGTACACACATTTTTTCCATGTGGGCCTGACTTTCCTGGTCAAATCTAATTTGCAGTGTCCGACAAACACAACACATTCACGTGTTGTTTGAAGTAGTGGAAGCTTACCACTGCTGTGCTTCAATCCACTTAGACAGGTAATGGCGAACATCCATGGGGAGAGCCTCTCTGTCATACAAGTCATGTAACTGTTGAGTGTAGGCAGCAGGCAGCTCCATCAGCCTCTCCCACTGAGACATCCTGAGGGCAAAAGAGAAGATGCAAGGGGTGATAGAAGCACCCCTTAATTTCTGTAGTAATTTCAATGTATGGTACTGAATTGGTGGGGTCGCATCGTTCAAAAACACTTATTGTATAAATGATAGTGGTGAATCGTGGGTTTGGTAACGAGGTCTTCAATGGGGATTTACCTCACTTAATACCAGTGTTTTTTTCACTGTTAGGTCACACACATAGAAAGCCTCATACTAAACAAATCGCAAAAAAACAGTAACAAATTACGCCTCGTAAATCTGAAGGGATCGAGATTTACCAAACGATATTATAGACATATAACTTTTAGAAATGCATACACAATAACTGTAATTTGATTCGTATAGCTCTTGATCAACCAATCAGAGTATCGAAGAGTGCTGCATGTTTTTTAACCCCGCAAAATGACTACAGTATTTCTTCGACAACTCTCGAAAGGTAGAGGCGGCAGTAAAGTGGCTAAAGTGCAAACTCTGGGCGATTGAATTAGTAATAAATCTCTTATCAAAGTGGAAACAGTGGAAACAGTTTAACAGAATATTCACGCATCTATAAAATAGGAGAATAGCACTACCTTAACAAAACACGTCCATACCTTGCGTTGTAATGTGATTTCAACGGCTTTAAATATCGATTTCTCGTCGTGACAAACAGTCCGCATATGATAAATGGTTTCCATCCGAGTGAGTGAGAAAACAAGACAGGCGTGACAATGTTATGGACAGTATTTCCTTAGGTCTCGTTTTCGTTGAATGGTTTCCGCCTACATGTGAGATAGGAAGCCATTTGGGTTCCAAAATATGAAACGAAAGCACTTGAAGGAGCCGCAATGGACTTTTAAGAGTTCGGTTTCCGTCACCGAGTAAAATCAAACAGCTGATTGGTGGACTTGCAGTAAAAGCAGTGCTTTCGATTGGTTGAACAACGTGTCAATAAAGTATTGACCTAAGAGAATCGAAACTTAACAATGTGGGCGCTTTTCCGAGGAAACTGCGACTGAAAGAGACCGTAGAACGCACGTAAAGGGCACTGCTACTATTTTCAAGATTCAAGAGTTTCATATGTATTGTAACATGCAATGAAATTATTATTCTGTTCACTTCCCCTAGCAGTAAACTACATTCCATAATTGAGCAAAAAAAAAATAGCAATAAATAACAAACAAAGACAATGGTGCTGATAATGTAGTGCAGAATATATTATTATTATTATTATTATTATTATTATTATTGTTGTTGTTGTTGTTGTTGTTATTATTATTATTATTTTCAAGTTACCACACACCTCTACCGCCATGTATCGACCACGATCTTTTTTTATTAACTTCCGATTGTAAGAACAGAAGTGAATCTAACCAATTCCATGGAAGACCACATGGTGTATACAATTCTTGGTAAAAGTATTATTTTCGATCCCAATATGTTTGTTGATAGATAGATAGATAGATAGATAGATAGATAGATAGATAGATAGATAGATAGATAGATAGATAGATAGATAGATAGATAGATAGATAGATAGATAGATAAAATATTTGTAGATTGAGCACATTACTGTACAACCATGTACCATCGTACACTGTACATAGTATGACCAATGGTCTGCAGTGGCCCATTTTACTTTCTTGTTGTGTATTGTGCACTCTAAAATAAACTACTGCATACTGTATGTTGACCAGTAGTTTATTTTCTACTTTTTTAACCATGCATGTTCTGTAAGGCTACTACTGTAGATATATGACCGGTAGTGCTTTTTTCTTTCGGATCACAAACCATGTGTTGCACTTTATATTGAATCTACCGCTCACGTATTGCCTAACACTTTGCATGTGTACTTGACAGATTGTTTCGTTTTGACACCTGATATAATTATCATTATTTTGTGTTTGTATAATTCTGGCAGTTTGCTTGTCAGTGTCACTTGCAGCAATCCAAGTGGCCCTATGAGGGACAAATCAATGAAGTGAAGTGATGACCCAAACAACATATTAACAAACCTTTTATTTTAGGTAGAAAATACACAAAGAAAACAATTTTTTTCATGTCAAATTATAAACAAAAATACTGGATATAGCTTTTTATGTGTTTTTTTTCTTCTTCTTCAGTGCACAAATATCTACAGGGTTTAGTTATTAATATTTCACTGTCAGTTGGAGTGGGCTACATCTGTCAAGTCCTTCATGAATAGAAATAAGTAAGTAACAAAAGAGCCCTGTTCATGTGGGCACAGCTTTGGGCTTGAGGAACATCCTGCTGTGCCAGTAGTCGGGATTATCAAAGGATCTATCTCCACTTACAGTATCTCCAACCTCAACTCCAGCTCTCACTTTTATATAAGGGTCGATGCCCATCTGACGAGTCGTGATGCCACTTGGCTCTCCCTCGTCTCTGGTTTGCATGTTCTGGTACATGGCTGCATCTGCAGGTTTCATGGCGGTGAAGCAGTCCATGTCCTCATATTCATACACCTCACCCTTGTCCCTATCCTGGATCTTTAACTCCTTGTTTTCCAGAAGTGTTTTTCTCAGCTTGGGCTGTTTGTTAGTAGAATGATTGTTAATGTCTTTCTCATCCTCCTCTTCTTCTGTCATACCAACAGGTATGGGAGGAGGAGGCGGGTCGTGTGCAGGAGGGTCTTCATCCCTCTCACTGCACCTGATATCCATGTATTCATATTTAACCTCTTGAGAATCAAGCTGCTGGGAGCTGTGATTGTTCCTAATGGATGGGTTGATATCGGCCTGCGACGACAGGGAGCATGTTCGCTTCTTGTTGGACTTGAGCCAGCTGCCATTGTCCTTAAGGTGGCCATTGATTCGGGGCGAGACACACGTCTGCTTGTTCATGTGCTCGTACGCCTCGTCATTTAGGTTGTACAAAAGGCCAGATGAGTGTGACTTCCCCATCCTGCCGGGGATGACTCGAGTTGGACACAGCAAAGTTTCTGTGAAGAAAAAGGCACAGTTATTCAATTTGTCATATTTATTTATTTGGCTAAATAAATCAATCTATCCATTTTCTATACAGCTTATCCCAGTAAACTTTGGATGAGAACTGGACTGATACCCAATCACATGCTATGCAACTAAGGGCAATTTGGAACAGCCATGTCCAAAGTCCGACCTGACGGGTGGGTGTGCACCTACCCAAAGCCTCTGGCAAAGAAGTGATAATGTGCGCCCTGTGGGCAATGTTAATCTCAGACTAAAATACACGTCAAAATAAACTATTTTATATTTTACCAGAAGATGGCAGCAGAGCTCTCTCAGCGGCCTTTTCTAGCTCATTTCTAAAATGGAGACTGGCGAAAAAAAAGAAAGTTCGCCGTTGTTCTCAGAACAAGTGGAAATCGGCAAGGAACTTGCAGTTTTCAAATAATTCATTATGAAAAGGCACTCTCATATAAACATGTAATGATATCCATACAGTATGTGACTACAAAATTATCAGGACATGAACCACAAAATACAATAATTATCATGAAATTGCGGGGTAGAGTAGCGATATACAGTATATACAATTCCCCCTGTCCTGTACATTCCACTCTGCACTGTATTGTGTTCTGAGAAAGAACTAGGCTTGGTCAGGCATTTACTGCCATTTGTTCCTATTGGCTCAGTGGCGCAAACCATCATGGTATATGTAGTTTCCAAATGATGTGTTTGGCTGAAGTGGGCAAAAATTAAAGTATTTTGATTCAGATGCGCTACTTTTATTATCATAACATGATGATGGTTTTACTGTGGCAAATTTAAATTTGCGATATACCCGTTACTGTTACATTGCTACTACGAGACGAAACGTGCAAAATACGACAAGGTGACTGCAAACAAACACCTTAATTAATTAAAACAACTGGAAACTAAATGGTCGGCCCCCCACACATTTTTGATTCACCAAAACATTTGGACGCCCCTGATTTAGAGTCTTCACGCAAACTCCAAACAGGAAGGTCAAAGCAGAGACTCAAAATGCCAGAACTGAGGAAAATGTGATCTCAAAAATTCAATCATTTCTTAATTTTGTATAATCACCTCTCTCTGGGCTGTCACCAGGTAGCACATAACCATTTTGGTCCTCTTCATCCATCTCTGAGGACGGCGTTTCAGGCTGCCCACCAGACAAGCTGTCTCTCTGGGACACGTAGGCGCTGTCCTTCCGATGGCGCTTACGCTTCGGACTCCCGGTCAGAGATAAGTCCTCGATCATCTCCAGCTCGGTGGCGGTGCCGCAGCCCTCCGAACTCTCGGACACGGTGCGAGCAGAGTTGAGTCGAGAACGGGACTGCCACGGAGCCTTAAATATTGTGGACAACGCCATATTAGGTGGGCACTTTGATCAATTAGAATCTCAAAATGAAACGTTTTCCCAGTGTAGTGGCAGAAAATAACTTGTTTCGAAAGCAAATGCTCTTACCTGTCCTGGATTGTCTACACCTGAGGTCATTGGTAGATAACCAGCACCACCTGGTGAGCTCAGAATCACCTTAACAGACAGAAGATATATTTAGATGAATACAGGACTTTAAATTTTTTGGCACGTCACTGTTCATTTATATTTCAATTGCATTTGAATGTAGAATACAAGCGATAAACTGAATTGTATTTAACAATGTCTGTTCACCCTATATTTTGAAAATAAATGGGAATTACTCTGTGAGAATCCAGCCTGGACAGGCCACTGAGGCTCCTAGACTTAGTTGGAGACTGGTAGTGGGAGTGCGGATTAAGTTCGTCTATTGATATTTCCTCCGCCAGGTCCAATTCGAAGTCAAGATCCTCCAGGTCATCCAACTCCGCGCTACGTTGGGTAAAGTCATCCGGGGGCCCGTCAGGCTGGCTGCAATCCTCCTGTTGATTGTAAATAAAGTTATTGACACAACCCCATGTGATTTTACTGAGTCTACTGACATACGCAATATGCTAGCTCACCTTTATCACCAGGTAGCGGGGAGGATCTCGCGCCATTCTGGTAAATTCATTGGCAAGCTCTTTGAATGTTGGACGGACGTTCTCGTCAATCATCCAACCTGTAAGCAGTTTGTCACGTTTCACAATTTAAAAAATACAAGTCAATCCTACTGTATACTGATTCTAAACTAAATCAAAGGTAAAGATCATAAACTCACACTTGACCATGACCATGTACACATCAATAGTGCATATAGCAGGCTGGGATAGTCGCTCCCCCTTTTCCAACAGATCAGGAACTTCCTGAGGTCGCATGCTAGAGTACGGCTCCATCCCGTGTGACATCATCTCCCATATTGTTACGCCTATCGATGAATGATAATGAAAATGACAATTTGATCTATTCATTTTACTTCATTATCATGAGCTACAGCACCAGAGTGGTGAGCAAAATAAGCAGCTACAGAAAATGGATGGGCGGATGCTTGACTGGAGGAAATATTAATGTGTTAGATTACTGACATCACTGGAAATCAGAATGTTTTTACTTTTACAAAAGAAAATGCAACTGGCAAAGAAAACAACTCACCATAGCTCCACACATCACTTTGATGAGTGTATCTGCGAAACAGAATGCTCTCCAAGGCCATCCACTTGATTGGTGTCTGAATACACATTTAAAGCATTGAATGAAAAACGCACATTAAATCCAATTATCTGGATTTGACCGAAAGTCAATGTTTCAGCCAATATACAGTATACCAACCTTGACTTCATTGTAAAAGTATTTTTTGTCATCTGGGTACAGTAGGTCGGCGATGCCGTAGTCGCAGACCTGGGCGGTGTAGTTATTCTTTAACAGCACATTTCTGGCAGCCAGGTTCCTGTGGACCATCCTGTTCTCCTCCAGGTAATACATACCCTGAGCAGGATGGAATCCAATGAATGGAAAACACCATCTTGTCGAGTCTTACATACAAACGGGTCGCCATTTGACTTTACCTTGGCAATTTGCACACACCAGTTGAGGAGCCTTTGTGGACTGAGCTTGTTCTTGTTGTTCCTGACATGCTCCAGCAAGGAGCCTTGATTGTTCAGCTGACTGATCAGCTGCAGGCTGGCGCCAGGACAGATACCCAGGATCCTGACGACATTTATGTGGTCCAAGCTTCCCATCACCATCATGTGCTGCGGTTGAAATTGAGAACTCAAGGCTATTGCTCACAGGGGTTAGTGGTCAATAGTGTTTCGCCTCCTCACATCTGTCACTTCGAAGAACGTCTGCCTCCCTGTGCGATCTTGAATCGTTTTTATGGCAACTGGAAGCTTCACTGTGTCACCTTCAGGGATCCAAATGCCCTTTGAAATCCAAAACGACTTGCTTTTAACCATTTACAAGAGTGCAAGAATGTCATTTACATTTGTGAAAGTTTCACTACCTTATGAACTGATCCAAACACACCATTACCCAGCAGCTTTATCTTACGCAGGTCAGTGGGCTTCAAGATGCGAGCGTGGACTTTGGGCCCCTTCTCGCCAGGATCCAATGGCTCGAAACCCTGAGAGCACACAAAGCATATTTTAAACGCGGATGAGCTTTTACCATAGAGACCGAGATCAAATTAGAGTTCCGTGGGAGACCCAAGTGTCCATCTACAAAGTGACCCAAATACTCTTGGATGTACTCAAATCCTTTCAAAAAGTTACCTAAAAATTATTATACAGTATTGCAATATGCTGTAACAGTTGGATATGTGTATTCAAACAATAATTCTGTCGAGATATTAACAATTTCAAAAACAGCATTTGAACATGATCCATTTGCAATTGTGGACTATCGACTATGCATCCAAAATATTCCCGGATTAAAGTAGAAATACCCATCAGGAAAATAGAGCCATGACCTAACTCAAACTAAAACTCACCTCTCCATTGGCCATGTATCTCCTCATGGCTCGTTTGCGGCGGATGGCGAGGCCTCTGCGGTACAGAACGCTCAGCACAAAAATGGAGAAGCTGGCGAACAGAAGGGCAATAACTCCCAGTACGATGCCTGTGGTCGCTTGTCTAGAAACATAAAAACAGACAAAAAGAGATTTCACAAGGTGGGAATTTATTACATAAACTCATAAGGTGCTGAAATGAGAGGAAACCTACCCGGAAATGTATCTGGAAGACCCAATACAGCCTCCAGTTCCAGGACCAAAGCACCTAGAAAAATATCATTTTTAAGCTACATGCAGAAAAACGGCTTGAGTTCACACACACAGTCCCTAAGGTTTGCCTTACCCCTGAGTACAGTTGATGTGACACGGTTCACAGCGGCCTTGCTTGTTCGGGTACTTAAAGATGATCCCCTCTCCTCCCATCACACCCTCCGGACACATGGAGACGCAATGTGGGCCGTCCTGACGGTTGGCACACGCTACACATTCATCTGCCCCCTGCACATAGGAGTAAATAAATCAATCCAGCTTGAAGACAAACATTGATCACATATAAAAAGCAGTTAAATAATGAATCAAATTGTTTTTCATAGAAAAGGAAAAAACCTTCTTTAATTATTCAAAAAATGCGAATGAAAATGGATTTTACTTGAAAGTTATATCTGAATGAACAGTACTTAATTCTGTGACACTTTTTTGCACCATTAAATGGAATCCCAGGTGACCAAATTGTTTTTTTACTGGTAATGAGAGAGCATTTTTACCGGGCCTGTGCAGGTCTCCTTTCCCTCCTGAACTTTACACTCAGTGTGGCATGGCATGCATTCTCCTGAAGGATCTGCAAACTCTCGTGTCTCCCTACATCAAGATGGAAATAATCTTTCAAAATGCTTCGTCAAACTGTAAATAAATATGAATCATTTTAAAAAGTCAGGTCAACAGGACCGCAGGAAAAAAACTGACCCTGTCAAGAACATACAGTCTGGCACGCAAGTTCCTCCTCTGCTGTACTTTTTGCAGGAGAGACACTGATCCGGGCCTGGACCCCAGCAGCCATCCGACGAGCACAGGGGGTCGCACACATGACCTAGCTCAACTTCATGTAACACAAAGAGACATACCTGTACTTTAAATGTCATCTAAACTGCATTATCTGCCAGTGGGGTTATTTTTTTTTAATTAAGGCAGTTGGACCAAAACGTTTATGAGGAGGGGTAAAAAGTTTCAACCATTTTTTTTTTGGGGGGGAGGGGGGGGATATTTGTTTGCGTTCTGCTACTTGCAGTGCATTTGCCCCCGTCGATCTCCGTGAGAGGGAAACCAACTCACCGCACTCATTTCTTGGCCGGTTTTCCTTAATGTCAATGTACTTCTGGCGCCGTTGCGGGCGCGAACTGGTATTCAAGATGCGCGTCCAGTTGACGGTGTCATGGTAGCACAGCTTTTTGTTTCCTGTGATGTAAATGCTTCCATCATTTATTCGTTGAAGTGAGCGTAAACCCAGAGAGGTCAAGGATAGGATCTTCATCACCAGCAGAGAATAACCCCTGAAAAATAAGGACAACTTAATGTCAGTAAGGGAAAACACTGCAATGTTTTTGATTCTGAGGCCAAATGAATGACACCGAAAAATCATGCAAAAAAATTCCAAAAAAGGTACCCACCACCAAAGCTATGTTTCAAATGAAATTAAGAAGCAGAAAAAGGTGGGCGCATTAAATAATTACTATACCTTCTAGAGCTCACTCCTCTAAAATGGTTTTAAAGGGATAAAAAGAAAGAAACAATGTCAATTTTGGAATATCCATCCCGTGATAATACAGTAACAGTTATCTCACACAGAGTGAATGAAAAAACAAACTTAAAAAATAAAATGACCTGTAAAGTGTTCTGCCTTGAATGGTTTTCAGGTTGGAGAAGACGGATAAATCGGTCATATTTTCAGGCCATGACTGTATACTGAGGATGTCTGAAAATGTTACATAGTGTGTTCTCAGTGGTCAGATCAAACTAAAATGAACACAATTGCTGAAAAACAATGAAGAACTGAACAAACACAAACCGGTAATCTCTCGCACTGTGTTGAAAACCTTCAGTTTCTCTGGATCAAGGGCTGGGATATTGTTATATTCGTCACTATTATTGGCAGAAAAACACAAATGGGCTTTCAAAATTTGCATATGCAAAAAACACAAGCATTAGTTGGGAGGGTCTCATTACCCATGGATCCCAGTCACCAGAAAGTGGAGACTGCCCTGGATTTTCGTGCAGTTAATGAAACTGTCGATGTTACTCGCATCCACTGTCTGTCGGTTCTGAGTTCCTGTACCGCGACAAGCTGCAAAGAATGATTTTAATAAAGGAATCAATTTTTAGGGAAATTGTGTACTTGTAATTCTCATGCTTTACTTGAGAGAACTTCAATACAAAGACACAATAAATAAAACATAATACTGTATACTGTATTTATCTCATGATGTTGGACTGGTGTTGTGCTGTTTCAAATGATTTTGTCCTTAAAAGTGCATTAAAAATGCACTCATATTGTCACTGGCCATCACCTGATAATGACATCACTGTTGCGTAGGGCTCAGCTAACAAATCACACTTATCCGTTTTCTACATTAGATCATGTGGCATTCACACACTGAGCCGGGATTGGTTGTTATATGAACACTTACAGTATAGTAACTGTGATGCCATTTTGAGTTGATAATCAGTCGCCAATATTGAATGGAGCAGAATGATAATCAGAATGATAATCAACAATCAAACATGAGCCTTATATTAAAAGATACTTAACATTCCAAAAGTATTTTACAATTTTAATGTAAAATTCTATGTTGTATTTATATGAGAGTCATTTTAGTAAGACACCTATGGGCAATGAAATTGCACCTTGCATACCTTTAGGGCAGAGGCCTCCACAAGGCTCACACCTTTTCACCCCGTTTTTCTCCACCTCCATTTTGTGTGGGGGACAATTGCTCACGCACGAGCTGCCATCCACCACAAAGTTTGCTATGAAAAAAAAGAACAGATACATGCACAGTATGTTTAAGCGACACATATAGCACTAATGCATTGCAAATAACAATTGTTTCAGACAGGTGTTGCAAGCGCTATGGAGAGCTATGGTGATCAACAGAGTTAGTGCAATGTTATAGAAAAGGGGCAACTGGACTCACGAGGACACTGAGCCACACATATGGAGCCATACTGGTACTTGGCATCGGGATTGGGCTCCAGTTTGAAGGTGTGCTTGTTGTAGATCACCGTCTGAGGACACTGAGGGACGCAGGAACCCGAGTTGTTGAAGTTTCTGCAGGCCTGGTAAGTTGGACAGATGGCTGTAATTAGTCATTTCAGTCACCAGTATGCTCCAGATGTGAATTTCAGTAGGTTCTCCTTGTCTCCTATTTCCTTAGCAAGATAAAGCAGTCAAATCTTTTTTGAGGGTATCCAACAAATGAACAATCTCAACAGCATTACGGTAATTTGAGAAGTCAAACTCCCCCATTTTTTTTTTTTTTTACAATATGTTAATTGCAGGCTCACTAATCTAAAGACAAAATTCTAATTAATATTGTGCATCAGGGTAGCAAGAAGACGCTACTATTTGTCAACTATCTGTTGTAAAATAAGAATGAAGCATATGTCGATTCATTGATTTTTCTACAGCACAGAGCCAAAAAGGTATTTACATTTTATTTACTTTGGTTTTTGATTTTCATGATGTGCATAATCTTATATTTTAAGTAACCGTGTTCTGTTCTGTGTGTGTATTGTTCAGTTTTTGTAGCTCAGCTTGCGAGCATCACTTGATGTAATTAAAAAAACAAAAACAAAACAGGTGAGTCGTGATTTGGTTGTTAACAGAGCCCTGAGCAACTGTGATGTCGTTTTAAGGTGACAGCAAGTGACAAAATGTTCACCACCTGAGACAAATAAAAAGTGGTGATTTTGCAGCCTAACGCTTCATATAACATGTTATTATAAAGACAAGTATTATTTTTAAATGATCTATCATTTTAAAAGCATTAAGAGTCAAATAATTGGTTTGACCCCGGCACAACTAAAAGGGAGCTAATCATCAGGACTCACAAAGCAGTCAGTGTCGAGAGGTCCAGTGCAGCCACCAGCACACTCATTGTGACAACACTCGCTCGGGTTCCTGCCAAAACAGCGGCCATTGCACTGGGGGGCGCACACTGTCTTTGTCACTGCAAGACATTTGAGACAAAATGTCGGTTAAACAACCAGACACACAGCAAAGTAACCAAACGCCCATATCACTCACAGATCTGACATGTGTCATTTCCGGGACCCCAACATGGAACGTCCTCACATGCTTCGCTGCAAGGCTCTGATACAGCACATCATTTTATTTATTTATTTTACCCGAACAACAAATCTCAGCAGATGATTGGATTTAGGTGTACTTATCACTCACTTTCAGGTCCATTGTCTTCCAGTATAATAGGTGCTGTCCCATCCTTCACGATGTCTTGCCAGATGACTTGTGGAGCGTAGCTCAGGTACTTATTTTGGATGATCTTGACCCCTCCCTCCAATATTTCTGTGGGTAGCAGACATTGCTTGTAAATGATGAGATACAAACAACAAGCCGTGACATGCCCATGACTCATCATATCACTCTCAGACATGAATAGATATTGGAGCGCTGAAAAACGTACTATCATGGGAAAGGGCTTATGTGTCACTGGCAGTTGAAAGGCTTACACGAGGTTTTGCTATGACATCACCAAATGCAATACACGTTACACACACACGTACTAGTGCTGTTCAGCGACAGGTATGCTGAAGGCGTGGCAGTGTGGTAGCTCCAACAAGCTGTCTTTTTTCTGTGCAGCCGCCCACACTCAACCAAACTATACTGCAACGGGTACTGTATACTATCACATTTACTGAGCGGCGAGATCTCATGGGTGTAAGAACGGACGAGATTGCCATTTGAAAACCGGCTACTGTCTTGTGTACCTGTGAGGTGCGTCAAGCCCAACTCTTGCAGGCCGTGCTGCCCATCTTTCTGGTAGTTGACCATCACTGCCAAGGCATATTGGTCCTCGTACAAAGTGGTACCCCTGATGACACGAAGGTGGTCGAGCGGTAGGCGGCTGAACTCATTGATGGCAAAAAGGATGTAGCCCGTCACCTCCCTGATTGACTGCGTGGGATTTAACATCAGATATTTTTGGATTTGGTTGATATGTGTCCAATGAGTGTTTTTCAATTTCAGTGGCTCACCTGCAGAAATGAGAAATCCCTGCTATGTTCCATCATGGTGATCTCAAGGTTGCCCATGACGATCTCGCAGCCAGTGTACCTCTCCCGCATCAAGTTGAACTGGATCTCAGAATTTCCTGTCGTACTCAGATCGTTTTGGGTGCCGGTACAGACTACCACTGGGGAATAATAAATACCAAAGGATCAAATCAACCAAGTGGAATGGTTTTCTGGTTGCATTTATAGTCAGAGATTATGATTTTCTTTACTACAGCAACGAAGGATGGATGACAGGCGCGTGATTCATTTCCATAGTTCCAAAATGGCAAAACAAGGCCAGACTTTGTATGGATGTAGAATATGAATGGATTTACTGCAACAAGAACTTTGTTTATAGGGTGTGGCACTGACAAGAAAACGTATCACAAGGCCTTGCCTATAAGCAGAGGGAGTCCATTCATTGAGTCCATCCATGAGGCCGAATGGCTATTCACATCAGACAGCACAGTGGACATTCATTATTTGGAGTCACTATTTGTAAGCCATCAATTAGAAACTCTTTCACTGCTGTTTCAACTGGGCTGTCAGTGAACAAGTTCATGTGAAATAGTTTGCTAACAGCAGTACAGAGGGCTGTGGAAAACAGATTAGTGATGAGTATTAAAATGATATGTCTCAAATGTCAAAAGAATGTCTTTTCTTCAGTTACTGTAAAGTACATTATAGCCTTGATTTTACAGAGCAGTTGCTAGAGTACTGTAAATTGCATCACAGTAAACACTTTCCTGTTTGTTCCATTGTGTTTCAGTCAGGTATCTTGAAAGGGTGCATTGTTTCCACTTTATTCTCGGCTTAATGACAGAGTTACTGTAATTTCACTTTATAAACACCTAACTGTCAAAATGTTACTAACAATTTTGAAACATACAGGAAAAGGCTTCATGATTCAGTCAGTTTGAGCCTGGAACATATTTTTTTCACTTCATATCCGTTCTTCAATATTGCTTTGAAAGAGGAACGCCTTATTGTAGGAGCTCATTTAACACTATAATGACAATCCTAGGCTAAATAATGATTAGACTCCAAGGTGACTTTAAACATATAAATGTTTTTCAAGTGGGAAAAAGCCTCCAGGCATGGGAATGCAATAGACACACACTCAAACACACACACACACACACACACACGGACACGGACAAATGTTAAAACACTCAGAAAAAAATTCCATCCCGGTCAAAATACAACAACAAGATAAATCATCAGGCTAATGATTAAAATGATCATTCCCATTTGGGCAACATAGCTGCCCCTCAGTGTACTTAAAGTTCCGATAACAATCCAGTCCTAATGAAAAATGTGTTAGCCAATATAATTTCATAAAAATAATAAAAACTTCTTAACAAGAACAAACCATTTTGTAGGAGTGCCAGATAATGACTTTAAATTTTAATGTTCATTGTGTAAGTTCATGTGATGACAGCATGTTTGTTACCATCAAATTAGGAGATGGGGTTAGAAAAATGAAAACTATGCTGCAGGGTAAAAAAATGAAAGTGTCATATGTATTCACAAAGTGGTGAACATAGACCTGCTCCTTAAAAGTATTGCTAATTAAATTATACAACTTTAAACATAATCAGTTGCATCATGGGAAAATACACTCGAGAAGACCTACATGCAAATGTGCTTGCGCAAATGTGCAGTACATATTCAACTCTCCCTAAATTAAATTGAAATGAACACTATCACTGCTGCAAGCCTATTTTAATGAAGTAAGGAGTAGATAGTACAAATATCAATTTGTGGAACATTTTATCGCATAACCTATGCATCTATTGTTTCTGTGCTGCCAGCATGAGTCCCGACGCATGGAATAGTTACATTATTCAAAAGCAACTCCACTTCATGGGATCTAAGTGGAGGCGTGAAACCAACTGTATGCATTTTGCTTTTGAGGAACCTCTTTTCTGTCTCACCCATTGTTTGTTTTACTGCATTTAAAATGTTTGAAATCACGCCTTTGACCACTCACCTTCTTGCTTTGTTTTGAGTCAAGCTAATTTTTAGAACTTGTATAAAGGATAATAGTATTATATAATCATATTATGGCCTGGTTGAGAAATTAATAAGAAAGATTAACTAAAAAAACACTATTAAGATGTCAAATGTCAAATATAAAATGGCATTACATTTTATGAACTTCTTAATATCGATACTGTTGATACTGCTACTAGTATTTACCTGGAATGGATCAAAACCAAAAGTTTTGCACAGATGTAAAGTCAACAGCATTGTTTTTATTTAACAGTATGTTCTATGCATCCCCACTAATGTAAACAGTTTTATAAGTAATTACATATTTTAGAAATATGCAAAATGACATACATTTTCTGAGTCCTCAAATAACAACCAATCATAGATCATCTTATGAATGTCACATGACTAAACTCGGAAAACTCACTCCAAAAACAGTTTCAAAATTACCCCATTGATGATAACTTTGAGTAAAATTAACTCAATCTACTCAAAATACACAGCTATCTAGTGTGTATGTCAGAAAAACAACACAGTCTTTTTTGTGTGTACTAAATATAAAGTGTTATTTTTAATTAATTACTTTTATTAATTTTCACGAAGGCAAAATGGATGCATACACGTAGCAGCAGAGTGGCAGAAAAAATGCAATAAGCGCCATGCAAACAATGCACAAGCTGCGACTGGGGGAGGCTGAGAATGTCAACAGGCTGAGTGGGTTTTCTGTCAAAGGACAACTTTCAGCACTGGCAGATGGATGGCGGGCCAGGAAAGAAAGGAACGGGGCGGAGGGATTAGAGTCAACACGGACACAGATCGACAATGACTCCTTTTTTGCTGGATGCAAAAATTGTAGCGCATCAGTGTCGCACAGCTGACCTCTGTGCGGACACTCGACTCTGTGTTGGCTCATTCCATCACTAACCGTAGTTTGGGAGGCCCGAAAAAAGGTTGTCTTTGCCCTCGGAACTTCAGTGTAACCCAACACAGCTACACCGCAAATTGGGTTTGCGCGTTGTCGTTGCCAAGACTTAAGTTTTGAGAGAAAGACAGGGGGAGTTAACGACAGCTTGAGTAAAGTGCTTGAAACAATGACCGAGGTAAACAGAAACTTGGCAGGTCGCGGCGAGAGATTTCTGCGTGATGAGCAAGCTCACATGCACAGACACCTGAGTGCAGGTGCCATTTTGTGACATGGCGCCTCGCCGCGCGTACATACAAAGTGTCAATGATGATGAGGACATGTAATTACAACAGGTCTATTCACTCTGACAGTGGGAGTTACTTTAGTCCAACAGCAGCAAAAACAACTTGTTTTAATTAATGATTCTTGACGTGAAATAAGGTTCTGTTCTTCATCTTAAATATCCAAATAAACACACCATAATATAGAACATTTCTGAGAAAGGTTCTACAACAACATTTAATCTCTTATGTGTTCTCTATAAATAGAGTATGGTGTATCTTTACTTTATATTTAATAGTATAATATATTATTCATTTCAGTCAATATCAGTTGTATTTTGTTTAAAGGACTCGTTTCTGTTATATTTTCTTAACAAAAATGTTTTATCAATTTCAGTTTTTGTTGTTTTGTTCACAGTTTTGCATTCACCTTTATGAACACTTTAGAGACTTAGATTAACCTAACACAAGGAACACCCAGGCTGGAGCCGAGATTCAAGCAAAGCTATTCAGAATTGTGAGGCACGCCTGCTAGCAAAGTTATTGTGCTGTCATAAAGTAATAAGAAATATGCAATAAGAAATGAAACTAACTGCCTCATAAACAAACGGCAGACTAACCGTGCCTTGCCCGGTTTCCTGCACAGATTCATCTTTTCACATTGCAAAATATATATATTTTTTTAAAAAGTTCAGAACAGAATTTACTGCACGGTAAATTCCTTTTTGACAACAGGCCAAGAGAGCCGGACATTAACCCTCAGATTTAGTGAAAGCAGTAGTTATTGTTGTTGTTGTTTTTTATTGAACATGAAGGTGTGGGCTCATGCAAATCATGTTGTTGTTGTTCCTTGATAAATGAACATCAGCAGCCACAGATGACTGATTTGATTATGAAGATTGTTTTGACCACACTGTTTTTCTCACACCCAGGCGTTACCTATGTCTAAAGAGCAGGTGGCAGTAACAAGTAGGTGGGGTCAAGGTTCACAGAGTCTCTTTTGGATTCAAATCGCAACAACACTCTCAGTGGCCTTGATAGGAGGATACTGTGAACTTCCTCTGGGTGGACACATCACAATACAATACACCACTTGTGCTATTTGGGTTCTTTGTATTGTTCTTCTTTTATGTTGAGTATGTCAAGTGAGAATATTGGCCATTTTGTTTTCTTTTTTTTTCAAGGAAATTATTTGAACATTTTAAATATTTTTCAAGAATGTACTTAGATGTAAAATATTCTATGAATATAAAATGCAGTTGAAACGTTTTAAATATTGTTCTATTAATTTATTTAGAAGGTGAAAATAAAGTGAGTACTTAAAGATATCTATCAATGTTCAGTATCTATGTATAAAGCTATGTAGCTAGCTAGAGTCTAGTTACTTAGCTAGCAAACTAGCTAGCTAACTAACTACCTTGAAACTGTTTTCCCCTAATCTTTTCACATATTTTAAACAATTAATTAATTTTAATACATTTTCTTTCATTCGCGAGGTAATAAAACTCAAGCAGAACGTGCAAGACTGCTTTCTGTTTTCAGAGAGTGTCCAAAAGAGTTGAGCAACTTGCGTTCCAGCCTTGAAAGAGTGACAGGTGAGATAAGCGTCGCCCCACAGAGTTGTGGGAGAGGTGCAGGTGACTCATTGCAAACAGGTTTGGGAGTTTGTGGAGCAGGTTGTGAATGTGTGGCCGGACAGGTGTTTTTTTATTTTTTTTTTTCCCCCCTACATCCCAGCACGAAGCTCAGATAAGACAACATTGTAAACTTGGTATCCCGCTGACTATTTCTGTGTACATTTGTGTTTGATCTTACCTCCTTGTGTCTGAGCACGGCAGAGTTGCAGGACTAAGCAAGGCAGCAGCAACCGCAGAAGGACACGGTGCACCTGTTGCCCCTCCCTCACAAAAGTAGTCATCCTCATTCAAAACGTTACACCGTTCCAAAGCAACATTTACCATCCCATAAAGAAAAGGGCCCAAAAAATCATTTAGAACAGCAAAGGTAGCAAATCCAGTACTAGTCGTGTCGTCTCCTGCTCATAGTGAGAAGTTGAAATGAATCCAGCAGTGATTGGAGAGCCACTGGAGGCCAATCAGAGAACGGAGCGCCTTTTTTCTCCCTTGCTCTGATTTGAATGGGAGGGACCAGTGTGAAAAGAGCACACACAAAGGCACACAAACACACACGCGTACACAAGCGTATAACAGCTTGCAAAACTGGAAAGCTTCAAAACACCCCGGAGAACAGGAATGATTTGTGTTTTGAGTGGAGCACTTAATTGTTGTTATTGCATTGATTCGTTTGCATTTATTGGATTCAAGTCAAGTCACATTTTATTTATAAAGCACATTCAAAAAGACCGTAGTCAACTAAAGTGCAAATAGAAACATAAAATCCATGTGTGTTAGTGTTTTTATTACATCGCGCTTTTCATAACCCTATACAGACTACATTTCGTAAACTAGTCCAGGGTGTTTCCGCCTCTTGTACAAAGTCGCTTGATTCTATCTCATATGTGACCCAAATAAAGAACACACTATGTCAAAGTAAATTATTCCAATCTTTTACAATGCATACATACTGCAGTGAGGTCAGATGTTATCACGGTTCTTGCCTGACGATCTGTTTCACAAATGGATTTGAAAAGTGCTTCTGCAATGCATCAGGATGGCTAAACCTGTCATCTATACTGACATAAACAAGCTAAACTCACTAGCACAAATCTTAATACATGATATCAAACTGTCTTCTACAATCTCAAAAACTAAAAATAAAAAATAAAATAAAAACAAACATAAGGATTGAATGTGCCTCCAAGACGCTGTATTTTTTTATATTGATTCTTTAATGAACAACCCTGAAAGAACACATTATATCATTGAAATACTTTCCCAAATATGGTCTTTTTAAAAAAAAAATGCTTAACAAAAAGAGGCAAGACCCAGCTGTAATATTATAACTGCACTGGCGATGTTTACGCATGCTCTCATCAGTCTCAAAATGGCCGTCATTCATCAACAACCTGGATTTGGCCAAACTCCGTGTTGACAACACATAAGAATTTGCTCGTCACAGTGATAGGTGACAATGTGTCCTATACTAAAGACAAAGGTTATTACAATTATCATAAAAGCCACAATTAAAAAGGGTTTGGTTGTGCATTCCAGCGTTGTCATCGGTGACTAACAATGACACACAGAAGTGTAGTCTTGAAAGGCATCCACACGCCGTGAAAACCACACTACTCAAACTATCCTATTTTATTTGACAATAGTTTGAAACTTCATACGCGAGGAACTTCCTGTCATCTGACGTCAGAGACTAAGGGACTTGCTTGTTTATTTGTGTATGTAAAACAACAAGTTGTCCAGTCTTTCTTACACGTTAATTGAAAACTTCCTGGGCATATAGTGAAAAGAAACACATTTACTTAGAGCGTAAAGGCAACAGGAGCTCCACACAAAACTATCACGCAGCTCATTATCTTTATTTAAGGTGTTTTGAGCGAACTTTGAACCTTCCACTCCTTTACCCAGATTGCTTTGAGATTACTTGTAGCGCAGTGACTTCATCTTTTTGCACTTTGAAAGCTGCGTTGGCTTGAGTTGGCATATGCAGCACAGATTTTGGCATAATAATATGTTATTTCTAGTGCTATACTTGCCAGCAAAATCAGAATAGCGCACAAATTGCCTCAAAACAAAGCATTCAGAAGTAGCAAGTAGCAGAAGGAAGTAGTAGTAAAAAACAGGTAGCATGCCCTCCTGAACTCTGTAATCATCATATCATGTTATTTGGAAAAGACTCTTGTTGTTTTGCCATCTCCAGATCCTGCAAACAACATGTTGCCGTGAGAGGGTGAGCCAGCCAAACTGCTTTGTGGAAACCTGCTAGGCCTGAAGATCCACTCTTCTTCTTCTTTTTTCACAAGTTTGCTGACATTCAAATAACAATTCTATCTTTTTAGTATTTCAACAATAAATAAAGCAGGGGGTTGAAATATTTCCCAGTACACCCTTAGATTAACCGAAAAAGTTTCATTCAAAGGTAGAAGTGCTTCAAAATGATGGTTAATATTTCACCACAAACAGGAAGTTATGCTAAAACGATTTTTCAACCATCTCTATATCATTTTAATCAGATAAAGAATAGGCTGCTTGAGCAAACAGCATAAAGTCATGGCATGAAAGTAAGACGTAGGTGAGGACTTTTTCTTCATTTTAACTCATCCATGCACTTACAAAACAAAAACAAACAAACAAAAAACCCTACATTAGAAATGATTATAAGGTGGTCCGGAAGGAACTGAGAATAAACATTTCTTGACCCATAAAATAAACATAAGACACTGGGATAAAAAGGGAAAAAAGAAAAGCTAATTTTAAAAAAATCTCTTTGGGTTGTGCAAAACAACCCTGCAAGCATTTTTATAGTGATTCAAGTTAAACAAAAAAGCAAGCACAGACTTTGAGATGCCCGTATGACTTTATAATTATGATGGCGTGTGTGATTTCATTTTTACTTTTCGCCTGAAATGAAAACCAAACCTAACCCGAAAATCTACAATAGTGTGAAAACAATTACAAGGGCCCCCGAAGAATGTGAAGTTTAACTGACTCTTTTGCCCATTATAAGCCTAATGTTTATTTTTAATTCTCATATTTCATTTGAAAGGAAATTCAAACTACGCTTTCAATATACAGTACTGTACAGTATAAAATAAAATGGGACTGCAAAGCTATTACAATTCATTGCTGCTGTGTTCGACTGCCCTCTGCAGGTAAGAATCTATCACGAAGTGGCGCAGGGGACCTCACTTGCGAGAAGATGCTGTTCCACTACTGTATATATGTGACGCAAGACCATGACCCTCGATTGAAAATCTGGCATGTATGTTTTTTTTTTTTAAATCAGAAAGGCAGTGTTGTATTGACTCTAATGTCCAGTGTATACTGTAGATCAATTGCACAAGTAAGATAAGTCCAAGCTGATGACACTGGTCCTACAGAAAATGAGTTTATTTGTGATACAGCAGGAAGTGATTTGTCTCCATGCATTCAGCACTGAAACATGGTCGTCTACATGTGTAACTAGAACGGTACAGAATGAATCCTGGGGTTCTTCACTTTTCACATTCGCTTTACTGACATGGTCACATTTTTTTTTATTGTACACCCCATCCCCAATAATTCTTACAAATAAGACCTACCACTAAATATGGATCAAGTATACAGGCAAAACAGAAGCTACAGCAAGACAAACCTTCGTCTAATCATCTCAAACTACAGTGCACAAACCTGTTTTGACAGCGTAAGAGAGAAAAATAATCAATACATTATTTCTTATAAATATTCAGAAGCAAAAGATCAAATAAACGTCAGCCGTCACTACATATAAGGCCACAAAAACCAAATGATCAAACTCATGGTTGAACATAGAATCGATGCACGGATACACTTAAGCGTTTTCATTGTCGGCACAGACAAAAACCGTTTTAGAAGACTCAAGCCTGCTGGTATCAGTCGTTTGCTTATGCCCACATTTGATCAGCTTTACCCTGCTTTCGTTCCTATACTGACACATCACCTGTGTAAATAAATGACTTTGTGTAAAATAAATATACTGTACCTAACTGCCTTTTCTAAAGCCACACATAATATTCACATTCAGTAAACACAATTATGAGGTTGGAATGAACATAACATTTCTACCAATTGGACAAACAACAAGATTGACGATTTATTTCGAGACAAGTCTTTTTCAATATTCCCGCCCAAAAAAGGCCTTGTGTGACGAGAATGTGCTCATCTTGTACCTGATTGTATACATATAACTCAGAATGGTGTGTGATACTCCAAGCCGCCTGTGGTTGTATGTGGAAACACGTTTGAGGACTTATTTGATATACTTGATATTTAGCTTCGAAGTACAAGTACTCCTATGCTTTTTGTCTTCACCAGTTAAGGTGGTTTCTTTTCCGCTTCCGTATGATATTTCTGAAACTTTGGTACACCAGTCATAAGTCACCAGTGAGGTCAAACTGGACACTAGTTGACATCTGTGCATTACTAGTACAAGTGAAGCACTAAATGTAAATTAGAAGTATTTCATGCCACTAGCACTACTAGTACCGCACAGCTGTCCACAGCACTTTTTGCCTTGCTAGTAATATGTATTTGTCATGCTAGTACAATGTTGGTCTTGCTCATAAAAAATCAATAATTATGTTAATTGTTGTTGTAAATAGCATGCACATTAGCATAAGACGGTATGCATACGGACCATAAAACATGGTGCTGAGAAGGAATTATAAATCTGGTTTATCCATAAAAACTCCATTCAACCATGTTTGTTTTGCTGGTTGTATTGAAGCAAGCTGAAAACAGCTCTAGACAATTATTTGTTGCGATAACGTGCACACAGTCACGCTTCATGTTTTCGAAGAGAGGGTGCGGACATGACCTGGCCATGTTGACAGCCGACTTTCCGTCCATTTGTTACCATTCAATGTGTGTCATTTTCCTCTGCGCGCTGTGACCAATTTGAGTAAATCTCACAATTTTCCTCTGTCAATACTGAAAAAAAGGTCCTTCAATCCATCAGTGTTGTCTAGAAAGTTGTGAGACTTCATTATATTAGCCACTATCTAGGCAAGAAAATTACTTGCACTGAATGGGAGACGAAAGGAAGGAAAGACAGCCGTCAACGAGTCGTGTCACACGTCTACCCCCTCCAGGCAAATAAGGCTGTGTGCAGGTTGTCGACAAATGAGCTAATTTAACCTAGCTTTAATGCAACCGGTGAAACACAAAACACGTTTGGATGTAATATTTACTGATAAATCATTTATATTTTTTCTTCAGAGCACCAAAGGTACACTTTAAGATGGATATCGAATAAAATGCTCAAAGGGCTTGCCTTATTGGTTGTTGCTCTTAAACATGGTTTTGTCAGCTCATGGGTAAAGGTGAAACAAGACGACAATGAGCCTTATTGGGAAAACAAACAAGAATCAGCCTCTCTGCTGTGGTGGAGTCACGAGACCCAACAAACATACAGTACAGTACAGTACAGTACACTGCACGGAAAGACAAGAGGTGGACACAAGAAAAGCACATGCCAGAGTGATTTTTTATGGTTTGTGTGAGTGTGTTGTTGAAACTGGGCTCAGACAATGACAGAGTGAAAATGAAAGCCTTAAATCTCCAAATTCTTCGATCCCGGGCCCTCAGTCTCCAATGATATGAAGAATTAAAAAAAAAAAAAAAAAAAGTTGGACGGCTGTGACTGCCGGATGTTTGCTGTTTCCTACTTTTTGTTCTTGAGCTGATTGGCCAGCCAATCGAGGCCCTCATAGAGGCCGTCGCCGCTGGTGGCGCAGGTGGCCTGGATGTACCAGTTGCGATGGCGCAGGGAGTGTAAACCCAACTTGTCTGTGATCTCGGCGGCATTCATGGCGTTCGGCAAGTCCTAGAAAAGGCAATGGTTTACTAAGTGTATTATTGCTTGCAGTAAGTACCCCTGAGGGAGACAACATACATACTTTGAAACCCTTACAGTGGAAACACAATACATTAAAGGGGAAGTAATAATAATAATGTGTTTTATGCAGACCCACTTGTCTAAACTTGACAACCTGATTAATATGACCTTTTTTGGTATATGAATTAAGTACCAAAATCCACCAGCTTTCATTTATCTCGGTTTATAAACTTCAAGTCAGCAGCTGATCACTTATCACATTAAATCAATAACAATGTTGATAATAACATTGTTTAATTGATAATTGTCCAATTTCATATTCTCTTACTGTTATCTTTGTGTTGAATCAAAATAAAACACTTGCACACATTTGTTTTTACTTTGGAAAACGAATATCTATTTTTTTTGCCATTTGTTATGTTATGTCATGTTATGAATGAAAGCAGTAAGTAAATCTTAATTCCTTAATGTTTTGCATTTTCTGCATTGTCAATTTGAAATAATATCCAGTTTTTTTTTAATAAATGTGTCAATATTAAGATTTGCAATTAATCGATTAATTGACAAAATATTCAACAGATGAATCAATCATTAAAATAATTTTTACTTGCACTATATAATTGGTTATAATAAATAATTGACTGAACTGCCGTTCGCCATTAATTTAATGGCCACTGAGAAAATATTGTGAAGGCAGTGGGGGAAAAAAATTAACACAGTTTTTTTGTCGTGCAGGAAGAATTGTTGACAGAGCTCATGCGATGGACATGGTCAAAATGTGCAATTCGTGTTTCTTGCCTGTTTATTAGCAAACACAAGGAGCACTGCGTCTCTCAGCTCATCCTCAGCCAGCATCCTCATCAGCTCCTCTCGCGCCTCGTTAACACGCTCCCTGTCATTGCTGTCCACCACAAAGATTAAACCTAGGAGGAGGGGGGGTTAAATAAATAGAATTAAACATTCAAGATCATGGTGTATTGCTGGATTCAGCTTACCCTGTGTGTTTTGAAAGTAGTGTCTCCAGAGTGGTCGGATCTTGTCCTGCCCACCCACATCCCACACAGTGAAGCTGATGTTCTTGTACTCCACTGTCTCCACATTAAAGCCTGAAAACGAGTGCCCACAAGAGGTCATACAACAGCTACACTGCACATGGTGGGCTGTTATGATTCTAAGGACAGTGTGCTCATACCGATGGTTGGGATTGTGGTGACTATTTCGCCTAGTTTAAGCTTGTAAAGAATTGTAGTTTTTCCTGCAGCGTCGAGGCCCACCATCAGGATCCTCATCTCCTTCTTTCCTATGAGACTCTTCAACAGATTCCCAAAAATGTTCCCCATGATTCAGAGAAGCTTCGTAACGACTCTAGATGCCTTTGTGCAGCGTCTCCAGCAAGGAATTCGTTACAGAGGGCTAAATATGAGGAAAAAAAAAACAATATTCACTTACCACAGCTTTAGCTACACTTACATAAACTAATGAAACACACACAGGGGAACTGAGAGAATGTAGTAGGCAAAATACAGAGGAATCACCACTTAATACATTTTAGATTGTTTTTTTTGTTGTTTTTTTTACTTAAACTGTGATTGACATATTCTTTCTGACGTGTACACTAATAAAAAGGTATCTGGGGATAGAAAAAAAGGCCTCAGGCATTTTTTCTGAACCAAGATCCTCAAATTACTTTTGATTCATTTTAGCCCCTTTTTTGGTACAGCTCTTCTATTTGATTTCATTAAAATTGGGAAAATGCACCTCACAGCTTTTCAAAAAGTTGCAGTGGGTATAGGAATCGTAGCAATTGCATGAAATGGCATCCCAGCGGTTCATTACACAACTATCTACAGATTCAAATGGCATTTAGCAACTTTTCCAAACGTGACAAGCCAGTGTTGGGCCGACTGTCAACTATATGTTAATAATATGTGTTATATATGTGTGTGTCTATAGATTACACTGATTACAATGTATTGGAGTTGTTTGGGAATAGTTTTCATTTCTCTGGCACGTTTTATGGTCTATGGGATATATAGTCCTAGTGGTATTCCTTGGTGGAAATGGAAGAAGGATTTTTTTTTAAAACTCATTTTCCATGTATCCTAGACTTATAAACAAGTAATATATGCCAGAAGTTTTATTTAAAAAAAATAAATAAAAAAAATTGGTAGTGAACGAGTTAAAGGCATATTTAAGCATATTTAGCTATTTTCAGGAGTAAAAATCTAATATTTGTCTATAATTAATTTGATAGCCAAATTATTTGTCATGTACTCTATCTCTTTCAAAGACCAGCAGTTAGGCAGGTGGAATTTCCACTATTTTTTCTAAGCATTCCATGCAAACAATGAGAAATGTGCAAGCTCTATTCATCGCCCGCAGTGAGTGGAACAGAACAGAGGCATGTCAGCATTGTGGCTTCAGGCTGAGGAGCAATCTGTTTTTTCTCCCTCAAACATTCGCTTGAATGAATGCCCTAACTGAATGTCCTATATTCTCAAGGCTGTCGAGAAACCCTAACATTTAAAAAGGCTCATTTGAGCCACAATAAAAACTAAAACGGCTCCTCTGGGCTACGAATAAGGCTGTTCCTCAAAAACAAAGATTCATCCAGAATGACTGAAAAAATAGATATATACTATATTTGGGCCCTCTCACCTGACCCATTTGCAACCTTCGGTACTCCCGCACAATTAATGAATTTGCTCTTTGAATGTATACATTTATTGGATTTTTTCATTTTGTTTCTGTGATATACTAATACCATCCAACTGTCTTCTATATTTTGTATTATCAACCATCCATGCATTTTCTAGTTACGCTTATCCTCACAACGGTCGCAGGCTTTCTGGTTCATATCCCAGCTGACTTCGGGCAGTAGGTGGGGGGCACCCTGAACTGATTGCCAGCCAATTGTAGGGCACACAGAGATGAACAACCATTCACGCACCCAATCACACTTAAAAATAAATTAGCATGTGCAATATACCTGCCATGCATGTTTTTTGTTGTGTGGGAGGAAGCCAGAGTGCTAGGAGAGAACCTACACAGGCTCGGGAAGAACATTCAATCTCTACAAAGGAAGGCCGGAACGAGGTGGATTTGAACTCAGGTCCCTTTAACTGTGAAGCGGATGTCCTATTTACTGCACCACCAAGCTGTTTTTAAACTTCTAATTTGGTAAACCTTTGATTTTACTTTTGTACAATTTTAATGGATCATGATTTAAGGTTACTATTTTCCATATGGTACCATAAAGTACAGTGTTGAAACTGTGCATAAAATAGCAGTGGCTCACTAGTTTCAAATGAGCTTTTTAGGAATAAAACATCTGACTTGCTTTTGATGAAAACTTGAGGAGAGGACTACTGCCCTTTTGGCGCTGATAGTGGAATGTAATGTTTAAGTTTCCCTCTGTGTACTACTATGCTTCAGACTCAGTGATTTAGAGCATTCAGCACGTGTTACTCTCATGTTTTTTATGTAATGTGGGAGGTCAGAGCACATAGAGAAAATCCACACAAGCCCAGGAACAATCACATTTGAACTACGAGTGCATCATGTTGATTAATATAATCCTGAAGTTGTTAACGTATCTTCATATCAGTCATTTTCATTCATTGTCCAACATGATTGAAATACTTAGGTATTACACTAAACATTAATACTATTTAAAAATAAATAAATAAATAAATAGGAAGGAAGGAAGGAAGGAAGGAAGGAAGGAAGGAAGGAAGGAAGGAAGGAAGGAAGGAAGGAAGGAAGGAAGGAAGGAAGGAAGGAAGGAAGGAAGGAAGGAAGGAAGGAAGGAAGGAAGGAAGGAAGGAAGGAAGGAAGGAAGGAAGGAAGGAAGGAAGGAAGGAAGGAAGGAAGGAAGGAAGGAAGGAAGGAAGGAAGGAAGGAAGGAAGGAAGGAAGGAAGGAAGGAAGGAAGGAAGGAAGGAAGGAAGGAAGGAAGGAAGGAAGGAAGGAAGGAAGGAAGGAAGGAAGGAAGGAAGGAAGGAAGGAAGGAAGGAAGGAAGGAAGGAAGGAAGGAAGGAAGGAAGGAAGGAAGGAAGGAAGGAAGGAAGGAAGGAAGGAAGGAAGGAAGGAAGGAAGGAAGGAAGGAAGGAAGGAAGGAAGGAAGGAAGGAAGGAAGGAAGGAAGGAAGGAAGGAAGGAGGAAGGAAGGAAGGAAGGAAGGAAGGAAGGAAGGAAGGAAGGAAGGAAGGAAGGAAGGAAGGAAGGAAGGAAGGAAGGAAGGAAGGAAGGAAGGAAGGAAGGAAGGAAGGAAGGAAGGAAGGAAGGAAGGAAGGAAGGAAGGAAGGAAGGAAGGAAGGAAGGAAGGAAGGAAGGAAGGAAGGAAGGAAGGAAGGAAGGAAGGAAGGAAGGAAGGAAGGAAGGAAGGAAGGAAGGAAGGAAGGAAGGAAGGAAGGAAGGAAGGAAGGAAGGAAGGAAGGAAGGAAGGAAGGAAGGAAGGAAGGAAGGAAGGAAGGAAGGAAGGAAGGAAGGAAGGAAGGAAGGAAGGAAGGAAGGAAGGAAGGAAGGAAGGAAGGAAATGTGTAAAAATAAATAAGAATAAAGCCAGCAAGAGCCCTGTCCAAGGTCCTGAATCAAAGCCACATCGCACTTTTACTAAAAGATACATTGTCGTTCATAACCATAACTATTTGAAAACACACATACAGGGGTAGTTGCCAGCAGGGCCTCAGTAAGCCGGTGGGTCACATGATAGGAATGCGGCCAGGGTGACCCACGTTAGCTAGCCACCGATGCTACATGGTTAACATCCCAGCTAACTTCTCACAATTAACCCATTTACGTTGATCCCGCTTGCAACGACAATGTACCGAGAAAGTCGCTGCTTATTTCGCCATCCGCGCAAGAACACGCTCGTAATTTTGCGCTGTATTATACAACAATAAATCAAGTTGCGGAATCTATGAGACGTGTCGGCGTTAGCAAGTATCTCTTTCCACCCCATCCCTCCATTCATTCGCTCTTCTCATCCACCTCCACCGCAAGCATCTTGCTGTCACGGAGCCGTCTACAGCAAATGCTTTCCGGCCAAGAGTAACGCCGAACACACGCTACAAACCGGCAACTCGACACGAGGTTATATAACCAACAGCTAGTACTTACTTTGTCGGATTTTTGTAAACGTCGGCGGGTGCCAGTTAGTATGAAGGAGCCACTACTTACCTAGCTCGCTTAGAAGTCTCGCGATAATCCATCACGCGTAGGGGGTCTAACAAGACAAGGTCTCGCGAGAGTATAGATGACTCAATCGACGGTGGCGAGCCCCCAAAAGATGAGAGCCTTTGATGGGAATGAGGTCAACGAACTAGCTTTGGGTTGTATTTTAGCTCAATTCACAATGAGTTTTATAGAATTTTGTAAATACTTTGGTTAAATCATGCTCATTGGTGGTGATTCTAGTTATTTAGCTACATTTTGCATATGCAAAATGGAAGAAGTCAAGTAAAAAAGATCTTTGGTACACTATGTTCTATGCAGCCACACCAGTCCAAACAGTGTTCTGATTAATATTGGGTTTGAAGGAAATGAATTAAATCCACCCCTTTTGCCACTTGCTGTCAACTGAAAAGGACATCATATTTGCTCAGCGAATGGCCAACTGCGGCACAGCTGCCAAATCTCAAAAGACCACACTCAGAAGAAAGTGATTTTAATTAATTACATAAGAAAGTCAAATTACTGTGGTACCTTGACGACGTGCTCCAATTTTTTTATTAATTTACAATATGTTTTCATTGTGCTGTGAGCCAAACCATGGGTCCGATTCACCATCTGCCACTTGTCAAGTGACACTAAAAAATTGTGCAGCAGTCATTTAGCAACATACAGGGGTGAAAACGAGAATGGAATGATTTCAAAGCATGAGTACCATATTTACAGAGGTTTAGTACCGCTACACTACATTCGTGTAGTTTTTCTCCTTCAGGTATACATAGCAGACATTTGGCGGCAAAACATGTCAGCCCCCGTAGACGTGGTGTGAGGATTAGGGTTAGGGTGTTATATTACTACTGAGTACTAGAACTACGATCATGTAAAAAAAAATAAATAAAAGTAGGTTGATATGATAGAGCATAATCTTTTGCACATTATTGAAATTTGTAGTGGCCTTTTTAAATAAATGAAATTAATGAAATTAAATTGTACACATAATACCATTAAGCAGTGTTTTGCAAAGCCCCCTAGGAGAGAGAAAACATTACACCCTCTCATTCGCCGCAGTGACTAAAAATAAGATCATTATCTTTAAAAAAGTGTAAGTACACCTAAAATTGTATCTTTTTTTAACATTAACAGAAGAAAAAAAGCAACATAGTTCAACGTATAACAAATTCTTACGTTCTACAATTATATGGGTTAGTTTCAAACTGAAAAAAACTTAAAGAGCAAAGTTCCTGAAATGGAAAGTAAAAAAAAAAAAAAAAAAATGTCAATCGAGATTAAAAATTTTTGACCGTTTTATAAAAAAAATAAAATAAAATAAATAATAATGAATGTAAACTAATCTGGAAATTCAACAAAGGAGCCCCAATATCTTAAACGTCTTAACCTGAAGAAAAAAAGGTAAAAAAAATTGTGCTGATTGTTTTCGAAATCATATCAATCATTAAAACTCATGATTGACTTGAAAACGACAAAAGTGGATTCAGTTCAATCATCCTCATCATTTTGGAATGATCCATGCAGGAATCCATGCTAATGGGGATGGCTGACAAGCTACGTGGCAGGCCTCAAATACCACAGCGCCCCCCAGCGTACATAGGGAGCAGCGCCTTTCCTGCTAACGTGCAGATGTGGGATGTTAGCCGAAGGTCTAAGGCGGGCTCGTCCCACTGAGCCAAGTGTTGGGGGCCAACGTCCACGGGCTGCTCGGGCTTATCTCTGCACGCTTTTGAACACATCAGCATTAGCCGGAACACAGACACTATTCACCTGAGGGTCCAAGCAAACGAATTGGCGCGCGGCTGCCACGGAAATCTGCTTTCACAACGTCTGCTTTTTCTCCACCCTGCAGAAGTTCACAATGCAGGGTAGCTTTGTTTTGTTGCTGCTTGCAGCTTTCACATTCACGGGGGGACTCGTGCAGGGCGACGACAATGGAGCCGAGGAGGTGCAGGTGGAGACCTTGGTGAGTGGAAAACGATGATCCGTGCAATATAAACAATGCATCGAACAATAGCAGTACTAACGATCAACTATTTCGCCCGTAGCTGAAACCCGAAACTTGCTCCGTACTCTCCACAATGGGGGACACGTTGCAGATCCACTACACGGTAAGACGCAACCAGAAGCACTAGGATTCATTTTCAACACAATTCTAGCCAAATATGCTATATGCGTGAGTTTTGTGCTGCAACCAAGCCTCAGTATTGCGATAAGCGGGTCGACTGCCGTTGTGTGGCGTGAGAATGTGGGGGGGCCTTGTGTGCAACACGTCAGCAATAACACTAGAACAGATCATCCATCCACGCGTTCACATTGCCAGGCTGGCTATCTGACTAGCTGCCCCCAACACCGCATTTGTGTAGTCACACAAATGCAGTCCGCTAGTTATGTCGATATTTTTAAGAAATCGTCAGATTGCATTCATTCATTCTCTTTATAGATTAGTTGAACAGAGTAGTGATTTTCTTGCTGTTTTCCACTTAGACAAACAATCTTTCACTCACATTCACACCTAATGGCTTTTAAGAGTCTTTAATGAACCTAACATGTATGTTAGAAAAATAAAGAAAAGAAAGGACAGAGCCGTGATTTAAACCCAGAACCTCAGAGCCACTTCTAGCTCTATGTGTTGCTCCAGTTTAGTAGTCATTCTTTGTTTGATTAGTGGCATTTGTCAGCAGTTGTTACTACACTTTAGACGAGATCCAAGTGCTTCAAGATACGCTTGGCTGGTTTTATTCCTTTTTTTATTATTTCTTTTTTGTAAACCTAGTTTAAGGCAAGACATGTAAGTAATGTCAATGATGGTGGTGAACACCACAATAAGCAGAAGATAGTTTAGTGCTACCAAAACATAAAGCAAAGACAACTGCACATTATGTATTTAAGCAAACAACACAAACCTTACCTTACATACGTCTACTAGCGAAATACTAATAATAGATATAATAGATAACTGGAAGACATATAGACGGGCTAATGAAACTAGCATTGGTAATACAGCAGTTCAGAACAAACAACTTTTTATTACAAATGGTAACCAGACAAGAAGACAAGTGCAAACTCATGAATATATTTTTTATCCTCTGCAAAAGAAGTACCATTGCACTACAGCCTAGTTGCAATGGGCTTCTGGGTTTCATCATCATAAGTACATGTAGTATGTCTGCATGTACAGTGTAATACTCCCCCCTGGTGGCTAGGGTGCAATCCAGAAGGAGGCTAACAGTAAAATTAAAGCACAATATCAAGATTTCAAGCATGGAACAAATCACACTCATAAATCAAGGCATCACTGTACTATATTTCTTTAACGTTAGACATCCATTTTACTGTGCCCCTAATTACTCATCCATTAGATGAAAAAAAAATGCAACACCTCAAATAGATACGTACCTTTCTTTATATATACATTGAGTGGTAGCACCATGAGTCGCAGTGGGAGTCCCCCAGATCCAGAGCAGACATTTTTTGTCATACAGTATTTGTTGCCATATCTATTCTGTGATATTGTAATCAGCATTGTCGCCTGACAACATCATCTGTTAGCTTTCTCAGCGGGCTATGGAAACCTTTTCCTACAGGGACTGTTTCCATTCTTACTGTGGAGTAGGCTTACACTAAAGCAATGAAAAACTATGGGCTATTGAACAAATATGAGTTACTACATAGTATATTATGAACGCCTGTGGGTTAATTTCCTCTGAGATTTGTTTTTAGAATTAGGAATTACTGTAGTTATTTTGAAGCAGTAAAAATGTTCTCCTGCTTACTAGGGTAAACTAATGGACGGTAAGGTCATTGACTCATCACTTTCTCGAGACCCTCTAGTTGTGGAGTTGGGGAAAAGGACAGTCATTTCTGGTAGGTTAAGAGCTCGACTAGATTTGATCGCCGTGGAACACATAATAAATCAATAATGGTAAAAGAATGCAATGTGTCAATTGACTTTTTGTCCTTTGTTTGATATTCACTCTCAGGTCTGGAACAAAGCTTGATCGGCGTGTGCGAAGGGTAAGTAAAAAATGATTTAGCAATAAAAGGGTGATGATAACGTAATAGGGTTCATATTGCTTCATGGTGGAATCGACAAAATGCATACTCAGCTTTTATGATTTGTTTCCGTTTCGCTCTCTCGCAGGCAAAAGATCAAAGCCACTATTCCATCTCACCTCGCCTATGGAAAAAAAGGGTATCCTCCTACGATTCCAGGTAGAGAACACACAAAGCACTTACATTTTATCAGGAAAAAAAACAGTAAATTTGTATGTTATGAAAAAAAAAAAACTGAGTCCATAAAATGTGTTTGCTCTTATTTATTCACAATGACCTAATTCAAGCTTACGTACCGTGATAATAAATTTCAATATTTATGTATATGGACTTAATTCTTGTAGCATTACTACGTGCTCATAAGTTTTAATTTTTCAAGTGTGGTTCAAATTTGTCTCAGCAGCTTATTCATGTCATTCTCCAAGTATTACTTTTTAGTTGTACAAAATATGATTTTTTAGTTGCTCGTACTTAGAAAAAAATTAAATGAAGCAATTTTTTTTAACTTTGCATAATGTTAATTGTGCCTTTAATATTTGTTAAGCACAGTTCAGTTGTATATTTACATTTGAGTACAAAAAACCTTTCAAACTTTGACAAAAACCTTTGTGCAATAAATTTGAATTGAATTCTTATGTAAGTAAAAACATTTCCGTATTGTTCAGCATAGTATCCATGTTCAAAATTGCAATAATATTAAACAAGGTTTTTAGAACTAAAACCTCTGCCTCATTGTGATGAACACTTGGGTCTTACTACCTTACTGTATTTTAATGTTGGTCATTTTAGTGTAGAGCTGGGCAATATGGCCCAAAAAATAAAATCTCAAATTTCTTCAGTCACGATGAATGATTGAGATATGTACTGATTTTATTTGAACATACCAAACAAACACTTATTTAAGTTCGATTTGTTCCACTAGTCTAAATTCTGTGAGACTTTTCAGAAGCATTTTTATTTTATGATTATCACTCACTGTTTTGCTGTCATCTATTCATTTAAAGCAACTGTACATATAGTAACAAATGTCACTCTTGATGTGCACTAGGCGACGCTTCCCTTGAGTTTGAAGTGGAAGTGATCTCGCTGACGCAGCAAACGCCTTGGCAGAAGATGGTGAATGATGTTTTCCCCCTTGTGTGTTTGGCGCTGGTGCCCACTCTGCTCGGCTTAGTCGGCCTCTACCTCTACAACAAGGCCAAAGATCCAAAACCCAGCAAAAAGAAGGCAAAGGACAAGAAGAGCAAGAAGAAATAAGGACGGAACAAAGAACTATTTAAATAAATTTTTAAAAATGTGTTTTCTTTGTGTTGGTTTTGTAAAACATTCCTTTGTGAAGGTATGCTTAGAATTAACATCTCATCCCAGCTTTGTTGGCAGTGATGTTTTACACTGCCTGTAGATGTTGCATCTCTGACAGATTTTGAGCCTTCATGAGCTTGAATGAACTACGCAACACATCTAAAATTCAACAGACAGATAACACATCTTCCATTCCAAGAATTATTGTTTTATTGGACTGCATGTCAATGTTATGATCTGTTATATTGATTTGAAATTTGTTCTCCCAACAATTTACAATTCGTCCTTTTAGACTGTTTTACACTTTGCCGACCCCATTCTAAGACTTTTCTCAGCCAATCCCTTACCAGATGGGGAAAATTAAAAATTTGTTGTCATGAAACCCTCCACTGTGAGCGTCTTGGTCTTTGTTGGTGTTTTCCTTTCAAGCTGCCCATCACACGCGTCAAATTTATATTTAAAAGAAAAAAAAAGTAACATACTACCATGGAGTGGCCGCTTGAAAGCCATGATGCTTCAAAATACAGATTTTACTATCTCTGTTACTGAAGGTGCTCAAAATCAAACAATCTGATGTTAAATTAGTTTTGTGTCGGCATTCCATGATGGGCCACACATTTTTCATCTTTACATTATTAATATTAGTGAGGGAAAAACGCCCATTACACGGAGTAAAACATGTTTAATTTACTAAAACTGCATATTGATACACCTCTACTCCATATCAAAGAATTTGCCCCACAGTTCTGAGTATGTTTTTCCCTCTTTTGGTTTTTATACTTAAAAGTATGATCATGCCTAAAATCAATCTGATATTCCAGCTGTGTTATAGCCGCCTGCAACCCAGCCTATTCACTTGTGTTCACTGGAGTGGACTTTTTTGTGTCTACATCTTTTGACACGTTTGAGATTCTCAATTAGAGTCTATTGAGTCCTTGTGTGCTCAGTAGAGGAAATCCTGACCTTTCCAATGAAGTCTCAATCATGTGTTTGGCCTGCAATAAACTGTGCTGTCTAGCTGAGACAAAAATGAAAAACGCAAGAACACATATACATAGGCTGGGTTTCAGGAATATATGTGTTTTAAACGCTAAAATGTGTTAATCGTCACTGTGGGCAATTGAGCATCGGCACTATTTTATGTCGAGTGGATAAAGCTGTGGATAAGGCATGCACGCCTTATATCCTTCCGCATCTTCAAATTTGACATTTGATTTTTAATGTAAAATATTACCAAATAAAATGAATTAAAACAATATATTATCAATACAATAAAACATTGTGACCAATTTATATTTGTTTTAGTTTTAGGAAACAATAATTTGGTGCGCAGAGCAGAACGGAAATGCACCACGGCGCGGTGCAACCTTTTCCGGCCCTCTTTCCAGCTTCCCGTGCAACATGGTGAGATGACGATAATAGTAGTCGTTTGGCAAAACAAGAAATAAATAGATTTATTCCTCGAGTAACGACTCCGATTTGGATTTTTCTCATTAATAAAAACACAACGATCATCCGAGTTGCATTATATTGCCGTTTAAAGAGCGTTTAAACGTTTTTAAATGTGCTTGGGCCTACATACTAGCGGTTAGCGAGCTAACATTGGCGTGCATGTGTTCTCGTAGCGATCGGAGTACAGAGCATATCTTTCGAGACGAATACAAGTAACATCCAGGCTATGAAAAAACTATTGTATAAGGCTTTATTTATTTATTTTTAAAATTATTTGTCTTCTGTCCCACCAATATACACTACGATATTTTGAATAGACACCTGTAGTGTGTCACTCGTGTTTGGTTTAGTGTTGGCGTCGGGAACTAAAAGGAGTCATCATGTCTTAATGTATTGTACGTTTATGGGAATTGGTAACTATGTGTGCTCAAACTGTTAAATGGTATAGATATCCATATGTACGCATATGTATGCACTTTGAAAGTAATCTAAATTTTATTTTACTTTTTAGACCAAGAAGAGAAGGAATAACGGTCGTGCCAAGAAGGGCCGTGGGCATGTGCAGCCCATCCGCTGCACCAACTGCGCCCGTTGCGTCCCCAAGGACAAGGCCATCAAGAAGTTTGTCATCAGGAACATTGTGGAGGCTGCAGCCGTGAGAGACATCTCTGAGGCCAGTGTCTTTGATTGTAAGTGTATTTTCATGTCCGTATCACAAATGACAGTGCGTGGGCTACTGTTAATGTGCTTTTTCCCTACAGCTTATGTTCTGCCCAAGCTCTACGTGAAGCTGCACTACTGTGTCAGCTGCGCCATCCACAGTAAAGTGGTGAGGAACCGCTCCTGTGAGGCCAGGAAAGACCGCACACCGCCGCCTAGATTCAGGCCCAATGTGAGGAACCGCCACGAATAAATATTTCTCATTTTTTGAAAACGCCTAAACAATTTTGTTTTGTGTTTTAGGCTGGTGCACCAAGAGCTCCTCCAAAGCCCATGTAATTGACATGCTTTACACCTGAAGAATAAAAGTCATCACAAAGACTTCTAAGTTGTTGAGTGTATTTATGACTTGTTTAATCAGTCGACAAGAGAGGGTTTGACGGTTTTATTTAGAGTAAATCCTTACAGTACAAAACTGACAGTAGTTAAGTTCAAAGTAGTGAAATGCATAATTGATCACGTTTAAAAGTTCATTATTTTTAAGCGATAACAGGTCATTTACAGGAGGTGAGAGGCTTACAAAAACATTGGAGCGTTTCAAGAACCATACATTAAACATGGAGTAGTTGTAGGCTTAGAATTGGTAGCACATGCATCAGAGTCTGAAGCCACAATTAGGTCTAGAGTTGTACAATTACACCACCCACAATGAAGCCAAACAAGGATAGGTGATAGCCAGTAGCTCACTGAAATATGCGCAATATCAGATGCTTTTTTTTTTTTTCAATGATATTTTCACACAGCCAGCAAAAGTTTCTTGCCTGCAGGGAGTTTTCTTTGGCTGTTAGCAGCAGCATTATAGCCTATGGGCATGTGGTAGTAAAGTGTAAATTGGTTCTAGCAAGGGAAAAGCTGGTGCTGAGCATGTCACAAAGCTAGACTTTTACAGCACAGGGGTGAATAGTTCCCAAACTACTAGAATGAAGGCACATAATCAAAAGTACAAGATACAGGAAGCAAACCAGCGCAAGTTACTCATGGGCCTCTCCCATTAGTTACATCAAAACGTATGTTAAGCAGGAAACTTTATATTTAAAACACATAAAAGCAACAGTCTGTTCATTTTAACGTAAGGCAAGATAGCATTACTGGTAAAATGACTGATGGTGATCATTTCTGTTTGGAGTTGTGCTTGATCTCTGCACTTGTGCAATCATTTCTAGGATCTTTAAATTGTCCACAAATGACCTCCTAAAATGCTGAACTAGCCTTAGGATTAAAACAAGTGAGCAAAAAAGTTTTTCCTGCAGTTTGGTCAACATTGTATATTTACAAACATCAAATCTCACCGTAACTGCAAAACGTCTTTTTCATTGGCGCTACTCACGGAGCTTCTATTTTAGCCATTATAGGGTATTGGTTACTGTTCAAAAGGGTGAGGGAAAAAATACATAGGGCATGTTAATCCACCTAATCTTTGAGATTTCTATTTTAAGCAATCTTCTGATTTCTTGTGCAAAGTATAGCTTGAAAGTTGTGGGAACAGTCAAAATCCATTTAATCTCATAAAAATAATTCACCGCTACTTTCATATGGGAAGGCCCTATTCAAGAGGGACAAAGGCCTGAAAAAAAAAAAGTCGCCATCCACATTCAATCCTTTAAATTTTTGCTCGTGTCAGTATGTAGAAATCCTACCCATATGCATGTTAGACAACCTAATATTCTTTGGTAACTCGTTTGAACACAAATTTGTATGTTTGAGAACAAGTGTGTTAGTTCCTAGCTTTAATTCTAATTGAATTTCACTTATGATGAGGGAAGGCACAATACAAAAGTGATAGCAAAATTGTAACTGAATTTGTTTGATTTCTTCTGCAGATTTGACATAAAATCATAAATATGTCCCATTCTCAGGGCAGTGATATTTCTCATATTTTGAGATAAATGTGCAGCTCGTGAATGTATTCTATAAAACAGTTTAATATAATCAGAATATTCTGGCAAGTATCAGTGCAACAGAAGCAGTTATAGAACAAACAATTAAAAACAGACACGAAACACTAACAAGTCAAATCATTTGTGTCAAGGTCTTCATTGTACACGTTCTACTTCCAGAAAAAAAAGGGTGTCTCACATACACTTACTTTCATCACTTCACCACTTGATACAAAACAAAAAGTGCATTTATGATTCACAGACAACTTTTAAAACATTTGTGGACTTAGACCTGGCTCTTCCGTTTGGTCTGCACTTAAACCAAGGATTTCAAAACTTGATAGTGAATGTTACTGTGAGGTTTTTAAGCGATCTTCCAAGAGGCGGATGTCTGACTGATGTTTGCCTTTTTTGGGGGGGGTGAAGAATCTGTTAAAGTGCTCAAGGATTTTCAGGTCGGATTGATCAACCACAGTATGTGCATCAGGTGGGATTCCTGAATTTGGGCGCAAGGCACATGTGTGGATGGGAAAGTGCGTGTTCAAAGATGTTTTCAAAGTGCATTATGAAAAATAAAATGTTTCTTTTGTGCTGTGCAGACCAAAACCAAGCCAGGCCGAGCTCATCGAGACGGTTCCTCAGTCCAGGATGTGCTCTCCACGGACGATGTGAGAAGAAAATTCGTAGCGGTCTTGGCTCCGGTGGCCGCAGATGTTACACTCGAAAGGCTGGCGAAATCCGTGGCAGCCCATGTGGATGGTAAACATGACGTGGTCCAGAAAGAGCACACGGCAGTGGTCGCATCGGAAGCAGCGCACCGTTCGCCCTTCGCCGTCTACCACTCGCAGGGTCTCCCTCGAGGTAGACGACGGCGCCGTTGGTGAGCTGGGCATCGGGGGGAGGCCGGATGGAGGGGGCGCGTGGAGACTCCCGTCCTCTTTTTTCACCTCCCTGTCTTTGGCGTGGCTGGGGCTGTGTCCATCCCAAATCTTGTACTGCGGCGGAGGAGCCGCGTTGTGGAGATGATGCCCGTTGTTCCGATGCAAGGCTGGACCGGGAGCGGTGCTGTTGCACGTATCGTCCGGCATGCTTTCTGTGTCCGTAGAGTCCTGGCAACCGTTGCTAGGGGAGGTGGCCTGACTCCGACCCACGGGCAGATCTTCGTGACCTTCTCCCATCTCCCTTCTTTCCACAGTGGCGGCCCCCAGCCCCGCCCCCATGCAGTCCAGTCTCAGGCCGAGAGCGCCCGGTGCGAAAGCCGCGCCATGCATCGATCGGAGTTCGGATATGCATGAAGGGTGAGCGGTGGGGAGATGAATAGGTTGCAGGGTGTCGGCCATCCCCCCTCCGCCTCCTCCTGCTACACCTGAATACTCTCCTCCAGGGACACGTAGGCCTTCCATCTCTCCTGGATGGTTGTCCCCATCTTTGTCCAAAGCAGTATTAAGCTCATAAGGTGCAGTTCCACGATGTATGTGCTTCTGTCCTGCAATTATAAAACACAATCCTATTACATTGAAACACGTAATATTGGCATTGTCCCAAAATGCATTATTAGAAAAAGGTATGGCTCAGTTGAAATTTTCGGATGAATCCCAAGTGCGATGCAACCTTTAATCCCTCTTTAAAACCCCATTCTATATCTAAACTAAAATACATTTTTTCAATTTGTTTTTTTTTCTGCTATCAAACTTATTTGTAGATGTTTACTGACACTTCATTTCTTCTCTAGTGGAGGCCTAAAGGTTTTGTACTAAAATTGTTTTATATTTTGAACCTTTCATTATTCCCTTGTCTAAGCTAATTTCCCAAACCTCACAAAGCTGAGGCCAAATTCTCACCTACAAATTTTTGTGGCATGGATCTCTTGCGTTTGGTGACGGCGCCGGCGAGCCGAAGTGTCATCTTGTCTGACGAGGCGTGAAGCGGGGAGTCTGGTATGTACTCCATCTCCTTAATCTCCTCTCCTAAAAAACACAGAAAAAATAACATTAGCTCTAGTCACAGATCCTATTGCTAGATTTTCAAACCAAATGGTTATTTGCATGTTATAAAGTGGCTGAAAATAAGATGTGATTATTGGATGTAGATAATGCTTATGATGTTAGCCAAAATGTAAAACCCCCAAATCTTCATCTCTCGAAATTGGAATATTACATAATGTGTGTGTGTGTGTGACAATGGACTTATTAAATTTGATCAATTTATCAATTAACTTCAACGACACAATGTGCAGAATTTAGAGTTGCCTTTTGCCAATGTTACATGAATGCAGCCCGCACACTATGATGTCACAGAGAGACCATACTTTGGTGGCATACTCCAAGCAAGCGAACACAAATACAATTCGCCATTGGTTTCAGTGCATAACACGGCGGGATGCACAAAACCTGGGCAAATACATCAACACCGGTTAGGTACTCTAGGCTTCCACAGACATAAAGAAAATGAAAACAAAACTCTTATCAATCAAGTAGAATGCAAGAAACGACCAAGGCGCACCAAGATTAACAAGAGGCAACATCACAAACGCATGCAGCGGCCATCCGCAATAGAAGGAAGCCACAGGATAAGGTAAATTCTTGTTGTATCGTGATGTCTTTGCTGGTATTTGCTTTTGTGTTTGGTGGGTGAACTCAAACGTGTAGAGTAACTTAGTCATCCTAACTCCCAAACCGATCGTCGTGCACTGTCATGTAACTTGTTCTGCATGGAGTGGGTGCCTGGGCCCCCCTTTTCCTTCTTTTATCCACGATTGGCAAAAAAAAAAACCCATCAATTTCCTTTTTGGTTTTATTCGCGATTGACATACAAACCAGAAACTCGCTCAGCTGCACACAAGACACAAACTGACATCCAAAACGTGGTTTGAGTTACCTTAACAAAAGTTTTCCTCCTTCGCATTCCGTAGCTAAAAAAACATGACTGCCTCCATTTGAGTGGCATTCCCCATGTAATAGAAATAGCGATTACTAGACCTACGATTGTATACAAAACATATGTTGGCTGGACAGAACATTTATTTACACCTTATTGAAATTTCTAGTGGGTTTTCAAAATGAATAACTGTCTAAATATTACACATTGTCACTTTAATGGAACGCACAACAACAAAGAAGGCATTTGAGAAATGTGGTGTCGGAAGCTGACCACTAGGTGGTGCCTTTTAAACAATACGTAAAGAAGCAATATGAACGAAGTCTGGTGGCTATGAATAGGATGTTGTGTTACATAATTCTTTGCTCTAACTACATAATGTAGCTAATAAAAACAAATGCACGACTACTTTTTGAAAATAATGAAACTCACAAAATGAAAGTGACATACTGTATTGTGATTCAGATGAACCATGCTTACCTAGATGCTGTGCATTATTAGGCTGTTTTGACTCCACGCTCTGTAAATAGTTGTAGCAGCGCTCAAGATGCTCCTCTAAGGTGCTCTGTTGCTTGTAACTGCGACCACAGTAACTGCATTTATATGGCTTCCCTACAGTTGGAGAGGATACTGGAGACAAAGAGGAAGAAGGGCATTACTTTTGTCACCATATAAAAGAAAATGGCAGGGGGCAAGGCTGCACATTTTATATAGCCTAAATATGTACTACCGGCATGAGTGCGAAGATGGCCGGTAAGGGCGTCTCTTCTTCTACAAGCGTAACTGCACAAAGGACATTTAAAGGGCTTCTCTCCAGAGTGCAGCTTGATGTGACGGAGCAGGTTTCCTTTTTGAGTGAAGGAGGCACCACATTGATTACACTGAAACGGCCGCTCTCCTGCACCAAGATCAAATTGTTAGTAATGGCACCAACCTTAGATACTTTTCTAACAATTAACATTCAAAGCAAAATCATAGCATATCAGGTGTGCTATCACAAGTAGAATAATATAAATATGAAACATTTCTTCACCTGTGTGGCTACGTTTGTGCACCATGAGAACATTGGGACCGATGCAGATCATTCCACAGATGTCACACTTCAGCTTCCCACTGGGCAGTCTGATGTTGTCCTGATTGACAAGCTCCCTATAAACAGGTGGCTCCGTTGCCTGATCCACACCTCCATCCTCCACACGTTCCACTCTCTCGTCATCGTTGCTAGGTCCGGGGTCTTCATCACTGTATAACTCAACTTTAATGGAATTTGCTACAAAGGTAGAAAACAAGTCCTCTGTGAGTTTACAGAAACAAGGAAGACAAATTGTCGCATATTTAACACTCACCACTGAGCGAACGATGAGGTGAAGTTTCCTTGCTATTTGGAGTGCTTACTGTCGGACCACTGAGGCCCCCTGTAAACTCTCTTTCCATTGAAGAATCTCCACTATTAACTGTTAATACAAAAAAACATTAAACACACGTTTACTTATTGACTCAAATGATACAGTGGCTACACAACAATAAATAAATAACTGACCTGACAAGTAAGACTGGCCATTGCAGTCGTCAACATCCATACTAGACTCTGGCCCAATTCTGAAATGACAGTTTGGTCTCATGCGATATATGAAATTAAAATGGTTGCATATGAAAAGCTGGAGAAGATCGCAATGAGTCGAACAATGACACCGAACCGTTCAATTAGCTCCCAAAGATTTTAATGCATTAAAAACATGTTGTACATTGCATGCGTTAATAATGTGGACTTAATCACCCGGAATTTCTGTAGCTTTACTAGCAGCTACAAGACAGCTAACTTTTAACAATAAAGGCTACAGATCAGCTGATTGACTCACTCGCAATGACACCACTGCCAAACTTACCGAATGCTCATGTGCCACCAATAGGTCTTCCGTTCACATTATACACATTCAAATTTTTACATGCGTGTTCGTAATTCACTGCTTTATTCGTGTGAATTTACAGCTAAATCATCCAGTCGGCCTTGGCGGCTAAGGCTGGGCTAAGCTTTTCGTGTGCAAACATGACGCCGAGGAAGCTCAAACCAATGATAACGTTGCTATTTGTCGCGCTCGGTCTCTGAAAATCGCGGCTTAAATATTACGCAGCTAACGGTGCAATTCGAATTGTTGACATGCGTGACAAGTTATCGGGCTGGCAGATGCTATATTTAGCCCGCTATATGCTAACCACGGCGACCAGTGTTTCCTAAATGGTTGCTATGGCACCCGCAGCCTCGCTGAATGCCGTGACCAGCCAGCAACACAATTAACTAAATAATAACAATATCTCCACGTGTAACGGAACAACTGGAGGCATTTTAACGAGCCCACTCCCCGTATATGTATACAATGATGTTACCTTTGCCTGGAGAAGACGACAAGTGAGGTTATTCGTTTTTTTGCATCTGCTTGTTTGACTTTACAACGACGACATTCGAGGCAGCACAACCCCGCGCGTTGAATTACTTCCGGTTACGATTTCTCGTTCCACATTCACTCAGCATTAATTAATATGCACACAAATATCATCGCATGCATTACTGTGTTACACTGATGGTGTAAAAGTCGGTAATTGTGTCAAAATTGACCTGGAACCTACTACTTTTCTCGCATGGAAAATGAGCCGCGTGTGACAGCGTGTGAGTATTTTTGACACGTCTGACAGTTTGTTCTGGTATTTACGTTATCTGGAAAGGTCGAGTTGAACGTCGTTCCAAAACCCATGCCATTGGGTTGAAAGGCGCCGACAGCGACCCCCGGTGCCGTGCAGTAGTTTTGCAGCATCTGTGACGTAATAGCTGCTTTTACGACGGTGTGCTTACACAATGACACTTTCCGTTACCTTAGCTTTCGAGTTGTAAGCGCGTTGGAAAAAAGGGAGGCTTATTCTCTAAAATGTTCAAGTTCGGAAATTCGTTTTGAGTTTTAGATTCATCGATCGGCATCGTTGGCTTCACTGGATTAAGAACAAGCATTTTCTTCGAAAAAGTACAAGGCGTACTTCCTGTGGTAAAATTGCTTCGAGCTCGTACAGGCCCAGTCAGCAGAGAGCTCCCAGAAAGTTTGTTGTTGTCACGTGACGTGAGCCGAATGTGGCGATAAAAGTTAGATTAGAGCGTCAAACTAGCTTCGTGTACAGTTGAAAGGTAATCGACGCCGTCTCCGCCACAATGCCCCAACCCAAGTACAGAAAGATCGCCGTGATCGGATACAGATCGGTTGGTAAGTAAAGCTCCCGAGCTCGTTGCCGTGCTAGCTTCCTAGCTACCTTGGCTATCAGGCTAAAGTCCTGGCTTTGTTTCCCTTGTGTCAGGCTGACCTCAGCAACACGATCTCTGCTTTGACGTTGTTTCATTACACATGTGTTGTTCCCACTCTCAAAACTAATAATTGAACGCTTGGCTAGACGTAATGTTGTACTCCTGTTTACGATGAAAGCTACGTTTATTTCCTGTTTGGTTAAACTGAGCCACAATTATTTCCGAGGCGAGACATGTGTTACACAAAGTAAAATGTTAATTGTCTTGTAATTCGATAACAGCGTTTAAGGGAACGTCAAGTAATACATTATTTTTTAATGATTTCTTTTATGCGCCACCACTAGTCTAAACATGGTGTCCTGATCAATATTGTGTTTTTTTTTTTTTTTTTTTTACATCTGAGTCAAGTAGCAAAATCCACCTATTTTAATCAATCTCAAGGGATGTCGTTATTTTGTTATTTCTGTCGACTGAAAATGACATCACAGTTACTTCGGATGCGACCAATCGCAGCCTTTGGTCATGTGACAGTCGTAAAATGAGACAAATATTAGAGTAAGATTCGAATTTTTTGGTCCATGTCATCGAGTCTTACACATCAATGCTCCTTATTTACTGCAATATTCAACAGCTTTACATCATAAACATTCAACACTTTTTAGATGATATATTTTGTGCTGTTTGACTGTAGATCCAAAAGTGTATTTCTAATGTGTGTGTTAAAATCTGACATTCTAGGACATGTTAAATCATGTCAATTTTCCATCTGCAGGAAAGTCATCTCTCACAATACAGTTTGTGGAAGGACAGTTTGTTGACTCCTATGATCCCACAATTGAAAACAGTAAGTTTCACCCTGCATTTTAGAATTTATGTGCAGTGCAGTTTAAAATTACTAAACGCACAATTGAGTGGCTAGGTTGTTCAATCATCCTAGAAGTGTTTTCCCACCTTTTTTAGCCAAGGCACAAATTTTATATTACAAACATCTAAAAAAAAAAAAAACACCTACTTTCTTAATTCACCTATTGGTGAAAAAAAAGGGGTTATTTTGGACCCAGCGTATGACTTACCTAATCATAAATTGATGCATGAAGCTGATTAATTTGGAGATCAGTTTATGAAGAAAATTGGTATTGTTTTATGAATGTATTACCTGTATGATTCTCTTTCCCAGCCTTCAACAAAATGGTCAGTGTCAATTGTCAAGACTTCAACCTCCAGCTGGTTGATACAGCTGGACAAGTGAGTTCAATCAGTGCCATATTAACATACTGATTTATACTCTATCAATATTCAAGTTTTTAGTGATTATTAAAACTTGCAAATACAATGTCCTGTGACGGAGACTAACGGTATCCTATCATTTGCAGGACGAATACTCAATTTTTCCACAGTCCCACTCAATGGACATTCACGGCTATGTCCTCGTTTATTCTGTGACATCCATGAAAAGGTATGAAGTTTCATACTTACGAAGCTGTAATATGTAAATTAAAAAATGTTTATAATATGGATGTGTCTATTCTTTTTAATTAATGAGCTGTGCGTATTATTTTTTTAGTTTTGAGGTCGTTCAGGTTCTACATGACAAGCTGCTGGATATGGTTGGAAAAATCCAGTAGGTTATCTTAACTTTTCTGAAATTTAATACTAAAGATTGTCCCACCATATTTTTGTAATGTTTTAAAATGAATATTTTATTTTTAGAGTTCCAACTGTTCTTGTTGGGAACAAAAAAGATCTCCACATGGAAAGGTATTACTTGAACATTTCTGCTTATTTGAAAAATGTTTTTGCTTAATCCACTCATGAAAATCTGATGCTCAACTAGTTGCTATTGTAATTTCACAACCGGTGTTTTCACTGTCTTGTTTCTCAGGGTCATAAAGCCAGAGGAAGGAAAGAAGCTTGCTGATTCCTGGGGTGCTGCTTTCATGGAGTCTTCAGCCAAGGAGAATGAAGTAATCCCAAGCCCCGCCTCCTATTTCTATTTTTTTTTTCCACACTGACACTGTTAGCGTATTTTGACTGTCTACGTGCCTCTTCGTGCGTTACAGACCGCCGTAGAGGTTTTCAAGAGAATCATATTGGAGATGGAAAAAGCAGATGGGAATGCCCCGCCAGAGGAGAAAAAGTGTGCTGTGATGTAAGAGTGTCTTGAGGACATGGGAAAAGTCACTTGCTGAAGACAGGAGGTGCAGCTCCACCAGCATACCAACGAGAACCTCACCAACAAGATCGGGCAGTGCTGCCATCTTCAATTCACATTCAACTATTCCACCAAAAGAAGCTCAGGCAGAGAAGCACCTTCATTGGACATTTGCTTTAAATAGTTCTATCCTAATCTAAACTATGGATTTAACATTCGCTGTCAAGACACTTGAGATGCAATTTCTGCATTTAGTTTTTCTTGGCCCCTTGTTGCCTTAAAATACACTTGTCTGTGGACTATAATCACATATTCATCTTTTTCATCATGTAGTTTGTTATTTTTTTTATCAAGTGCTTTGCAGAATTAAGTAATTCTACAATGGACAGAGGCAGGTCATGCTGTGTCTTGTGCCTTACACATTTTCAAAACTCATCCATCTGGTTACCTTCATGACCAAAGGTGCTTTTACAGGGTTTCTTTTTCCGTCTGTTAACTTAATCTCATGGGTATTGATAGTGGTGGTGATGATGGCGTGCACAACATGGACGCTGATATGCCGATGACTGTCAGCGTTCATGCAAAACCTTGCTGTAAACAGTTTGTATATAAAATCTGTTACTCATTTGATGTGTGTTTTTGTCTCATCTTTTATTTAGGTACCCCCTATAAATGGAGACAAATATTATTCTACAATACACTTAACAAGGAAAATGATACCGTCTGTTCTGTTACACTGCCAAGTTGTTATAATAAAAAAAATGCTTCCACTTAGAAATAAGCCAAAAAGCACACCTTTACTGGTCCTTCCTGAAGTTAACCTCTAATTAATATGGTGACCTTCTGGTGGGATCATAAAAAAAGACTACATTCACACAAAGTTGTGTGCATTTACAATCATTCATAATACACAAACATAGCTTTTTTAGTATTTTCGAGTAATTTTCACCTTTAAAGTCCACTTGTACTGAACAGTTTGTCATAAAACTACCGTGCTACGTAAAGCTATACTGTATAAATTCTTGGCGTGGGGCCCAACTGAACCGTAAATCCCCGTGTTATTTATAGCGTAATTTGGCCAAACGCTTGCGACCACACATTTTGCTGCGCGAACTATACATTTATTACGGTAGTAACCTGCCAGGATGCTCTGGTTTGTCACGTAGCCGATGCACCGGATTTGCGAACCTTTGGCTGAAATTGTCGCACAAACGGAGCGGCCGCGGACGAGACCTGACACGAATGGAATATGGAGTGTGTAAGTTCCATGACTGATATTTTCCAGTTTGACTATTTCACAGTTTGCTCGGCTTCAGCTTCTGCGCCAGTATGAAACATGCTAACAGTAGCAAGCGATGCTAACCAAGTATTTTCGAAGTAGCTAGCTGGATATGCTTGGCATTATTGTGACATCTCTTTTGCATATACTTTCTGAAATAACGAGTTTAGTTAGTGATCCGAATACTTCTAGTTATGTTGAGCGACTTGAGTCACCTTGTAATGGTGATTTATTACCAACAGGCTTTGACTGGTCACTGCTAACGTCATTAGCTTGGAGTTGGAAGCAGAGTTTAGTAAAGCAACGAGTTTCATTATATTTCCCCAGTTGCTCAACATTGCCTTTTCAAAGCGATGTATGTACCTGTAAACACGCAATAATGTGAATTAAATCGCCGTTTAACTGTTATTTTATTGTGCAACTTGGAACAATTGGCTACACATGTTAATTGTGTTAATTACCAAGGGCAATAATCTTATTAAAAAGTGACAAAGAGGTCATGTTCAAACCATATTCTTTAGATGACGAGGTATACAACTACCTTGCACTCTTGCCACATGCCTTGTCTGAAAACAAATGCAGTGTAGCTCAGTTTCTGCCTAGTAGATTGATTAAAAAACAACTAATTTCCCTGCCTCTCCTTGACTTCAGATAGGTACAGAACTAAACCAAGTACTGTTGTTATTTTCATAGCATAACTGTCAATATTACAAACAGTTACTAATACACTTGCCTACTTGCTGCATTTACTGAAGAGTGGATCTCCTTACCCAAAAGAAGACTTAACCGGTAGCTGTTAAATGAAGAATAATTTCGTTCCTGTTTACTCAAGACAAGCAGTTTTTGTTTCTTGTGAGCTTAATCCATTGAGCCCACAGTAAAATATTATCTGAAAATAAATTATAAAGTAAAAAAAAAAAAAAGAATAATGCCTGTATTGTTTTCAGAAAGAGTGAAATTAAACTCAGTCTCAGTGTATGTCAATACAGAAAGTGTGCATAAGAAACACACTGCCAGTTCATTGTAATCAACCTTACTAGGGCCACAGGACACAATAAAGACCTTTGGGCAAAATGTTATGTTATTAAATGATCTGCATATTAGCCTGTTTTTAAAAACCTGTCTTGGCATGTTTTTTTCTCCCTTCAGATTCCGGCAACTGTTGAAGATCTAGAAAGTAAAAAGGATCCTCTCGTTGAGGGTAGGAGGCGAAATCACATAATGATGACATTTAAAATGACTTCTCACCCCTGTCTCACTTTTCCCTTTCAGACCCTGAGTACAATGTATACACCAGGTTCATGAAGTCCCATCGCTGTTATGATCTCGTACCCACCAGCTCCAAATTAGTTGTTTTCGACACCTCCCTCCAGGTTAGATAGTATCTATCATTCTTGAAGTTAAATTTGTTCTTATTTTGAACTGACACATACTGAATGATAATTTTTCTGGGAAAAAAACACAGTATTTGTCTTTTTTTTTTCATATATCACAGGTCAAGAAGGCATTTTTTGCCCTTGTTTCCAATGGGGTGAGAGCAGCCCCCCTATGGGACAGTAACAAGCAGTGCTTTGTTGGTAAGATTTAGTTTTTTTCATAACTACAGTAGAGTTTGTTCAAAACAAAACAGAATTGACCTAATGCTCTCTGCAGGTATGCTAACTATTACAGACTTCATTAACATCCTTCATCGCTACTATAAGTCTCCTTTGGTAAGTTAATGAATATACAGGTGTGGTGGTTTCCTGAGAAAGCGGACATTTAATCACAGATTTTTGTTGTTGTGAACTGTTTTTCAGGTTCAGATTTATGAGTTGGAAGAGCACAAAATAGAAACATGGAGAGGTGTGTATTTTATTTTATTTTTTTAAATTAACCTAAGTCCTTTAAGTCTTTCATGTGCCGGTAACTATTTTTAATTTAATGTGTTATTAAACGTGTTTTTTATGTATGCTTTCAATTTAACAGAGCTGTATCTTCAAGACTCTTTCAAGCCCTTAGTTAGCATATCACCCAATGCCAGGTTTGTATGTTTATTGTTTTTTGTGTTTGATTACATCTAGCCTCTTTAAGACCTTGCCCACTCCAGTTTGAACACGTAAAACCACGCCACTATATATATTGTTGGTAAAGACTGCATAACGTCTTGGATAATACAGCCTCAGAGTTTGGGAAACTCTTCTTTATTTTGGCATGATATGTATGCTAATATTTTATGAAGTCGGCTAATCACTAAATTAGTGTTTTTAAGCATACAAGCATCTGCTATTCGGCCACTAGGTGGTGGACCAGGACAAGCGATGGGGCTGTATGACACCATGGCTCTGGCGTAGCTTCTGCGGATGTTTTAGTCAACCTATTTTCAGTCAGCTTACCCAATTTGGTCAACTTTTGTTCTTAGCCCGAGTTATTTTGTTGAGAGTAGACAAAATCATTCCGATTTGTCAAGGTTGGTAACAACACTCTTCTCTGTTGTCAAATACAGGAAATTTATTTTCACTTCCCTTGAAGTTATTTTAATTGTAAGTGCCAAACAAAATCCCTTTCTCAATTTTGTTTCCAGCTTGTACGATGCCGTATCTTCACTGCTCAAGAACAAAATCCACAGACTGCCGGTGATCGACCCCTTGACTGGAAACACGCTCTACATCCTCACACACAAGCGGATCCTGAAGTTCTTGAAGCTCTTTGTACGTTTCTTTTGGCCTCACTTCTACCAAATAAGATACAGGACGATCAAAGCGGAACACCCTAGAAGTAGCACAATACCAACATTTTCTGAAAAAAAATATACCTCAAACGTCAAACAAAACTTGGCGCTTTGGGGGAATGAGTTTGAAACGAGAAGAACTCAGGCTTGTACAAACGTGCCTGCAAGCGAAGGACAATCTGTAACTGTTTTCAGATATCGGAGATGCCAAAACCGACGTTCCTGAGTCAAACTTTGGAGGAGCTGAACATCGGAACATTCCAGAACATTGCGGTGGTCCGCACAGACACACCGTTGTACACGGCGCTGGGTATTTTTGTAGAGCAACGAGTGTCTGCGCTCCCCGTGGTGGACGACAAAGGTTGGTGGGTTTACAAAGTGTATTTATTTTTATTTTTTGCAAATACCTGTTAGTTTCAGTTTCATCTATTGTCAACACTTTCTGGCATCTACGCAGCTGGATTGACATGATACAATGACAGCTACTCATACAAATAATAGCACTTACCTCTCATCACCATTGCACATAAATCGAGTGCATTATTATCATACTTTTCATTTTATTACTGATGCCTTCTCTGTTGTGCAGGTCGAGTGGTGGACATTTACTCCAAGTTTGATGTCATTGTAAGTTTATGTATACTTTACATTTATGTGTGTATTTATTCGGGTAAATTTGCAGTAGGGCTTCATCTAACGATTATTAGAATAATTCATCATTGTTTTGCCAATTAATTGGTGAATTGGATTTTTTTTGTTCAACTTCTTTTCATTTCTGACCATTTATTAAAAGCAGTATTTTTCTTTTTTAAATCGTTGATACAAAACCCCTTTTTTTTTTTTTTTATTAATGATTTGGTTGCCGGTGTCTATCAGAAAATTATCAGAAAAATTTATTTTCCCCCTATGCAGATGCTTGCAAATATTTTTATTTAATTTCAACACAATTTTATCAGTCTGCTCTCATATAGGGCTAAAGAAGTCTGTTAATAATTCCAGTTGAGCTCTTAATCTTAAGCATTCAGACACTTTTAGATCTCAAAACGATTATTCGGCCGCCAAGAATAATTTTCAATTGTCGAGTTATTTCCCGTTTAGAAGTAACATAGAACTAGTACATAGTACTAATACTTCCTCCAATTTTTAGATCAGTTTAGTGCATTTCACCCGAGTGCAATATCCATTTCATTACTTCACAGTGTAAAATGTTAATCTGTTCCAAATTAATCCGCACTCACTTAAAATTTTTCACAAAGCAAATGCAAAATGCTCTTAGTATTTTTATTATTATGAAACATTGTTGAGATTCCTTCATCCATGGAAGCAGCAGGGGAGATTAGTTAATGCTGTGTAATCTGGGTTGTGGAAAGAGCCTTTTAACGTAATTAGTTGAGGTGGATGGATACAAACGATTCAACCATGTGCACCTTGCTCCATATTACCATTCCAAAGACATGGTGTGGCCATGAGGCAATTTAAAGTGGTGAAAACATGAATGTGCTCCTTCCAGAACCTGGCAGCTGAGAAGACTTACAATAACCTTGATTTGACCGTGACCAAAGCCTTGCAGCACCGCTCTCAGTACTTCGAAGGGGTGCTGACCTGCAATCGCCACGAGACACTGGAGGCCATCATCAACAGACTGGTTGAAGCTGAGGTAAGGTCAGCGGAGGATTTTTGCCATGGATGAGCTGTTACCGTTATTTTGATACAAACTAGATGAAGCAATTTATGAAGAACTTGAGTGTGGGGAAAACTGAGAAATCAAAGGAAGAATGTCGAAGGCTTTGGAATCATGGAATATAATAGAATGATTTTGAATTATAGTATATGGAAAGATGTCATTGAGTCAGAGGTTCACGTAGAGTGATGATGTTTGTGTCATCCAGGTGCACAGGTTGGTGGTTGTGGACGAGCGGGATGTGGTAAAGGGTATCGTCTCCCTCTCGGATATCCTCCAGGCACTGGTGCTCACCGATCGAGATGAGGGTAAGCCGAGCGTTTGGCCGCACGGTAAGTCGCGCTCAACTCGATAAGTATAAGTTTGATTTTTCTGCCCATAGGCACCGCTTGATGCGAACGGTATCCACGTGGGAGGTGAGGCCCGAGCTAAGGGAGAAAAACGTGACATGAGGGAAGGAAGCGGGTGGGGGATTTTGACAGCAAATGAATGAGCTCGTCTTTCCTATTCACGACTTCATCTGTGCAAAAATACTTTGATGTTCACCAAGTTTTACAAAGTGAGCAAAACAGCACGTAGCACATTGAGCCAAATTTTACATCACAAGGGAGCCAAGATGCTCATTTTAATAATTAGTAATGGTCAGCTACCAGCAAAAGGAAAACATTCTTGGATTGATAAGATTTCTTCTCATTTGTGGTGAGGCAGTTATTCCATCCAACCACGCGCTAGTTAGATATTTTAATTGTCAACTAGGTTCATTTGATACTCCCCACACTCACATTTTATTTTATGGAAATACACTAAGACGTGATGTTGAGTTGAATTTGTCGTTACAACTAAAGTTGAGGTTTTATGGAGTAAGAATAAATTGAACTGACAGGTTCAGATTGTCAAGTGTTTAGTAGCAAATGAAGAACCTTGTAATCTGCCATATTAACTACTAACTGCATCCATAGACTCACTAAAGATGATTATAACATTTGTTGTATCCGTTTTTAAAAGATTTGACGTTTAAAATCCAAGACTACAACTATTACCTGTTTTTGTTACACAAACTATAAATTAAAAGGGATTTGTATTACTCATGAACGTGCTGTGTCATTGTTCTATTTGGAGAGTGGGCCAACACTGTAATAGAACTGGTCAAGCATAACCATTATTTCTTTGGGTATTTGTCATTTGAAACAACAACAACAAAAATATATTTCTACATTTCTGCTTTTATTTATGTTCCAAACGTGTATGTTTGAAACGTGTATAGAAATGCAATTGTTGTATAAACTGCAGCCAATTGTAAGGAGCAATAAATGTTCTTTGAGAATTTGTGTGTCATATATTCCTGTTCAGGTTCCTTGCGGTGAAGAAATACAAACCAAACCAAACCTGATCGAATGTTAATTTGGCTCATGGTTGGTTTCCCAAGGGGGCATGTATTTACATTGAATGTAAGACAAGTACAATTGGACAAAACAGCTTTCATTATTGCCTTTAATGTCCAAAGCTAGGTTCACACTGCAACCTGAAATGACCCAATTTGAATTCCAGTGTGAAGGACACAGATCAGGTTGTTTTTTTTTGGTCCCAAATACAACCCAGGCCACTTGGGTATGTGGTCCTAAATCCCATCCATATCCAATCTTTTGTCATGCCACTTGAGTCTGAACAGCCAGGTCGCATTCATCCAATTCGCTTGTAACAAACAAGCGACAAATGTCACAATCTTTGTATGATATCATACAGTATGTCCCCAATGTGCATGTGGGACAGTTTATGGCCATTGAGCATTCACAAGGTTAAATACAGCCTACATTTATACATAAATGTGAACAAACTCACAAAAAAAAAAAAAATTGGAATTGAGCATTGAGCCCTGCAGTGTGAACTAGCCTAAACACATAACCTGACAAGCCTTTACAGTGCATGTGACAACAAATATACATTGACAGTGGGTACAGTGGTCAGTTTCAGCATTTCCTCTCACCATTGTGAATTCAGTCATGTTAAAAACACATAAGTTACAGACAAGTGTGAGTCATGCAGCGAGGTCAGTAGTAATACACGTGAGGCCTTCTCTGGGCGGTCCAATCGCAAACAAATATAAATAAATATTGTTACAGCAAAAGACAAAAGTGCATCTGTTCCCTGAAACAAACATTTCTGAGAATTAGTTAAGTAGCACTCCTTACAAATATGCACAAAACAAGCTTTAATTTAATTTTAAATGACAGTGTCTGGGATGGAGATCCATTTTATTTTAAAACCTAAAGACAAACTTAGAGAATAATGTACGTGTGTGAGTCATTGGCATTGTTTTTTTTTTTTTTATACAAGCCTTTTAAAAAAGTTAGCAACGATAGGAAAACGCATCCCCACCCCTAAACTATGCTGTCAAAATGTTGGAACCAGTGGTGTCCTGTAAGATGCTGAGATGACATTTAAAACCAAAAAAAAAAAAGATGCGATCTGTGATTTGAGTGCATGTCTGACTACTGTGAGAAACCAACTACGACAGCAACACAAATCTGTGGGCAGTGCATACACTGCAACAGTCCATCCTTTACTGAAGCAATGAAGGGGGTTGTGCAGTTGCATTTGCACCCACGGGACCAGATGCGTTATTTTCCACTGAGGATCACTGAAACTCCCCATCACCTTCGTTATTATACATTCACTGTCACCGATTGCTTCCAAGTGCAGGGAAAGTCCCAGGATACTTTTAGTGGTGTGGAGAAGGGGAGTCCAGTCCGTCAGGTTTCTGGGTAGGCGAGGTAGGATTTGTCAGATATCAAGTGCCTTAAAAACTCCCAAAGCTACTTACTGTCTTTGCAGTCATCAATAAAGTGGTCACATATTCTTAGGGTGTCTGAGGAAGGCAAAATTGAAGATGTGACACTTCCATGAGCTGATTTCCACTGTTTGTCCGCCTGCAGAGATGATCAGATTTTAAAGTCTTCTTTGACAGTAAGCTGGGACAAGCTCTTTTTGATGCGCAGGGCAGTCAAGCGGGCAGCGCCATTGGCGTACCAACACTCTCTCATTATTTTGCCCATAACGCGCAAAGCCTGGAACAGAAGGAAAAGCAGAAATGAATTTTTGTTTTCAAATTAAGAGCAAATTAGTTGAAGCAACATGTTGTTGACTTCTGTTTTACTGATTTCTTTGCAAAATGTATGCCTTTATTTTGTTAACGTTTATACAGATGAACATTTTCGTGAGTGACCAAATTGTACAGCAGATGAACTAGAAATAAAACAGCTGATGTTGCATTATCTATTGGATTGCAAAAAAAAACCCACCTATTGATACCACGACAAATGTAGTTCCAAGGTTTCATAAAATAGACACATGGCTCAGCATTGGTTTTTAGTCTTTTAAGTGCCTGATCAATATAGATTTTTGGAGGCAATGGCATTTGGCAGAAAAAAAACAAACATTACAGCGTAATCTGCTCAAACCATTAGGTGTTGGTGTAGATATCCATTTTCTTTTGATGGATTTTCATTATTCACAGGTTAGACTGGTACCTATTCCCCGCCAGGGAGGTTTATGATTCTGCGAGTTCGATGAATTGTTATACGGTGGTAGAAAATATTCCATATGTTATTACCTCATGGCTCTGCCACCAATTTGAGATGTTGGGCCGTGTCTTTTGGTCACACACCACCTTTTTCATGTCTTCTACCGAAGGATCCGATGGCACCAGATCGTAGTAGGGCAGCTGATATTCTTCATGGATACCTGCCAGCACAGCACAACACAAAGTTAAGAGCTGCACTGCATGCACAGGGCTTGAATAACCCGAGTGAAAACAGATCGTGCGTCACCTCCGCTGTTACAGCGGCGCGCAATCTCCCAGTAGACCAGCCCCAAAGCGTAGATATCGGCACATTTGAACGAGTCAAAGTGTCTGGTGTTGATCGTCTCATCCAGGACTTCCGGAGCCATGTACCTGGAAGGAATATGTTTACCGATGGCCAGAAGTCAAGAGGAAAAACATGTTCTCCGAGCGACCCACCTCTTGGTTCCCACTCTTTGGTTGGGAGCGATGTCGATGGTGTCAGTGACAGAGTCGTGACGGACGGCTAAGCCCAGATCGGCGATGGCGCAGGTGCCGTTCTTCTTCACGAGTATGTTCTTGGACTTCAGATCACGGTGGGCGATGCCGGGCTTTCCTACAAAGTTTGAGAAGATGAGAATTGTTAATGTTAGAAGTACTACTTCCCCCCCCTAGTGGCCTACAGCAGTCAGTGCATTTTGTCCAAGGGGGTGCACCTTGCGTTCCGAGTATCTCCATGTGCAGATGTGCCAGGCCACTGGCAGCAGTCAAAGCCAATTTGATCATCCCTTCTGCCGTAACAGAGTAGCGGTTCAGGTAGTCGAACAGGGACCCGTACTCGTGGTAGTCTGACACCAACCACAGCTGAGTCCAAGTGCCATTGTCTGAATACCAAGACAGACAATAATTGCTCATTGATTTGTGTTTAGTTAAGTATCGATGTGTTGAAAAGTTAATGATGAGGAGGGTATGAAAGGCAGGTCACAGATGTGCCTCACATGAAACAAAAAGAAACATGTCCTCTTTTTCTAAAAAGACGGGCAAGATGTGCACCTTTGTTGTCGGCTGCAATGAAGCCAAGGATGTTCTCGTGGCGTATCATGATGGTCTGATAGATTTCCGCCTCGCGGAACCAGGAGCGCTCTTCTCTGGAGGAGAAGATTTTCACCGCCACGTCGCCGCCCCGCCAACGTCCTCGCCACACCTCTCCAAAGCGTCCCTTTCCGATGACTTCTTGGAGAACGATTGTTCTGGCTACCGTCCTCTGGACAAACAGAGGCAGGCCTGAACAGAACAACGAGAGGGAACGATGTGAACGGCGGACATGAAAGTTGACGTGCGGTCCGGGAATTACATTTTGCCCCTACCTGAGCCGGAACCAGACGTGGATAGATCGTAAATGAAGTCCTGCAGGCTCCTGTCGTTGGGCATGTAAAGGTGGTCGCAGGAGGGGTCTTCCACCTCGAGTCTCTGTCTGTGGCCACAGGCCCGCCGCTGGTATTGGCACACGAGAACTCCGAGCAGCAGCAGCAGACAAAGCAGGAGTAGCGGCCCTACTATCACGGCGACCAATTCCAGCAGCCCCCATGTCTCCCCTGGCCACAAACCGACATCGGGGCCGGACTGGGTGGTCACTGAAGAAAGTGAACTGGGTATTAGTTTAAATGGAATGCAAAACCTAACCAAGCCAAGAACTAGTCCTGCTTACTAATGTGCTTGTGGTTTTCTAAATAGGCAACTATGATGAATAAAAAAGATTTTTTCCAAGCAAAACTGGTTTCCTCCATTTTCTGCTCTGTATCAAGGTCCAAATTATGAAATGTCACAAATAATTCCCAAAATAACGGCTCAAATAATTATAATCTTATGACAGACTCCCCGTTTTGGTTCTAAATTAGATGTGGGATTCAGTTGCTGTTCAGCAGTTTTTTTAGAGTCTCTGGCTCTGTCTCTGGTATTCACTTCTTTAATACGTGAACTGAACTTCAAACTGAACAATTTTTGCGATTCCACAATATCCAAATCTGTAGAGCACTAGCTGCAATCCAAACAAAGAAAACAAACAAACCAACACTGATGAAATCATCCCATCCTTGGCAGAAGTAATTACATAATCCAGCAGACTGCAGTGAATATGTGTGGGTTGAGTTGGGTGAGGACACTGTGTCTCTATTTTCTGTGAGTCCACTGAACATGCAAACTTGGTCGTCACATAACATGTTGAAATGTGTCTTTCTCAGACTCCAAATGAATAATGTTGTACACTTCAGAAGTGGGTACAAGTTACATAAATAAATGATTCAAAGTATTTTAATTTAACAGTTTGTGCAATATTGCTTTAATTCAGTTTGTTCTGCTGCTCCTTTTGTTGTGCCTGCCTAAGCCATTGGAGCAGTATCATATATACTCTTGTCCTGCAGTACTCAAATTGTTGCTGTAGTGGTTTTCATTCTCACCAGATGGCACTTTGACGTCAATGCTGTTGCAGTAGTCAGTGTAGCAGCAGTAGATGTTGACTAGACCTTCTGCACTCAGACAGTAGAAAGGCTGTCCAGGAGGTTCAAGTTTGTCTCTGGTGATGCAAGTCCGAACGTGCTGATCTTGACCATCAATGAGGGACGTGGAGGCCATGCAGGCTCCATCCGTCTCGCACCAGAAGCCTGTCGTCCTCTCACATTCCGCAGTGGTGCAGTTGCACAGAAGAGCTGTGGGGATACAAAAGGCATGATTAAAGGCAGTAGCGCCTGAGACAGTCACAAGCTATGCCTGAAAAATCAAACAGATTTCATTTGAGAGTTTAAAGCATCATCATGCGTGACAACACAAGAGATGTCAGTAAGTCTCATGAGACTGGTTAGTTGCATATTTATAGGACCGCTGCAGAAGTGTATCAGTGAAGGAAATAAGGACAAAAAACGTTTATGCAAGGATCTTTTCCTCATAATGGATTCCACTTTTTGGTCCACAACAAGCTTTGTGTTTCTGTCAATAAGCATTTATTTTGAGCAGCACTCTGTGTTGCTTTTAAAGTACAAAACGTGCTTTGTGAAGCATATTATTCTGAAGATAAAAAGTTCCGGCTGGCAAACACTGAGGTGTCCCAGAATGCCTCTGTACAATATTTGCCTTGAAAGGTGTAACCTGTTTTTGCCTGGTCAACTGGGATAGAGATGAAAATGAGTCTTGCTTGGGATTTTAAGTGAATTGTCCCAGAATGCTTCTTACAATCTGATCCAGATGACTAGTCATATAAATTTATTTACTAGTTATCATTTAGACTTGAAAAATGTTGGGCACAGTCCCAGCTCACAGGTCAACTAGAATAGGGATGAAAATGAGACATGCTTGAGACATGAAGTGGATTTCCCTAGAATGTTTTTTATAATCTGACTAGTAATTCAAATCTATTTTCAATCATCATATACACTTGACAAAATGTTGGGGACCGTGCAGTGCCACCAAATATATAATATATTCAAGAAAAACATCTCTGCAAGAGATGATTTACTTGATGATTTACTACTTGTTTACTTCACTGTAAACAAGCGTTCATGACTTCTATTAGGTGAGATGAGTTCAGTTGTCACAACGTTACGAACGGAAACGTCATACAAGTTACCTGGTTTGAAAACAGCTCTACGTTAGCAGAACGAATGCACGCTCAGTCATGGGTTTATTGTAATTTTAAAAAACAACAGAACAAACAAACAAAAAAAGCGAGAGCCAACCTTGTGACAAGGCTAGCTCAACTAGCATATTGATGCTAGCGTCGAACGCCACAATGATTCGCCTTGTTGGTTCGGAGGGAAACAAAAACAAGATGCGACTCACCTTCACAGCGTCTGTACAGGACCAGAGAGCTAACGAACACCACAGAAACCCATATATTCGCCATAATGAACAAAAAAAAAAAAATACAAACGCGGCGTTTCACGACATCGTAGCAGGTTTTTGCTAACTAAGTTAGTTTGCTAACGTGAGATGAGGCGAGGACACATGACACGAAATTCTCCTCCTACAGGCAAGTACAACTCACACTGACTGTTTAGAAGCAATAGCATAACAAATGACATCATCTATCTATCTATCTATCTATCTATCTATCTATCTATCTATCTATCTATCTATCTATCTATCTATCTATCTATCTATCTATCTAATACAGTAGGCATAATGATTAAAACAAATTCTATACATTTGAGGACTACTGTGGAATCCTCTATTTTAATGTGTTTGCTACATATTTACAATATTTACATGTTTTGCATTGTTCAACAAATATACATTTGAAAAACAGCCAGCAAAATATATGTACACAATAATACAGATTCATATTACAGTAGGTCCATCCATTTATTTTCTGTAGCAGCTGAATCCTCATTAGGGTTGCAGGCCTGCTGGTGCCTATCCCAGCTGTTAGGCGGGGGTCACCCCAAACTGGTTGCCAGCCAATTGAGAGTTTATTGAAAAGACTTTGCACTCACGGGTTTTAGAGTCATAGTCAGAAGAAGAAAAAAACAAACACCCACAAATTTTGTTCATAGTCACAAGAAAATGATTCAAAGCCTCACATTTTAGACTCATACCATACATACAAGCTGTAACTTTTACTGATACGAATGGTTAAACTGCACATACGAATAATTAAACATACATATGTCTTTTTGACAGCAATCTTACTCCATAGAACTGGAGCTCAATTTTCAATTTCCAGGAGTTCACATGCACCTTGCACACCACTCGTGTGCACCCCTGTCTGTTATAACATGATTGTGTAGTACAGAGATTGACTGTAGATGGGAAAAAAAGTGGACCACATATTATACGAATGGCTGGGCCATCAATAAGGTTAAAAAAAAAAAGTTAAAATTGAATGTAAGACTAGTTTGTATATGTGAAGGTAATAATTCATACTGATTTTAACTATATTCATAATTTATTTTATACATTAATGAAAGGTATTTAATTGAAAATGCATAGTTAGAATTGTTTTATATGTATTTTTGTAACAATTGTAAAATACATAATTCAATATAATGAATAATTTAACATTGTTTTAGGAGATAAATGAATAAAAATACATTTTTAACTAACCTAATTTTTCCCTTCCCTGTTGTAGTCCCATCTGTGCCTTTTGAACTCATGAGGTAGATAGAGTAGATGCATAAAACAGAACTAATAAAACAGTACCAGTAATGATAACGATGATGGATGACATTAAAATGTGGACCCTGAGTTTTTGTAATCAAGCCTTTACAAATGCTCTGATTGAAACCTATACATAATGCAAATCCTATATAAAATGCTCTACCCACCCCAAAAATGAAGAAAAATGTACTTTAGTTAAACATACAAAAAACTGTGTGAAATAAATGCAAATGTCAATTCTAGAGATCAATTCTATGCCCTGAGATGGAAAATGACCTTGAAGAATGAGAATATCCACAACTGTTTTCAACTTTATGATAACTGGGACAAAAGTGGCGAAAAAAACACGTCAAATACTAAACTGTGCAAAAACCCACATGCCCAAAAAGTGACAATTTGCAGCTCAATAATTTTACTGGTTTGCAGCCGTGAGTGGTGATTGTAAAAAACAGCAAGTTTGTTTGGATGACGCTTTAGGAATCATGTTATTTTTTGGTCTTTGTGCTGTCCCTGTCTCTTTTTTTCTCATTTTTCTCTTTCTCCTTTTTCTCCTTCTCCTTTTTCTCCTTCTTCTTCTCATCCTTGATCTCCTTATATTTCCACTTTGGTGGTTCCAGGTAGCCTTTTTCCATCTTCTTCTTCTTCTTTTCTTTCTTTGGCGTGGCTTCTGTGGGTCTGTTGATATTGATCTGGGGGATGCATCCCGAGGGGAACACGCTGTTCCTCCGGGCCATGCTTCGGGGGATGAACTTGGAGGCCACCTTGGTAGAGGCCAGTGAGAGGATGCTGCCTCTCCTCTCGGGGTCAGCGCAGCAGGTCGTAGCAATGGAGTCTGCTGAGTGGATGGAGGGAATGATGTGTGACACGGAGCCGTTGCTGTGGCAAACGGAACTTTCCTCCAGTTCCTTCTCGGAGTGTTTCTCCATCAGCTCCGGTACGGCGAGGCGCCTTTTGCCCACCTCGGGTGGACTGGTGGGGCAGAATGGACGACAGCCTGTGGAAATGAGTGGACTGTGGATACTAGTGGTCATGCGCACCATATGGTCCATAACTCCATTGTCCTCGGGGTCACGAGGAAACCGGAATCCGAATGTGCTTTTAATGTGATGGGTAATCCTTTCCCGGGTGCTTTTTTCCGCCATGGCCTTTGCGACCCTCTCTTTGAGCTCGGGCCACTCCGGGATGTAACTTTCACAAAACTGCTCAGCTTTTGGCCTCATTTTGAGGCAGCGCAGACGATGCAGTGTCTCATAGCGACCTGTTTTTAGTGCCCAGTCTTGAGCGCACTTTCCTCTTGAGGTGTCTGTCACGTGTATGTCAGCACCTACACAAAGAAAGGGATGGAGCATAAAAGTAAGCATTACTGTGCAAAATGACTTCAGTAGGTACCACGATTCAACAATAAGAATCAATGAATTGATAATCAAATTAATTGATGATAGAGGTTTCATAATTCGTCGGTTAATCGACAAGTAATTGATTATCAAATTATTCAAAACTTATTTGAATAATCCAATAATTATGTAGAGCTTTTCTGATCACTGATTACCGGTGGCTCTTTTTTAGTGTGATAATATGTTCGGAATGATCCCTTAAACCGGTCTGGCTCTGGCGTCATACTGTGGCGGACAAAGTTAGCTGGCTTAAAATATGGACAGCTCAACAGCCTGGCCAGCTATTCTGGAACCGAACGTTTGGAAGTTAAAGGGATAATGGCCGGCTTTCAAAAAAAAGATCTGTGTCATCATAGTAGAGCAGCTACTGTATGAGTGAATGGTGTTGTAACTGCCGACCCAACTTAATCATCTTCATCAATAAATTTTGTTACGTACCTGCCATAACAAGCGCAGCAACCACATCATCGCGGCCAGTCATTGCAGCTTTGATGAGGGCTGTGAAGCCACGGCAGTCTTTTATTTCGGTGTCTATTCCGGGATAATAATTCAGGAGGTACATGACTGTGTTGACATGACCTGGAGATCAAAAAGAGGTACTTACAGACAAATTTCATAGATAATAGTGGAGGTTGTTGGGATGACAAATGGATGCATCTGTATTGTAGAGTTTAGTTCTGACCCACCTGCTTGGGATGCAATCATCAGGGCTGTGTTGCCTTCATTGTCCTGATGATTAATGTCGATAAAGGGACAGGTGTTAAGACTGTAGACAATGTCTACGAATCCTTTGCAGCAAGCCACCATCAAGCCATTCTGAAGAAAATAGTTCACAAAATACAAGGAAATGATGGACATTTGTAGCACCTCTTGAATGTGTGTACAATCTAGGCTGGTTTAAATAATTTTGAAATAATCTGGTGTAAATCTTTTTTTTTTTATGTTTGATTTTGTAAATCCTCTACTTTGTTGGTCTCAAACTCAAGGTATGGGGACCAGATCTGGCCATTTTATGTGGCCCATGAAAGCAAATCAAGCATGTTTACAATTACGTTTCTTGACTTCTGATGCCCAATAAAATATATATTAATATTTATCTGTATAGATAATAATATGACCAGATGATGATACATTAGTATGGGTTCACAGTCATAACGGCCTTCCGGGGGAAACTATAAGTACAACGTGACAAAAATGTTTAGGTTAATTTCTGGGGAGGTATTTTAAACTGCCCACCTCATTACTGTATATACCGTATATCGAAAGGTCTATGTGTGCGTCTTGGGTTTAACTAAACAACTGAATTAATCGACAACTATTTTTATCAAATTCATCTCTGTTTCTTGTTAATTGATTAATCGCTTCAAATACTTCATCTAAATCAACATTTCTCAAATTCTACAATTTTCAGCTTCTCAACAGTAAATAGCAGGAAAAACATGTGACCCTTACCCAATTATTGATGTCCAAGTCCATGACCTCCTCTCTTGTCACCCCTCTCTCCAGAACCCTTCGCAGAGAGACCGGGTCATTGCGAGCACATGCTTGGTATAATGTGGATGCCGCTCGCCCATCGGATGTCTCCGGCGTGTAGTCCGGCAGCACAGAGTCATCGGACAAAATGCTGTCGGAATCCCACCCTGACTGAGAGCTGTCCTCCTCCTCATCGGGGCCTGCGCCCAAGTGAGGGTCCTCTGCTGCAGTGGCCATATTCCCAACAGCGGTCAGGTGAGATGATGCTCTATCCTCTGGCTACATATACCAGAGAGTCAGAGACGAGATGGAATAATGTAGCCGAGGTGGAGACAATCATTACAATCCGGCAGTGAGGCCTAAAACACTCATACAATGGTTTGTTGTTGGAGAAAGTCGGTAGCAAGAGTCCACCTGTCAAGGATTATGGCTGTATTACCTGGCTGTCATGGGGTGGGGGTAGCCACGTGAAGGCCTTCACAGTTAAGTAACTGGATCAGGAATTAAAAGCCTTGCTGAGCGCACATGCCTACTAAATTAGGAATAACCCTTCACCAGAATAGCCTCAGTCACGGGTAGCGTCTGTCAACAGCAGTTCTATCTATCTATCTATCTATCTATCTATCTATCTATCTATCTATCTATCTATCTATCTATCTATCTATCTATCTGTCTGTCTGTCTGTCTGTCTGTCTGTCTGTCTGTCTGTCTGTCTGTCTGTCTGTCTGTCTGTCTGTCTGTATCCATCCATCCATCCATCCATCCATCCATCTATCATGCACATGAATGCATGTTTGGTATCTTCCAAATGCATGCATGTTGGGAATCTTCAACTGTCTGCTTAATTCGATTCAGATTTTTGAGTCTAAGGTTCTATTCAGAATCAACTCCATCCCTAATCAGCGATTAAATGCATTTTTTTTATTTTTTTTATTGACGGTGTGTGAAATAAAAATTGAATCACAAGGAGGAATAAAAGTTAGCTGGCAGCATCCACTGCTGCAAAGGCCATTCTCAAAATAAAAGTACCATTGCATTTATGACTGTGTTTTATTCTGTGTGTTTATTTTGAAGTTAGCCTTCACAGCACTCCATTGGCGTGTCACATAATGTTATTGTTTCTTCCTTTCTTCCTTGAAAGTACACGCTGTGTAGTTACAAAAAGTGTACAAAAGGGTGGATATGCTCAATTATTTACCTTTTTCCATCCAGTGGGAGAGCATATAACTGTTCTGCCTGCCATTACGTGTCACAGGCATATATTGTTAAACCAGATCCGGAAATTTATAAATTAAACAATATAGTATCATAATAGATATACTAAATAGTAAAGAATTCCTAATAATAATTCTGTGTCTTTGCATTTAACTTTTGTCCAAATGCTGCCACAAAGTTTCCTAAAACTTGTGAAAACTATATGATCAAGCAAGACCAGCAAAGTCTCATGCATTTACTCTGACGCACAATATTAATCCCACCAGTGAGAACCATGTTCCCAACAGATTGTTATGTTACTAAAATCACAAGTGCAAACAAACAACGGAATGTGTTTGTGTGCTGTGTGACGTTGAGGTTGACCACGAGATGGCGCCCTGTTTTTCATTGCCACACGCACAGACTCCTTACTGTGTGTTTTGGATTGTGATAAACATCTCAGCCTTGCCTTGTAGCATTAAGGAAGTAATGAAATAAATCAATTCGGAATTAAAAAAAAATATATATATATATATATATATATATATATATATATATATATATATATATATATATATATATATATATATATATATATATATATATATACACACACACACACACACACACACACACACATATGTGTGTGTACAAACAAGTCTTCATGGTCTGTGAGTCGAAGAACTTTTGAGGAGAATAACTTCGCAACCAAGGGTTGTTGTTTTTTTTTATTTTTTATATAAGACTGTAATAAATTGATTGATTGCATCACATTTAGGAATGTTAAAGTGTTACATAAACCAGTAAAGTTAATAAAGATAAAAACGACAACTAATGGCTTTTTCATATCTTATTTTCATTGGTAAGGTTTGTTGTGAAATCCAAGTTAAAGGTTACTGTGTACAAGGAAAATGAGTCTTTTCCGGCTTTTCTTTGAAAAATTAGAATGCTCTCGGGTCATTGCCTCATCTGACCTCTCTTGGACTTAAGAGGTGTTACCTGAACCCTTTATCCTCCTTTCTTGCCCTCCTCCTTTTGAAAAGGTAAAAACAAGTACCTCTAACCTATGCTAATCAAACATTAATGCTCCAAAGTGTCCAAATGCAGAAATGCATTTTCAGAGTCAATTACTGGAAGTATGTGTTTGCTTTTATGTACACTGTAGGTTTGTGCTTTTTGAAAATGTTAATTCAAACATGAGGACTCTGTGAAATCACTCCAGAAAGTATAAGCTGTCTAAACTGTCAGCTTGACATTTAACAATGGATGTTGATAATGATAGTTATTGGGGTTTACTGAGACAGTTCAAAAGCCGTCTGTGGAACAGAACCCGTGGGACTTGTGGGACGTGGCTGTGGGCCTGTCTGGACACATCAAACCCCCTCCCTCCTCTCCTAACTTGAGGGGAGATCTTTCTGCATCTGACCAGCTGTCCTCATGTGCCCAGGAGTAGAAAACGTTGCTTCTTTTGTTCTCCTGGAGTGAAAGTCAAACACGATGACTGACATGTTTGTCTAACTCTTCCTCAGTCTATTCAAAGAAGGTGCAAGCATTGAAGAAGATCTGGAGATGAACAGCAGACATTGATTTATGAGGAAAGGAGCAAGAGGTAAACAATAAAGACTTTGGCCGACGAACAAGTGAGGATTGACCAACCAAGGAGACAACACTGATTGAGTGAGTAGTCTTTGTCATGGAAATTATGCAAAATTTAAATCTTCAAAGTATTACTCCCGCAAATGCATTCATAATTTTGATTTGGAAGTTTTGTTTAGCAAATCTGGCCTTCCACCCATTTCAGTGATATTTAACGTATGTTTATTTAGTTAGTGCTAAGCTTTTAATTTGTCAGGAAGTTGCTCTGTTGTCTTGTCTCATAGTTCTTTTGGAAATCATGCTTATTTACCATTCAGCTTGTCTCACTTATGCTGTTAAGGTTAGAATGGTCAGAGACTTTCTGCTGATAAAATAAGAAGACAAAATTAGCAGAGCAAAAAAGTGCAATGAGAGATTGAACTACATTGAATGTGACATTTTTTAGCCCCATCGCCACACCATTTATACATCAAATGACTCCAAATGTCTCAAAGTATAAATGTAAACAAAATCATTTGTACATGTTTTCAGGAGAAAAGGGAATTTGTGTGTTCATTGAAATTTCTTGAGACACATTTTTTGTGACATTAAGGACTGCAGCAGAGAACCTGTTGACTGATGACAACAATTAACACACCAAGATGGAGTTCAAGTGGGCCAGGAGGTCCAGCGTGACTGGAGTACGCAATGGTAATAATCATAACGATAATACGGACTCCCACAGACAGTTATGTTGTGTTTTGTTGATCACAAAGCATGGAATTGTTGTTGATGTTTATTTCTTACAGCAAATTGAGTATCATTTCAAAATTGACAAATAGTCATGACCAAATATAAACACTGTTGTAGGGAATACAAATAGCAAATTTCAGATAACAATATTTTCTGACGAGATAAAAAGAAACACGAAGTACAATAGATCTTGATTTGCTTGAGTGGGCCACAAAAATCATTTGTTTGCCAAGGGTAAAATACATTTGAACTCGTATTTAACTACGAAATCAGAATGTAAGAAAATAGATGTGTTTAAAATATAATTTGGTTAACATGGCTAGCAAAGGGAAGAAAATTATTCCATGAGATTTTACACAGGTCACTTTATGATCAAGGTAGGAGTCAACTCTCATCTTTGACTGAATGATTAAATATTAAATGGTTAGACTTATTCAAATAGTATCTGATGGAAGTGAAGCCAACACTCTTCATTTACTTTCACATTGTGCTGATCAAACGTACACAATAATCAAGATGTTACATAATCCATGATGAATAAAAAGCTTACGCTTGTCCTTCACTGACTATTTCCATGTTTTGGTTCGTGCAAGTTTATTTGCATTTGAATCGCCCTAGCAGTCACCACATGACTGGACAGCTGTACTCAGAAGATCATCTAGTCATGAATACTTAATCTTGCTTTCGAGATTAAATCTGCCCTCCACCATCCTTACAGCTCATATCACTGCTGATATTTCCACTTGTTGCTCTTTCCACTAACTGTGGTCACAAAAGCAAGTAAGAGTAGATCTTATTATTCGGACATGTTGATTGGATGTGTTTTAAGGACTTTGTAAAATGTGGTTAAGATATGATTAAGAAGAATGCAAAAAGAAAAAGATTAAACAACTTCTGTATCTCGACCACTGTGGGGCACTAATACTAGTCATGGAGACGAATTAAAAAGACTTTACAATTACGTACTGTGACAATAAACGACTATGATTTAAATTAGTGTTTGTTGTATTGCCGGTCTCCATGTCTTCCTGCGGGTTGATGTACATTTGGGAATAGTTCATTTTTGCAATACCATAGTTGTATAGTTGTCCTATTTTTTTGTCTTTTTGGTAGATGCAGTTTCTATTCTTAAACAAACTGTTTATCAAAACAGAAGTCCAAAATCATAGTAGGGAAGCAAAGGAGGGTGATCAGGGGGAGGCAAGAGAGTGAGAGGAGGCGGAGCTAAGCTTTCCTTGTTGGCTCAGCCATGTCAGCGTGTTATCCCACCCTCATCACATATCCCACCACTCTCCTTCCCTTTCTTGCATCCCCTCAACTTCATATAGTCCTTCTCATCAAATCTTCTCTTACTATCTGAAAGATAGTGTTTCGGGCATTTTTGTCTGCATTTTTTTTTTTTTTCTGGAAAATGACGAGGGGACACTCTTTATGCCTTTTCCGCTGGGGATTACCACCGGAGTAGTGTACGACTTTGTCAGTGTTTATCCACCGCCATGCTTTTAATGGATGTGACTCTTGAATGTGCCAGTGGCAAAGGGTGGTCATGAAAGGGGGTCACCGGCAACGGGGATGCGGGTGTCAGCACCTGTTTCGAAAACTGCTCCCTAAATGTGGATGCTGCTTTGTCCAAGTGAGAGGTACAGTCGTTAGTTGCTTGTCTGAAAAACTCTACTAGATGTTTTCTAGTCTGTTTTCTCACGTTCTTTTATGTGACTAGTTTTATCTGTAATTTTAGTCTTAATCTGATTTTACATACCAGCTGTAAAATGTGTTATTTGGACTTAATAGACGTTTATCACGAATAGTCTTGATTGTAAATTGAAAGAAACTGAAAATCTGCAGATCAAGTTTGAAACATTTAAATTTGAATGAGTTATCCATATTTTACAAATAACAGTGATTTCTAAGCATAGTTCATTTAATTGTAGGACTGAGCAATATGGCTCCCCCAAAAGTGATACATTTTCTTCAATCATTCTGGATTATTATGGTTTTAATTCAAGAAATAAAGCCAACAAACATTTATTTAAAATTTATGATTTTTAAAATTGAATTCATTCCATTCATTGCCCAGCCCTACTTAATTGCTCTGAAAACTGTTTGCTTACTACAAATAATGTGTCTTTGTTCATCTATCAACATCAAGCAGGGACAAGCAAAACTTTGAAAAAAATTTCTACGACAGTAAATTCAATTGCGTACCCACTTTTGGTAACATTTTTGTTTAGTAATTTCCCATGAGATTTAGTCCCATTTATAAAATATGTGCCTTGGTTTCTATAATATAAAAATCTGAACATGAAATATCAAATATTCAGATAAAAAAGGGTTTTGTTTTGATCAACCAACATCACTATGCAAAAGAGGAATACTGCATCAATATTTAGTAGTAGGATTAATGTACAGTACATTATCTGGTGTTTAGTCCTCCAGTATAACATTGGTAATTTTGTATACACTGTGTGTGTGGTAATCAAAATTAATACTCATGACACTGTAGCACTGGTTGGAGCCAAAGCAACTAAACACAAAGAAAGAAACACACTAAGATGCACATGCACACACACACACACACATGCATTTTATAATCATCAATGTATTGACCCTTAAATCCTGTGTTTTTCCAGTTACTCACAAAGTGATTACAGATTACCTTTATGGATGGATGCTGAGAATGGATGTGCAACTTGTGAAAATAAGCCGAGCAGGAGAGGTTTTTTTTATGTATGGTTATAAAACAAGGAACAAAAAGAATTCGTGGAGAACCAACCACTAGGTCAGCTACTCAGAAAAAGAGCGTCTAATATCCCTAAAAAAAGAACAAACTCCAATGACGATTTGCTAAAGCAAAAGGCATTAAATAGTCTTAAGATTCATTATTCACCTTCATATTTAGATTTTTTTTTTCTAAACTGCTGCTGAAGTCTTGGAAAAAGACACATGGCTGCAGTCATAAAGCACTGCTTGCCAGATCTATGAATGGACAGGGGAAGTCAAGCAGGGACAAAGAGGCAAAAGAGGGAACTTACTCCAAAAAAAACGTCTGTAAGGATAATGTGACAAATATCACAATGAAACCTCTACTCTTCTTTTCACTAGGAATTATTTAAAATGAAGCTTCAGTACCATACAGTATCACACCAAGGGTCCTATTTTTGTGACGACTGTAAATGGCTGGCTGTCAAAATAGATGTCTGATTGTTATCCTTTTGAAGTTGAAGTCGAGCACACAACCAATTTAAAAGCAAGAGGTGATAAACCTACCTGGTGAGCAAAAATATGACTAATTCCATATCGCTTTTGTATCCTTTCAGTTGTCTGAAGTCCCTTCACTCTGTTTGCTAGTCTTATTTATGCGTAGTTCGTGGCAAAAAGGGAATTGCCTTTTTTTTAATCTACTGGTCTGCAGCATCTGTCAATTGGATTTGCATTCAAACTTCATTGCCCATGCAGAGTTGTTTATTTGTGGACCATTCAAACAAACCGACATGCGTCACACATTGCATTGTAACAGGATGAAATTTCTCAAAGGATTTTTTTTTTTTTACTATACTTTCATCTGGGGATTTGCTCCTATGTTGCAAAATAAGCAAGCAGCACAAACTACATCCAGAGCAAATCAAATGTCATTAGTTCTTGGCAGAGCGCTTCACTGAGTGCAAATCTGCGATGTGTTATATTTAACCATCCATTTCACCCCCCTGCAAATACTCAACAGGAAGGCTGTGAAAGGATTTAGTTTTAATGAGGATTTCATCAGCAAAATATGAAGCAGCAGTCGGTCATCAGCTTCCCGGCACACGTGACTCACAAATGACATGCGTACCAAATGCAATGCTTGTATCACACACTCAGTGAGGTTTTTCACTCGTTTGCTGCCGCTGACATCTATAAACGTCAAAGGTCCATTATTACTGGGATGACTGTGAATAGATTAACAAATTCACTCCCATTAAAAGCCATATAAGTACAAAAAATAAATTTAACTAGGCTGATAGAGAATGAGTTTATAAAATGCTGTACATCCTATAATGACCATTTATAGTCTTGTTGGGGTGTGTCTTTGAATCACAGTCAGCAATCTAACAAAACATTTTGATAATATACAGTAAATAGGTCACAGAACCTGCTAAATTTCTCTCATCGGAGCCAGATAAATTATGAAGTGAATGTTACAACACATTCTCAGATGTTCATGCATGCATAAATAGTGTATATTATTCCCAACTATTAAGTATGTATATATGCGGAATCTCTGCCAATTGTCAAATAAAATTCCTTAGAGCAAATTGCTGTTGTCAAATTCACAGACTAAGATTTCTATCAGAGAATTTGTGTCCTTGCTAATGTTTCTCCTGGCCACCTTTAATCCACCACAACATGTATCAACTGACCCGAGTCCCTAACAACTCTCACAAATCAGCTTTCGTTTTCTGGGGAAAGACTTAATATTACTGCTTCTGCCTATGTAGCCTGCATGCAAGGTTGAAATCCCTACAGTGGTGAATGCGTGCACTGCTGACACCCTCGGGTCCGGATGGACATCCAGCTGTTGCTCTGTGGGAAAATGACCCATTACATAAGCTCCTCAAACAAACACTGACTTGCACCTCAGCAGTGATTTGGACATTGCACTGACCATCACCCAAAATTTAGGACAGAAGTTTTGCTCCATAGCTTCGCATACTGTTGGTAAAGATGTGCTAAGCAGTTCTATATTGTTCTAGTTATTTAAAAAAAAAAAAAACAGCCAGGAGATAAATGTTCATGTGTAAAAGAATGAGAGAATGCAGACAGCAGACTGACGAGATAAAGAAAGGAACCAAGATATATTTGCTCTGGTCAGGCTTACTTTTTATGAGAGCCAGTAGGAGAATAACTGATACTATCAAAAACTCAAGGAGAAAGAATTTGTTTTTATTAGTGTTGAAGGTGAATCCATGCCGCTTTAAAGGACCTGTTGTTTGATGTTCAGATGAAGGTTTTGAACAAAAGCTTGGCAAATACTTGCAGACCTTCAACCAAACGTTTCTAAATCAAGAATTATGACAGTTAAGTAATTTTTCAAAAGGTGGGACGCTATTTTCCTTTCAAGTTTTCACCAGTAAATTAGATGCTTATGCAGCGGAACATGGCTGGCTAATGCATCTGCATTTGTACTTTCCTGTTCGTATGGTTTCTTGCTCATTGACTGTATGGTAGTTTGGACCAAAGCCCAGCCTATATTTTCACTGGCTTTTTGCAGGCTTGTCATTGTGATTAAAGCTTATATAAATGTGCTGACAGGGAGTAATGGCTTATGGCAATATAGTCCCAGGCAACTAAAATGAATGGATGACATGTTAATGTTAGGGTGGTTGATGGAAACACTGTGAGTGAAGAATGGATGACACAATGTGTAAGCTAAAAGGTGGAAAAGGAAAATCCAGCCGGCGTATGCATGACCGGATCATACAGTATATTGATTAATGAAATACTTGAGCGGAGATGTGACTGTCTTGAAATTTTTAATTTGTCTTGTGACCTTTTCATTAACATTGTCAATAGACTGGATAAAACTATTCAAAACCAAAGATGAAAGTAAAATTAATTTATAGGTCCATTGCCATTTTGCTTACCAGTCCAAACATGTTTAATTTCATTTTACTGTTTTAATCTTATGCTTAAACAAGTAATTAAATTTTTAGATGTTTCGTGACTTGAAGAATATTACAGCTTTTGTATATTATTGCAGTTTCAGGAACAGTAAAATAAAAAAAGGTATCTGCTGCATAAATTTACCATGATAATTGCACGTCTAAAACAAATATATACAGTCAAAATAACAGGTAGAATTTCCACCTGAATTTGTAGATGTTCCTCAGTAGAGCAAATCTGTATTTGTAATTATAATGTTGTACCGATGGGTACAGCAGTTGCAGTGACTTGAGTTTCAGTTAGGGCTCAGCACAGGAAATTGAACATTTTTGTGCAGAAATCTGTCTGAAGCTTGTGACTCGACAATTACCCTCTCTCTTCCCTGCAGCGGAGTCCTACTCTGTGGCGACTGTCGACGGTACCCTTAACCCGGTGCTGGGCCCACCGCCACACCAGGCCTCAGGCAGCTCCAGCCCCAGCTCTGGAGGATCAAGGCACCCCGTCAGCGCTTTGAAGAAGTGGCTCACCAGTCCGGTCCGCAAGTTAAACTCCGATGCCAGAGGAGGAGCCGGGCGGGTCGACAAGCAGATGTGCAGGTCGGACAGGAGGCAGCAGCCGTCGTTCCTCCCCCACAGCGGAACGCCGCCGAGGCCTTCGGACCTGCAAGATAGCAACTTCACCATCCTCTCCTCTGCGGATGCGGTGAGGTTTCAATTCCATTAATGTGTTTATTTATTTAGATGAAAGGTTTGAAGAAAATGCTTATGTTTTCTTCACAGATATGGAAAGATGGGCTCATGAGTTGCGAAGCTTCCTCTCCTGTGCAGACTTCCCATCAGGGTGAATTGTTGGACCTCCTTCAAGGCGGAGACGCACAAAGTTTTGTAATGTCTCTATTATAAAGTTATAGAAAATCACACGCATATAGAATAATACCACAAACGTAGTGCATAAAGCATCAATCATGCTAGATCACGTAGGAAGTGTTGTATCAGTAGCAGGATGTAATGCCAGAATTCGTTAACGTTAACTCCATCTTCATCTTTTATGAAGAATCATTCCCATGTGCTCCTTGATTGAACAGGCGCCACAGATTTATCCAATCACATTCAGACATCGATCAATTCATGTCCAGATGTCATCATAGCCTTACACAGTCAAAAATTGTAGAACTCCTACACCAATCCATTTATGTCTATTGCATATTTCATGCTTAAGGTAACTTTTTGAGCTCCACATTACCAAAGGCACAACACATAAAAGCGTTTATAGACATATCAGCCCAGGGCATTTTAAGGGAAAGCAAATTAGCTTTAAACACATTCACAAATAAGACATTTAAATGCAGATCAAATAAAAAGTTGCTTTCTAAAATAACTAAAAGATCATAAAATTAGTCTTAAAATTGGGGAAAGTGGGGCTCTAGGATACAGTACAGTCTAAAACTTTAGCTATGTATCTACTGTTAAATTAAGCAAACCTACTTTGGTGTTACATAGATTGTACCTCCATTTTGATATACAAAGACCTAAAAACAGTTGAGCCTTCTCTCCAATATTTTCAATAGGCCAAAGCTTTGATGGACTCTTGTGGCATTTTAAGGGTTGTTACAGAAGGGGCACAGTCTAGATGGTAATTATGGTAATAGCCTTTTATAATGCTATACTGTAAATGCCTACACCTTTGACAACTATGAATGTGTCACATCTGACTTTCAGCTCAAATTCCTAACTCTCTGTTTTTTAAATTAAATGGTGCCTTTCTTCAGCGATTAAATCCCTTAGTTATTCAGGTTTCATGTCTTAATGATGATTTATCTTAACACATACAAGCAAATAACAAGCACGCTCAGGCTATGAATCACCAAACATGCAAACACTGAGCTGTATTTGCATGTGAACAGCTTCATATTTGCACACATAATGCGCCTTTCCCTAATTGTGCCAAATGCACATTTCACCTCTGTCTGTCTGGTAACCTTAAACTGTACTGAGAGCTTTATGGGAGTCGAATCAAGCCGGCTGGCTTTTCCCTACAGCATCTGGATGTAATCAAGCAGCCAGTAGAAGAGCCGGTATTGAGAAGTGGGGGTGAGGGGTTTAAGTCCAAGTTAGAGCCTAGAGGCAAGGTGAGATGCAGGTCGATGGACATTTGTGGAGTTTGTCCCCGCATTTTCAGCAGTTTTTCTCTCAGAAAATCATGCATTTGTTTGAGGTCAGCGGTCAGTAACAATATGTTTTAGCTTGTTGCAATAATGCTGGATGGGATTCAAGTCCAGGGCTTTCCACACCAAATACATACAAGCATACCGTTGTGGACCTTGCTACAGTATTTCCACGAGGGAACATGTGCCAGAACAGAAAATGGTCTTCTCCAAACTGTTAAAAGTGTCTACATGTCTCATCTTACTAAAATTGTCTCCATGCCTCACTAAGATAAGAAGTTAAGATTCATGGGCAACAAAAAGAATCTAGGTCAACCCCTGATCAATTCATTATATTGATTTAGAGGTGCTTTTAAATTATGCTGACATACACAGCTGCATTTCTGTTTACTTTAGCATTTTATTCGTTGTTGCTCCTGCCCACGCCACAAACATCTCCTTTCCCCTTTGATATTAATCACGATAAAATTACCAATAATTATTGAACATGACTTTAGCTAAAAAAAAAAAAATAACACAAAAAAACATGCACATTACAATAGTGTACTGTATCAAACATACAGAATCAATATAAAGAAGTAGAATGATTTTTTGGAACATGATTATAAGGGGTGGGAATCTTTGACTGACACGATTCCATTTTGGGGTCTACGATTCATTCAGAATAGATTCTTGATTCAAAGCGATTTTAGATTCAAAATGAATGAATTCAAAATGATTTCTTAAATCTATAGATGTGCAAAGAATCGTCACAATCAACTCCAATCAGCTCTGCAATACAGAATGACAAATGGAGACATTAAAGTGACCTTTTTTTTTTTAACATTTATTTAGTTTTGACTTGGAAAAGTGCATTTTCTCACAAAAAAACGGTGTATTTTGATTCATTGAAATACCTATAACTGGAATGGAAGACAGAAGCCTTGTTATTTGATTAGGTATTGTAAACATAAATGGCTTGATGGACCCCTTACTGTAATTAGGTAAAATATCAAAGTAATTTAACACCCATCATTCTGCCTTAAACATGCCAGCTTTATAAATTTATAGAAAGTAATTGTTTAGATATTTGCAGTAATTAATATTAAATGCATAGATGGACCTTTTTTTTCGAATTGCAAATGTCCAACTGCATTTGACTGCACCATGGATTTAGGGGTTAGCGCTAAAACTGGAGACTTGTGCCATATTGCACAATGATGTCGTAATTGACTTGGTTTCTTAACATTCTTAATCAGCGTTTGAATATGATTTTTTTCAATTGCATTTTGTTCATGTTGCCAATCAACGGAGTCGCAAGGAGGAGTAAAGCTAGCTAGGAGCAACCACCGCTGTGAAGCCCATCTTCAAAATAAAAACAGATAACAGCATTTAGAAGGACAGTTGAGCTCAACTTGGCTGTTTAAATAGCAAAAAGCAGGAGATCAAACAGCAAAGTGCAAACTTGACCTACATAGTGTCTTAACAGAGGGATTACGAAGCGGTGTTCAGAGATAGAGAACAGAATGTAGTGAGACTGCAGTATGTCAAGAGGATTACAGTCAAATTCACATTAGATTAGACCGCTTTTAGGTGAAGAGGGACATTGGTTATATAATAGCTCTCTATGCCGTTACTCTCGCCAACCCCATCCACACCGCATTTTGACAAATCACCACCATCCGTCAGACCCCGGGCTACTTTTCTACATTTCTTTTATCCAAAAACCTCTCTCAGTAGCTATGAGATCCATCAGAAAGTGCTTTATACTCTCAGGTTTCCTGGGATTTGGTTATGACTTTCCAAAAGGATCAGCAAAAGCGCTGATAGCGGGTTAAAGTTGCACACGTAGTCAGTCGGTATTTTATCATCAATAGAAAAGAAGGGCCAAGTTAAGAAAAAAATCACAAATTAAGTTCCCCTTTAAAATTTATTGTGCATTTTAAGTTCCACTCAAAAGCTGAATATTCTCAACTTTTTGCAAGTAGTGTACATTTACCATATTGCTGACCAAAATGGTTAAATTTTAATTTTAGAGCCACAAATCCAGTGTGACTACTCTTCAAGATGAGGACAATAGTTGCAATGTGACTGAAGATGCTGGGAGCCAGTTATCTGTGGTTGTGGATAGCGAGGAAGAGAGAAACATCGCCTTTGAGAAGAGCTTGTAAGTATCTCCCCATACAAATTAGTGGGTAACATAACACTCGATGTTTTGGCTTAAACTTCATGTGTAAAGTTGGCTTTTGTTATTGAGAATACAGCCTCCCTTGTTTCCATGACAACTCCATGTCATCAACTTGAATGATCGTATTAGGAGTAGGTTTGTTGGACTAGCCTGGGCAAGTCTCATCTTGTCTTAGTTGGAGCTTCACTGCTCAAACATACTTTGAAGCACAGTAAAAATAATAATGTTTTCAAGTAAACAAACAGGTTTTGTGTTGGTATTCATTGGTTTCTTTAGCTTTTTATGCTATTGGTTGGTGTATAAAGGTTCCCGACATCTTTTTTTTTTTTTTTTTTTTTTAAACCTAGTCCTGCAAGCCAATTGTTTGAGCCATGGGTATTTTTAGTCCAGCAAGCCAATTGTTTGGCTCATGCGTATGTCAGTTACACACTTGTCATCGCAAACATACGATAAACCAATAACAGGAAAAATGAATTTAAACGTGGCAGAACATTGGTACCAAACATAAAAAGTTAGCTCATAGTGAGTATATTGGCCAATTTAGCGCTGTTAAACTGTCATCATAGCATTTCGCATTCACTAAAGTAATAACCACTGGTCATCAGATTGACTAGCGATTTTTCGATGCTGATAACCTTGAAAACAAAGCTTAATGCTAAGCTACGCTAACCTTTTTCTGCATGAGGCTTATATGCAGTAACGGATTTAAGTGATTTTGTTTATCTTGAATTCTTATCATTTGCTCACAATGTCATTTTCTCCTAGGTATGTGCTAACAGAACTCATAGAAACTGAAAGGTTGTATGTGGAAGATCTTGGACTTATTGTACAGGTAGAACTTTCATATCACATTGACATGTACCAACATCACAACACCTTACAATTTGTGGCGCACAGTTGCACTATACCACAAGCTTGTGAAACTACTGTACCTCACCAATAACCACTTGAATCTATTAATTGACTTTGTTCGACTTTCTTCACATTATGGTGGAATACAAAAAATTACTTACTCTCGCATAATACTTGGTGTTCCTTCATAAAATGACCCTGTGCGTATATATGCTTATGTGTAGGGCTATATGGCAACCATGACCAATCAGGGCGTTCCAGAAGAACTTAAAGGGAAAGACAGGATTGTCTTTGGAAACATCCATCAGATCTACGACTGGCATAAGAGGTGCCTGTTTGCATCTTTATCAGCTTTCAATTACTTTAGGGGGTTTGTTTCAAATGCTTGACTGACCTTTCCCTCTTTTGTGTTCCTCAGTTATTTCCTGGGTGAGCTGGAAAAATGTGTGGCTGATCCAGACTCCTTGGCCCAGCTCTTCATCAAGCATGTGAGCCTGTGCCTTCTCAATCTTTTCTCTTTTCAGTTTGTCTGGCGCTTGGAGGGTCTCAGATACTTTACAGCCATCCAGTTTTCCATTCATCATCAAATATAGCTAAACGCCCAATACTTTAAATCAATTGCTCAACCATCCAATCAACCAACAACTCCATCCAATTTACTACTGAGCAGTATTTGTAATATTTGACTTCATGTTACTAAATTAGGCCTCCAAATTATATTAAAAAATGAGCACTTCTTATCATGCAGCAGAAGAGCTGGGCAATATTCAATTACTTCAAAAATGGACATTTTGAAAATTTGCTAAATTTTTAAATCGAGGTTTTGCAAAAGTGGGGGAGGGCTGGATGGGTGGTAAACAAGACATGCTTACAATAGGTAGTAAAAGATGAATTGTGACATACAAAGGGATAGTCGTCCAGAATGACTGATTCCACTATTGCCACTTGCTGTCAACTGAAAACATGAGAACATGTTCTCAGGGCTCAGTAAATCACCAATCACGGCTCAACTTGTCAACATCACATGACCAAACCCAGCCCCACACTTTGATATTGTTTTAAATGATTGCAAACGATTCAAAGCTGTGATGGTGCATTTGCAGAGTTAATTATTACTTCTGTCTGTCTATATTTACTCCTAGGAGCGCCGTCTTCACATGTATGTGGTTTATTGTCAGAACAAACCCAAATCGGAGCATGTCGTCTCTGAGTACATTGAGTCTTTCTTTGAGGTGAGAACTTCATTCCATCGAGAACCGAGCTAGGCAATGCATAGTCACCATTGTACGCTGTCACCTGCCAGGATCTCAGGCAGCAGTTGGGTCACAGGTTACAGCTGAATGACCTCCTGATCAAACCCGTCCAAAGGATCATGAAGTATCAACTTCTGCTCAAGGTCTGCACCTTCTATTCACTGTACCTTCATGGGGCTTCTCTTAGAACTGTACAGGGGTAAAATTCTGCTACAGAAATTCTGTTTTGCCATCCTTAGGACTTCCTAAAGTATTACAGGAAAGCAGGACGTGATGTAGAGCAACTCCAGGTATTATTGTATTTACGCAGATATTTCTTGTTTGTGTTTATATGTGGACCATCTCTTTATTTGTTCCCTCCCAGAGGGCGGTGGAAGTAACGTGTTTTGTGCCTAAACGATGCAACGACATGATGAACGTGGGCAGGCTGCAAGGATTCGAGGTAAGGTTAAAACCTGCACACGTCCATGTAGGATCAGGATGTGAACATTGTGGTGATAACTGCAATGAATGGACTTGTTTCAGGGGAAAATCACAGCACAGGGAAAGCTCCTTCAACAGGATACCTTCTCTGTGAGCGAGCAGGAAGGCTGCGTCCTGTCCAGATCCAAGGAGAGGAGGGTCTTCCTCTTTGAGCAGCTGGTCATCTTCAGTGAGCCAATTGATAAGAAAAAGGGCTTTTCTTTACCCGGCTATACATTCAAAAACAGCATAAAGGTAAACATTGGCCAGGTCTAGTTATATACAATTGATTTTTAAATATGTTTGCTACACACCAGCAAAATTACAATAATGCCTCTTATTGTTTTGGAATCTGTACTATTGCCTCTTGAAAATTTTGTATAATTGCAGAGATAATTTTTTAGTAAGAAATCTTGGTATAATTTAGTGTTGTTCAACCATAGGAAGCATCTGACTTTAAATTGAATAATTACAGTAATGCAATACCTACAAAAATGTGGGGGACATTGGTTTTTCGGGTAACACTTCAGGATGAATCAAAAAAATGCTATTATAAATCTTAACAGGTGATGTCTGATACCTATGTTTCAGTACTTTTTGATCAATATACTTCCTAGTTCAATTAGAATTTGGATTTCAAAAGATTTTTTTCATCATGATCACATTTTGACACCAGTATCTTGCAACGCTTTCACCAATATATCCTCAGAGGGAAATTGTCACAAAGTGTCTCACCAGTTGTAATATAGCTATACATAGACATAAAAGTGGACCTCTTGGAATTGTTTATGCTGAGACAACGGCCCATCGCCTGTTGGGGATTTTTCTGAGCGCAAATAAGGTTCATTTTGAAATTCACCCTTAACTTTTTTATTAGCGTGTATGCAAACTGCCGGGACACCACTTTCTTCCACGGGCTTGCGTGAAGGCAAGGGCTGTGTGCCGCAGGTCAGCTGCTTGGGTGTGGAGCAGAATTCCGGCGAGGACCCGTGCGCTCTCATCCTGACGTCCCGCGGGACAAACGGCAGCGTGACTCGCTTCATCATGCAGGCATCCTCTCCGGAAATACAGCAAGCTTGGTTCGGTGACGTGGTGCAGATTTTGGAGACTCAAAAGAACTTCCTTAATGGTACCAAGCGGTTCATATTTTGACAGTAAAATGATCAGAAGTGGCCTGTTTGAAATTGTGATTTGCGGTTTTCACCCTAGCTCTTCAGTCTCCAATCGAGTATCAACGAAGGGAGGGCAAATCACACAGCCTCGGTAGGAACATGAAGTCTCAGAGTGGCCTGCAGCCTTACTTGTCGGCATCTATGGACCGCCAGCAGCAGCTCGGCCTGCTGACTTACAACACCTCCCTTCCGTCCCTGCATCCGCCCCACCATCACCCAGCTGCAAAAGCGGTAGGTGCAAAAATGACCTATTTTCCCCTCTCTGGTTGAGAACATAGTTATATGTTGTCGCTTTTTAATATGTGTAACTCAGGTTTCTAACCCTTGGGCGATGACTCATCAAGCGCCCCACCTTCAGCTCGCTTTGAGTTCTGAAGTAGGAAGTGGCCACGGGACGGCCATTTGTGTGTCTCCCCACAGCCAGCACAGTACGCAGGTACACTGACCCCGCCAAATTATGTTTATTATCTTGTGTACCTGTGGTTCTGAAAAGGAAACACATTTGAGGGGGCCACTTGTTTAAAATGCAAATTTTACAAAAGAGGGATAAACAGTCAAGGCTTCTTGGGGACACACCAAGAAGCTACGTTGAAGATCATTGTTTTCAACTTTTAGGAAAAAAAACATCTTTAAGTAAAGATAACCCTTCAATCAGAACATTACAGAAAACAACAGAATAGAAATGTATAGATCAATAAATACATAACTAAATTTAAAAAAGCTATAAGATTCTTGAAACATTGCAGTGCTTCACCTGAATGTCAATTCATTGTTAATCTATCCAAAAATTGTTGTTATTGTTCATATGTGTTGTGCACATGTATCATCTAGTAACTACACTAAGTCATTCAGATATTTGAAGATGTCTGTCTGCCATCTTGTAATCATAGCGGGAGAGGAAATGACACTCTTGCTTGCCTTAGCGAAATATCCTCTTATCTTCGAACCTTGTCATTCATTCGTGGCAAGCCGCCTGCCTTATCGTTTTATCACATTCCCTTGGACTTTTAAATTGTGCACAAATCCCAAGAGCCAATGGCATCTTCTGACTTTTGGATCGTTGAGATTCAGTTTTAGCTGCTTTTTTTTTTAACTCCAAATTTAATTTTGGTTGACCTTAGGAAGACATTGTTCAGAGAAATAATTTCAATGATTCCACTCATTTCATGTTTTGCATTTTTACTTTGTTTACAAACACTGTCTTCAACTGTGCATTTTCACCTTCTTTTAGGTTGTGACTACTTCTGTCCAGGCAACAAAACTTCCTGACAGTGAACATTAAGTGCATCAGCCAAAAACAGTGGCAGTTGAACACATCTGGATGAAGGGAAAGTTCTTGTTATTACGCATTGTACCTTGAATGCCAATCAGACTTTTTGGTTTGCTGCATACACATGCCAGCATTCATGGAATGTTTAGATGATAACTATTATTAAAATGCATCTTTTTGTATAGGCTTTCTGCTTTTTCCAGGGAAATATCCTCTTTTTGTTATTTTTGTAATGCATTATTTTTCACTGGTGATCAATTCTACTTCATTCCTCTAAAGAAGTGACTCCTTAAGTTTCCATTCTCAGTTGCATTAACTCTTTATTTGTACTTTGCTGTGTAGAATGGCCTAGCTGTATTTACGCTTTGCTGGCACTTGTGAGGACAAGCGCTTAAGGAAATGGATGGATGGATAGGGTGGTTTGAGCACAGTCATTTCAGCCTGATATCTGAACTAAACACATTTCTGCTTCTCACTGAGCACAAAGAAGAGAAAGGGTACAGAGAAAGCGATGCTCATCCATACGCCTGATGTATCGTGCAAGCTCAAAGTTATATATGCAGTTAGTTGTTGCTTTCTGTCCTTGGCTTTGTGCTTTAAATACAATTCAGCATCCTAAAGAAATATTTCTCATTATCAGTGTGCATTGGATAGTAGGAAACAGGTCGAAATACCTCTGTTCTGCCTGTGGTAAGTCGACAATAATAAACGGATGCAATGTCCATCAGTCGGTGAGTACCTTGATTTAATTTGACGGTGATAATACAACATGCGTATCTATAAATGTTCAAAATGGTGAGCCACTCCCCTCTCACAGAGTTTTAAATTATTCTTTCATTTAATGACAATTGACAATTGTATTTATGTTCGATATACAGTTGCAAACGTTTTTGGATGGTGAACGCTTGGCAAAAATTACGGTACAGTATTTCTAATTGAATTTACAAGGTCTCACGTATTACATTGCCAGGGCTGACACGAGCGTACAGTGCCCTCTCGTGGGGAAAAATTCTAATTACAAAATGTTGAAAATATAGCCCTTCAATATTTTCAGTTACTGTATATGCTTTTACTTTTTTAACGTTAAAGGAGGACAGTTCAACAAAAACTTCCTCAGCACTCACGTTTTAATACTGATTCCCGTCTGAATACGTACGTAAAATATTTGTAATAATGATCCAGTTTGTATGGTACAAAGGAGAATTAATTCAGTGAAAAAAGTGGTAAATTGCAAGAATTAAGTCAGGTTATGACAAGTAGTAATATCGCAAAAACAAATCACTTATAAAAACTGAAAATATTGCAGTCTTAGGGCACAAAGGAAAAAAAAATATGATTATGCACTCGATAGCTCAGCTACCGACACTAGTGTTTTTAGTAACAAAAAAAAAATGATGAACACAATGAAAAATGGTTGTGACCAAAGAATTTTCTTCATGGTGCACGTATGCCCTATGTCATACTGCTGTACTCTAGTGCTAACTACTGGTGATGAAGATTCACAGACTTTTTTTTTTTTTTTTTGCCTTATGTATCAAGGCTGATATCCGCGACCTTCATAAGAACCCGATGCAAATACCTAGAATAAATATTAAGCCCATTCCTAATAAGTGCTAAGCCCACCTCTAATATTTCTAAATAAATGCATTAGAATTAACCAATTAATAATTGTGAATGCCCAGAGGGGCAGACCTCTGATTCAAAATTTGGATCTTAGAATTTTCCTTTTTGTTCACTGTGCCATTAAAACTCCTTAATACTCCTTTGTAGTATCAAACCTGCATTTCTTTGAGTACTGTTCTCAACATAAATCTCTTCAACAAATAAATAGGATTGTAAACAGCTGAGTTCTGCTTCGTCAACCACTACAAAGTCAGTCATTTCTGCAGGTATAAAAACAAAAACACAATTACAGTCAGTGTTTCTTGGCAGAAAAAAAAATACAAAAAATAGTCACTGGCTAATATGACTTATGGATGGATATCCACTCATGCACCACATTAGATGCAATTTGATCCTTAAAATTTCCTTGAGTCTTTAACACGTGTGTGGTATTCCGTCCATCCTGTGATCTTTACATCAAAGACATTTCATATCAAGTGAGAGAATTGAAAAAAAAAAAGAATATGAAGCTGAAATTTCACCCAGATGGTGACAACATGTCAAAGTTAAATATGGCAAGACCACTTAGTTATCACACTACCTGGAGTATGCCATCTCTTGGCTAAAATACTGTGAGAATGATGTTGAAGAAAATGACCCAAAATGGTCAAAATACCACACAAGGATTAAAAATGCACTTTGGTCCGTCATTTGTCTGAGGCAGCAGTGATATGAGAGGCCATCAGGGAGATCATTTGGGTTTATACCTCAAACACTGCTGAAATGTTCTCAGATACACTGCAGTTTTTTTTTACGTGCATACATTACTGACATTCTTTCACGCAGCATACTTGAAATGTGTGCATAGAAAATGTGTTTTTGTAGTGTGCTTGACAATGTTTGAATAACGTGAACGTAAAAAATTCCAATTGTGTGTATTAGTGTTTCACTGGTGTACATTATGTAAAAGCATTTCACTTTCCTACTGTACTGTATGGTGGGTGGGGGTCAGTTAGGTATACAAGATTAGTTTAGTAGCTTCTGTATGAGAACTTTTTACTAGTGGATATCTTGCTGAGAACCAACCTATTCATTTGTGTCCACTAGAGGCTGACATTTTATCATAGAAACGTCACATCAAAGAAACATCTCCCTTGAGAATATGAGTGTATTTCAGCAGTGTGTGTACTGAATTATGCCCACAATGGCCTCTCATAATTTGAAGACACTCACGCACACATCCCACAGAGGCAGGCTTGATGATGTATGACAACTTCTTAAGCTCTTTAGGACATTTTACCAATTTACAGGATTGTCACTTTGTGAGCAGTGTCCCCTTTGGCCAGCCATAATGATTATATGGAGCGCCTGGGTTTGGTGTTGAAATTCAAAAATGGCCAAGCCTCATGTTGGTCTTTGTAAACAAAAAAGTGTTTATACTGTTTGGTTTGTACTATGTCGGTATTGTAAATACTAGTTGTATCTTTTCCATGGCACAAAAAAATGGTGGCAAAAGCATCCCAGTGTCCTCTTTGGCAAGTCGGGATGTGTGGAAAAAGCAAACTAATTACCCTGAGTCAAACACTGAAATCTGTTCTTGAAAAAGAGTAGGCCAAGTTTGCTTTGCGAGGCGTCAGAGGAGGCCGCCGGGTAACGGAATTTAGCGTAGGCCTTGTCGCTTTCTGATTGGCTGTTCCAGGGGAACTTGATTTTGCTGGCGTGGTTGACGATGACGTCGTCGCACGAGCCCACATGGAGAGATCCCAGACCATCGATGAAAAACTCTGCAAACACAACTTCAAAGGTAAATGGCTTTGAAGTCAACCCCAAGATTTTCTTTACAATATGTTCTATACAGTGGTAAGTAGCAGTTTTTACTTGCAATTGCAAGTCTCAAAAATGAATCCTAATTAACTCATTCAATCCCAAAGACGTATATTTAATGTTTTTCAGTTCAGTTCCTACAGTAAACCAATACTTGAATACATTTAGTGCCTAATGTACTTGATTACTTTAGGTACTACAGATACTTTAGGTACGGGTACTTTAGTACTTGAGTGCCTAGGTAATTGGTTACTTTAGTACATATTACCTAAAATTAGTTACCTAAAGTAATTGATCACATTTGTATCTTAGTGCCTATAGTAATCAATTACTGTAGTACTTATTGCACCTATACCTATAGCACCCTAACCCGATAATACTTAAGTACCTAAAGAAATCCAATACTTTATATCTAATTAATTAATGACTTGATTATTAATTCACCAGTATTTTTTAAACTCACCTTTTAAAAACACTTGGGTTTTTTTTTTTTTTTGTTTGTTTTTTTAATCAAGTTCCTTGAAGTGAATGTTGTGGAAACAGTAATAATATGTTTTGGGGATTGAATGAGTTAAAATTGGGTAAGCGTAATCCTGATGTGCATCTTTTTGGAGGAGGGTACTCACCCAGGTGAGCTACTCTATTGAGGCGCGGGTCAAAGCCGACCTGTTGGACTTTGTCAGTCCGAGCCAGGAAGAAGTTAACCACCCCGTCAGTCACCACGCAGTTGGGGAAGCCTTCAATGACATGATGGAATCCTCTCCTCAAGTGCAAACAGTCGCCATCCTCCTCCCCGGCCTCGATGGATATAGTCTGCCTGTAGGTGGTGCTATACCCCGTTACTTCCCGGACTGCACCGCCCACCTGGACACAAACACGTCCTCAGGTGGGCCGCTACCATCACTGGTAAAAGTGAGAGTGCACGAAGTACTTGTGTATAAACACTCATACAGAGACTCCAGCATCAGCCATATTAAATGTGGCAGATCTGCTCCAGCGCCATTGCAAGTACTGTATGGTAATTCATACATGAGTACATTTTCATGTTCGCGTTAAGGATTAGCTAAGGGTTTAAGTGCTCGTGAAGGTCTTTGTATGAGTGACATTTATACTTGTGTGTGCCTCACCAGGTCCAAAGTGGTCCTCTCTAAAACATCCACAAATTTCTCCAACTTGGTCTTGCTGGTGAAGATGAAGTCATCATCCACCCACAGCACATACTTGGTAGTCACCTGTGAAATGGCCAAGTTTCGACCAGCAAACCAGCCCTGCAGGACACACCGCACCAGGTTTGTCCCAGAATTCAAATTCTAACTTACATTGGCACCTTGAGAAATATATTAAGTGACCTTATTTACAGTCGCTCTCATGTTAATGCTTTCACATGCAAGCAAATGAGATAGGAGCGCTGTATCGTGACGGGCCGGTGAATCGACTCGTTTGACAACGAGCAGCACCCAGGCACATTGAATTTGTTGTATATTGCCACTCCCAGTTGACGTTTACCGTCTTACCTTTCCAAAAGGCATGATGTAATGTTCAATATATGGCCCGGAGATGCTTTGGGGATTTTGACTATCATCGGCGATAATAATGGTGATGGTTGGGTAGTATTTCCTCACGCTGTCAATGAGGTTTTGAAGCTTGTCGTAGCGCAGGAAAGTCTTGGTTGCTACGGTAACCAGAGCGCTCATGTTGTACTCTGAAGGGAGAGAAAATTATATAATTCTGTGCCATAATAGAAATAATAATGATGATGATAGTAATGATCCATTATTTTATTTCGAGACGACTTTGCGAGTACTCAGGGTCACTTTGCGACGCAGATAAAAACATACCCGTTTTCGTTTCTTTGTTTGTTTCTAAAGTTCCTGTGTTGTACAGTTTGGGTGTTACACCATGACGGATCTTGACGATGAAGTTGGCTTGATGACCCTCGGTCTCAAAGTGCACTGAAAACAACACAATACAAGGCGCGTTTGAAAAAACAAAAATTGATGACAATGAAATCTCAACTTCCTGTCTGAAAGTCAGGCCAAAACCTCACCTGTGTCTGCTGTGTTGGGGTGGAACAGCGTGTTGGTGTACGTGACAAACTGCAGCTGTCGGTTCAGTTTTGCCAGAAGGCCGCTTGACAAGGTCATGCGCATCTCGCCGTCACCTTGGATTTTAACCCCGTCCACTTCTGCGGCGACATTCAGCGTCCCCAGCGTGGCAGTGAGATTTATCTGCAGCAAATTGAATTCATCAAAAAATGTCTCCAATCTCATAAAATGACAACTTAATACTCACTGAGTAGTGGTCTCTGGGAAGCTCCTGCAAAGCCAATCCTGAAATAATCATTGAATGAAGATGTACTTTGACGGTTCCGGTGAACGATTCGGGTTTTTGCTGATACATACCTGGGATGACAATTGTTTTTAGAGGCCGCACCTCGACGCCCTGCGTTGGATATTGTAACGGATTGTTTGCCTCTGCAATAATGAGCATATCTGCAGATGTCTGCAGCCTGTCGACACAAAATATACAACAGCGTCATCTTGAAAACACAATTTAAAAGGAGTTAAGAGCAGAGTATATAGGAACCTCAAACAAGTTTTAGTTTCAATGTCAAGTGTCAAGAACAGCTTTAAAAAGAATCAAAAAAAAGAAAAAGAAAAACACGTCAGGGGATACATATTATATACTGAAATAATATAGATGTAACAATCATTTTTTATGACACCAGTTTATGTAACTGCTGAAAATGTTTAGGCAGTAGTGATGGGTAAATGAGGCCTTGTGAAGCGTATCGACACATAAGCAAACTGTATTGGTACTGTGTTGGCACAGTTAAATCAATTAAACTATTACATGCTTTTATTGTATGTTATCCAGTATTTGTATTTATGTTTTCGACTAAAAAATGGGCAGCAAACTTTTTGACGTGCAATTTGCAATTTTTATTGTCCAAACTTTAGTATAGCTGAAAAATAAAAAATATACTTGTTGTCAAATTGAACATGTTGCTGAATAAAAGGGCACTTATGTTTGGCTTAAATATATTTTTTTTTTGTTCTGTTTCCGCAAACATTTGCAAAAGGGGCTCCTTGGAAAATTTGCTTTCTAAAAGGGGTCCCTGAATCCAAAAGGTTTGAGAGCCCCTGGCTTAAGAGTACATAAGGTACAAAGTTGAAATAATCGGAAAATATCAGACAATTGGCCGATTATTTTGGCTGAGGTTTGAATCGTCTGATATAATCATCGGGCCCCGATTAAAAAACCTTTGTGATTCCGCTGTTTTGCTACAAAACATGAGATGATAATGATGACATACTCTATTTTTTGGTGTTTATTCATTACGGCGCTTCCCACCTTTTCTGAAGGCTTTTGAACTCCTTGTCTCGTCTCTTCTTCACCTCCTCCAGCTCGCTGGCCTGGAAAGCCGTGTGCAGCGGGTGAGCTGACACCCGTGATGTTAAGATTTGGAAAAAGGGCAAAGTCACCCCTTCGCTCTCACACACACAACCGTTCCGCGCCAATAAGCTGCCAAAGTCAGGACAGAGACTCAAAAGAAGCACTTGTATCATTTGTTGGGGGGGTGTGGGTTAGTCCTCCGCTTACCTTGCCACGCTCTCGCGTACATGAAAAGGGATAGCGCTCAACTGGGGATGCGCTTCTGGGAGCCGGTCCTCCAGTTGCCTCTCTAGCAGGAGGCCCGGTCGCTGCCGGACGTCTATCGTTGTGTAGGCCCGGGTAGGCCATGTGTGGATGAGAGCCAGAACCAGAACCACTGACACCAGGATGCCCAACAACACTGTCTTTCTCAGGATGCGCATCCTGATACCTACAAAATCAGGCGTGTCGCAGAGATTAGCTTTGAGTTATTGACAAAAGCGCTCATTTTGGACAGATGGACAAAAGAAAAATTCACAGTTTTTCGAATGACCAAAAATAACCTCCCTCAGATCACCAATTTTCATATTGACATTTATTTTGACTGGGTCTTTTAAAGGGATACTAAACTTATTTATCCAGTTTCAGCAGTAAATATTCATTAGTCTATAATTAATTTGTTATTATTTCTCATGTACAAGTAATATGTTTAAATGGATAGTGTCATTTTTCACGTGCAACTAATACATTTAAAGCAATGTTGTGGCAGAAACACCTTGCACACATCTTAATAATAAACATCCAAACAAACTACCAAAAAATTAAACCTCCTAACCCTACTAAAAAGTAAAAATAAATCTCTGAAAAAAAACACTGTTGAGCAGTCCTCTCTACAGCTTTCCCCTAAACAAAAAACAAAAGCTAAACTTTATAGTCTTCACTTCAATCATCCATCCATCCATTGATCTTAAGCCAAATTAAACTAATCGCACACCACGATGCCTATTGTGTACTCCCTCTGCATGAGACATAAACAAAGGCAATAAAAAAGTAAAGTCCACTCGGGAGCATACACACCAAACAGCATGTAGCATGTGTGCAACGGGTCATTCAAACCCGCCTTCAAACAACTTGCCTGCTTGGTGAGAGACATAGTCAAAATACAATATTCCCCGTATTTAGATATTTTCAGCAATAAAACATTATTATTTTGTTTAAAGTTAATTGCACAAGGACATGCGCAAGGAAGGCTCAGGTAACAACCAATCATGACTCACTTGTTTTCTGGGGTTGGTCTTATGACATTCACATACTGAGTCGTGATTGGTCATTGCCTTCAGCACATGTGATGTCATTTTGAGTTGACAGCAAGTGGAAAATTAGTTTTCAAAGGTATTACATGTACAAGAAAAATGATTTAGGGAGCATATAAATTGAAAAGGAGTTTGGCACTTTTTATTGCGAAAAATGGCTGAACACAAATGTCAATACAGTATATTATATTTTAAAGGTGTTTGAACTTAAATGATTGTTTTCTGCCCCCAAAAATACAAGTCATGTGTGTGTGTGTGTTTTACAGTTTCTGAATAATCAACATTTTACCTTTACAATACAAAGCAAAACTTGAGTAAAGTGGTATTTTTTGACGTGCAATGCCATATATGTATATTTAGGTCTTGTAGTGCTTGGACAATGACCATTTGGATTCATTTTGATGCTGTTAAATCCGAACCTTGTAAAATGTTACAAGGCCCTTGGTAATTTATTGCCAGAGGTAGTGGAAACAATGTGAAACGATAGTATTTGTGTGGCTTTGACTAGATCGATTAAACAGACAAACAACAGTTCGTGCAGCAGGGAATAAACACGAGCGGGTTACTTGGACAATGCAGATTTAAGTTGTGTAAAGGAACTAAATCAAATACAAGTATGTTTTCTTCCCGCTTCCACTGCTTCCTTTCTATGAGGATCAGAATCTTTCCAAGCAAGTAAAAACATTTTCAAGCTTTCCTCCTACCTTCCAGCAGTAAAACCCCTTGAAATGTATTTCCGCTGTAAGAAATATGTGTTGTGGGGGCTCCACGATGAAACCAATGTAAACTATGACCAGATGAATCATCGCAATGCCCTAAAACTGAAATGTTCTCCCTGGCAGAAACAACACGTTTTTCTGACAATCTGTCAGGAAAAGAGCTTTGTACAAATCTGCATTCCCAGGAAGCGTGGAGCCAGCACTTTCCACTTCTGGGAAAAAGAAAGAATGAAGTAGTCACCAAACATTTATGCACGCTTCTTGCGCCATTAAAAGTTGTTGCATCACATTAATACTTGCAGCTGCCTGGAAGGCGTTCCCAGAGGAAAACTACACAATATTAAACTGTAAATGACTACCGCTTCCTGTCGTCACAAGAAAGAGCCACAAATCTTTTCACGTAAGCTGAATAGATCCTAGGGAAAATCAGACAAAATAGTAACTAAGACAAAACACTTGTATGTAGTATTGTTGTATATTTTAAAAAATAAAACAGACTGCTCCCTTTATTTCATGTAAAATACAGTGAAAATGCAGTGGCAAAAACAACACTGCTGGCAATATTTTCATAATCAGCGTAAATCCTGCGCAACACACACTGCATTTGGCACTGCCACCACCACGGGGACAGCCGCGCTCATTGTCCACCAGACTTTTGACATATCAAAGTGGTTGAATATTCTTGGAATGTATTTCCTTTATTTTATACCATTTCTTTCATTTGGAATTTTGACATTTCTCAATCACTGCTCTGCAAAGTATAGTGTGCGTGAAGTGGTTAAATTACACTAAATTTAAAATATATGTAAGTTGTTGTTTTTTTTTTTTACATAACAAGCTATTTTCTAAAACAAGTTATTTTGTTGACATACAGTCAGTATGATGGGGGATGAATCAGGACCAGATCAATGGCTACTAATGAAAAAAATTACATGACTTGTCTTTAAATGTTTTTATTCTGTAGGATGACTTCATTCGTTCTTGGTATCTAAAGGGTTAAAGTGGAAGTCAAACTTTAAAAAAAAAAAACTGCCCCTTGAGACTAATATTGTTTGTGAAACATGATTGAACAGATTTACTGCCATCCAGTTGTTGTTGTTTTTTTTTGGTGGTTTTTTTTTTAATGTAGATGTCAACATCTATAACCGTCAATGCCAGTAAATCAGTTAGCAAAATCCAGTTTTTATCCATCTCAGGGAGTGTCCATTTTGCCACTAGCTTCTGAACAAAAATGGCGTTACATTTGCCTAGGCCACAGATCATGACCAATCACACCTCTGTGCAAACATCGGCATTACCAAACTCAGAAAATAGGGCTACCATTATCAACTGGAGTAACTAACATTTTCTCTCTTCTGTTTCTTGATTCATTCTAACAGACAACAAAGCTATTATTGTGGTTTTATGTTGTTCCAATTCAAACACCACCCATTATAAGCACATTACTTACAGTAAGTATGACACTACGCAATTTGATTATTTAAAAGTATGACAACATTTGTTTTTAAAGACAATAGGTCTACATATGCTATTCTTTAATCTATGTTTAAAGGATATTTTTTCACGTATTGTTCATCCATTTTTTGTCCTCATGATAATGATCTAGTGAGCTGGATTCTATCCCAGTTGACTTTGGACAGAGGTGGGTTACACCCTGCACGGTTGCCAGCCAATCACTGTACACACTCAGACGAGCAGCCTCTCTCCTTTACAGTCACACATTTGGACAACTACTGTATTCAATAATCATTGTGTATGTTTTGCAAATGTGAGAAAACATGCAAACTCAACACAGGAAGGCCTGAGCCCAGATTCAAACCTGCCATTGGACACTATGCTTATCAATGTTTGTTGTTTTGTATGCAGTTTGCAGCATTTTTTTTTAATCTGAGAGCTATTTCTAACGTCATCACTTGGTTTGATTGCAGGTGTAAAGTGGCAATAATAATAAACCGAAATGTGCGAACGCTGAGAGTCGCTAACCAAGAACAAATCGTGGCACACAGACACTGTGTGTTTATAGCGGAGGCTGTTTTAATTAAGCGAGCAAACATGGAGCAGAAACAGGCGGCGAACATACTGTCCATATATGGACACAATAGAGGCCACTTTGAGATGTTCTTCCTTCCAAGAGAATATAATACTGATACCTTTGCATCTTGCAAGCCATGTTATTATTTGAGGTGTTAACATTAAGAACGACGACACCGGGCCTGTTTGCTACACGCCAGAATAGGGTTGAAAAAAAAAAGAAAAAAAAACACTTTCTTAAATGACAAGTTGGTTAATTGCATGACATCAAGAAAGGGCAATGCCCCTCTTAGTTTGTATGAAAACGCTCTTACCTCAATTTAAAGGCCCATCGCAGCGGGTTCTCCTGTAGGCTGTCTGCAAGGAGGTCGCTCCTCTTAATGGACCCGCCTCCTCCTCAGTGCTCCGGTAAATGGATGCGGACGCCGAGGAGCGGCGCGCCGTATGTGCACCCATGCTGCTTATTGGCGCAGAACGACCCGAGCACAATTCACGCACTTGACTGGGAGACAATAGTGTCATGCTTATCCATACTTCTGCCGAATTAATCCAATGCGGCTTATTATCGCACACGTGTGCACTGGGGGAAAAAAATGCTAGAACGTAAGGAAGACACCCTGTGGGGAAATAAAGAGGTCCATTTGAAAAGACCATTTGATATTGATGTGATTTCAAATGAATCCCAAACACCTTCTAATATTTACGTCACTCATTTTTCATTTTTCAGACATCCACACCCGCAAGAAAACGCTTGATCAAAAACAAAATATCATGTAAGACTGACATGCAAGTCGGCCTTTCGCAGAAAACCACATCCACCCTTTCGACCAATCCGCTCTCAGAATTTTGCATTACCCACCCCACTGAGATCACTCGTTGTTAAGGTTTAATTTTTCCCCTTACGTTATTATATTGTCACGTGGTAATTGGTAAAAATACAATCACAATATTATATCATACAAACACACATCAAGCACTGAATGCGGCTACGTCATGCAACAAAGGGAATCGCCATCAATGACCACGTTTGATTCGATTTCGAAGCGTAGAAGAAGAACGACAACTCGACGAAGAAGAAGAGGATGAGGAAGAGAGGTGGGGGTGTGAGGCAATCATGGCTACTCACCTAATACGGTGGCGAAACAGATTATACGTTTTTTTGTTGTGTCCAGTATATGTCTTTTCTTTCTTAAACTTGGAAGAACTGAATGAGATGAAATATGAAATTCAGATTCTACCCGATCCGATCATCATGGGACAGGTGAGAGACCATTTACAGTAAGCTAATGGTTTCGCTAAGCTATCTTTTGATAACGACTATTTACGTTATTTAGGCTTTTACGAAATAGGTTAACATGCGTCGTGCTGTTTCCTATTTGCTTTGCTCTATTTTTGTTGGTGTAATGTGCAAGAAGCTTTTTAAACGTGCTTCAAAACGCAGCAGCTTCCTGACAGATGTCACAACAGAACTTCCAACAAACAAAGTGCCAATGAGCATAGATTTAATGATGTATCATTTGTTTCCCCGTAGACTAAGACAGATGAAGTCATGATGGTGTCTAGCAAGTACAAACAACAATATGAGTGTCGACTTCCAGCCCAGGCAGTCCGCTTTCACCAGGACCCAGTTTCAGATCCTGACTCACAAGGATACACAGGGCCGGACATCCCTGATCTACTCAGTCCCATGCGAGAGTCGCCTTGTTTAGTGTTGGTTGGTGTACACTGCTCTCTTATAATACATTGGAATAGATCTTATTAATTACAATACTTTGAAATAGATCTTAAAGTGTTGCTTCAAGTGTGGTATAAACAACAACAGCCTCCTAATTTTAAACATGATTGATCCCAGAAAATCTAGTACTGTGCAAAGGTTCCGGATCAACATTAAGCTTTTTGTTTTATCAACAATGTTGAAGAAAATTGTCAGAAAGTGGTGCTCCGCCAAGACTGAATGCTTAGAAGGATCCTTCTTTGTTATTCCCACTTAAATTGAAATCCATAGCCTATTTATTCGAGCCTATTTAAACCTCTTTGGAACATTACTGTCATGCAAAAAAAAAAAGAGGACACCAAATACACACTATCATTGTTCTCTTTGATCAGCCATTCTAGGGTTTCGTTTATATTGCATTGTTGTGTGTTTATCTTTAAACATTTGCATTTTATTTTTCCCTCAGACAAAAGACTGGTGGACGTATGAGTTTTGCCATGGTCAGCATATCAGACAGTACCACCTCGAAGGTAAGAGATTTGTTGTCCACATTGTTTTCTCAAGGCTGTTCCGTAGAAGGATTTTTGTCATTTTTCAGACTCAGAAATCAAAGGGGACATTCTCTACCTGGGATACTATGAGTCTGAATTTGACTGGAACAATGAAACCGCAAAGGTAATGATTATCATTTGACTTTTCTTTGTGACTATTGAAATTGTACAACAAACTCGTGTGTTAAATTATGTTGTCATTATGTTGCAGGCCTCCAAACAGCACAAACTGAAACGCTTCCACAGTCAGACTTATGTAAATGGATCGAAGTGTGACATCAATGGGAATCCCAGAGAGGCAGAAGTTCGGGTGAGACTTTTGAAACGACATTCAGAAGACAATTCGTTTGATACTCCAGCACCATACAATGAGATAATTAGATGGGAGATATAAATTCAGAACAAGAATATAAAAAAAACGTTGTTGGCTACCGGTCCAAGTTGTATCCCACTTTTCCTCCAGTCAGTTGAGCTAAGCTTACATATGGCCCCAATGAGAACAAACGTTATACAAAATGAATGGATTGACAGTACAATGTTCCACATGATATGGGTAATGAGTGGACTTTATCTTTTTTTTTTCTCTCACTTCCTCAGTTTGTGTGTGAAGATGGCTCGGGTGACTACATCGCTCGAGTGGATGAGCCACAATCATGCCGCTACGTGCTGACCATCCATACCAGTCGCACGTGCCAGCATCCCTTACTGCGACCTCCGTCCACGGCCAAACCCCATGGGATCATATGCCAGCCGGCACTAAGCGCACAACAGTATATGGACTATGTCAAAGCTCAAGTCTGTGAGTTGCCATAAATCTTCAAAATCGTCACGGTGATGCAGCATCGTGAACGCATATTGCATTTACAATTTGAAAGCAGCGGGGACCTGGAGTGCTACTGAATTAGTAATGAATAGTATTCAAAAGATGAAGATCAAAGACGATGTCCGCTTGAAATGTTTTATATACATAAATGCTTGTTTCATTTATCAATACCTATGTGGAATATTTTCTTAAATGATTTATATCCTGATTTAAAAGGCTTTTCTTCCACTTGTCCCTGATTTGTGTTTGTTTGCTTGATTTCCAGCGGACACAAAGCGTAAAGTGGAGCAAATCTCAGAGGAGCTGAGAAATTTGGATGAGATGTTGGCTGGTAACGAGGAAGAAAAGCCACCTATTCAAGGTGGAACAACAGAAGAAACCTCGCCAGATCCCAGCCAGTCAGATCAAAAAGGTCCGTCTTAATTAATTCAAGAGCAAATAACTTGTATCTTGCCCTCTTTTTCTCTCTTTGAATGTATTTCTTGTCCGGTCTTTACCAGATAATGCTGACATGTCTGAGGCTGCAGAATCAGAAGACCCAGAGGATTCTGAATTTTGGGAAGGAATTACGAAACCAGCGAGTTCAAAAACAAGCTCTTCTCATGAAGAGAATGAGGTACCCATTTTATTGTGCAATTTGACATCATTTATTCATTTAACGCGTGCAATCATGTTATGTCCTTAGCAAAGTGACAAAACTATCACACACTCCTTCGACAAACATTGTTATCCCTATTTTTGCTGTACCTATTTTGTGGCAGCAGGGTGAGCTAGTGAATACGATATCTGCCTTTGAGTAGTGAGATGACTAGTGGCTGTAAAGGCGTGAATTGAGCACGATAAAGGTGTTGCAAAAATCCTCTGCAGAAAAAAAAAATAAGATTACTAAAGTACAGGACTGATTCTATTTTCTATGCTGCTCTTATACATGTTTTCTTCACTCTTAGCAGCATCTCATAGTGAATTATGAGTGCAATAATTGAAGCATGCACACTACAGTGTCTCAGAAAGAGACAACGCCGTGAAGGCTCATGCTTTAGAGCAAGACCCATCATTTTGTTAATTATGATGATTCTTTGTGGAAACGTATTTGTACTGGCTCGTTAAAATTAGTAAATGAACGTTCATGTACCGCTAGAGGGCGTGATTTGACTTTCCTTGATCTGATTGTTTTCTCAAAAGACAGTTGACGATCGTTCCAACTCACAGTCAGACAATGAAGTCACAGATGATGGAAATGAAGGTAACAATTCACTGCTGACTCAAATTTCCCTGCTGTTGATTTCATGTTTGTATTGAAGCATGAAATATTTTTTTATTAAATTTGTGAAATGTGTTTCAGCCGAAACCTTCAACTTTAAAATCATCACTGACCCATCAGACCTGATTAAATTTGTCCAGCATCTCAGGGAGAGTAATAGAAAGGTTGGCTCTTAAACGTCACAACAGCGTCGGTTTCCATCTTTGCGGTGCCTGTATATTCCATTCCTGTGTGGTGTTTGTTTCTCTGCAGAAAGCACAAAACCGGGCAGAGGAACAAGCAAGGAAAAGCGAATCCGTTAAGCGCCGGAAAGACGGCGGAGAGGATGAAGATGGTGATTATGATGATGAAGAAGAACGTCTGTTTCAGGAGCTGGAGGATGAGATGGCAGACGTCTCTGTGCCGGCTGATAAGACTAACGAGATAAAGGAAACGATGCAAAAAGAGTTCGACAACATCATAGATGAGGTATCAGACAAACAAATTATTCCCTTAGGAAACCATGTGACTAGCAGAACTGTATTTTTTTTTTTCTCGATCAAACTTTTGTCACCATAAAACTTTTACTACTATATGTGGCAGCAATTTAATTGTATTTCCCAAAACTTTGTGAATCCTACTCCTTTTAAGTTATAAACAAACATGGGTCACCAAAAGGCTTCGACTTTTTTTCCTCCTTAAGGCACAGCAGGAATTGGAGACCGAGGGGCTGAAAGGAGAGTTTGATCGCACTCAGGCCACGCAAGCACTCGAGACAACGCTCGATAAGCTTCTTGACCACTTGGAGGAGAAAGACGAGCAAGACCCAGAGCATCAAAGTACAGGCGCTCAAAGAGCCAACGATCCGACCCGGGGCAGCCCCAGCTTGGCTCCAAACCAGCCCGGTAACCTGGCCTGGCGTAGTCTGACGTCTCTTTGTTACCCCGTCTCCATCGTTATCGCCTTCGTCTCGTGTGGACGTCAGATGTGGTTGTTATCCATCCCATAAAGGCACACACATGGATTTGATGAGGCAATGAATCCCCCAATGATAAAATGATAAGCAGGGGACACATCTGGATCTTTAAGCCCTTTTTTTAGGATTGCTAACACTCCATGTACAGAATCGGTCCAATGTTTGGAAACACCTCGAAATTTAAGGAATCCATTTTAGTCACGCTTTGAAAATGCACATCCTCGAACTGAATGCGCAAAGGCTGTCATCTTAGCAAAAGTTGCCGACTTTGAAGAAATTAAAATGTAAAACATGTTTCGGTGACATTTTTGACTTTGAAAATGGTAATGGTTGCTGCATAGTCGGGATGACTTGAGTATGAGTTGGCAAAATCAGGGCAATCAAAACATGACTTTTTGAAGGCGTTACTAAACTTTTGACTGGTACTGTATGATGAGGCAAAAATCAGAAGATACCAGTTTAGTGCTCTCTTTAAAAAGATTTCAAAAATACAAACATGTTTTTGAAGTTTAGTTTTACTAACATTTAAATTCAATTGATATATATTAACAAATATCTTAAGGAGCTTTCCAACATTTCAAATATCAAGATTAATGCGCTTTTGACTTTGGAAATTACTTCAAATATTACAAAAACATTGCAAACCTTGAAAACATCTCATATCTAGATTGCATTTTTGTCATTTTTAGACTGCAAAATATCTCGTGAGACAAGTTTTGCTTCTTGCATTGTGTCCAGCAACAGGATAAACATGTCGCTTTCCAATTGTCTACAGCACAATCTGGCTGGAAAGAACGCAGTTGACTCCAAATGTGACTTTAGCGTTAAACGGGTTTCTGCACTATAGAAGGGAAATCACACTTTTGCTGACTTAAACCGTCTCAATCATCATTATTTGTGAACACCACATTAGATCAAGATCTGTCTGTCTCCGTGAGGATTCTTGTCTCTGACAGCCAGTTTGTTTGTCCCTCTTTTGTCTCGTTACCCACCAGACCAAGATGCCGATGACCATGTTAAGATCAAAATAACTAAGTATAAGGCAGGCAGCAACTCTGATGGGGAGTTCAAAGTACAGGAGTTGGGCAAAGGAGATCCCCAATGGCAGCACATAAAGGACGTGGTTAAAGAACAGCTAGAGAAAGCGGGACTGAAGGCCGAAGGTATGATTGGGGAGTGCTAACATACTCGTCAACTTTATGGCGTCCCCCTCCATCTGTCTCTTGTTTCTTTAACCTACTTTAGCCACCATAAATGATAAGTCATATGACTCAGGTGTTTCTCTCTCTCCCCTTTCCCTATTTTAATTGGGCGAATATTTTGTGAATTTGGTGATGACACTGAAATACTGTTGCATTAATTAGACTTTGAAAACCAGGCCACAGTGGCTTGAAGTGAAAGTTATCCATGTGTGTGCTTTGGCAGGTGTCCATTCTTCATTCCAGACATGCTGGGCATTTTTAAGGGGTTGTTTATATTTAATAGGAGACATCCCCACACCCTCCTGTTTTCTTCTCTAGGTAAAATCGAGGTGAAGATCTTGACGCGAAAAAATGCAGACGAAGCAGGTGATCAGTGGCTGACCGAAGAAGACACTAAGTCATTTCGGGAGCTCCTCATAAACCTGCTGGTAAAATATTTGAAGCTGTTATACCGTCTAGGCTTTTGTTTTACTGCCATTGGTGAACCTGAATGGATACAACTGTGCTTGTGTTTCTTTTCAAAAGAGGATGGGACAATACAACATTTTTTGCATGGCTAAGATGTTCTCGTTTTACACTATCATTTTCGGACCGCAAAATTGTGTACTCCTGTTGCAAACATGAGATGGTAGCGTGCCAATGTAAAGTATTTTTTCAAGTATTTGACGAATTTGGTTTGAGGCTAATTTGTGACAATAAGCACTAAAAGTTCAGTCAAATTTAGTGCGTGGGAATAACACTTGAGTAATTTTTTTATAGGTCATAGTAATGTTTGATAAATGTATGTATAGCCATTTTAAGCTACTACAGTAACTACTACCTGAAAGCAAATCCCCACCCCGCCCTTTTTTTTTTTTCTTAATTATCGGAAATAAATTCAGGCTTCAAGGCGTTAAACGTTAGAGAAAAGCAGTAACACTTTGTTCTTTTCGGTGACAAGACTGGAGGCTCGGAGGAAGTCCACAAAGAGCAAAAGCGACAGGAAGAGTTGGAGAACAACTATAGGTTTGTGTGGGGCGAGAACCAAGAGGAGTCCAAATCTTCCAACTCAGACTCAGATGACGTGGATTTGTGAAGCCGCCACTGAGACGCTGCACTTCGGGTGGTGATGAGCGACGCTGGCAGACTCTGAAGCGCATCCCCCAATTCACAAAATGATTAATTTATTGCTGTTAAAAGCCAGCAGGTGATAAGACCTCACATTTGCACCTTTGAAAAGCTTGTATGGAGTCTGCGATGCATAGGGGGCACATAGGTTTATGTTGTATGACAGAATCACTGTCAGCTCTACTTGAATGAGTTATGCATTTTCCATTCTTTTCCTAAATGGTTCACAAAAAACGATGAACAATGACAACCTTATTTCTATCCATTTTTTTCATGCTGCCTATTTTGCATGGCAGTCATCCATGTTGTCATTCACTGAGGTCCCCGGCAGTGTTCTACTCAGTCGATGTGTACATTGCACATGCTGTGGCACTTTGGGATTTTTGGACAAACACCACCAATGGGCTTCTTTTGTGTTATCATTTGTAAGAGAAACTCTGAAAACTTAGTACGTTTGTTGTTTGAGTTTGTTCTGTCATTAAGTTATTTAAATTACTAGTAATTGCTCATGAAATATTGTGTACCAAAAATTGGTGTAGATTCTCAGCCAACTAAATCATGGTAAGCCGCAAAAGCTAAATTGAGGTAACTGTATTCTTGATTGTTAAAGGTGTTCCACATTTAATCCAAAAACAGCTTCTTCTTTAGTTATGAATGCCAGATGGTGAGTCGTCCTTTTAATAACACGCTACCACTCCTGGCAAAAAAAAAAAAAAAAAAAAAAAACAACCTTTGAGACTACACCCTGGAAAACCATTCACTTTCTTGAGCCGCTTCTCCTCACAAGGGTCACAGGCTTGCCAGTACCAATCCCAGCTGACTCCCAGTAGGCGGGGGACACCCTGACCTAGAAGGGAAGCCTTTCACATTAACTGTGAACCATCTTAATGAATAACACTGACCAAGCCGCCTCAATTCAACTTTTGTGGCGTATCAAAAATCAAACAAAAATTCTGCCCATCTTTGTGGTGCATCTAAAGGGCTGAATTGTGGACCTGTACATAATTATGGCTTGACCTGTATATAGTTTCTGAGTAATTTTTGGTTAGGTTTATGTTAAGTGTTAGCACAAACACAAGAGGTTGCTTCAAGCTGAGTAATGAGTGCAATTTTGATGCAAGTCAGTGTCAATACATTTTGAGCAAATAATAGAACACCTTCCTACTCTATGAGAGAAAAACTGAAAGGTGTGTATATTTTGGTAGTGTTCATGGGTCTGTATTTCACCTCTTGGCTTCAGGAGCTAAAGAAAAAATGTGATCCACCTGAACTACTTTGTATGAAATCTTAAAAATAAAAGTACCTCTGAAGTCAGGTTGATTTACACCGCTTTAATGTTGAATTATTCTGTTCATGCAAGGGTGTCCAAACTCGGTCCTCAAGAGTCAGTGTTCTATATACAGTACAGTATTTTTCAGATTTCTTCCTCCAACACACCTGATTCAAATGATCAGGATGGTTGTCACGCTTCTGCTGAGCTTGTTGCAGAATACCCACCCCGAAGACCGAGTTTGGACACCCCAATGTTAATGGGTATTATTATTTGAACGGCTTGTTGGAAATTCCGTTTCCGGTCTTTGGGAGACACGTTTTACCAGGATTTTTTTTTTTTTTTTTTTTTGCGTTATAGCAGGATTCTGCAGACCTTGCCGATCGTATGACGTCACAAAAGGTGCAAAGTACGAAGGAAAGGTAGACTTATTTTGGAACAATGTACGGGCATTGCTTTTAATATTATTATTATTCCTGTATCGTATCATTTGACAGAACTACCTTGTTAGTTTTTGTACTTAAATGATATAAACCCACCTCCTCCCGCCCAAATCGACGTGACGCACTCTCGTTTGCTCGTTCCGGGTTAACACAACAAGCAATCTCATTGGATACCAAGCTGTCAATCAATTTGCTTTAACAAGCTCTGATTGGCTATCTTTGTGGCACATTCGTGACCGTGTGCAGAACTGAGCGCGTGCAGAGGATAACTCCTGCGAGCAAGAGCTCGATGTTGAGCAAGGGAGGGAGGAGTATCGCGAGCTAGAGCGAGATGTTGAGCGAGAAAGGGATATCGCGAGCGAGCAAAAAGGAACTTTATTTCCGTGCTCAAAATCCATCGGCGCTCGCTCGAACTCTTGTCATTGCGCGCTCTATAGTTTTCTTCTCCGTTCAAAATCTGATTTCGCTCGCTCGGTTTTATTTTCTGCGTTCATTCTTTTCCGCGCTCGCGATTGTGGCACAAATATAACGCCGTACTACGCTACCTGGGATATAATGTCTCTTCTGGGTGGTCGCGCTATTACGTGGCCGTGAAGGCAACGGCTGCTATGGTGTCTACGGTCCGTTCGGCTTGTAAGTACAATAAACCACACCTTTCCAACTGGAAGTTGACAACCCTCCTCTGACGTCGGCATATAAGTTTTTCGAGGCCTTCCGCTGACTTGTGTACTTTCCCCTTAAGCTCTTGGCTGACGGCGACGGCGACACACCAGCATGAAGTCCCCAGTGTCCAGAGTCTCCTTCTGTCTGGGTTTCCTGGTTGGATTCTTCATGCTCTACCTATTTCTACGACAAGTGGGCCTCGAAGACGCTTTCTCTGTGTACCCCATCCACACATCCGTTGAACACCATCAGCACCAGCAGAATGAAAAAGAAGAGGAAGAAGACCAGAGGTGGAAGATAGAGAGGTCTGCCCTCTTCAATCTCAAACACCCTCATCATTCAGGTAAACGCTCCTCTTTCCAACAACAGCAAGCAGAGGTAGGGAGTAGCCAAGAATTGTACTCAATGAAGGCGAAAGTTACTTTAAAACCCACAGGGTTCAGCCGAGGTTGATGCCGTGTGTTTGCCATGTATATTATACTCTTTCTTACTTTGTGTTGTAAATCTGTGGTCCCCAACCTTTTTGATCACCGCATATTACTGTCACATCATCTTTCTCACTATGTATGTAATATCAACAGAGGCGGCGGCAAAAAACAAAAGATCAAGGACAAACGTATAAACTGTTGTGCTACGTGCACGCCGAATCGTTCGCCGAAGTTTTCTGTCGCTGTTGAACTTTTTGTCCACTTTTCTGTCGGGAGAGGAGAGGGGAGGGGAGTGGAGCGAGCTTGATGTGCACTTTACGGTAGATCCGGAAAGAAGAGCATTGCTGAGAACTTTCACTTTTCTGGGATGTGACAGAGCCAATATTTTCTCCGACAGCACCTTTATTATTCTTTTTTTCACAATACTCGCCTGTCAAAAAAGAAAAGTTTCAATGTCGCAATCGAGTGGTTCTCCTTGTACAATTATGGTACAAACTACACGGCATTGTTCTGAAATCGCGTTGAATGGCAAATCAGGATGCTAACAAAAGACTTATTTATGCTGACATTGACACTAACGTATGACACCAGTGTTGATAGTAAACAGATAATAAATGTGGTTCAATACTACCCACCTTTTAACAGTAACTTTAGGATGCTAATTTGAATCAACGGTATTGTTAATTGCATATTTTCATATTACTGTCACATTCACACAATCAATTACCGGAGGGAGGGTTGACAATAACATTATTTGTGACCAACCCAACCTGCCGAACCTGCTTTGTGTTTCCCAGCTTTTATTTGTACAAAGGCACATTCGTGGTAACTTTAAGTGATGGTAACTTTTAATAATAGAATCTTAATTCGTTCGGTGACCCAGCTCATAGAGGTGAATAGTGCACGGGTGGTACGGATCAACTAGCTCCCAGATTATCCTGGACAACCAAAATCCCCTAATCATCTTCTCTGTATCCGCAGATTCATCCCTGCTTCATACCACTGTGTCTGAAGTTGTTGGACTCTTAAAATAGTCCTCAGGGTTAGGGCTTATGGATCTATTCCCTCCGTAGTTATGAATACAGCAGTAGGTGAACAAATGAGATTACTTGGGCTGGTGATGATTTCGGAGTTCTGAGAAAGGGTAATTAACAGTGTTCTAAAAAGGCTGTTTTTTGTGTCTGTTGATTAAAGATTGATCAATTGTCAAGATTTGTACACGTCAGTTCAAAACGACTAATTTGCAAACCTTGTTCAAATTTTGAATTATATACCACAAGTAGCGTGGGCGGCTCAGTGGAAAAGTGGTTAGCACGCCCTGATTTTATGTCAAGATAGTGTGAAGCAAATACATATGTGTTTGTAAGCGTTTGTAATCTTTTGGTTTCAAATATACGGCTTTGCTGTATCTTATGGGGGACTACTGGTAAATGTGCACTTTAAAAAAGAGAAAAATGCTGTTCTTTGTTTTTTTCAGATGAGGATAGCAAATTGGCAGATGAACTGTACAAAAAAGTACGCATTCTTTGCTGGGTGGTGACCGCACCTAAAAACCTGGAGTCGAAGGCTCGTCTCGTGAAGGACACGTGGAGTCGGCACTGCAACGTTATTGTCTTTGTGAGCTCCGTAAGCGATCCCGACTTCCCGACCGTGGGTGTGCATACAAAAGAGGGCCGAGACCAGCTTTACTGGAAAACCATCCGGGCCTTCCATTACGTCTACGAGCAGTACGGCAACGACGCCGACTGGTTCCTCAAGGCGGACGACGACACGTACGTAATAGTGGACAACCTTCGGTGGGTGCTCGCAAACCACACCCCGGACGAGCCCGTTTATTTCGGTCGAAGGTTCAAGCCCTACACCAAGCAGGGCTACATGAGCGGCGGCGCGGGCTACGTCCTGAGCAAAGAAGCTCTTCGACGATTTGTACAAGGATTTCAAAACAAAGTGTGCACTCACACCAGCTCGGTGGAGGACCTCGCATTGGGTCAGTGTCTGGAGAAAGTCGGGGTGCTGGCAGGAGACTCCAGGGACACTTTCCAGCGGGAGACATTTCATCCCTTCATCCCTGAGCAGCACCTCACTGCGGAGTTCCCCAAGAGCTTCTGGTATTGGAGCTACTGCTACTACCCCATCTCAATGGCAAGTAAAGGAATTAATCACGTGAGATAAAATGCTCTGAATCACAGGCGTCGAACTCCAGTCCTCGAAGGCCGGCGTCCTGCATGTTTTCGAACCTTCTCTTTCAAACGCATCTGATTCAAATGATTAGGCTTATTTTCAAGCTCCTTCAGAACTTGCTCATGCGCTAATTAGTTGAATCGGGTGCGTTGGGAAGAGAAAACCGGAAAACATCTCTAAATCACTTTTTCTGTAAAAATAATTGAGACAAGATTTTCCGGTTCAGTGAACGGGAGAGATGGGTGCTTGCTTAACGTGTTCCATATTTGCAATTCAGCACGATTAGACACTTTATGTAGTCGTAAAAAACAAGTTCAAAGAAAACACGTTCCCTTTTACGATCACAAAGAAAAACATCTTGCTCCGCTTGTCCAGTGCCCTAATTTAAGATTCAAGATTTTATCTTTGCGAGTAGCAAAGATTTTCAAAGATGAGCGCATGAAAAATGGAATAATGAACATGAACGCGGTTACACAGATGAAAGCAAAGAGCACCATCATTTAGTCTGCCATAGTTTTTTTTTTTTTTCTTTTTACACTGTATCGTAACAACCTTTTTATATATATATATGTTTCCTCCCTAGGGTCCAAACTGCTGCTCAGACCTGTCTGTGTCTTTCCACTATGTGCACGGCAGCAACATGTATCTGTTGGAGTACTACGCCTATCACCTGCGTGCCTTTGGCTACAAATACCGTTATCAGCCTCCCACCCCGCTCAGCTACTCTTCTGAGTTGACAAACTCCAAGGAAGCTGCTGCTGTTGAGGTCGCTGACAAAAAGAACAAAGAGGATTCTCAGGAAAAGAAGCAAAAGGAAGAAGTCAACAATGAAAAGAAAGCAGATGATTCTCTGCCTCCAGTCGCCAAACAGTAGGAAACAAAACAATCGGATGAACAATGAAGAATCTGTTGGCTTCTATATTTTAACGGCGCGTTGAAAAAATTACCGAAAATGTGAAACATCAATGTTTTTCTAGTTTGGCAAGTCATGCCGGCGCAGACTAAATCAGCCGCATTCTTTTTGAAACGTAAAAACAGCACCTTTTCTATCTCTGTGAATGCCAGCTCGAGTTGTGCCATTGTTCAAAACATTTCTTGAGATAACAAACCCGGTCGCATCTCGTCCCTACATTTGTTATCGTCGCCGCTACACACCCTGAACAAACCAAACAACCGTTGCGCCAACTGCAGCAGGTGTCACGTAGAATGAATGACCAACAATTGTTCACACACTTTATCATGGCCCTTTATCCATTCGGCTTTCAACAAGTTCTGCTTAGGGATGGGCCTTTTGGGAGCAAAGAATCTGGACACGGTCTAGCTAACAACCCTTTAACTCATTCACTGCCAACCCAGTTAAATAGATTTGATGTCTATTGCTGTCAGTGGTGGCGAATGATTAAATGTATTCATTGTAATCCCAGTCAAAACCTTGAACCTTTGACATCTATTGTCGTCATTGGCAGTTAACTTATTCATCGCCAGCCCAGTAAATGTAGAGCTTTGATGTCTATAGCTGTCAATGGCAGTGAATGAGATAAACACTCATTGTTTAGTTTGTAGATGAAAGGCAAACACTGTAGTTAAGGTTTTTACAAAAGGTCACCGACATGCGTAGCACCCAGAGTGAGTAGCCCATAGAATTGGCTCATCTGTGTTGGGAAATGTTGACTGCCTAGGAAAGTTGTAGAAGTGGATCGTAAATTTTTGCCTAATGGGATTTATCCATTTCCTGCATTATGATAATTGTGAAAAATACACACATCTTCACATAGATCATTATTAATAGTTTATTCTAAAATGTAATTGAAGCAAATTTACGGTATTATTTCAGGAGTATTTCTCAAACTGCTACCCAAAAAGTATCTTTTTTTCCAAAAGGGTTGGAGACCCCGAGTTTATTCTGTGTTACAACAGAAAATGCCTGGTAAAGACTTGACTTATTCCAAGCTTCTTTTCTTTCATTTCATTTTCTTCAAGGTTGAGGAGATCTGACATTTTGTTGCCTTTTACACAGAACCAAGTGATGGATTTTGTCACATAGCCACACACAAGAAACCGAAGTTACAATTAGGACACTTTGGAAATGGTAATTACATTTCAAACAATTAAGAAGTATATCATCCAGACACTTTGATTATCAAAAATGAACAAATGTATTTATTATAGCCACCTCAAGTTGCACTTTGCTTGCTGAATTCTGTCAAGTTTCCGTCCAAACCACACAAAGATTTACACCATCCATCAGAACGTCTTGTTTGTCCGACCAGGCGAAAAAAACGGAACGTTCTCGCTCGACTGCACTCTTTCAGGATGTTGATCCGTCTCTTAAGGTTAAGCAAACCTTTCCACTGGTGCGTTCTTCCAAAAAAAGGAGGCCTCAATGAAACCTGTCGTGTCACATACTCACTCGGCTTGCACCACTTGTGAAAAACGACTAACTTGGACTAAGCACGAGTCGTGTCCGTGGGTGCGTGAGTCGGCACGTATCGGCCACGTGCGGGAATCTGCGCTGTAACATCACCTTGGGGGTAATAGTGGATGAATTCAAGCCTTCCAATGATCGCACGGCCTTTGCACGCCTGTGCTTAACTTCACCTTGTGAGCATTTCAATAAGGAGGGCATGTTTTTTTCTGTAATGGATCTTTAAAATGTGGTTGACTTTATTATATTTATTTTGTATTTTTTTTTGCTTGTGCAATTTAGATAAGTTGTCATGTATTTTCCAAAAGAACCCACTCAATGTATTCTAGCCACTAACTATGTATTCTCCTCACTGAAATAGAACGTATTGCTATCTAACAGGGATGGAACGAGACACAAATGCCACAAGATGAGTTGTCTCATGAGACTTGAGTTCACCAAAACAATAAGTTGTTTTTTTTTTGCAAAATGTGTATACAATATTGCCTAATATAAATTTTCCAGTCTTTGAAACTTTTTCTTTTTATTGACCAGAAAACAAAAATTGTTCAAATGTTCAGTGTTTTTGGTGTTTGGATAAAGAAGAAAAAAAAAATATATCCACAGAAGACCAAATAAGCCATTTACACTTACCTAAATGACCAACTTTTCTTTTCTTTTTTTTTTTTTTTTTACATAAATATTCAACTGGGGTTTGAGACAGTCTAAAACTCTAAAATTCTCTCAAAACACTCAAAAACTAAAATATTCAACGTTTGAGTCTGCCTTTTGTGTTCAAAAGTTATCAGTAGGAACTGCAACTCTGTGAAGCTGTTAGAATCAAAGGCAGTAGTGACGTCTATTCATCTGCCTAATAAAATCAAATAATGCATCCTCTCTGATCCAGCGCACTTAAGTACTGCTAATTTTTCCCTAGATGCTGCGCTAAACGCTGGCAACAGGTGACGTACAATTGAAGGTCAGCCTAATTTAGTCCGTTTTATAGTCCTGAATTGGCAATTGAACATAATTTCAGAACAACTTTGCGTTTATGTCTGGAGTCGCGCCTCATTCAAAGTCAAGTCGGCAGCTGTTGCAACACCTTGGACCAATTTCAAAATGAAACCTTTGTGTCCATATATTGTTTGAGATGGTATTGTTTCATATTTTCAATTTGGCTGGCCTTCTTATCATGTTTGCCGGTGTGTTTTTTACTGTCATACAGAGCAGTAACAAATGTGCAAAGCATCTGTGTACCCCATTGCAAAAACAAGAGCCAAAACAAAGGAAAACGTGCTCTGCAGGAATGAGAAATCTTGTGGTGTTCAAAATCTCGCGAGATCTCATCCCATCCCTTGTATCTGATCAAACGCCTTTAAGAAACTGTACCCGCACTTAATTTTGTCCAGCAGCACACATCGCCAACTGGATTTCTGTATGTTGAGAGAGCTTGTATTCATCTCGCCGAGGAAGCAACCTTTGTACAAATGCAGTCATTTGGAAAGCTTTTTTTTTTCCTTGCTTTCTAAAGCAAACATAAAACGGATAAGAGCATGACCATTGGAACAATGAGGCTGCAGTACGGACACATGTAAGACTGCATTTAAGCAGTTTGTAATTGTTGCAATTTACTATTCAAATTCTTTTGTAACCGTTTGTTTATCACTTTCCAAAGTTTATCTTTAAAGTACCTGCACCTTCCCTTGATGTTTCTATTTTGAACAAGCATTTCAGATTTATTTAAAATGTTGTTTTTTGTGACAATCTTCGCCCGATGAAAATTGCTCTCAAGGGAAAGGTGTACAGTAATGAGGTTTTCAATGTATTTATGACTGTAATGATGTTTTGAATTGAGTATTTTTTTAAGTGTGTGAGTGAGTGTGTGTCGTCAAGCAATTTGCAGTGACTGGTACTTTAATCACTATAAATAAATTGTATTTCATTGTACATATCTTTTATGTTGACGTTTTTTGATTGCAAACGCAAGTAAGCATTTACAGGTTTTCATGTATTGACATTGAAGGTTATAAAATATATTACTGCAACTTCAAATTTGAGATTTTCAGAGCTGGAATGAATAACTTTGATGAAAATTAAGTTGTCAATTATTTTTTGTCATTTAATTGGTTTTATTTTGTTTTTTCCATAATTTGTTTGCCAGTTTTGTCGATAATACGTCGGAAAATCGTCAAAAATTTAAATCGCTTTTCCAAAGTAAATGGAAATTTTTGGGTCTTGAAATTATTAATCAATTAGCACAAATTTATGGTTGAATTTGGTAATCGATTAACTGTTGCACCTTTAGAGATATTCCTGCGCATGTTCTACAGCTTTCTAGTTCTGAAGATGGGATGTAGCACTTTGATGAAGACAAAAGCAGTAGGCAAAAGTAGGCATAAGCCACGAAAGCGATTTTCTACAATAAACGAAAGAACAGACGGTCAAAATAAGATGAGCGGACGTATTCAATATGGGGGTCTTCACCTCAGTTGGCCTCCGTTTGCCTCAATTCCCTTTCAAACCGCGGGGGATAAATTAGCTGGCGGCACGAAGGGAGCGTGCTTTCAAGTATTTGGGTCAAAAACAAAACTGGTGAGAGGATGAGAGGCAAGCGTGACAGACAAACAAAACGGCCTTAGCAAAATGTGGACTTTTCCCCA